>NC_053162.1:168760738-169394488 GCF_016835505.1 Polypterus senegalus
ACGTTTGCTGTTATTCTTCAGTGGAGGGAGCCATTTTGCTGAGAAAAACATGGGATGGCACAAAAATGAGACGAGATATATCCACTCCATCAGCTCAGTTCCCCAGTATCTCTGGCTATGTTCACAAAACATAAAGACATTAGTCTCCATTTTTACTTTTCATCCACAATTTCCTGGTATTTTTAACTCCTGAAAACTGAGACTTTTGAAAATGCTCTCCAGTACAAGATGGACAGGTAAATATGTTGAATTCTGTACTCTGATTTGTTGATACTTATTGTGTAGCTCTTTGCTGATTGGATCCTTCTCATTTTAATATCCCACCCCCTGATTGGTCACCTTTCACGGGAGAAAGCCTTATTCCAATATAGCGGACATGAGGAGTTGTGTTGCTTGCCTGTATGTATCTGATTTACATTTTGTACAGTTTCAATGTGCCATACGTGCACAAGGGCAAACCAGAATATGCCAGCCAATACAGTTTTGGGATAAATCCTGTGGGCAGCCATTCAACCAGCCTTTCAAAGATATTTCTGTCAATGCGCATATGGCCATTGTAGATAAACATCTACGTCACAGGCATATTTAGTCGTTTTAGTGTAGACGTGGATACTTTTGTAACTGATGGGAAAATATTAGTGTGGATGGAGATGTTGAGGAACACAGTGGATGTATCCTAATACAAATAATTTAATCAACTCAATGACTTCCAGAATCCCATGATTCTCTAGGTTGAGAAGACCTTCCCAGCTATTGCCTCAGATGCACATCCTTTGGTGTCTATTGGGTGTCTTCAGGTGTGATTCACAATTTCACTAAGGGGATTCAGTTTTATGGATATCTCTGAGAAATCCGAAGACCTGCAATGCGTCTCCATTTGTCCTTCTCTGCTCACCGTTATCAGGGCACGACATGTTAGAATTCAGGAGCTTGTGTTCATTTATTTTAGGGTTCCCCCATTTATTTTATTTGCAGTTTACCTTTACACCCTCAGAGAGTTTGACTTTACCTTTAGTTTGGTATAGATGTTTTGTACTTTTATAATCACTTTGCATTTTATGTTTCTTATGGTCACCGTCATTTTGTTGTAAATCCACCAGAAGGCACTTTTATTGCCAGAGGGCAATTCATTTGAAAAGAAAAGGTACAGGCAGAGGAGAGAAAATAAAGAAATGGGCAAAACAAAACGACCAACTGAACCACCAAAGCTCAATGAACAAACTAAAAACTGTTGTTTGGAATGAGCTTTTGTAATTAAACCATTTTAACTCTTTCATGGTGAATGTCGACTTTTGCCAAAATTCAGGTGTAGAGTGCGTTAATCAGCCCTAAACGGTGACAAAACTTGCCGTTATGTTTTAATTTGACTCTCTTTTCTAGAAGGAAAGTTAGCTTTGCTGATTCGACCTCGATTTCCTGCACGTGCAAGAATAGCAAAGAGTAAACTTCCTTTAAAATGGCATCGACATCTGGTGAGAGACCACAGCAAATGTGCGAAGTGAAATCCTCTGTGGACGACGTTTTGTGTATTATCACTGAATCGCGCTCTGACTTGTCCAACTCTGATTCTGATGCATGCAATCTGGAGATGGAAATCAAAAATGAAAGTGAGGTGCCAGCATTAGCCGATGGGTGCCCAGTTGATTGTAGTGCTGAACACATTAATGTAGCTGATGTGCCAATGGCAACGTCTGCCATAGAGAACTGAGAAGGTACAAACCAGACTGCGTCGCACTGTGACTGCCCCCACCGCCCACCGCACATTCCTGCTGGCCGTCAAGCTGCCCCCATGCAGCTACCGGAATCGGCAAACAGACACCGATAGCAGCCACAACACGCAGCAACAGACGTTTTCTGTTGATTTTAGCATGAAACTGTTGTTTTGTGTGCTTTTCAGAGTTGTTTGGAAAAAATATTCAGCCCTCAGTGAGTTGAAAAGGAGAAAAACACTACTATCTACAGATATTGAGATTTAACAGTCGAACGTCACCAACTTAAATACCGAAAACCCAAAGATGTCATTCCTGAGACATGTTGCCCTAGCAATCAGGAAATCAACGATAAAAGAACACAATAAAAATAGTGCAATACTATTGGGATAGCCCACCACGACCACAAATTGGACTCTTAAGTTGGATTGTGTCAGTTCCTCAAACACCACAATGGCTTTATGGAAAACCTGAAGAGGTAAACGGATTCAAATGTGTGACTCCCTGGAACTAGAGGCGAGTTAAGGATGACCTGAAGGGTCACATACTGTATGTGACTTAATGCATCTACTTGTGGTACACATCGCTGTCAACTGTGATCGGAGGCTTTCCAGGTAAAGAAGGCAGAAGTTTTAAAGTCACTGGTCAGAATGGCGACTCGCCGTATGTTGATTAGCACCGGCAGCTCCACACATGTGACAATATGGACCCTACCAACACAAAGCATAATGAGTTTAGAACATTAGAACCCTCCAGTTGAGAACAGGCCATTCAGCCCAACAAAGCTCACCAGTCCTATCCACTTATTTATTTAAAAAAAACATCAGGTCGTGTTTTGAAAGTCCCTAAAGTCTTAGTGTCTCCAACACTATTTGGTCTCTTAATCCAAGTGTCTACTGCCCTTTGAGTAAAGAACAACTTCCTAATGTTTGTGTGACATTTACCCTTCACAAGTTTCCAACTGTGTCCCCTTGTTCTTGATGAACTCATTTTAAAACAACAGTCTCGATCCACTGGACTCATTCCCTTCATAATTTTAAACACTTTTATCGTGTCACCTTTTAATCTTCTTTTTCTTAAACTGTAAAGGCTCAGCTCTTTTCATCTTTCACCATAACTCATTCCATGTTGCCCCTCAATCAGCCCAGTCACTCTTCTCAGGACCTTTTCTTGTACTATTATGTCCTTTTTGTAGCCTGAAGACCAAAACTTCCCCCAGTACTCCAGATGAGGCCTCACCAGTGTGTTATAAACCTTGAGCATCACCTCCTGTGACTTGTACTCCACACATCAAGGCGCTATATAACCTGATATTCTGTTAGCCTTCTTAATGTCTTCTGAACACTGTCGGGAAGTCGATAGCTTAGAAACCACTATGACTCCTAAATGATTCTCATAAGGTGGACTCTCGATTTTCCGACCGCCCATTGTGTATTCAAACCTAATATTTTTACTTCCTATGTGTAATTCTTTACATTTATTGACATTAAATTTCATCTGCCACAAATCTGCCCAAGTCTGTCTGCTGTCCAAGTCCTTCTGTGATGATATAACGGATTCCAAATTATCTGCTAATCCACCTATCTTGGTATCATCTGCAAACTTAACCAGCTTGTTACTTATATTCCTATATAAATCATTTCTATATATTAAAAATAGCAGCGACCCCAGCACTGCCCCCTGCTGGTCACCACTCTTAACATCGGCCAGTTCTGATGAGGTTCCTGCACCATCACCCTCTGCTTCCTGTGTCTGAGTCAATTCTGCACCCATCTAAAAACATCACCCTGAACTGCCACTTCTTTTAGTTTGATGCCCAACCTCTCATGTGGCACCTTATGAAATGCTTTCTGAAAGTCCAGATAAATAATATCATCTGCTGCACTTTGATTTTATCCTTTTGTTGCCTCCTCATTGAATTCCAGCATGTTAGTAAAACACGACCTCCCTCTTCTGAGCCCATGCTGACTGTTCCTAATAACTCCTCTTCTTGCCATGTGTTGCTCAATCTTATCCTTAAAAATTCCTTCCACTCATTTTCCTGTGATGCTTGTTAAGCTTACTGGCCTATAGTTACTTGGATCTGCCCGGTCGCCCTTTTTATATAATGGGATGATATTTGCCATTTTCCAGTCCTTCAGAATCTCTCCAGTGCACAGTGACTGTGTCAAATAGCAATGCAGTTGTTTTGTTTATTTTTTGTATTAGATAGATAGATAGATAGATAGATAGATAGATAGATAGATAGATAGATAGATAGATAGATAGATAGATAGATAGATAGATAGATAGATAGATAGATAGATAGATAGATAGATAGATACTTTATTAATCCCAAGGGGAAATTCACATAATCCAGCAGCAGTATACTGATACAAAGAAACAATATTAAATTAAATAGTAATAAAAATGAAAAGAATTAAAATAAAATTAATGTTCGCATTTACTCCCCCGGGTGGAATTGAAGAGTCGCATAGTGTGGGGGAGGAATGATCTCTTTAGTCTGTCAGTGGAACAGGACAGTGACAAAAGTCTGTCACTGAAGCTACTCCTCTGCCTGGAGATGATCCTGTTCAGTGGATGCAGTGGATTCTTCATGATTGACAGGAGTTTGTTTAGTGCCCGTCGCTCTGCCACAGATGTTAAACTGTCCAACTTTAATCCTACAATGGAGCCTGCCTTCTTAACAAGTTTGTCCAGGCGTGAGGCGTCTTTCATCTTTATGCTGCCACCCCAGCACACCACCACGTAAAAGAGGGCACTCGCCACAACCATCTGGTAGAACTTCTGCAGCATCTTACTGCAGATGTTGAAGGATGCCAACCTTCTCAGAAAGTATATTCTGCTCTGAGCTTTCTTACATAGAGCATCAGTATTGGCAGTCCATTATTATTATTATGGAGAATGCATTGTGAAGGGATTTTTAACCATTCACACTTATTCGTTTTTGTCTCATCCCGTGATCATTGCATTCGCGATGTCGTTGGTCCTGATGATATAAATTGGGCAGTATAAACAACAAGTTCTTTAGTGATAGTTCGTTTCTACCATTAAGTTTCATTTGTCTTTAAACAAGACCTGCTTTCACCCCCTATCACTTTTGGCTCTGATCTGGCATTCTCTTTAAACCACAACTAGGAGTTGCCACCTGCTTTGCTCAAGTCCGCCATTTGACACCAGCCTGTCATAACAGGTGGATTTTCTAGGTAAGAAAGATAGAATTTTGAGGTTAGGTTATTTTACTTACTTAAGATGTTGAGTTGGGACAAAAGCCAGCAGCCACTCCAGCCCTCCTTTACAGACCCCTGAACTCTTACAGTTTGGAGACAGCGTAATTTAACACTGGTGATTCTGCTGGGTACCCTGTCATGGACTGGTGCCCAATCCCAAATTGGTTCTTGCTTTGTGCCCACTGTTGCTGTGACACCAGATGTTCCTGTGTCACTAGATTAGAATCAGCAGGTTCAGTAAATGGACAGATGATAAAAATCTCCAAGCAAAGTCATGTAAAACGTCATTCATATGGGAATCTTTTACGCCAAGAGTATTTATTTGCACGCCGAACAGTAAGCTTAGAGAAGTCTGAATCATTTTGGAGCCACTCTTGACATTTCTAGAGCACCTTGTGACATAAGATCGATGACAAAGATCAGGCATTTTGCCAGCAATCAGCCTTTTCAGCAGAGCAACTTGAAAATAAATAAAGTCAAAAATCATGCTCTGTCATTTTGCAGGTCCTACCGAAATGCTGCTCTTCCAGCTTTTCTGCAAGATTGCCCCATCGGTAGGCAGAATCCTGCAAAGTGACACTGCTCGCCTTTTGTTGATCGGCACTTCTCTGTGGTGACAGAGCTGTATTTATAGAAGTGCTCATTTTCATTTTTGACTCCTTTGCCCAGAGATTTACCTGTTAATCCTGTTTGACGGTTCACTTATTGAAACTTAAACCCTCCCGCCGTTGTTCTCAGATTGCTGTTGGATGCATCTGGCCAGGTCTTTTTCCACCTCGTCCAGCCTGTCAGTCACACAGCGTCGTTTCAGGGTCAGCAGCAGTGTGTCATGGCTGCATTGTGCCAGCTCCTCGGAAAGAATCTTCAAGGAGGTGGAAGTCTCTTCCGAGGGTCCAGTGTCTCCCTGCTGATTTGAAGGAGAATTGACATGACGAGGACTCACTGGATACTTGATACTTATCTCCTACCGGACTGTGGCCCACCTTAGCCTGGCTCTGTAGGGTAGCCCACTCATGTTCAGCTCTGCTTGCCCGACCCTTCTGTTCCAGAAGCTGTCTTGTGAGCTGAAGAAAGTCTTCATTCAGAGCGTCCATCTGGCCTTCCAGGTCTGCGGCACTGGCCTGAAGATATAGAGAGAGTGAGTGAGAAATGCCTACTGGGTGACCTGCACCCTCAGAATGCATGGCTGGCCAGAAGGGGGCGCTTTAATCTGACACCAAACTAGTCCACAGCATGAATTCTTTACTGAGCCACTCCACCATTGTGACTTCTGGTGTTAGTCTGAACAGTCGCACTGAAAGGTTTGGCTCACCTGCAGGTGTGAATCGCTTCCTGGAGACCGGTCATCTTCTGCAATGACAACAGAAAAAAAACAAAAAAACTTAGGGGGCACAGGAGACATGGGGATCTCTAATCAGCATTTGCCCCCTTGGAGTCACTTATCTCCAGATCTGTGCCTTATGTCTCCTATTTGCTAATTTTGAGATTGAATTAATTGGTGAGTTTGATGGAGGAAGCTTAAATTTGGAACAGCACACATGCACACACACACACACACACACACACACATATATATATATATATATATATATATATATATACATATACATATTGTAAGCCACTAGGTGGTGTACCGCCACCCTAACCCCCAACACAGACAGGCAGGACACAGGTTCAATTCAACACCCGAGTTTATTTATAATTATAAGTGCAAAAACCACCAACACCACACCAATATATTGTCCATTCCCTTCCTTGCCGCCAGTCCATCCACCTCCATTCTTCCTCAGGTTTTGTCCACTCCTTCCTCCCGACCCCAATGGAGTGAGGCGGCTCCTCTTATTCAGGTCCCAGGAGTGTTCCAGGTGGCTCATCACTATTACCTGGAATCATTCTCAGGTGCACTGGAGGTCCTCTACAGGGCTCTGCAGCTCCCCCTGGCAGCCCCCACAGATCCCAACAGGGATTCACCAAACTCCAGTTCCTGACATGCCCTGCAGGATGTGATACCACAGCCATCCAGGAGGGCTGCCCTCTAGTGTCCCAGGGGAGGTATTACCTCATCAGTGCCCTTTCCTCTGGTCCTTCAACCTTGCTGGCGACCTGGCCAGGTAGTGGCTATGGCCGTCCATCACAATATATACACACATATACATTGTGAACCTCGCCCCGGACACAGACAGGCAGACACGTTAATGTCACCCACAAACACAGGTTTATTCTTCATTATTACAAAGCTACACACTACTCCACAATACCCCTCAGTCCAGGCCACTCCAATGCCTTCTCTTTCTTCTTCTTTCTCTTCTTCTTTTCTCTCTCTTTCTTTTCTTTCTCTTCTGACCGCCTCCTTCCTCCTCCAGACGTTGCCACTCTTCCACCCGACTCTTGTCAATGACTGGAGGAGGCCTTTATAGGAACCCGGATGGGCTCCAGCTGCTTCCTGGCAATCTCCCGCGGACACACCCCCGTGTGGCGGAAGTGCCGGCTGCGCACCCGGGAGCCGTCCGGGTGTCCCCTGTCGTCTTCCCCCCGGCACTTCCTGGTGTGGTGGAAGTGCTGGGCTCTCGGGATAATCAGGCACTGGGGCGCCGCCTGGCGGTGGCCACGGGTCCTTACAGGGCTGGGCTTCCAAGCCCTCTACCCGAGGCCTCCAGCATAACCAGGACGGACGCCCCCTCTTGGTCTGGAGCAGGCACAAGCCCTCCTCCAGTCCTTCTGGGCGTCCCGGCCGGGCTCCAGCCCCAGCCGGGTACCACACGGGATAGTCAGGCACCGGGGTGCCGCCTGGCGGTGGCCACGGGTCCCTACAGGGCTGGGCTTCCAAGCCCTTAACCCGAGGCCCCCAACATAACCAGGGCGGATGCCCCCTCTCGGTCTGGAGGAGCCACAAGCCCTCCTCCGGTCCTCCTGGGCGTCCCGGCCGGGGACCACAATAAATATATATTGTATATACATATCTTATATATAAACATCTATGCGTGGAAGTGTGTGTATCTGTTTGTCCGGCCCAGAAGTGAGAGGTGGAGTTGAGGTAAGGGCTCTACCTCCAAGGAAACAGAAAATCACATAGCCGCTAATTCACAAGCGAGGCGAGCATGTCGGCAAAATGAAACCTCTGAAGAAAGAGACCCTCGCTTATGGTATCCCTTTAACTTTTCCTTCTGCCCCTAATGCACAAGAGAGGCGAGCACGCCGGCAAAACAAAACCTCAAAAGAAAGACAAAGTCGCTTGGCCGCTGATACACAAGCAAGGCGAGCACATCGGAAAACGAAACCTCCTAAGAGGGAGATGCCCAGAGTAGTTCCTTTCAATTACCTGACATCTCTACATTTCAGTTTTTTTTCTGATGAATTCAATAGTTTCTATGACCCCGAGCTTTTCACATTAGAAATTAGAATAGGATTTTTAGAAATGTTGGCCAACTGAAAGGTATGAACATGAAACATATGAGCATGTACAGCACTCACTATTTAGTTGGCCTGGATTACTGCAGCAATGTGGCGTGGCATGGAGTCGATCAGTCTGTGGCACTGCTCAGGTGTTATGAGAGCCCATGTTGCTCTGATAGTAGTCTTTCAGATCTTCTGAATTGTTGGGTCTGGTGTATTGCATCTTCCTCTTCACAATACGCCTTAGATTTTATATGGGGTTAAGGTCAGGCGAGTTTGCTGGCCAATCAAGAACAGGGATACCATGGTCCTTAAACCAGGTACTGGTAGCTTTGGCACTGTGTGCAGGTGCCAGTTTCTGTTGGAAAATAAAATCTGAATCTCCATAAAGTTCGTCAGCAGCAGGAAGCATGAAGTGCTCTAAAACTTCCTGGTAGATGGCTGCGTTGACCTTGGACCTCAGAAAACACAATGGACCAACACCAGCAGATGATATGGCACCCCAAACCATCACTGACTTTGGAAACTTTACCCTGGACCTCAAGCAATGTGGATTCTGTGCCTCTCCTCTCTTCCTCCAGACTCTGGGACCTTGATTTCCAAAGTAAATGCAAAATATACTTTCATCGGAGAACATAACTTTGGACCACTCAGCAGCAGTTTTGTCTTTAGCCCAGGCGAGAGAGACACTTCTGATGCTGTCTCTTGTTCAAGAGTGGCTTGACACAAGGAATGCGACAGCTGTCTTGCATACGTCTGTGCGTGGTGGTTCTTGAAGCACTGACTCCAGCTGCAGTCCACTCTTTGTGAATCTCCCCCACAGTTTTGAATGGGTTTTGCTTCACAATCCTCTCCAGGGTGCGGTTATCCTTATTGCTTGTACACTTTTTTCTACGACATCTTGTCCTTCCCTTCGCCTCTCTATTAATGTGCTTGGACACAGAGCTCTGTGAACAGCCAGCCTCTTTAGCAATGACCTTTTGTGTCTTGCCCTCCTTATGCAAGGTGTCAATGGTCGTCTTTTGGACAACTGTCAAGTCAGCAGTCTTCCCCATGATTGTGTAGCCTACAGAACTAGACTGAGAGACCATTTAAAGGCTTTAGCAGGTGTTTTGAGTTAATTAGCTGATTAGAGTGTGGCACCAGGTGTCTTCAATAATGAACCTTTTCACAATATTCTAATTTTCCGAGATACTGAATTTGGGACTTTCATTAGTTGTCAGTTATAATCATCAAAATTAAAAGGAATAAACATTTGAAATACATCAGTCTGTGTGTAATGAATGAATCTAATATACAAGTTTCACTTTTTGAATGGAATTACTGATATAGTGAATCCCAGGGGCATGTAAAGCCACCATAACCCAAAACAGATAGGCACAGACATGAGTTTGCCACGCAGCACACATTTATGCACATGAGGAAGCGTTTTCTCAGCTCCTCACAGCACAGTACATAAAGCAACAAGCACAGTCCAGCACAAAACTCTTTCCTGCTTCTTCTTCTTCTTCTTCTCTTCCTCCTCCTCCTCCACTCGTCTCCTGGCAAGCTTCGTCCTTCTCTTCTCAACTCTGGCATTCCGAGTAGTGGTAGCTGGCTCCTTTTATAGGACACCCAGTCTGAGAGATGCAAACAATCCTCGTGTTTGGCCATAAAACTCTTGTCTCTATTCAACGCACTTCAACAGCCATGGAAACTGTGAGATGGACTTTTAAGTCCCAGTGCTTATGGGCAACTTCAGAACACAGCAAGAGAGAAACGAATGGGAAGTTAAACTCTTGCTAGAACTTAACACATTAAAACATGGCTTAAATAGAGACAAGCGTTTTATGGCCATATATGAGGATTGTTAGCATCTCTCAGACTGACACAGACAGCCTGCCTACAGATCCACATTGTATGGTAAAACTCATCAGAAACGTCAAAAGACTTTGTTGGACAGTTATCTTATCCAAAGATCTTGACCATACATTGTTCTTCTCTCTTGTTAAATGAATCTTCACCTGAATAGGTCTATTAATTTTTGATATTTAAGATGTCTCACTTAAAGGTTTTCCAATGTCGTTACTTGTCCTGGTGTCTATATAAACACAGAGAACTCCAGTCTCTTATTACGTTTTGCCTGATGAAGGGGCCTGAGTTGCCTCGAAAGCTCGCATATTGTAATCCTTTTAGGTGTCATTCATAATGGCTAACACAGTACAACACTCTAGTACTAAAACTCTGGGTTCAAAAATGGTCAAAATTAACCATTTTACTCAAAAATCATATCAGTCAATTGTTGTTCTTGCATAAAGAACGTTAATCCATGAGTCAGATTGTGAAGAAACTGAAGATTTCATATAAATGTGTCTGTTACTGTCTTAAGAGAAAAGGGCAACCAGGATAGAGAAGGAAGGGGAAAGGCTGAGACTGACAACTGCATAAGAGGAGAAGGACATTGCAATGTGCAGTTTGAAAAACAAAAAGCCTTACAGGTCTTCAGTTGGCTCCTTCTTTAACTACACACCAAACACCAGTGGCATCTCCAACAGAGAAAAGCATAATACACACTTCCAGTCAACTTCTGGCCAATGCCTGCTTTTGTTTTTTTTGCCTAATTTAACCTTCTCTTGTTATTAATCAGATATGGCTTTTTCTTTGAAACCACTGGGCATCCCAGAATTGTCTTTTCTCGGTTCATATTTAAAACACGTAGGCAGGTTGGCATATTGGTTAAGGCTTTGGAGATCAGACCCCGAGGTGGCGGGGTCAAATTCAGCTACTGACACTGTGTGACCCTGAGCAAATCACTTCACCTGCCTGTGCTGCAAGTGGTCAAACAAAAGAAATGTACCTGCGTGTATCTCAAATATGGAAGTCACCTTGGATAAAATGATAATGTGGAGGAGAACGCTAGCACTGAGAGAATCGTTGCCAAATGTCCATATAGAAATATAGTTAAATATCAGGTACCACCATTAAGGGGAATTAGGTATTCATAGGGCACTGGTCATAAGGCGGGGGGTGGGGGGGGGCAGCCGCATGGGTTAGCTACCAGATAGTTGGTTGGCGCACCAATAAGCTTGGGATTAGGGCACCAAATCACCTCGCACCGGCACTGGTATATGTGTGTGTAAGTTTATCATTTTGATGTTTGAATCAAATCAAATATTCACGTGCGTGATGCTTAAGGAGCGTATCAAGTACTAAGTGCCGAAAGTCCCTTCTTGTCAATAAAGTACCTTCAAATGAGCCTGAGGTTTTCTTTTGTTTTTTCACCAGACATACATTGTATTTAACAATCAGATTCTGCCAATTATAAGGACACATTGCTCATCCTCTCCATTTCATTTTCCAGCCATCATTGCTTAACACAACAGTCCCCAACATGGCTCACCATCCTGGTGTCGCTCGACTCTTCGCCGCTCTCTGCTCGCTTCTCTGAGATGTTCACGAAGCATGTAGGCAGAGAGCCTTCGTAGCCTGGAAGAGAAATGTAATCCGTTAAAATAGCCATAGGGAGGCAAAAAAAATGTCTTCATCATCAACACTGGGGTAACAAAATGTAAAAGAAATGTGGATAGGAAGCGGAGCCCCGAGACCACCCAAAGTATATGAATAAAGTAAATGGAAGAAGTGAGATAAAAACCCAGTGAGTGGACTGGCAATAACTGAAAGAGTGAGCAGACCCCCTTCAGGTGAGCAGTGGTACAACAACAACAACAACATTTATTTATATAGCACATCCATCCATCCATCCATTTTCTAACCCGCTGAATCCGAATACAGGGTCACGGGGGTCTGCCGGAGCCAATCCCAGCCAACACAGGGCACAAGGCAGGAACCAACCCACCGCAGTATATAGCACATTTTCATACAAAAAGTAGCTCAAAGTGCTTTACATAATGAAGAATAGAAAAATAAAAGACACAGTAAGAAAATAAAAGAAGTCAACATTAATTAACATAGAATAAGAGTAAGGTCCAATGGCCAAGGAGGACAGAAAAAACAAAAAAAAAAACTCCAGACGGCTGGAGAAAAAAATAAAATCTGTAGGGATTCCAGACCATGAGACCGCCCAGTCCCCCCAGAGGTACGGCATCCCAAGTACACATTTGACTATCACAAGCTACTCTAGTGATGTGTCTGCACAAAAACCTCACGTTTGAAGGACAAATTGAGTGTTCTGTGATACCACGGGGTCGCTACGCTGTGTTACTCGGGATTCTCCACTTGTCCACATATGCATTAAGTTGAGCCTCATGGTGCCCACTACCTGGACTTTGAATGCCCCAATCCTGCTCATCAACTCAGGGCAAACAGAAATCACATCCTCATTTGGTGGTCACCCCAAAGCTTTTTTTGTAAGGTATGCTCATTGCCACCCGCATCTCCCTTCTATGCTCTTCCATCATGTCCGAATGTTCCGGGGCACATTTTTTTTTAATGAAGATTCCCCCCTGTAGTCCCAACATTTACTAGGCTTTATATGGGTATTTCCCCAGGTGGGGTGGCATTAAGGGAAGATATTTTTATGTATCCATCTTGTCTTGATCCTGCCTGGGCACTCTGTGCTGGCATATAGAAAACAAAGTTATCCCAGAATGCCAGACCTGCCTATATGGACTACTTTTTCTATCAGTTTGGTAGGCACCTGCCCATATTCTTGCATTGTTTCCTCACAGCCCATAGATATCACAGCGGTGGTGCCCACCATTGGTGCCTCCCAAGTTATCCACACAACTCCAAACCCTCCCCCCCTGCACCACCAGCCTCAAAATATAAATAAACGCATCAGCAGAATTCTCCATAATGCCTCCCCAAGGACACCTTCTTATTGCTGATTCTTGCAGAAGTCTCCCTGCCATATTGTCTGCATGATGAATAAGGACAACAGACACAGAAGTGAAGATTAAGCAAAATACTGAGCTGGGATAAAAACTAGAGCAAAATGACTGTATGGACCATGTTAGAATGTGCAGTGTGCCAGACTGGCAGGACGGGGAGCTAAATGGGAGGAAATAAGAGGCCCTGTGCCCAGTGTGTCATTAGCGATGGCAGTTCTTATTGTCCTTCTCTATTCTACAACGTCCCCCTTTAGTAACTATGTGTACATTATGGCTTATTAAGGTGAGACAAGCCCATCAGTTCTTTGATCTGCGTGTTCCTGTCCACCAAGGCACCGATCCAGTGAGCCGTTCATCCATCAGATCCTTCTGTCCATCCAGTTAGGCTACCATGCAAACATCGATCACTCAGTCCATCAACCTGACCCTTCAGCCAAGCAGTCCTCCAGGTTTGCCTTCATCATTTGTTCATCTACTTTTCCTTCTATATGCCCATTCATTCAAGCAGTCAGCTAGTAATCCATCCAAGGGACGCAAAGGGTGATGGTGAGAGGAGCCTTATCAGAAGCTGGTGGTGTTCCTGAGGGGTCAGGGCTGGGGCTGATGATCTTTTAAATAAATATAAGTGACCTGATAAGAATCTAAATAAAGAGCTGTTTGAATGTGCAGATGACACCAGGCTAGGAGGAAGGGCAGATAATGTCGATTCAGCTGAATCTTTACATGGACCTGAACAGAAGACAGAACTTATTGTAGGCAAATGTAAAGACTTACACTTAGGAAGTAGAAATGTTAGATTTGAATTTGACATCACCCCTTATGAGGAGGAACTGGGAGTCGTCGTGGACTGGTCACTGTCTATATCAAGACAGTTGGCAGAAGAAATGAAACAGGCTAAGAGGAGTTGAACTTATATAGTTATAAGTCAAGAGAGGTTAGGATTAAGCTTCATAACACACTAGTGAGGCCTTACCTGGACTATTGTGTTCAGTTTTGATCTCCAAATTACAAAAAAAGACGTAGCAGCACTAGAGAAAATCCAGAGGAGAGCAACTAAGACTAAGAGGTATGAGGTGAGAATTAAGGGGCTCAGCTTAAACAAGTGGAGGCGTACTCACACTCATTTGGTGCCGAGAATATATTTATTCACATTTAACACCCCCAAAGACCACTTTGTTCGACTAGTGTGATCGATCCCTCCCAGGCCAACTGTACCATTCCCTGGCCCACTTGGAAGAGGAGGGCCGAGCACAGTTTAGTAGGATTCAGGAGCAGTGTGATCGCTAAATGTGCCTGAGCACAGAAAACAGTATTGCGCAATTCTAATTTCATTCAATACCATTTGATTTAAAAACAGGTTTTTACTCTCACCTTACACTTGAACATGAATTATACTTGGCAAGAAAAGGTGCACATACAGTGGTGTGAAAAACTATTTGCCCCCTTCCTGATTTCTTATTCTTTTGCATGTTTGTCACACAAAATGTTTCTGATCATCAAACACATTTAACCATTAGTCAAATATAACACAAGTAAACACAAAATGCAGTTTTTAAATGATGGTTTTATTATTTAGGGAGAAAAAAAATCCAAACCTACATGGCCCTGTGTGAAAAGTAATTGCCCCCTTGTTAAAAAATCACCTAACTGTGGTGTATCACACCTGAGTTCAATTTCCGTAGCCACCCCCAGGCCTGATTACTGCCACACCTGTTTCAATCAAGAAATCACTTAAATAGGAGCTGCCTGACACAGAGAAGTAGACCAAAAGCACCTCAAAAGCTAGACATCATGCCAAGATCCAAAGAAATTCAGGAACAAATGAGAACAGAAGTAATTGAGATCTATCAGTCTGGTAAAGGTTATAAAGCCATTTCTAAAGCTTTGGGACTCCAGCGAACCACAGTGAGAGCCATTATCCACAAATGGCAAAAACATGGAACAGTGGTGAACCTTCCCAGGAGTGGCCGGCCGACCAAAATTACCCCAAGAGCGCAGAGACGACTCATCCGAGAGGTCACAAAAGACCCCAGGACAACGTCTAAAGAACTGCAGGCCTCACTTGCCTCAATTAAGGTCAGTGTTCACGACTCCACCATAAGAAAGAGACTGGGCAAAACGGCCTGCATGGCAGATTTCCAAGACGCAAACCACTGTTAAGCAAAAAGAACATTAGGGCTTGTGTCAATTTTACTAAGAAACATCTCAATGATTGCCAAGACTTTTGGGAAAATACCTTGTGGACTGATGAGACAAAAGTTGAACTTTTGGAAGGCAAATGTCCGTTACATCTGGCGTAAAAGGAACACAGCATTTCAGAAAAAGAACATCATACCAACAGTAAAATATGGTGGTGGTAGTGTGATGGTCTGGGGTTGTTTTGCTGCTTCAGGACCTGGAAGGCTTGCTGTGATAGATGGAACCATGAATTCTACTGTCTACCAAAAATCCTGAAGGAGAATGTCCGGCCATCTGTTCGTCAACTCAAGCTGAAGTGATCTTGGGTGCTGCAACAGGACAATGACCCAAAACACACCAGCTAATCCACCTCTGAATGGCTGAAGAAAAACAAAATGAAGACTTTGGAGTGGCCTAGTCAAAGTCCTGACCTGAATCCAATTGAGATGCTATGGCATGACCTTAAAAAGCGGTTCATGCTAGAAAACCCTCAAATAAAGCTGAACAATTCTGCAAAGATGAGTGGGCCAAAATTCCTCCAGAGTGCTGTAAAAGACTCATTGCAAGTTATCGCAAACGCTTGATTGCAGTTATTGCTGCTAAGGGTGGCCCAACCAGTTATTAGGTTCAGGGGGCAATTACTTTTTAACACAGGGCCATGTAGGTTTGGATTTTTTTTTCTCCCTAAATAATAAAAACCGTCATTTAAAAACTGCATTTTGTGTTTACTTGTGTTATATTTGACTAATGGTTAAATGTGTTTGATGATCAGAAACATTTTGTGTGACAAACATGCAAAAGAATAAGAAATCAGAAAGGGGGCAAATAGTTTTTCACACCACTGTACCTCCCTTAACATCATTTGTCTTGGTAAAAATCTGGTATGTGCAGCACGATTAACAGCAAAATACTGCGCTGCACACTCAATAAACGTGTAAGAGGGCAGAGTGTTATCCTGCCCTACACGACTCCAAAGCAACCATCAAATAAGGAAATTCATTTTGACATGCATGCTGTCACTCGGTGTTCAGATCTTGTTTTGGATTTACACAAAGTTGTGTGGTCGTGACGAAAGTGTGCTTGGGCCCAGATCGTCAAGCTCAGTGTGAGTGCATCCCAGCAGGGCAGTAAAAAGAGGGGGACAATCGCGCTTAGGCATGGTATGGAACAAAAGTGCCTAGTGTGAGTACACCCTAAGAGATGACGTGGTTCAAGTGTTCGAAAAATTAATGAGAATTAGTTCAGTGGGTTGAGACCGCTACTTTAAAGTGCGTTCAACAAGAACACGGGAAACACAGTTGAACATTTAAGGGCAAATTTCAAACAAGCTTGTCATCTATCTGTCCACTCACCAATCTGTCTATTCAGCCAGCTATCCATGTTTCCACCCATTCATCTGTCCATCCATCTGTCCTGCATATTCATCAGTTCACCTGTATGTCCTGGTATGCACCCATTCAGTTAGTCTGTCACCCATCCATCCATCCATCCATCCATCCGTCCATCCTTCAAGCTTGTTATGCCAAGAAAGGAAAAATAGCAATAAGATAAGGATGAGGAGAAAAGATGTGGTCATCTTTCTTTCTACCCATTCAGTTCCATCTGTCCATGCATCCATCAGTCCATCTGGTTGTCAATCTGTCCATCAGTGCACCCATCACATTTAGACAGCAAGCCTGTCATCCGACCACCTGTACATCCCCAATGCCAGTGACTCCATCCTTCTGTTTGTTATTTCAGACAGCTGGTTATCCATCCACCCATCCATCCATCTGCCATTTTGTTGATTTGTGGTCTACATCTACATTCTCAGGAGTACATCAGGAGTGAAGTCAGGACTTCAGGATGACATCCTGGAGAGGACACTAGTGCCATGCAGAGCTGACTCTCTCAGACACTCATCGCAGGCAAATTTAGTAAATGAGTGTGCTTTGACTTGGAGAAACCACAAGCCATCATTCAGAAGGCACTTCAGTGGGTCTGAGCTCTGTGAGGTGGAGCATCTGTACACCACACCCTAGTGTCACCTACTAGTTGAACTGAAATGACAAATTAGCTAAGTGTTCATTTTGGTCCCTATTAGGTTCTCCACTTGCAGACTCAGTCTGTGTGGCAATCATTGTCAGCCCCAAAGACTCCTTGGTAGGGTTGAAAGATGAAGAAATAAAACTAGTTGATGTGTTCCTCCTCCTCCTCCTCCTCCTCTTCCTCTGCCTCACTATGGACTTGACTTGAGAGAGAGTCATGACACCACCACCAATTGGGGGCATTCAGTCTGCTTACCTTTCACTCAGCTGGCTAGCAGAGTAGCTGCGCTCTGGTGGAATTCGAACATTGATGAAGTCTTTAAATGCAGACTGGGCCTGGCATGCCGCTTTAATCGCCTGGACAGGAGATAAAAGAAGAGTGAGTACTCAGTGGATTAGAAGGTAGATGGGGCTTTGTGAAGTTCACATTTAACAACCTCTATCTCCTGTTCTTTTAATTACAGACAGGGTGTCAAACCAGTCCACCACACCACATGGTCTTACCAAATGGTATGTTAGGTTGTTTTGTTCATTGCAACTGTACCTGAGTGTCACCACTGGGGGCAGTACTGTGGCAGCCTGCATGAAAGAGCTCCTGACAAACAGCCGACACAGCTCGGTGGAAATTCTGAAGAAATGTGCCAAGGCTTTGTGAACAAAGACCATCTGTGGGGAAAAAGTAAAAGAGGTCAACAATAAAAAAAGAAAGAAAGAAAGAAAGGTAGTCAAATGAATCAGTCACTTTCTCTTATAAACAGTCACTTTCTCTTATATAGATCCAGCTTACATGTCTGAACTTATCATGATTTACAAACCTGAGCGCACATTAAGATCTCAAGATGCCGGTCTGCTTGTGATTCCAAGGATTAATAAAATAACAGTAGGAGGTCAAGTTTCTAGTTACAGGACCCCTAAACTGTGGAATGGTCTGCCTGCTACTATAAGAGATGCCCCTTCGGTCTCAGCTTTCAAATCCCGGTTGAAGACTCACTACTCACTACACCCTGACTAGAGCTGCTGATTAACTGTACAGACTGCGTCTCTGCTGTTAGTCATTAGCACTAAAACATAAGTAACATGAAATTTGATACTAACCCTCACCTATTCTGTTTCTCTTCTTGGTACTCACATGTGGCACTTGGTGCCACGGCCCACCTGCCAAGTTGTTTTGCCTGCCTAAGGTAAAGTCATCCCTGATGGAGGATCGCAGGAATCGTCGGGTAGAGGGGTCCTTTCATCGGATTGGCTGTCTCACCTGTGGAATGGCCAATTGGGAGAGGCAACTTGATGGCTAAGGTCTCCAGGACTCTGAGCAAATCCAAATCCTATTATGTGATATCATCTACTGTTAATTTCTACTCTGTAATATTTTCTATTGCACTATTGTACTGTATTGAGGATTACTTGTGTTCTGTTCTGTGTATTGTATTGACCCCCTTCTTTTTGATACCCACTACACTCCCAGCCTACCTGGAAAAGAGTCTCCCTTTGAACTGCCCCTCTCAAGGTTTCTTCCATTTTTTTCTCCCTACAAGGGTTTTTTTATTGGGAGTTTTTCCTTGTCTTTGTTACACATGGGCATCAGAGGACTCCTCTAAGGGCTGGGGAAAGGTAAACAATAGCCCGTCGAGACGAGAGGGGAGACTACCACTGTCCTTGTCCTGTTCTTCCTCTTCCCACCCACAGCTCCGAGAAGCTGCCCAGCAAGGGCACTTAACCCCATCCCTTCCAGAAACACCACTATAAAGGAAGTGACAGCAAAGAGAAAGATGGCTTCTGCCAGAATACCGGAACGAGCCGCACACCAGAGCCGTGACTTTTGAAAGGACTGATTGTTGTGAAAGAAGTCCCTGTATGGGACAGCACTGAAGTTGTATTTGTTACTTTTGTTTATTTTGTCTGTTCGTCTTGCGACAATTAAACAGAACGACACGATTGGTGTCCCAACATTCTGACTGTTTCCATTCTGTCCTTCCACCGCCCAACCACAGTCTTCTTAGAGAGTTAAGGCTGGGGGACTGTCAAAAGGTAGGGCCTGTTAAAGCCCATTGCAGCACTTCTTGTGTGATTTTGGGGTATACAAAAATAAATGGTATTGTATTGCATTTTATTGTATAGTGCCTTTTGCAGTAAACACTTTTACTAGTGTGACACTGGAGGCGTAACTCTATTAAAATCCTTTAGAACTGCTTTGTAACTTTTTGATCAGAGATTGTCTGTGAAGAACGTGTGAGGTTATCTCAGGGGGTTTCAAACATGGATGATGGTGAGGATAACAAAGGGCTAGTAAATTAGGGGAGCCCGCGCATCCATCTTTATTTGTGCCACTGACGAAAAATTTGCTGACGGCGAGTCGGCCAGTTTCTCTCTCAGTTGCTATGCATCCACACCAAGACAAACCTGCAGTTTTAAGAAGATGAGGTAAAAACAGACCCTTCTACGTCAGCTTCCAAGATGCCTTCTGACTTTGCAAGTGGTAAGTCGCATGCTGCTGGACATTTTTTCTGCCTGCCACAATTTGATATAGTGCGACTACAATCACAAGGAGCTTTATAAAACAAGCAAGAATAAAATTCACAACATGTAACATGAGGCTTATAAAGAAAGACAAATGTAAAGCTTCCTTTGTGCGTGCACTACATTCCCATACCTGATTGATCCTATTAATTTTCACATGGAATCTGGTGACACCAGACACAAGACATGGGACTAGCCTGGCTAAGGGGCAATGCTCTGACCTCACAGATCATTCTGGAACCTTGAGAATGGGAGATGTAGAAGCAAACTCAAAGCAACTAGTGGAAAAGCCACTGAGGCAGGACAGGATATGCAGATTCCTAACAGATTACAACCAGGAGTGGGATTTGTGGAGCGCTGGCAGTAATCTCTGTGCCACCACCATTAAACTTGAAATAAGAGACACCAAAAACTGTTAAGTATTACTTGCCAAGTGATGGACAGATATGACTAATGTCTGGTGAGTTCTGTTAAGTCTTCTTAGTCTACAGAATGCCATTCGGATTGTGAAAGCAGACAGATAGGAATATGGTGGGCATCATGGGGAAGGGGGTGGCAACCCAATGGGTCAAGATTAATAAGAATGACAGAAATTCAAAGGCAAAGTCATTGAGAGCTCAGCCCAACATCAACATTTATACAGTGAATCTCTTCACCCTCTTGGAAGTCTTAACATTTTATTGTTTCATAACATTGCCTCCCAGTGGGTGTAGTTTGGCTTTTTTGACAGTGATCAGCAGAAAAAGACCCTTTGATTTCAGAGTGACAATGGATGTTTGCAAAGTGGGCCCACATTAATCAGAACCATAAAACACAAAATGTCTAATGGCATAAGTATTCGCCCCCTTCAGGTCAGTATTGAGTAGATGACAGCCATGACAGCCTGGAGTCTTTGTGCTCATGTGTCTCATTTTGCTCATTACAATAATAATAATAATATTAACTAGCCAAAGCCTGCCGTAGCATACGGCGGTGTAAGAACAGAAATGGAAAACGGTGAGAAAGGAATTCAGTATAACAAAGGCTTAGGAAAACACCGTCGCAGTATAACGAAAATAGCAAGGAGCGAAACCAATGCCAATGGTCGAGAGAATACCTTCCTCTAGCAGGCTACGGAAAACATAGACATATATAGATAGACGCCGCATTCACTGTGTTGCCCAGTCGACACGATAAGTCAGCGCGTCCGCCCTATTGCAAGTGGTAAAAGTGCCATTTAAACTAATACAGGTAGGCGGTTTTCTGATGAAAAAACAATAACGTTTTAAACAGTATCGTTTACAAACAACAGATTTTGGCAAATTGTTTACATGCAATTATTTATATCCATTTATACAATAAATGCATGCGTATCCCATGATCTTAGAGTTGGTGGGCAGGGCTCTGTGACCTGGCGGGCGTGGCTCTCTGTCTTGCTTGCCCTTAGTTAGAGTTGGCGGGCGGCACTCTGTGAGTTGGCGATCGTGGCTCTCTGTCTTGCGTGCGGTGTAAAGTCAACGTGGCTCAGAGGTGCATGTGGACTTTTGCACAGACGAAAGCGACTGAGGCTGTGTTTGGTGAGTTGTTGCGTGCCTCGAGAGCGACACTGGACTCGGAAGGACGGTTACAGTTGGCGTGTGTGGCTCTGTCGTGCGTATCCCATGACTCGGTAGGAGGGTTAGAGTTGGCGGGTGGGGCTCTGTCCAGTGTATCCCATGGTCTTAGTGTTGGCGGGCAGGGCTCTGTCCAGTGTATCCCATGGTCTTAGTGTTGGCGGGCGGGGCTCAGCCTTGCTTGCGCTCACTGTCTTGTGTGCCCTTAGTGAATTATATATATAGATAATTCTTCCTCTTCTTCTTCTTTGCAAAACTGCTCAGCCTCTGTCAGGTTGCATGTTGATCATGAGTGGACAGGTTTTTTTTCAGGTCCAGCTGTCAGTTCACAGTTGGATTGACATCTGGACTCTGTCTCGACCACTCCAGTACTTTCTCATTTTTGTTTTGAAGCCATTCCTGTATAGCTTTGGCTTTATGCTTGGACTTCCTTGTGTTGCAAGAAAACACATTTTCGAAAGAAAAATGTAAAGAACTGTTAATAACTTTGTTATCATCAGCAACATGACTAAAACTCTGTATTTGAATGAGAAAAAGTGAAGAATGGGAAACACACCAAGTGCAGGCTTAGGAGCACATGTGCCATAAACATCACAAGTTTCTTTGTACAGATGGATACCCAGACATACAGATGGACCGATGAATGGGTAGAGGGTTTACAGATTTGGGAAAAGTGAGCACAGATGTTGTTACTGTAAACCCCCAATGATTGGAATCTGGCACAACCAGCAGTGTGAATGTGCAGGCAGTGCATGAGGCTGAGGAGACTCTGTGGAGCCATGTGGAAGATGAGGAGCTAACAGCAACAGCACTGGGGGGCAATCAAACAACAAGGACAGTGGGTTGGGCTGTGGAATCTCCCTTAGGGACAAATATTCCTTGCTCTCCACCCCCAAACAACTTTAAAAACTATAAGCAATTTTGAAAATTTTGCACAATAGTTTTGCTTTGTGCTCATCACTAGCCATCATCACCTTAAACACATTTATGGATTATCACTTTCAAAAAAAGCACCCTGTTGGACCTGCTTGCAGTGTTCTAGTTCAAAGGCGCTTCTTTTCCTTTTCTATTGTAAGTGTCATATTACATGTTTTTAAAGTATTCTGCGAAAAAAGCTTATTTTGCCCGAATCTTGGGTTGAGCTCATTAAGTGTAGTAAGCCACATCGTCTCATGTTGCATTCTCTGCAGTATGAATGATTTTTTTTAGAAATGCACCCAAAGTGAAGAGGCGTTTTGTTCTTTTTGTCAAATGATAAAGATCTGAGCACTCCAAGCAAAAGCTGCACTGTCCCATGCTTTCAGACTGATGGCAGCCTCTTTCTGGTAAACAATTATGTGGGAACACAAGAACAAGGAAAGTGGCTGTCATACAAGGGTATGCGTCTGGTAGCCATCTCACGGTGTTAACACTTACCGGCGCCCATTGCTGCCAGGGAATGCAGTAAGATGACAGTGAACTCCCCAACGCTGTCAAGTTTGGAGCTGTGTAGATACAAGATCCTGTTGCATCTGTCATAGTAGCAAACTCCAGAAGTAGAGAAATAAGAGCGGTAATCTTCTGGGGTCCTAGGACGGGCATCCAACTCGGTGGGAAGAGTCTGTGCCAACAGCAGAGTCACTGGGGAAAAGTTATAGGAACTGCAGAGCAAGCGAACGACGTGGCGGCCAAACAGGTAGACTACACAGTGGCGAGGGCTCAGCTCGCCGAGGTCAGCCGGGATCACGTCGCCCTCTGTCTGAGCCTTGGGCTTGTCTTTGGAATCTGGACATAGAATTCAGAATTAGAAAGGGTTGGTCAACATAAATCATGCATGTCACAGCTGGAGTCATCCTTGTCACCTTGTGATTGAAAGCAGCAGCTGTGTGAAGAACAGGAATATGAACAAACAGCCCCCTGTCCATGAGCGGAGTCCAAAACAGAGCAGAGATGGTACCGTCATCAGATGGGCTCAATGGATATTCCAACACTGGAACATCAGGAATGGATGATAGGAAGAGCTTTTCATTGGGTGTCCTTTAATTACTAATCCACACCGCAAAGGAGCACACCGGACTGGGGGGTCTCTGCTACTTGACACTCAGGCCCATTGAAACTCAGTAATGCTTGTTGGTAAGGCAGATGAGTGACCATAATTGACCCTTCCAATTTAATGATTGAATGTATGGGTAAAAGGTGAAATAATGTATATGGACCCCCTAAAGGTATACACATGGTCACATCCGAAATCAACCTGGCAATAAGGTGACCAGGATGACACTGTGTTGTGTACCTGGTGCCAGGGTAAAACTAAACTTAAAAAAGTGAGGTCACAAAATAGGATTAAAGGTGCCCAGTTATCTGTGTGACCTTAAAACCCATACCACTTAAGAGTAAGTTGTCATGTCGCCCCTTAGGACAGGGGGCTATGGGTAGGCCTGCTTCTGCTTATATTTAGGGAAATATACATTGATAATGAATATACTTCACAGAGACCATGTGAAATGAGAAGGATGACATAGATAAACCTAAATACCACTTGACAATAAGGTGGCAAGGCACATCATAGAGATCTGTGTGGCATGGTGGGCACAAAAACATGAATTCAAAGTTCACTTGATATGAAGAAAAATGAGACAAGACCACGTTCAGCCTATATGCCACCTCACAGTACACTGCTTGGCACTTCTTAAGTTTCCGGTGCCCCCTGAACACATTGGAGGCAATATAATAAACTTAATAAGCGACTGAGTAAAGTGAGCAGGGGTTCTACAAAGACCTCTCTGACACCTTTAACACAAATAACACTTGACCATTAAATTCCTAGCAGCTCCTATCTTCAGTAGTACCTCCTTTACCTCACTTTTGGGCACATCTCGTAAAGGTGGCTCACTATTCTTTTCACACAGAACACCACACAAG
Organism: Polypterus senegalus; assembly: GCF_016835505.1. Classification (NCBI taxonomy): domain Eukaryota; kingdom Metazoa; phylum Chordata; class Cladistia; order Polypteriformes; family Polypteridae; genus Polypterus; species Polypterus senegalus. The sequence continues at coordinate 168,785,115 of NC_053162.1, forward strand.
CTCAAATCCTTGCTGCCATTTTCCAGAGAATGTGCCAGCCTGGTCCTTGGGTGCAGCACTGGGGGTTTTCTTCTTTCATTTGAAAGGCAAATGCTGCCCTCTTCTGACCAGTGTGAGAATTTCACTAAGACTCTGTTATGTTACTACCTGGGTTTGTTCCCTAACTTATCCATCCATCCATCATCCATCCCGCTATATCCTAAAGACAGAGTCACGGGGTTCTCCTGGAGCCAAATCCCAGCCCACACAGGGCGCAAGGCAGGAAACAAACCCCGGGCAGGGCGCCAGCCCACCTCAGGGCACACACACCAAGCACACACTAGGGACAATTTAGGATAGCCATTGCACTTAACCTACACGTCTTCGGATAGTGGGAGGAAAGCGGAGTACCCAAAAGGAAACCCACGCAGACACGGGGAGAACATGCAAACTCTACGCAGGGAGGACCCAGGAAGCAAACCCAGGTCTCCTTACTGCGAGGCAGCAGTGCTACCCACTGCGGCACTGTGCTGTCCTTCCTAACTTATATTATTATTATTTTTAATTAGTATTTTCCTTGCTATTTTTGTTTCAGTGTCATTTCTCTTGATACTCTTTCAAGTATTATTTACAATCTATGTGTGGTGTATTAATGTTTTCCGCCTCTTCTCCTTGTGTTCCCTAGAGGTGGGACAGCATGACGTAAGAGCTGATTGACCACCCAGAGCCACCCTTTTCTGGTGTGTTGGTCCCTCAGAGCTTCGTTGATTGTGACTTTTATTTTCCTTTGGGTATTCTTGTCTTATAAAATTTTGCTCCTGATTTCTGGATTATGTTTTTGGTTAGTAATTTGAACTTATTTGCCCTGAATTGTTTTTTAAAAGATTTATTTTGCCTTATTTTGCCATTTTAACCAGTTTATATTTCTTTTTAGCATCTAAATAAATTTCTCATTTATACAAATTCTTGGTTCATCTTGTCTTATCAAGCCAGAGGTGTGCAGCAGTTTTCTTCCTTGAAGGGCATGTTTGTGCATTTTTGTGTATCTGGAACATTTAAAGTATACTAGCCAACCCGCGGCGTACCATACGCCGCATAATCAAGCCGGTTGTTTAATGATTTTTAAGCACAGGGAGAAAATTAACATTTGAAAAATCGGTAATGTAATAAATCAGCAAGAAAAGCCACATTGTAACAATGCTCGGAACGAACCAACACACAATCGTTCGTGACTGAAAACCTGTGGACTGCCATCGTGCCTTCTCCTGCCAGACGGAGGGATAGGGGTGCACGCCGCTCAGGGTGGAACGGGAGGAGAGGAGAAGGACGTCCACTCCGCTCCCTCCGTCATGCTAGTCTGCTGATTTCTTGTTCAGTATGCACTGCCCGCTCATGTGCCCACCTCCAACTCGTCACTGGAGTCGTTGTTGTCTTTACACAGTACAGATGCACCTGTGACTCACGTAGACGTTTCATTGCTCTGTGCGGTTTTGGCTGCTTTTCTATATATAATCCACCAAGACAGCCGACCACGGTAGCAGCGAGGTGGGAGGGGGGTGTGCACAAAGGATTGGGACGCAACCAGTGGGAGCGTATGAGTCGCACTTAGTGGGAATTCCACGGTTTGCAGCCCGAATGGGGTTCAACGGCTTACCCACGCCTCTCTGTGCCGGGTAGACACACGCTCAATCTCATGCATAATTATTTATTGAATGCTAAACACTTCTGGAAAGACACGGTGAATTGCTGTATGTAGCGTGTAAAACAGTTTGCCATGGTGCACACGGTCGTGCGTCGTAACCGAAAACTCATTGTGTTCTAACCTCAGTTGTAAAGGATTGTTTTAAGGATCCCATGGGAGACCCCTTGCAAACCGTTTTACACGCTGCATATGGCGATTCACCACCGCGAGAAACATGCCTCTATGAACAGTCAACGTGGCTCGGAGGTGCATGTGGCCTCCACGACAGACGAATATAAATGACGCTGTTCTTTCTGTGTCATCGCGTCTGAATTCGTGGGCGTGGCTCTGCGAGTTGTCGTCGTATCCAATGGTCTTGGAGTTGGTGGGCGTGGCTCCTTCCTGCGTGCGCCATAGGTGTCTTACTTGTCGGTGGCTTAGTGAATCCACGCCCCTTCCGGTGTGCTTTCCATGGGTGTCTTGCCTTAGTGAATTATATATATAGATATTTGAACTTTAATAGCCAGTCCTCCATCTTTAGCCTGTTGAGGCCAAAGCCTGCTTCTTGAGTTTTGGGGTTTGGTTGTTATTTAAACAACCTGTGGCTCCTGCTTCTTTGCAGTGCTGTTAATTCCTCAATGGTGCTCTGCAGCTTCCTTTTGTTGTTCTTTCTCTTTTCATTTGACTGTGAAATATTTTGGAATCTCTTTACACCGGCACATACACTGCCTGTGTATTATTTGAGACATTTCACTGTGTCTTCTAGTGGGGTCGTGAGGTGTTACCTGCGGTGATACAGCCAGGTTTTCTCCAACCACTGGAGTTGAAATTCTTGTTTAATGTCTGTTTTGTTCATTTTCGATTGATTAATGTTAACGTTTCTTTTGTTAACCCTTAAGCCACCACATACTTGGGGAGGTGTTAATGCACTCTGGACGCCAAATACTTTTTTGCTGAACTGAAAATGTCACAATTAACCAAGAAAAAGTGAAATTTTAATGGAGCACACATTTTTTTTCCATGCAAAGAGCATCACTGTTACTGCGACACTGATCATTTTCCACACTGCCCAAGAACTGTAAAAACTATTAAAAAAAAACTATCTATTATCAAAAATCTATTATTATATTTACAAAATGCAACTGATGCCATTGATGAAATTCAGTAAATCACCGAGCCAACTGCGCCTGAACTGGCTGAGCGCAAACACACAGAGGCCAACGTGGATGACTGCAGGCCAGTCTAGTGAATCCCAGGGACAGTGAGGCTGCAGTGCTGCAGGGGGCGCCAGTGGTCTTGAGCTGCCTAATCAATGAATGTACGGCACTAACTGATCAGCTTCCAGCGTGCTGGCAAATTGCGCTATAGCCGGTTGCGGCGTTCAATGAATGTAAGACTCCGAATATACTCGGCTCCGGCGTGTTGGCAAATTGCATTGGGAACCGACAATAGCCGGTTTTGGAGGTTTAATTATTTACATGACTCTTTGTGTCTGATTTTGACTCTATGCCTTTGTTATGTGCCTTGTGTTTTGTGGGTGGTTCCCCAAGGGGTGGGGCTATAAAAGTTTGGGGTTTCCTACAGTTCCTGGCAATTCAATGAAATGCACTAGGGTGACAGCGAGTGTTTATTGTGCCTTTTGTGTGTTTTTATTGTGAATTTACTGGACCTCTCTGCTCTGTATTTGGACTGTTTGTTAGATTTGTGATTTGAACTGGTTTTCCTTAGATTGCCTTTTCACGTTCAGGAAATTCCTTTTGCCTTTTGTGCTCCATGGAGCTTCCTTTTGTTACAGAGTGGTTTTGTATTACTAAATAATGTTTATTTCTAACAGTGCTACGCTGCTCTCTGTGTTACTAGCCAGGGTCTTTTGATGGTCTTTCCCCCTCTAGTGGACATGTTTGGAATTGTTCAGGACTTACATGCTTCAAGTACATTGCCAGATGTCACTGGGTGTGTGTGTGTGTGTGTGTGTGTATATTGAACCATACACATTTTTCTTAACTTCGATCATTGGGAGCTGGTACTTATCCAATCAGACCAGTCTACCAAGGGCCACAATCACACATACACACACACACTTTGGGATGTGGGAAAAACCAAAAACAGAACACCTGAACTCACAAGCCAGAAAATGTGATGCAGCAGTGGTAGCCATGGAGCCACCATGCCACCCAGCTTCAAACATGAACACACTAAGTATAACGGGTACACTTTGGGTGCACTTTGTTCAGTCTCAGAATCAACAGCTCTTTCACAATTTAAAATATTACAACCTCCCGATGATCGTTTTAAAACATTCTTAGTGCACAACAAGGATTCTCCCTCAATTATTTTTCCCATTTTCCCTCAGTACTGACCAGGAGTCCCTGCAGTGCCAATGGAGGAACTGGCAGGATGGGAGAGCCCTTTCTTAGCCTTCAGAGCTTCGTGGATTTCAATCAGAGTCTTGAAGAGGGGCGTAGATATGATGGTGCCTGCCAGCTTCTCATCGCGTGGGCTGCGCTGGCGCTGCTTCTCTCCTGAAAAGAGATGAAAAATTGATCAGGATCCCAGGTGCAGATGCAGAAAATGAGCCCACTTTAGGCTGTCAGCAACAAGAGAACACAAGAATATTCACACATTCAACTTCTCCTGACCATCCAAGAACAGTTTGGTGCCCCACAATGCCATTTCCATAAACCAAAAGTGAGAACTAAGTGGCGCGGGGAAATTTGGGGTCCATGGCCAGGAAGCTCTCCAAACCTTAATCCAATTGAGAACTGGTGGTCAGTCCTCAGGAGGCGGGTGGACAAACAAAAACCCACCAATAATGACACACTCCAATCATTGATTATGCAAGAATGGGCTGCCATCAGTCAGGATTTGGCCCAGAAGTTGATTGACAGCCTGCCAGGGCGAATTGCAGAGGTCTTGAAAAAGAACGAAGGGCCAACACTGCAGATATCAACTCTGCGCATAAACTTCATGTAATTATCAATAAAAGCCTTTGAGACTTATGAGATGCTTGTAATTCTACTTCAGTATACCATAGAAACATCTGACAAAAAGATCTAAAAACACTGAAGCAGAAAACCAACACTTGTGTCATTCTCCAAACCTTTGGCATCAACTGTAGTCCCACTACTCGCTACCTGATATGAATGCCAAATTCCCCCCTCAAGCCAGATGACAAACCCACCTGAAGCCTGAGGCCTTCTGTGCAGCGGACTTTGACTTGGCTCTGGAGACGTGCCTGACAGCTCCTGAAATCACAAGCGGAATGTTGGAACTGGTGAGCCTTTGCTTTCTATTGGTAGAGCTGGCAGGCCAGACTGGTGGTGCCTACCCAGGAGTGCGCTGATCTGCTGGAGTTCCTCTCAGCCTGCTGGCGAATCTCCGGAGTGATGGCACTGACTTCAGAGCTCATCCTGGTGTAAAGTCCTGCCACGTTTATGAGGAGCGTATCCAGCAAGTGGGCAAGCGAGTCTCCTGCTGAAAAGAAAGAGATGTTAAGTTAGGAGGCCACAAATCCATCCATAGCATACATGGGGATGACAATCACCTTGCCAGGGGGAGGACCAAAGAATTAATTGTCACCTGGCAGTGGTGTGAAAAAAAAGGGAGCAACTGCAGTAGATGTATAAAACCCATGGGAATGGCATCAGAGAGAAAGGCTCTGTATAAGTTTACAAGTCCACCCAACTGTCCATTAGTTTTCATAGCCGTTTTTCCAGTTCAGGATTTCCTTCAGCGTGCTGCTTTTTTGCAAAGTAGAAACCTGACCTAAATATGGTTTATGAGTATGGGAGAAGAGCTGGAGTGCCCAGAGGAAATCAACACAGACACAGGGAGAACATATAAGCTCCACTCAGATAGAGTCTGGACCAAGGATTTGGACCCAGAACCTGGAGCTGAGTGGGATCATATCCCAAAATCAGCTGTGCATGTGCATGTATGTGTGCGAGCAGAGGTGTGAGCGTTAAGCAAGATGTTTTTTTGCATAAGTGTGTTTATTTAATATAAAGGGCTCAGGAGTGCACATCACCCCACATCACCCCACGTCTGGTGCTGTGCCCTCTTTGTTTTCATGTTATAAACAACACTCTTGGATTTGGGGTTTCAAATCAGTATGGTATAGTCAGCATGGCAGGGTGCCTTAAAAACATACAGGAATACAATAAACCTAATAAAATACAGATCTAAACCATTTAGCTATTTGGCTGACACCTTTTGCCAAGGCGATTTGCAGCATGTATGTTTGGTTTTCTAGTTGGAGCACAGGCAGGTCAAGTGACTTGCTAAGGGTCACACACAGTGCCAGTGCCATCACAATCAGCCCAGCCCCTTTAGTTGCCGTCCATGGCTAATGCACCACACAGTGTGCCTCACTTTGACCCTGTGATGTTCCTTCTAACTGAAATGCATGTAAAGCAGCACCTCCAGCCAGCATGGCGTGTTTGCATGAAGGACCGGGTAGCAGAGTGACGGCTCCTGAATTTGCAGCAGCAAATGGACTGGTGACTCTATGGAGGCTCATCTTCATCTTGGCACACAGCCGAGGGGCACAGACTGTTTGCATTGTAGGGGTCAGAGTCAGCAGGCTGGGAGTGGCACAACTGGTCTGGGCTGCTACTGATTGTCCTTGTCTGTTGGCTATTTATGATTTATTTTTTCCAGTTTGTTTCTTTTCTTTTTTAGTATGTTACAGATTTTTTTTACCAGCTCCTGACCATTGGACTGTGGTTCAAGTTCTGGCTAGGGTGCTCGAGTTATATCGAGTAATGAGCGCAACAGCAAAGATTTCTTTTGCATGCAGTTTAGTGAAATTCCCCATAAAATTCATTTTTCGATTACAAAACCGTAAATCACTAAAAAAATGTTTTTAAAGTTGCGTGAGGGCAGAACACAAGGAATAGTGCTCCCTAAAGGATATTCCACATGCTGCCCTCTTCCTTCATTGTCTTTCAGTGCTGTTGCCACATCTCTAATCTTATTTCCAGCACTATATAAAATAAATTACATGGAAACATTGTGGATCTGAATAAATCCCTTATTATTTTTAGGTGGAGCAGTGTATACATATTAAAACAACTGCAGTGCACCTGTAAATAGCTTCAGATGACAGACGCTATATCAAATAAATGACACTTTTTCAAACCCCAGCACTAAATCACTGTATCATCTCAAGCAGGACGCTTACCTTATGAGAGCTTCTACTGTAGTCAACCTGTAAATCAACACTAATGGTGTTCACAAAGGAAAGGCACTATATATATAGATATATATATATATATATATATATATATATATATATATATATATATATATATTGTGGTCCCCGGCCCGGGCAGGCACCCAGGAGGACCAGAGGAGGGCTTGTGCCTCCTCCAGACCGAGAGGGGGCGTCCGTCCTGGTTATGTTGGGGGCCACGGGTAGAGGGCTTGGAAGCCCAGCCCTGTAGGGACCCGTGGCCACCGCCAGGCGGTGCCCAAGTGCCTGATTATCCCGAGAGCCGGGAAGACGACAGGGGACACCCGGACGGCTTCCGGGTGCGCAGCCGGCACTTCCGCCACACTGGGGTGTGGCTAGGACTGATTGCCGGGAAGCAGCTGGAGCCCATCCGGGTTCCTATAAAAGGGGCCGCCTCCCTCCAGTCAGCAGTGGAAGTCGGGTGGAAAAGGACGGAGCTGGAGTGAGGACTGGAGGCGGCCAGGAAAAAGACAGGCACAGGACTGTGTGGCCTGGACTTGGGGGAATCGGTGCTGGAGGCACTGGGGTTGTGAGTGCACGTATTTATTGTAAATAACTTGTAAATAAACTGTGTTGGGTGGAACTATGTTGTCCGTCTGTCTGTGTCCGGGCCCCAATATATATATATATATATATATATATATATATATATATATATATATATATATATATATATATATATATACAGTACAGGCCAAAAATTTGGACATACCTCCTCATTCAATGTGTTTTCTTTATTTTCATGACCATTTACAGCACTCCATCACTCTCCTTCTTGGTCAAATAGCCCTTACACAGCCTGGAGGTGTGTTTGGGGTCATTGTCCTGTTGAAAAATAAATGATCGTCCAACTAACCTGACTTCTGCACAACACAACTGCTGGTCCCAACCCCATTGATAAAGCAAGAAATTCCACTGAATAACCCTGAGAAGGCACACCCGTGAAGTGAAAACCATCTCAGGTGACTTACCTGTTGAAGCTCATCGAGAGAATGGCAAGAGTGTGCAAAGCAGTAATCAGAGCAAAGGGTGGCTATTTTGAAGAAACTAGAATATAAAACATGTTTTCAGTTATTTCACCTTTTTTTGTTAAGTACATAACTCCACATGTGTTCATTCATAGTTTTGATGCCTTCAGTCATGAAAATAAAGAAAACACATTGAATAAGGAGGTGTGTCCAAACTTTTGGCCTGTACTGTGTGTATGTATATATATATATATATATATATATATATATATATATATATATATATGTATATATATATATATTTAATCACTCCAGCTCGTCTATATCATTGAGCTTACTGTACCATGGGAGGATGGAGCGGATGAGGCCTACAAGCACAAGAAGCTAAGATACGCCGATCTTGTAACCGTTGTTACTAAGGTCGGACCAGTCGAGGTAGGCTGCAGAGGGTTTATCAACATCATGGCTACCCTGGGAGTTGGGAGTGCACGGACAGGCTCACTGGCAAGCATTGCAAAGGGCAGTCAGTGGCTCTGGCTCAAGAGGAAGAACTCCAGCTGGGCCTCAGCTGGCTAGATGGCATGTTGGGGGTGAGCCTGGGACGCCAGGATTCATTGCTGAACCCTCTGGAGCCATCGTAGGCCTATCTGTGAAACGTTGAGGAAGGGGAGCACCTACCTGATAACCCAGAAAGGCACCATCACTCGTTTTACAATTCCACAGAATCTAAGCTGAAGGTCTCGTGTATTAAATTAGGAATGTAAACACCTAGTCCTATGAAATGGCAGTTTTTTCAAACCCCAGCACTAAATCACTGTATCATCTCAAGCAGGACGCTTACCTTATGAGAGCTTCTACTGTAGTGAACCTGTAAATCAACACTAATGGTGTTCACAAAGGAAAGGCACTATATAAAATGAAACATGTTGCTCACTACGTATAACCCTTAAATTATAAGGGCACAAAATGAAGACATTTTAAATGTATTTTACTGTGCCTGAAAGTGACTTTAAAGGGTGTTTACTGAGGAAAGGCGCTATACAAAATATAGCATAGTTATTCAGTTATAACCGTGTGACCCCGAGTGAGTTGTTTAAACAATAAGAGTGCTTTTGGAAGAGGTGTTGGTGAAGCCAGTAGGGGTCATTTACCCTGTGGATCCCAATCCCCCAGTGCATTGGCAGACACACTAGGCTGGCTAAAGGGTGCCATTTTTTCTGATGAGACATAAAATTGAGGTCCTGACTCTCTGTGGTCAGAGCTCCCAAGGCATCTTTTGAAAAGAGTAGGGTGTTTCCTGATGTCATAGCTAAATGGCCCAACACAGCCTGGTCATACTAGCCCCCTAATCATCCATTGTCCATAATTGGCTAACTCTCTCTCTCAGGCCTTCACCACCTAATAGTTAATGTGTGGTGGTGAGCAAACTGGAGCAAGAATGGCTGCTGTCGTATCATCCAGGTAGATGCTGCACATTGGTGGTGGTTGAGGTGTTTCCACCCTGTTTATGTAAAGCGCTATATAATATGATTGATTATTTTCATTATCTAATGGTGGGCACGAACATTACAGATGGGATAGATTACGATGAGATTAACAAGGTTGCCATCTGCTGGTGAGCACTGAGATTCCCATTGGTAATAAAGAACTTCCATTTTTTTGCAGCGCTGCTGCCTTGCAGTAAGACGACCAGGGTTCACGTCCTCTCAGTCTGCACTTTGTGTGTTTTCACCATGTCTGCGTGGGTTTCCTATGGATAGTCTGGTGACACCAGATTGGCCCAAGTGTGTCTTGAGGGTGTCTGGTGTGTGTGTTTGTTCATGTCTTGTGCCCTATGCTAACTGGGTTAGGCTACAGTTACCCTGCTGTGGCCCTGGCCTAGATTACGTGGGTTAGAAAATGACAGGACTTTCTCAAATAGGAGCCAATGTTGCAATTTCATTGTGACTGAAGATCTGTGGGAAGATTTTTAAATCAGTAAAGAAAGACGAAAAGATGTGTGCTCCGTTCCAAACGTGACATCCAGATCGGTCAATCTGAACTTCATCTGTTCTCTTACCAGGTTTAAGCTGCTGCAGGTCATCAAGTCCATTAGACTGTCCACTCAAAGATCCAGAGTCATCATGGGAAGCGTTCCTGGCCAGTAACACCCAGTGTCTCAGCTCAGTCTGTTTGGTGGGATCAAAACTCTGGAGCAGGTCCTAGTGGAAGGAAGAGGAGTGAGAGGAGGTAGCTTGGGGTGAGTTTTAAAGATCATATGAGACGTCGGACCCTAAAAAAGAATGTACTAATCCCTAAAACAGCACCAAATTAACCTAACAAAAGAAAAACTGCAAAACAAAAAGAAAGAATGAATATTGGCATGGCCATCAGAGCTTTGGGATCATTTATTTATTTATTTATTTTATTGCAATCCATACAAAGCAATCAAGTTTTTACAAAAAGAAAAATTGAGTTAAGAACAGATCGCTCCCCACCCCTGAGAGAGAGAGCAAGCCAAACGGCGTGAAATTTAAGGCTTGTAAACATACCTAAATTAATACATTCTCTGTGCTTCATGAACTTATTTTAAAATATTACTGATTAGATCCTGCCACGTTTTGAAAAAAGTCTGTACGGATCCTCTAACTGAGTATTTGATTTTTTCCAATTTCAAATAATATAACACATCAGTTTCCCACTGACTTAAAAGAGGAGAGTTTGGGTTCTTCCAGTTTATCAGAATGAGTCTGCGTGCCAACAGTGTAGTGAATGCAATCACAATTTGTTTGTCTTTCTCCACTTTAAGCCCCTCTGGAAGCTGTTAATGGGTTAGGAGGGATCGTGAGTTCAAGGCTGTCTGAAAGGAAATTAAGCTTCGGGATCATTTAGATGATACCATTCAACCTATCAAAAGTCACATTCTATCCAGCTAATTTCTGCAAAATTTTGAAATCTGAAGACCCCTAATGTCTAAATATTTCTGGGAATGAGAGATTTCAGCTTTTTTATTTTTTAATAAATTTGATCACGTTTTCATTTCGTCATTATGGCTTATTCTGCAGTGGGCTGGCGTCCTGCCCGGGGTTTGCTTCCTGTCTTGCGCCCTGTGCTGGCTGGGATTGGCTCCAGCAGACCCCGTGACCCTGTAGTTAGGATATAGCGGGTTGGATAATGGATGGATGGATTAGGGCTTATTGACTGTAGATTGATGGGCAAAAATGACAAATGTATCCATTTAAAATTAAATCTACAACACAATAGGGGTCTGAATACTTTTGGAATCCACTATACCTCAAAGGCAGACAATGGAAGCATAAGAAGTGGGAAAGACGTGGAATCTGGAGCACATTTCTAGAGTATATGTAGGATGGCCGATATGTGTGACCACCCCTGCTGCCACTTACATGAATCTCTTTAACTTAATAAAACACATAATGCGTATTTAACTTAATCAAAGTTAGATTACTCAATTTCTTTGGCCAGGGGTTTTATCAGTTTCCCTCTCCTTTAAGAAATTATAAGTGTAGACCTCAGGCCTGTGAGGTGTCACAGGGGTAGGCCTATTGGAAAGACTCAGTTTCACATGTCATGGAAACAGTAAACAAATAAATGTGCCCTCCCCCCCAAAAAAATATATGTTGACAATGGCACAGACATCCTTTATATTTCTGCGCATAGTAACTCCAGAAACGCATGTTTTATTAGTTCAGCAGGCAGCAGGATTTTGTTTTCCTCTGCATGACCTTCATCACTCCCATTATCACATTATTCCCAAAGCCTCTACCATTTTAGACTTGACTTGCCCAGCTTGGCCACCATTTGAGTGCTTAGCCTGAGGGAATTCATGCCCCTCCTTGTGTGACAGCACCTGCTGCCACCTACAGGAAATCATAGCAGACAAAGAGATGGTGAAGAACAAAGAGCTAAGTGGGCAAAATCACAGTTTAAGTGCCACAGGAAAAAAAAAAGAAATTCTGCCCCTACCGAATCATTAAATGGCACCAAGAAGACAATAATCAAGGCATATAATGTACTTATTCTTTTAGTTGCACTTATTATAAAATAAAACAAATGAGGGTTGGGTACAGGGATACACACTCTCTTCTTTGTCTTCCTGTCACTTTGATATTCTTTGGGTTCACAAGTTGGGTAATTGCTCCACAAACTCCTAGGGGTATGGGAGAAGGAAATGTTTATGGCCTGATGCCCTTCCTGGTGTCCAACTTTTTTAGGATATGCAAAAGTGAGGTGACCCTATTGTAGCTCTAGGTCACAGTGGTAGCACAGAGATACACACACACATATAATACATTAAATAAAACACATTATTCCTGGAGTACGGGCATCTACATACCAAAACCTTTGGTTGGCACCACTCCAAGACATGACAGCTAAGAACTTAGCTGTGACTACACGGCCATTTTTTTTCTGAGGCTGGACACACCAGTCTTAGACTGGTTTGACTTTCAGCCACCTCATCTTGATATCTAGTTAATCACAACTTGGGGTACAGTAATGGTGTCCATGCCACAGACACGTGGCAGTTCATTAGCATAGAAAATCAGAAACTGCTGGTTTAAACATTGTGAGATCACATGGCATGAAGTTGTTAAGGTTTTTCCTAGGCCTTACTCTTCTTTATGTACTATTGAGTACTTAGCCAAGGGGGATTCTTATACCCACCTTGAGCCCCTCCAGATGCTGGGTGATGCTGTCATAGAAAGCCTGGGTGTCAGTGTGATGCTTGGCCAGCTGTGTAGCCAGATGAAGGTTTTGATCTTCCAGCTTATCGTACAAGGTGCGTACATTGAAGTCTTCGAGGTCCAGAAGTCCACCCCTCTGCCCTGGAAAATGGACATAACTGGGATTATTACTTCCTGTCACTCATCCTTTTTCTTTTTCTAGAAGAAGCTGCTTCCAGTGCTTTTCCACACCTGCTGAAATGACAGCTTCACCTTCATTTTCTGTTGTTGTACCATGGAAGTCCAAACTGCAAACAAGAACGAAGAACATCAAAGATCTAATTCTCTTTGGTCTACTTTCACAGCTACAGTTTGATCTGATTTTTACAAAACTGACAGACATTGCTACAGGAATGCCAAATGGTTATTATTAAAGATGTTGTGATCCATGGTAAGCAGATGAATTGGTCTCAAGACTGGTACATTTAAAGCAGCAGTCAGTTTAATCACACCTACAGTTGACATTTTCACAAGAGAAGTCCACTAGCATTTACTTCCAGTTTCCGTATATACTTACGCATTTAAGTTCTCCCGCGGACAAGTCGGGATTTGATTTTACTGTATAATTTCCAGTGTTTTATAATGTCAGTCATATACTGTAAGTTGAATGCAGAAAACTCATGCTATTGATTCAATAGATTATGATATGCTAACGTCCACCTGAGAAAGTAAACACGGAGCACACAACCTTTTTTTTCTACGCATTGTGCCTACGTGACCACACAGTAATACCCAAACTATTCCGAAGTGACGTTTGCACTGATTTGTGCTTTTTGTATCTCACACCCTAATATACCTTTATCGTAAGAGCATCCCTTATCTGTGCTAGCGCGTTCAATCAGAAGAGAATGTGAAGCTGGTTTTAAATTAAAAGTCGTTGAAGTGGTAGAAGAAACTGGTAACTGCACTGCTGCAACAAAATTCGATGCATCTGATAAACTGGTGCGAGATTGGAGGAGGCAAGCAGATGAACGGGCATATAAGTCGGGGTCTGATTTTATGGTCGATTTTTCAGGTTTCAAGACTCGTCTTATAGGCGAATATATACAGTAATCAGACAGTGACAGGCCATTAAAAGACACACGTGGCAGGAATTCTTAATAGACATTTAACATTAATTGGGCTGAGACCCAAAGGCAGACCCCTGTTAAGAAGTAGCCAGGGTCTCATCTGGGGCTCATTTATTTTTTCTTTTTATTTATTTTTTTCTTTATCTTACGAAATGTTACCCTGTAAATTATGTTTGTTTTCTTTCCTTTTTTGAATATTATTATGGTTTTGCTTATGTATTGCCTTTTATTATATTTTATTTTTATTATCCATCCATTTTCCAACCCGCTGAATTCGAACACAGGGTCAAGGGGGTCTGCTGGAGCCAATCCCAGCCAACACAGGGCACAAGGCAGGAACCAATCCCAGGCAGGGTGCCAACCCACCGCAGGACACACACAAACACACCAAGCACACACTGGGGCCATTATTTTTATTATGTTATTACATATTTTGTTTATGCATTCATTAGCTCTGTTTTTTACATGCCATGTCTCCTTTGCGTTGAGGCTGGGGGGGGGCGGCCTCCAGGACTATATAGATTAGCTCAGTACTATCCATCCATCCATTACTCAACCTGCTATATCCTAACCACAGGGTCACGGGGGTCTGCTGGAGCCAATCCCAGCCAACACAGGGCGCAAGGCAGGAAACAAAACCCGGGCAGGACGCCAGCCCACCGCAGGGCACACACACACACACCCCCACACATCAAGCACACACTAGGGATAATTTAGGATCGCCAATTCACCTAACCCGCATGTCTTTGGACTGTGGGAGACCTCAGTACTAATTATTAATTATTACTCTTCAAGTTTCTCTAGGATTCTTTGGATTTTGATTCTTTGTCATCGTAAGTGTTTTTTTCTCTGTTTTTGATTTTTTGGTATTTGTTTTTGGATTAGCATTATTATTGGAGTTAGGATTGCGTTAGTTTAAATTTGCCATTTATGGCATCACCTTTTTTGCCCCAGTTTTGCTCTTTCGCTTGTTCACAAAAACTTTTGTGAAAAAAATCTTTAAATATACTGGAATATTGCTCTGTAATTGTGCGGTTTTCAACTGTTCCCCATTCCCTGTAATGAGATATTTTCTTTAGGTCTGGTCTATTTTAGTCCGTGCAAGTCATTGTCATGAGTGGGCACATAGTGGACAGCTGAAGGGCTCTGGTGATTGTAATTCCCTGCCACTCCTGGGGATGGCACTGTACCCTAACTCCTTTTCTCTTCCTCCGTCTGCAGACCAGATGATCAACAGCTGTAACACCTCTGACGTCACTTCCAGTGTTTGTCCACCTGGACCCGCCTCTTCCTACAAAAAGAATTTAAGACCAGAAGATCTTGAAACAATTCATCTTGGAACTTGCACGTGGAAAGACATTTGCACAATTATTGTATGTCTTCTCTGGTGTTGCTGCACTCCAACTATATGGGGGTCACCAGTGTGTTGCCCCAACTCCTTATCATGGTGTGTCTGTACTCTTACACCATGAAACCTGCTTCTCAAGTTTGGGGTCAGGCTGATTTAGTTTCTGGAGCCTTGCAGCCTATTTTTGGAAGTAAGACCTCATTTGGTCTTCAGAATCAGAATTGAATACTAACCCTCACCTATTCTGTTTCTCTTCTCAGTACTTAAATGTGGCACTTGGTGCCACGGCCCACCTGCCAAGTTGTTTGCCTGCCTATGGTAAAGTCATCCCTGATGGAGGATCACAGGAATCATGGGAAAGAGGGGTCCTTTCATCGGAGCAAAGTTTCAGCCGTGGAATGGCCAAATGGGGAGGTAGCTAGATGGATGAGGTCTCCAGGTCTCTAAAAATATCCAAATCTTATTATGTGATATCATCTACTGTTAAATTATGCTCCGTACTTCTAAAATTTTTATTATTATGCTGTATTAAGGATTTGTTCTGTTCTGTGTATTGTATTGTATTGACCCCCTACTTTTGACACCCACTGCACGCCCAACCTACCTGGAAAGGGGTCTCTCTTTGAACTGCCTTTCCCGGGGTTTCTTCCATTTTTCCCTACAAGGTTTTTATTGGGAGTTTTTCCTTGTCTTCTCAGAGAGTCAAGGCTGGGGGGCTGTCAAGAGGCAGGGCCTGTTAAAGCCCATTGCGGCACTTCCTGTGTGATTTTGGGCGATACAAAAATAAACTGTATTGTATTGTATTGTATTGTATTTGTAATTAACTTAGACCATTTTGCAGAGATCTGTTAAAGAGCCTTTTCCTGTTTATCAGTGTCAAAAAATGTATTAATAATTAATTTTTTATATTAATAAATTGCGAAAACATCCAAGGGGGTGAAGACTCTTTATAGGCACTGTAAGCAGAGCAAGCAAGCTCAAGGGACTTAATGGCCTCCTTTCCTTTGTCAAAGCTGTTATATTCTTAAAGTTGCCAGTTAGTTGACCTGCATGTCTTCAGTAGAAGACCCCATAGATATGTGATGGGAACTGGAATTGTATATAAGATCCACTGTTCCCCGGCAAGCACTTCCTGATTTGTCCTCTACAGGTTGCCAGTTATCTTCTAGTACAATCGGTCAGCTTTCTATTGTCCTGAAGAGATTGACCCAAACAGTTTTGTCCCCCCATCCAGTGTTGAGACCTTCCACAGAAATGGTGCATCAGCCATCTTCAGAGAAAGCGGTGGGCTTATTTTGGCACCTGTCAAGCAGAATTTCAGCTTATTGTTGTTCATTAACCATTCCAGTAGACTTTTCTAATAACTTCTCATCTACAACACTCTTCATATTGCATTCTTCACGTGCAAGAATGTTCCTGAATCAGAATTGTTGTGCCTCCTTAAAAAGTGGATATTACTTAAATAACTTCCTGAATATACAGTATAAAGGAATATATGGATTTATAAGCACCTTGGATTTGCATTTTTAATAAATAATGAATACAACGGACATCCTCGCTTTCTGATCGGACACCTTGTGGCAATTATCTAACCGCAACAGGAATTGAACCCAACAACCAGAATGATCCCACTAACCAGAGCACCCAGCACTCGAAACGACTTTAGTCTACACTCCAGAGAGTCACCGCAGCTGCCGACAGCATGGCTAACCATACGACAAATGAGAGCTCATCTATTTCACTGGCCCAATTCCCAGGAAATCAGGATGCGACTACTGAGGGGCTTTTAAGGTTTCAAACCTGTCCTACAATGAATTCTGTAAATTGGACATGAATGGCTGGCACACCCAGATTATCCTTTAAAACAAATCCACTGTTATACAAAACTCTTGAAGAAGTATCACTGAACGAAATGGCAGTCATTTTGTTTCCTTCAGAATATTAATGGCAGACCATCACCCCCGTTCACAACTTTTATTGGCACTTCACTCCCCTGCACCTCCATTGTACATTACAGACTGCCAGCCCTTCACAGGTACCTCTCCCTGCAGGCACAACCCTGGCGGGTTTGTGGCTCTCCCAGGCTGCGCCATCTGGGTTTCCAGCAGGACTTTGGGCACAGCTCGGTGTAATGGGGTCTCAGCACCAAAGCAGAGGCAGTCAGCACAGCGGCCAGCAGCAACAAGCAGCCCAGCACACCTGCAAGAGGAGATGCAAGAAGAGCAGAGGTCACATGATCCTGCTGACCACCTAAACACCCTCAGAAAAGAAGGACCCTCCAGACAGCTGGCCATGCAGGGTGCTTGGTGGTACTGGCAATGGCATGCATTGCACACCCTCCAGAACACAGATGGAGGAACATAATAAGGAATCCATTGTCATCATTGCATATTTGGCTGCCACCTTTACCCAGGGTGACTTTCAGGGATATCACATAATATGACTGGTCACTTGAATTTTTTTTACAAGTAAGACACAGGCAGGTTGGCACAACTGAACCAACAGACTTGGAGAATAAAATCCAGTGTCTTAACCAGTATATTACACTGGCAGCGTGTGATTGACCTGGGCTGCTAAAATAGGGGACCATGGTACCTCCATTGGGCTCTACTGCAAGATTGTCACCTAGAGCCAAAACAGACATGAAAATGTGGGGGACAATCTAAGGAGGCCCACTGCAGCAGTGACTGGCAAAACACAGTCTGTTCTATATAGCGCCTTTCACAATAAGTACCAACAAGCATAATGAAACACAAGGGTCATAGTCAACAGCAGAAGGAGTATGTGACTGGCATATAACAATGAAAGAGATAAAGCCATGTAGTCAACTTGAAGATCTTCTTAGCCACAGTGGTACCTGTAATGATGGCCCAGTCTGGGGTCAGGTTGAGCTGGCGTTGTCTGAGAAAGCCATGGCGAGCCAGCTGATTGGGAGACGATGGCTGGAAAATGGCAGTAGGGCACATGGCACCGGTGTTGCTCACGACTACAAAGCAGCTGCGGTCCAGGTCAGCATTATCGAGAAACACATAGTGCCCCACATCAGTGAACACATGAGCAAACCTGTGGATGAGGACAATAAGAGGTGTCAAGAAGCTCCACCAGCTGTTCCCCTTAACAGGCCATGAGAAGCGGGTGCACCACTGGTCAGTGCTTGGTGGTCTGACCCTGAGCTGTGGTCGCCAAGATGACTACAGATACTGCCCGTTTTCCAATTCCACTTCCACCTTTTTAAATCAGGAAGCCCTCACCTTTCATTTTTTTATTTTCTAAAAGTGACCTGTTGCTGCCCAGAACTACAAGAACCTTAGTCCAAAAGCCACAACAAATCTCCTCACCAGGAAAGGTTGAAATGTGTCTCCAGGATCAGGTGGCCCAGCCTTCGGAATGAGCCAAAGTCCCAGCTGGGATTGCTACTGAATAGATGGTCCTTCTCATACACTGGGAAATGACTCAGAGTGCGATCTGGAAATGAGAGGCAAGATCAGCCTGCTAGCTTACATTCATCTACTTAAAGAAAGAAAGCCTGACCTAACACACAGCCATGTTTATCAAACTCTCTGCATTCTGAGGCTCAGTGAGTCCTCACAGCCAAATCAGGTCAAGTGCCATGAAGAACCTGGGCCTTATCCCCCTCAGTATTCCACATGGCATCTACTGTAGCAGGCTGTGGACTTGAAATGCACCAATCAGATGCTCTCTTGAATGGCATCTCCCTCCCCTTTTTGGTGAGTTTTCAAATGTATCTAAACAGAGCAGCGATAACAAAATGACTGAGGGCCAGCACCGCGTGCACAGTTCCTAACCTCTACTGGTGACCATATGGCCATGACTGAATGAAGGCTATGACTGAAAATCACTGGAAACGTCATCTAATGTGACACTGTTATATTATTATGCACTAAGCTACTAAAGGCTGACTTCATGTTTCTAGAAATGTAAAGACACCTCCTCAGTGTCACACAAGGATGAGGTCAGTTGTTGTCATTTAACATGCAGCCTTACGATTTACAGCATAGCCCGCTTAACCAGATTGGAACCACTCTGCTTAAAAGTGCAAGAACAAGTCGATGATGGAATGATTGACTTTAGATTCCAGTTATTAGAGCCTTGGCAGGTGAAATGGACTTGATATTTCTGTTTCTATAATCCTGACAAGTGAAGTGACCTGCTCATGGTCCCACAAGGTGCCAGCAGTGGACATTGAAAATGAAACAAATATGGTTTGTAGTCGAGCTCATTACCAAGTAAAGGGGCCACAACTTACAGTGGCACAATTGGGGCATATTTTAATATTAAATAAGTATTGGCAAGCTAAGTGACTTGCTTGTGGTCACACAAGGTACCAGTAGTGCAAATTTAAAATGAAGCCAATATTGTGTTCAGTTGAGCCCATTGCCTAGTAGAGGACCACATCTTACAGAAGCATAATGGGGTATACAGTAATATATTTTAATATTGATTACCATATATACTCGCGGACTTGATTTTACCGTATAATTTCTGGTATTTTATAATGTCGGTCATATAAGTCGAATACGGAAAACTCACGCTATTGGTACAAGGGATTATGATATGCTAACGCCCACCTGAGCGAGTAAACACGGAGCACACGGCCTTTTTTTTGTATGTGTGTGCGGTAATGCGCTGTATCAGTGGGTGCTTCTAACGTCTCTCTATTGTGCCAACGTGACCACATGGTAATACCTGAACTATTCCGAAGCAACGTCTGCACTGATTTGTGTTTTTTGTATCTCAAATCTTCATACACCTTTATCGTAACAGCATCCCTTATCTATGATGGAACGTTCGATCAGAAGAAAATATGAAGCTGGTTTTAAATTAAATGTCATTGAAGTAGCGAAAGAAATTGTTAACTGCGCTGCTGCCACAAAATTCAATGTGTCTGAGAAACTGGTGAGAGAGTGGAGGAGGCAAGAAGATGTGAAAAAAAATATAAGCGTCACATATTTGAACGGGCGTATAAGTCTGGGTCTGATTTTATGATCGATTTTTCATGTTTCAAGACCCGACTTATACGTGAGTATATCCGATAGTTATTGCCAAGTGAAGTGACTTGCTCATGGTCACACAAGGTGCCACTACTGCAAATTTAAAATGAAGCCAATATTGTCTTCAGTCGAGCCCATTGTCTAGTAGAGAGCCATATCTTACAGTGGTACAATGGAGTATATTTTAATTCTGAATAACCATTGGCAAGTGAAGTGATTTGTTCCGGGTCACACAAGGCACCAATAGTGGACACTGAACCAGAAGTCAAATGGTTTACAGTCAAGCCTCTTATCCAGTACAGGGCAACAACTTTCAGTGGTACAGTGGACTATACTTTAATACTGAGTGAATATTGCTAAGCAAAGAGACTCACACAGGATCACTCAAGGATGAACCTGTGGCATCTTTCCAGTCAAGTACTTAGCCACTAGAGGGCCACACAGTTGGCTACTGCAATTTAGCAGGACCCACAGCGGTATGATGGACTTGTTTCAATTTAACGGGACCCACAGTGGAATAATAATGGACTTGTTTCAATTTAACGTGACCCACAGTGGAATAACAATGGACTTGTTTCAATTTAGTAGGACCACAGTGGAATAATAATGGACTTGTTTCAATTTAGTAGGACCCACAGTGGTATAATAATGGACTTGTTTCAATTTAGCAGGACTCACAGTGGTATAATAATGGACTTGTTTCAATTTAACGTGACCCACAGTGGTATAATGGACTTGTTTCAATTTAGTAGGACCACAGTGGTATAATAATGGACTTGTTTCAATTTAACGTGACCCACAGTGGTATAATGGACTTGTTTCAATTTAGCAGGACCCACAGTGGTATAATAATGGACTTGTTTCAATTTAACGTGACCCACAGTGGTATAATAATGGACTTGTTTCAATTTAACAGGACCCACAGTGGTATAATGGACTTGTTTCAATTTAGTAGAACCACAGTGGTATAATAATGGACTTGTTTCAATTTAGTAGGACCCACAGTGGTATAATAATGGACTTGTTTCAATTTAGTAGGACCACAGTGGTATAATAATGGACTTGTTTCAATTTAGCAGGACCCACAGTGGAATAATAATGGACTTGTTTCAATTTAACGTGAAGTGAAGTGATTTGTTCCGGGTCACACAAGGCACCAATAGTGGACACTGAACCAGAAGTCAAATGGTTTACAGTCAAGCCTCTTATCCAGTACAGGGCAACAACTTTCAGTGGTACAGTGGACTATACTTTAATACTGAGTGAATATTGCTAAGCAAAGAGACTCACACAGGATCACTCAAGGATGAACCTGTGGCATCTTTCCAGTCAAGTACTTAGCCACTAGAGGGCCACACAGTTGGCTACTGCAATTTAGCAGGACCCACAGCGGTATGATGGACTTGTTTCAATTTAACGGGACCCACAGTGGAATAATAATGGACTTGTTTCAATTTAACGTGACCCACAGTGGAATAACAATGGACTTGTTTCAATTTAGTAGGACCACAGTGGAATAATAATGGACTTGTTTCAATATAGCAGGACCCACAGTGGTATAATAATGGACTTTTTTCAATTTAACAGGACCCACAGTGGTATAATGGACTTAATATTTCTATTGCTAGAGCCTTGGCAGGTGAACTGACCCCCTAGATGTCACATAAAGTGTAACTGGTGAACAATGAACCTGCAGCCATGTGGATTACAATTCAAAACTTTAGCCACTAGGGTGCCACACTATCAAATATTAAAAGTTATAATATAAAGTGTTATTATAAACTTTATAGTTATAGTTCTGCAGAAGTCCTGGCAGGTTAAGTGACTCACTAAGGGGTCATGCATGAAGTCAGTGGGGAATCTGAGCCTGCAGCCTTATGGTTTACAGTCAAACACTTTAGCTGCTAAGGGAGTGCATTGTCTACTTTTTCAGCTTTGAATCGTCAATGATATAGCTGACTATATAGTCATAATACTGGAGCCCTGGCAGGTGAAGTGAGTCGCTCCGAGTCATCTATGGAGTCAGTGGTGAAAACTGACCCTGCAGCATTATGGCTTACAAACAAACACCACAGCCATTTTGGAAGCACACTGACTAGTAGCTTACAAACTTCAATAGTATAATCGTCTTTATATTTCTAATACTGGAACCTTGAAGTGAAGTGACTTACTCAGGGTCACACACGGAGTCATTGGTGAAAAATGTGCCTACAGTCTTATGGTCTACAGTTACACACCTTATCCATTAAGCAGAGGCGGCCTTAGGAGTGTGCGGGGCCTTGGGCTGACCAACCCCATGTGGGGCCGGTTACGTCAAACACTGTTACCAGTATGTGTGGACTGTATAAATGTGCACGCAAATTTAATAAAAATAATGTTAACATACACAGGATTTTCTTATTACAGTGTTCAGCTAAATTTTTCCACAATAACATGTGGACTTTATCAAAATATAATGATATAATCTATTAAAAAAGTGCAACTCATAATTTATGACCATACCATGACAGTGTGAAATGCGATGTGGTGTCAGGCAGAAATTAACATGGCTTCTTCTTGAAAAGTACCCAAATTGCAAGTATACTCTGAGTCTTGATATGCAATAAGGTATGGCGTTATTTCAGTGCCACTATTCTGAGCGCACGTAAAAAAATATTGCAAGTGCAAGTGTTGCATTTTGAGGAGAAATTTATTTTGAGCGTACAAAAGCTGAATTTGAGTGAACAAAATTCATTGCTGCGTGCAAAAAATGTATTTCAGTGTTTGCACTTATCCATATACACACACACAATAGCACCCCCTCTCGCTCAGTTTTTTCATTTGCGCTTGCTCGCAATGTGTTGCTTGCGCTCACAACATTCTCTGCTGCAAGCGCTCAACTCTCTGTACACCGTTATAAGTGTGCCACAAAACCAACCAATCACAGACTTGGTTTCAAAAATTCTGATTGGCTCTTACGGTCTCCAATCAGCTCGCTAGCTGCTGCATTCCGGAAACTGTCCGAAATGTAGCTAAATCCAGCTAAACTCAATTAAACCCCAGTTTGCGGATAATATCTTTAATTATTTTATTTTAAAATATATTATTTGTTAAGACTATCGTTGGTGTAGTATAATGTAGTTGCATTATACAACCATGCCAACTGACTGTTTCCGGAATGCAGCAGCTAGCGAGCTGATTGGAGACCGTAAGAGCCAATCAGAATTTTTGAAACCAAGTCTGTGATTGGTTGGTTTTGTGGCACACTTATAACGGTGTACAGAGAGTTGAGCGCTCGCAGCAGAGAATGTTGTGAGCGCAAGCAACACATTGCGAGCAAGCGCAAATGAAAAAACTGAGCGAGAGGGGGTGCTATTGTGTGTGTGTATATGGATAAGCGCAAACACTGAAATACATTTTTTGCACGCAGCAATGAATTTTGTTCACTCAAATTCAGCTTTTGTACGCTCAAAATAAATTTCTCTTCAAAATGCAACACTTGCACTTGCAGTCTTTTTTTACGTGCGCTCAATATTTTTTTACGTGTGCTCAGAATAGTGGCACTGAAATAACGCCATAATAAGGGTTCCTCTTAGAAGCATCTCCAAATATACTGGAGAATATAACTTGACAAATCCACTCAAACAGGACATGTGGACCTCAAAATTGGGGCCCCCTTAGGCGTGGGGCCTGGGGAAGTCACCTCACTTGCCACCCCTAAACTCCATTCTTGCCATTAAGGAAGCCCATTGCGTATTTGTACAGCCTCAAAACTCCGATGTTGTAATCGCCTTTATATTTGTAATACTGGAGCCCCTCGCTCGGGATCACACAAGGAATCAGTGATGAAGACCAAACTCCTTTAATCAAATCCCAAGTTGTGCTGTCTACCACTGCTGCCTTGTGGTTTACGGTTCCATAATATCAAAGATACATACTGTAAGAGCCCAGACAGAGCTGAATGTGTCCTCTCTGGATATTCAGGTAGTCTTGCACAGCAGATAAAGGTGGAAAGGCCAACAATACTCACTCATGGAGTCAATGCTAATGTGAAAGATAAGCATGGTCTGCGGCCTCACACATATCACTGGGTTAGAAATGACAGGAAGGGTATCATTTTTGTAGTAGCTACGTCCCCTTTTGACATTCGAAGCAGGGTCCATCTCTGAAAGAGATATCCCAAGGTTAGTGAGTTGGAAAGCCCTGCACACTCCACCACCCTGCTACCCAGTGTAATGAGCCACACCACACACCTGACAGGACATCTTCAATCTCCATGTTGGCTAGAAGGATCACCCCATAGACCCCTGCTGGCTGAAACAGAATGAAGTGGGCTTCTCTGGGGTTCTCAGAAGGTCCTTCAGGGCCCAAGACATCAGCAATACGCTGTGATTAAAGATGGACACTTGTTGTTATATGTTCCCCAGATCCCATCAAGACTTCCAAACAAGGCTTCCGATCATTACTCACCAATTTCTTAATAACTCTTGACTCTTGGTCCATGAGGCTCACTTGAAGTGGCCCATCGGGAGTGACACTGGCAATGATCTTGGGCATCTGTGCTTGACAGGCGGTGCCACAGACCTCTTCAGATGAAGTGTACTCCTGGCAATGGCAACTGCAGAGTAAGACAAGAAAGTGTGAGCAGAGGAGATGTGTAAACCCTGACCAGATCTTTCAGGTGGTCCATGGGGAGAACAATCTAAAGGAGCAGCCATGGAGACATTGCAGCTGCAGAAGGGGGCATCAGCACACTGTTAATATACTGTAGCTTTGTTGGACTTCACCTCTGGTCAGATGTTCTGTAGTTTAACTTTGAAATGACCTGTAGGTCTATTCATAGTTCTAGGAAGTGAGATAAGATCACTGGTGTCATGATGTGGATTATTATTATCTATACTAATAAAAGGCAAAGCCCTCACTCACTCACTCACTCACTCATCACTAATTCTCCAACTTCCCGTGTGGGTGGAAGGCTGAAATTTGGCAGGTTCATTCCTTACAGCTTCCTTACAAAAGTTGGGCAGGTTTTATATCGAAATTCTACACGTAATGGTCATAACTGGAAGCAGTTTTTCTCCATTTACTGTAATGGAGATGAGCTTCAACGCCGTGGGGGCGGAGTTTCATGTGACATCATCACGCCTCCCACGTAATCACGCAGTACATAGAAAACCAGGAAGACCTCCAAAAAGCGCTCAAGAAAACATGCATTATATAATTGAGAAGGCAGCGAAACAATAAGAAGCGAGCGAGTGACATATACAACCATATTCATGAGTTCTGCTACTTCTGAAACAAATTACGATGTAAACCTACACTTTAAATTAAGTTCATAGACAGGCTGCCGCTGGCGTTTGTAATTTAGTGCCTGCCCATATAAGGCCGTCCGTCAGCGGCAATCCAATAGCAAACTGCCACGGGTAAATATTCACGGGTGAAGGACTGTGCTTATGGAGAGGAAGATGAGATGGTCAGGGTGGTGTTTGACACAAACTCAGCGAAACTGCGAGAGAAAGTTTTAAGTGCCAGGACTAAGGTAACATTAAATACAGCCATGGACATAGCACGAGATGGCACCAGCACAGCTGGGAACCTTCGATGCATGTACACGAGTGGCTCACGTGAACTGGCGAGTGCACAGATAAAAGCAACAGTACCAAAGAGCTGAACAAAAACCGAATTACACAATTGAAAAGGCAGCAAAAAATATGAAGTGTCTGATAAGCATATTCATAAATCCAGCTACTGCGGAAACAAAGCAAACGGTGGAAAAAGTCAATGTCCGCTAAAGGAAGACAGTGTAAAAACCCGTGCATGCAGTGTGTCAGGTCTCAGATAAAGAAGAAGACGAGCTGTTTATTGATGCAGTAAGAAGCGAATCGATGAATGAAACCTGTCATCTTTACAGCGATTGACAAACACGGAATGTAACTTGAACACAACACATCCTACAAATACGAACCTGATTGAAAGAAATAATGATAATCAAATCCTTGATGACAGCAACACTCAGTAACACTCACAAAACAAATACTGTATATTGACAGTCATGTTACGTTATTTTTAAAATGTTCCCTTTTCTTTTCTACCTTTTTAACACACTACTTCTCGCTGCGATACGGGTATATATATATGTATATATATATATCCCGCTCTACATACTCGAATAATGGATACTTTATTCGCCATCAATGATTGTTTTGGTAAAGCCATACTCAGTGTATTCATTAGATGAACGGTAAAAAGTAAGAGCGAGGGAGGATGACTCATTGAGGCATGCAGGCTGTAGTCTTGGCGTCAACTCTATCTGAATTGCGCGATCACATTTGAAAAATATATCTTTTCAAGTTCTATTTAGTCCATATGTGTCAAACTCAAGGGCGGGCCACATCCGGCCGGCGTGTAATTATATCCGCCCGAGATCATTTTATATACTGTATTATTGTTATTAAAGCCGGGTATATGAAGCGCTGGTAACACAATAAACTACAGATCCCATAATGCAGCGCTTCAGCTGCCTTGCGAACACTTACGCGTTAATCAAGTCTACCTTATGATGCTGCAAGTTATTGCGAAGCTAGAGTTATTGCGCACTGAGTTTGCACGGCGCTTTGGTGACTTTGAAGAACAAAAAAAGTCCGTCTACATGCGGCTCGAACCTTGTGCATGTTTGGTAGCACATATCTGTGTGAGAAGCTCTTCTCAGTGATAAAGACTAACAAAACAGCACACAGGAGTCGCCTCACTGATGAGCACCTGCAATCCATCCTGAGAATCTCCACAACACAGAACCTCACACCAAACAGAAACGAACTTGTGGCCAAAAAAAGATGCCAGGCGTCCAGCTCTAAAATGACATATGAGCAAAGACAACTGAATGATTTGATTTGTTATTGCACGTAAGAGCGAGAGTCAACCGTTTTAACAAACAGCGTATTGCACTGATACGAAATAGCTGTGTGTGTATATATGTAGATATGTATGTATATGTATATATATGTTTATATATGTGTGTGTGTATGTATGTATATATATGTATTTGTGTGTATATATATGTGTGTATGTATGTATGTGTGTGTATATATGTAGATATATATATGTATGTATATATGTGTATATGTATAGATATGTATATATATATATATGTTTATGTGTGTGTGTGTAAATATATATATATATATATATATGACAACAACACTCATCACTCACAACAGTGACAAAACAATTACATTGACAATCAGGTTACGTTATTTTCAAAATGTTTCCTTTTCTTTTCATTGCTTCTTTAACACACTACTTCTCCGCTGCGAAGCGCGGGTATTTTGCTAGTTATTAATATTATTATTACTAGGAGGCTGCGCGCTGTTTCATGGCTCTGCCGCTCGCGTATGGGGAAGCAGATGTACAATTTAAACAGATTGTTATTTTCATGGGAATTGTTACACATGCATAATAGCCCTAACTATTTTACATTCCAGCGAGTAATTAACCATATTAAAATATAGTAAAACATAATAAATTGAAAGAAAAGTATGTTTCATGTTGTATTAGAGGTATTTGTTGCATTATACATTTTCATTCTGTTTAGCTTTGAAATTAATATACAAATACTTTTTAAACTTACACTTTTACTGTAAAACTTCAGTAAAAACAATATTTGGAATTAACGTTTTGTCAATATCGCATTGAATTTTGATTCCGTGTTTGGAGTTACATCGTGACAACGCAACGTATAACTGCCCATGACTGAATATCGTTTCTTTCTCTCTAATAAACAAACCAACTTTTTCGAATGTTTGTCCCTGTGATTTGTTACTTGTCAAAGCAAAAGCTATTCTAACAGGAAACTGTAAACGTTTTAATACGAATGGCATATCAAGATCTTCTTTGGTGTCTAATGTTATCTGCGGTACTACATTATCTTTCTTGTCACCTGTTACAATTTTACATGTCAGAATTGCTCCACCAATTTTGAATACAACTAACCTCGTCCTATTGCATAGCCCATCACTCAGACATAAATTACTCAATAGCATTACGATACATCCTTCTTTCAACAGTAATTCAGCCGGTGGAAAACTGGACGGTACTAACGGTTGTAGATATTCTACGGGATATTGTAAGTTGATGTTTTCATCTTCCGCACGATCACCACCAACTGTCTCAGCATAGTCTAATGATATGCATTTAACTAATTTCCCTAGTTTTAACAATTTTCGTGTTAATTTGTTTGACTTCATCACATCATTTCTCAGTGGTACTCATTTCTTCTGTTGATAACCTTCGGGATGAAATTCTTCAATAAGATTTGGACATAATAAGTTTTCATTTATTGGGAACTTAAAGTGAGGAAAACGTAAAAATGTATAATATTTGAGAGCGCAGGAACTGTGACTGTCAAAAGCATTCACACAAATGAGAGATGAGAGGACCGTGGGCATGGGCCGTTAACCGTAAATGGTTGAGAAGAGGGCGGGACTTGATCACAACTCAAGATTTTTTTTTATAATAGATAGATTATTATTATTTATAGAATATTTATTTGGTAATCCTAAATTATTCGGGCATCTTTATGAATAAGTTCAAAGAGTCTCGTGGTAACATTTGTTTTGAGCCTGATGTGTTTTTCATAAGGTTGAATATTATTAATTTCTTTCTGTTTTTGATATATCGTGTTATCGAATATATAGTTGTTTAATTTTCTTGAGCACTTTTCTGGACTTTTTTATTATATTGTGTTAACTACTAGCTGTGCTACACATTTACAATGGGTTGAAATCCAAGTAGTCAACATAGATGTTTGTATTGCTAAAGGTTCTTTAACAAAAATGAAAGTGAGAAAGGAAGCCCCCACTAGCGAGAGGCTTTGTGCACAGCTACAAAACTCAGGTAAGGAAGAAGTGTAGGATGCGACCTTTATGCCATCGCCCATCTGATGTCACATGTCACACTTCCCTGGTAACACCATGACAAACATAAACAAGCAAAGTCACCAAATAGCTACACTCATAGATACACAATAATGACAATGCTGATAGATGTTACAGATGTTTAACTTTTCTGAAAAACATTCAGTGTCTGCAAGCAAGTGCTGGATTTGTGTTCTGCAATGTACACAACCACAAAGAAGGACACAGGAAATGCTTCAAACAATTCAAAAATGAATACCAATTCAGAACATGTCTAGTAATGTTTTGATCTTAAGCTACTGAATTACGACTACATTTTGGTTTTATGTTTTGGTTTAGATGTATCGATTTAATGGTGACAAATATCAGCCCATTTTTATGACTTGAAGTCTTATCTCCTGGTTCCTCTTCCTTTAAAAATGACCTCATGCCTTCTACTGAAAGGATAGTTCTGGCATGATATAAGCACTGGTTGCACTCGTAAAGAATTATTTTGCTGTTTTATACACAAAAGGGATAAATCTCCAGATATTTCGCTTTAACCTGTCACTCACGTGTGATTGGGAGACAGTTCACGGGCTCAGCTAATTGCATGTTCCTGCCAGACCAGGGGATGGTGCTGTACTCTAACTCTATCTACTCTTTTACCCACAGAACAGCTGAAGAACCAGTCTAATAATCACGTCTGGCTAAAGAACACCTTATGATGTTACTTCTGGTTCCACCCCTCAAGGTCCCACCTCCATATGATGTCACTCTGATCCCAGACAGCCACTTTCTTGTTACATCACTTCCTGTTGTTTCATTATACATATGTTAACCATTTCTGTATTAGTCAGTTCTATTCTGGACTCAAGTCTGCAAAGTCCTATTCATTGCGTCAGTCTATGACACTAAACGGGAACTAAACATCCCCAACCCTTTGTTTTTGTAATCTTAGTAATTGACTGAGCAGGAAAAGGTGACTTACATGCCCAGGTCTGCATCAAGCCTTCCACTTCGGCCACCACAGGCAGATGCACACTGGTGGGCTGCAGGAAGAACGCACCTCCTGGAGTGGGCCAGCCTCACTTCTCCAGATGCACATCGCTCACTCAACTGAAGGCAAACAACAGCGGAGGGAGATAGAGAAGAAGACAGGTGCACATGTGAAGACATTTCTTGGGACTCTGTTACATTTAAAGAACAAACTGCAATAAGAAAAAAACACTCAATCAAAAGAAAGAAAAACATGGCAGTCCTCTGAGTGGCTTGATTAGTGGCTTGATTAGAAGCATTTGGATCAGAGCTCTGACCTGGCATCAACATAGTGTTTTTTTGTTCATGCAGGAAACTCGTCCCCTTTGTTTGGAACTGTAGGTCAGGTCAGGTTGGCGAGCATGCACTGGTACAGCCACACCCACCACACGATGAAACAGCTTGGGATCCTGGTTGGCAACCCCCCAGGCAGACACGTGGTCCAGTCCCACCCTCCAAAATGACCATCTGTCTGCCACAACCAGCTGTTACGTGGGAGTCCCCATGGCCTTGTCCAGCTGCTCGGGTCCTCAACAATGAGGATCCTACAAGTTGGATCACCCTCAGGTAATCATGCCACATGGCCGTAATGCCAAAACTGATGTCCCCTCACAATGCAGGTGATGTGCCACATTTGGGACTACAAACCAGCAGTACCCAAGGCTGTAGGCTGGTTGTTTTTTTATTTATTGATGCTTTTTATGGCTCTGTGTTTGATTTCTATTAATTTGTTTAATTAATTCATAAAAATTTGATTAACAAAAACTGTGGAACATTCCCTAAATTTGTGATCTTGTGATGGGGGCAGTGGATGGCATTGCATTTCTAGGACTTTTACAACATACAGAATGAAAATATCTTATGAAAAACTTTTTAAAAATATCTGGACATATTTCATGTGTACCCTAAATTTTGGAAATATTTTATGCAACAAATGGGCCATGGATCTTTATTTTAGACGTCATTTTAGGCCCAGACCATGATAAATCACCAACTATTTAGACTAGTGCTTACGTCTAAGTAAGTTCAATTGAAATGAATTGATGAGGATCACCAAAATGCATAATGCACAAGGGTCCCGTCATCTGAATATGAGGGATTTGCACAAAAGGGAATAAAAGGAGACCCAAAGCCAGAAAAATTTAATTCAGAAATAAGCCTCACCCCAGACTGCCTGGCCCCAACTTGAAAAGGCAGTTTTCAAGGTTTGCACAGGCCCAAAATGGAATTTAGACTTTAAAGGTTCAAAAATGCCCTTCAAGGGAAAGGCTTACAACAAATCTGGCTTGCCAAAAAAACAATGTTCCTTAATAATTAACAGATGTATTAAATAACAATAAATAAATACAAAAATGGCAAAGCACTAGAAAATATAAAAATAAGGCAAAATGGTATGCCTAAAAAGGCAACACAAGGCAGGTCATCAGTAATCCCAGACAATGAAGCAAAAATATCCACAAAACCAGAACGTTCCTTACAGAAATGAACTGCACTTCACAACTCGTAATGAACTTCTGAGGGTCCAACACAAAATGATTATTACACAAAGACATAGTAGTGCTACAGAAAGTTCAGAGGAGAGCGACTAGGCTAATTCAGGACTGAGCGCAATGAATTATTAGTTGAGACGAAAGGAGTCCAACCTTTTGATTTAAGAAAATGGATATTAAGAGGGGACATGGCTGAAGTGTTTACAGGGATTAGTCGTGTGGATCCCAGCTGTTACTTTAAGATAAACTCTGGATCAAGAACGCAAGGATATAGTCAAACGTTTTTTAAGGACAGATTTCGCGCAAATGTTAGAAAGATTTTTTTGTCTGTTTTTTTGTTTTTTCTTACGAAGAACCGCAGACACGTGGAAGAGTGACCATGTAGTGTGGTAGAGAGAAGGATTTTGGGGACCTTCAAATCTCAACGTCACAGGATGGACAAGCTTGTTGGGCTGAAAGGCCTGTTGTAGTCACCTTCTGGGGTTCCACACAGAAAACACAAGGAATGTAGCTATGGGACACATGGAGTGTTATGACTAGGTTCCAAGTCCTGAAGCGGTCAAAGCATGTAGTTGCAAAAATGCCCACTAATGGGGGAAACCATCAAACCCAGCTAGTAACAAGGGCAAACACAAATATAAAAATATTCATTCTTCATAAGACAAATATTCAGTAACACTGTTAAGCTCTGAAAAGCACAAAAGGCAAACAATGTTTCCTAAAGGTAAATCCAAAAGTAAGCAAAGTCTCAATACAGTATCTAAAGAGTGGTCAAAAGACTGAGTAATTCGATCAAAAAATCCAATAAAGTACTAAGTATAGATAAAAATATAAGAAAACTCACCGACTCCTTTGTACATTCGAAATGAACCGCCAGGAACTGTGGGAGACCCTCCAGAGTTATAAGGGCAGAGGCCCTGATGGTGATTGGCAGGTGGCCCCGCCTCTTGGGAACCACCCACAAAAACAAATGGAATATAAACACTGGCAGCTTACATGCTTTGTCCAAACATCCATTATCCAACCTGCTATATCCTAACACAGGGTTACAGGGGTCTGCTGGAGCCAATCCCAGTCAACACAGGGCGCAAGGCAGGAAACACTGCAGTACATACTTTGTCAAAATCAAAAACAAACTATAATCTGAATATATAACAATGAAACATTGACCAATTGATCATATGAAATATTGTCTTTAAATAATAAAGCAATTACATAAATATGAAACACAGTTTACGAAGTTATGCCAGAGTGGCACTATTTGGAGGAAGTTGCCATTGTCACCCAATTAAGCATCATGGGAACGTGGAGGTAGTTAGACCAGTGGCATAGCTAGGGCTGGGCGGAGGGGGGGGTCCACCACGGGCAGCACATTATTTGGGGCGGCCTTATTGGCCAAAAGGCTCAGTACAATTCCTGTGTAAGCAGCAGGGTTCGGAAAAATATCACTCATGAATGAAAAAAGTAAAATTCTCTGATCTGTATTAACAAATGCTTCAAATATAATTTTCAGACTGTCCTTCTGTGACGCCATCAGACACAGCAGTTGAAATTTATGAGGCAATACCAAAAATAAACAGAAACACCAATTATAATTTCTAGGAAGATAGAATCTAGTATTTTCGTTTTGTTATCAATCCAAATGCATTTTTGCTCTGCACAAAAATCATCCCCACCTATCACTTGTACACTGCGCTGGTTCTGGTTTTCACAGCGTAATTATATTAAACTAATAATTAGAACACAGCCTATCAGAGTTTCTATACTGTATTCTTGTCTAGTTGATGCTTATAAATAATTCTATGTGCAAAAGTATTACTGTTTCTCTATATATTAATAAATATATTCAAAATTTATCTTCATTTGTCTCTATACGTCATTTTAATTTTCTATTTAAATAGGTTAACATATTCAGATATGTTGGAAGGCAGCAGTTTGAAGCAGCACCCCGCCCCGAGCGGCACAAACTCGATCTACGCCACTGAGTTAGACAGGAGCAGAAGGTGGGCCTGCTTTAAACAACTATGGCTGCTCTCACCTCCGGCTGACAGTCTGCGTCGCTGTTTCCTGTAGAACTTTTCTGGCCGAGCTCGTCATAGTAAACAAAGCCAGTCGTACAGATACAGGTGCCATCTGATGGCTGAAAGGCACGATTCAAACCATTGCATACGCAGGAAATGGCACCTGTGATGAAACACAAAGAGTGGAGAAGGGCTGCTCAGCTGTGAGGCTTCAGTTGCATGATTTAACACAAGTCATAAATCAATTACACAACAATTGTTGGTTTCAGATAAGTCAAGGGTTCAAATCTGTAAGAGGAAAGGGCTGATTTGATTTGGAGAAGTAAAGAATCCTGCAGTGGAGTAAGTTGGTTGCCTGAGGAGATCTTCAGTGACTGAAAAACTGTTTAGCAGGGCATTCATGCAAAGGTACAAGAGATGAAATGCTGTCTCTTCCTCCATCATATTCAGATTCTAAAACTTAAATGAAGAGTCTCAGAAGACATGGAAGGGGAAATGACAAGATGTACCCAATTGGGGCATGAGGGAGACTGTAAGTTGTGCTTGGCATTGCAAACCCTCATTAGCATGCAGATCACAAAGAGCTGACTTCAAAGGGGTATCCAGGGCCGGCACCTTAGACATGCGGCCAGGGTGCAGATCACATGGACCTAGCCGCACAGGTTAGCTACCGATCATTTGGTTGGTGCACTAATAAGCTTGACGTTGGGCACAAAATAACCTTGCACTGGCACTGGAGACATCACAAAAGAAGTGTAACAAATGTTGTGTAAGGCAGGATAATCAGGAGAAAGAGACCAAAAGGCACAATAGAGCTCAATACCAGAGCCCAAAGTGGGCTCACAATGTTTGCCAGGCTAGACAAACCCTACCATCCAAGATCCCCTTTTAGATGTCTCCTCCCCTTCTATCATGTGATTGTCATGTGGTTAAGATGACAATGACACAGATAGGCAAGGCCAGGGGCAAAAGAGCTCAATACATTCTAGCCATGCCAGGTCCTGACAGAAGCTGCCATACCTCTTCATAACAGCTGTGCTTTGCTTCAGGGGTTTTGGATTCATCCATTTTGGCATATGCTCAGGAATTTAATTTTCATTTTGAACTTGTGATTATTTTTTTTTTTTATCATCATCATTGTGATGTTTCTGTGCCACCATTCTGAATCATGATTTGGATAGCAGGAACTGTCATCGTGGGTCTTTTTGAGATGGGCCCGGCTGCAGACCTCTGTAGCTCCGTGATTCAGTAGCTCCACTGGAGAGTCACTTGGATTGCAGATTTTTGTCACTTGGTTTATTTCATTAGAGTCATGTAACTCACCCCTGACCCTAATCTTAATTCTATTATAAGCAGGTGTTGTCATTGATGTACAGTATAATATAAAGTGCCAACCTCCTCAATGGAGTGGAGCTCCGGATGTCCACAGCTCAAGTCTATTGCTCTTTATGCATGGCAGTGGCCATTGTGCTGGCATACTAGGAGAGAATTTTAATTAAAGGATCGGGAGATGTAAAGTGATCTAAAAGAAGTACGTGCAGAGCCAATCTGATGTTTCGCCAAGCCAGAAGCATGAACAAGAATCAGAAATAAACAAGAAAAGAAAGTCAGAAAACTGAGATCAAAAGGCACAGAGAAACACACATAAAGTCTTTTGGTTTTCCAAATACAGAGGTCTAAATGGCACATTATAGATCCATTTATAGGTATAATCTAAAGACGTCATGGTATGCCCATTCCTGACCTTGGCATCAGCAAAAATGAATACCTCAATAGCCAAAATGAATACCTCAATATGGCGCTGCCATCAACATCCAAAATGTCATTGTGAAAAGACAGTGAAAAAATGACAACTTCTTTGGGAAATAAGGTAGGGCACAATAAATGTCCAAATGAGATTTCTTGATTTCAGAATCCCCAGATTAGCCACCAAGAAGTCTCAGAAACTCACTAAAAAATACACAATAAATTAATCAGCACAGCCATACTGTGTGTGGTCACTAAGACCATTGCTGATCAAGTGACATTAAAAGAGGAAAGCGTCACGTGACATGTTATGATGGCAGTGTGCTACATTCAGCCTGTTCATCTATTGGATAAGGCACCAAATCTTGCATGTGTTAGTTATTTCAAAATCATTTTAAAGAGTCATGACTTTGTGTGTTTCCATGACTTCGGTCTGTGATTTGACAAAAACAACTTGATTTTCTCAGATCTCCTGATATTGAACTCAACATTCTCTCTCATCTCCTGATTGTTGTTGCTATGGTTTTTGGGCTCTTGTCCTGGCTGAAGTTTATTTCTTATTTATTTAATATTTTTGTTAGTTTTATAAGTGTTCATCTTTTGTTATGAATTCTTTTTTTAGGGTTGTTATTTCTGCATTTTATTTATTTGAAATTATGTTTATTAACTATCATATAATGTTCTATTGTGTTATGACTGTATTAGTAGTGTTTTCAACTGCCCTGTCTCCTAGCTGTGGAGCCCCAGGAGGCAGGGCCACCTATTTATGCCCAGCAGTATAAATGGAGAAGCTGCTGCTCTCACAGTAGTGTTGCCGTTGATTTGGTCAGATTCCTAAGTGTTTGTTTTTTTTTATTTCAGTTTTTGGATTTCTTAGTTTTTGATCCCTGCATTTTGTTTATTATATACTGTATTCTGTGGTAGTTTACTTTAGGTTTTGCCTTTTTTCTGCCTTGCCTTTTGTCATTTCCTTTTTGTTTATTAAATTGTTAAATATAAAAGAAAATTTCTGTTTTTGAGGAAAGGTTTTAATTGTTACTGTTCTATCATCTTTCCATAATGTCGGGATATTTTTTTTTTTTTGAAACTTTAAAAGCCTTAGCTCCATTTTAGAATTGTGCAAGCCTGAAAGCCTGCCTTTTTAGTCTGTGGCTATGCACCCTGGGGTTCAGGCCTGTCATATAGGCTCGATGGATGGATGGATGGATGGATGGATAGATAGATAGATAGATAGATAGATAGATAGATAGATAGATAGATAGATAGATAGATAGATAGATAGATACTTTATTAATCCTAAGGGGAAATTCACATAAATTAAATTAAAGAGTAATAACAACACAGGTATAACAGACAATAACTTTGTATAATGTTAATGTTTACCCCCCTCGGGTGGAACTGAAGAGTCACATAGTGTGTTGGTGGAATGATCTCTTGAGTCTGTCGGTGGAGCAGGATGGTGACAGCAGTCTGTCGCTGAAGCTGCTCCTCTGTCTGGAGATGATCCTGTTCAGTGGATGCAGTGGATTCTCCATGATTGACAGGAGCCTGCTCAGTGCCTGTCGCTCTGCCATGGATGTCAAACTGTCCAGCTCCATGCCTACAATAGAGCCTGCCTTCCTCACCAGTTTGTCCAGGTGTGAGGTGTCCCTCTTATTTATTCTCCCTCCCCAGCACACCACCACATAGAAGAGGGCACTCGCCACAACCATCTGATAGAACATCTGCAGCATCTTATTGCAGATGTTGAAGGGTTGAAGGCGATATAATAAAACTAGCCATCGCCCGCAGCTCTGCCCGCGCAGTAGTGAAACAGGACAGCGAGGAGGGTCCTGCCCGACTCCCCACTTCTGACATCACGCTTCCCCCTCCCCTTGGCCCACAGCCTCTGTCTCAGATTAACGTAAATATATTGCTAATGCAAGTGAACTATGATTCTTAGCACGATGACAAGAAGTTCCAAAATCAACCAGAATGTTCACTTATAGGAAAAAGCCCGATCTAAATCTGTTAAGTAGTTCTCTTGTACACTAGCTAAGCGGATGTAAGACGCCCCGAGGCTGGCGAGTGAGTAAGGAGGGCTCCATCCCTGTCCCCTCAGCCCACTGCGTCTCTCTCGTATTCGCGCAAATAAATCAGTACCACAAGCGAACTATGATACTTAGCATGATGAGAGAAGTCGCAAAATCAACTGGAATGTTGAAGCAAATTCTAGAAAGAATCCCGATCTAAATCTGTTAAGTAGTTCTCTCATTCGCTAGCTAAGTGCAGGTAAGGAACACGCCCACAAGGCTGCCACATGAGTGAGGAGGGCACCATTCCCCCTTGGCCTGCTGCATGTCTCTCGGATTTGCGCAAATAAGTCAGCACCATAAGCAAAATATGATACTTAGCACAATGAGAGAGGTCACGAAATCAACCGGAATGTTCAAGCAAATTATACAAAAAACACTTGAATAAAATCCGTTAAGTAGTTCTCTCGTGAAAAGCAGACAGACAGACAGACTTTAGGTTTTTTAAATATATATAGAGAGAGAGATTACAAGCAATATATGAGCACTCAATTACTTTTTCAAACTTAAAAATAGCCAGATATGTTCTAAAATGTTAGACCCTCTTAACAAAGTTAATTAATTTGATTTTTGAGAGTCATTTATCCAAGCTGACCTCCAAGAAGTAGATTTTACTTTAGTGGAAACACATTTAAGAAGGATAGCAGAAAGAACTTCTTTTCCTATAGCGTCAACGTCAAATCTGAAATAAACTATCCAGTTATGTGCTTCAGGACAATGGATAGGGGACAGATTGTCTTTTTACCACACTGGAGGGGGTATCCAATTTCTTTAGTGGATGGTTGATTCCTTTTGTATGCTGTGTTGTGAATTACATGCTATACTGGAAGCTCCAGTAGATGGTGCTGTTTAAAAAGAGAGAAGTTGGGAGGTGATGGGGAACTTTTTTCAAAAGTGAGAGTTATTGTTGTTGTTGTTGTTGTTTTGGGGACGAAGGAATACTTACCACTACAGACCTCCTGGTTTATTAAAAAATAGTCCAAGGGCAAATTACAACAACCTACTCAAATTGAACTTGTGGAGGACTGCCGGCTTCGTGCTCCGGCCCTCACCCCTAGGAGGAGCTCTCCCGACAGAAGGATCGTGCCCCGAGTTCCAGCAGGGCCTCATGGACTATGTGGTGTTTATACACAGCCCTGCTGGATATCTTGGGGGCCACTGGGAGTCGCTGTAGGGGGGCTCGGGGGCTCTTATGTGCCCTATAACCCGGGAGTACGTCACGGTCACGTGACAGGAAGGAACGACGTGCTCCCG
This sequence comes from Polypterus senegalus, assembly GCF_016835505.1. Classification (NCBI taxonomy): domain Eukaryota; kingdom Metazoa; phylum Chordata; class Cladistia; order Polypteriformes; family Polypteridae; genus Polypterus; species Polypterus senegalus. Next base: position 168,823,621 of record NC_053162.1, read on the forward strand.
GGTTGAAGAAAAGGACTGTTTACCCTGACCCGGAAGGAATAAGGAACCGTGGACTGATTGGACAGGAACACCTCCAGGTCAGGGTGTATAAAAGGATTGTGGGGAAGCCCTGAGACTGAGCTGAGCTAGAAGGTAGAGGGGCGAAGTGTCTGGGCGAGGAGGAGAGAGTATCATTGTTGTTAATCTAGTTTATGAGTAGTGTGGCGGGTGCTTTGTGCACGTTATTGTTAATTAATAAAAAGTCTTGGACTTTTATCCGGTGTCTGGAGTGGTACCTGAGGGTTGAAGAGGTGGACAAGAGTCTCACTGTCACAGACTTTAAAGGGACTCACCAGGAAGTGAAAAGGAGAAGCTGCCACACTGGAAGCAGGCCTCCTGAGCAAACAGATGGTTAAAGGTATCAGCAGGGCATGGGTTGCAGTCCTCTTGACTCCTGCCTCTTGTGCTGTTGCCATAGGAACCAGGTGGACATGGCACTGGCACACTGGAACTAGCGGGGCAGTAATGTCCGTTGGGGCATGGATTCAGAAGATAGTTCTGTGTACCTGAAAATAAGGAGAAGGTTCAGAAGGCCTCACTTGTAGGGGTGCAGTGAAAAGGGCGAACATGACATGAGTGGTGTTCAGGATTGACCTGTTTTTTATGCAGTTTTATGAGCATCAATTTGCCGATTCCACTGTTTAGCACTGGGGTCGAAGATGTCAGAAATAGAAACCTAACTCACCTGATGGGCAGAAGTAACGAGGTGGGCATGCCTGGCACTCAGTTTCTCCTGGCAAACCCAGCCGATAGGTCCCAAAATCACATATCATGCAGCTCTTCTCTATTGAGTCGCGTAAACCGCTTACATTGACCGGGTGGAACCCCCCAGGACAAGGAGACATCTGTGTACTGTTGGAAGGACAGTAGAATGGGAAAACACACCTGGGAATAAAAGAAGGAGGGGACCGTCAGTGGAAAATGGGAATAGAATGAACATAAACTTTAGGAAGTCAATGGGTGAACAGTTTAATGTTGAAGAGTAAAAAGTGTTAAACGTGGGTTAAGGGGACATTCACTCTAAGAACTGGAGCGGTGACAGACTCTGAAATGATCTACAGGGTTATGTTAATCCAGCACTCGTCATCATCCTGGCAATGTGCTGAAGCAATTAATCCAACATTCAGTGGCGTGAGGTGGTTTCCCTTCATGGAAGGGTGGCATAGTCAGTCATCCCACTATGATTTCCCTTATTATGGAATTTCAATGCATAACATCCAATGGTAATTAGGAGGTCCCATTACTGCTCAGCACACGTACATTGAGATTTTGTATGTGAAAGACCCCAGCAGTTCCACTGGAATCCTTTCCTTCTGCTGAATGCAGTCTCCTTTAAAGTACATTGCTTCCTCCCGTTGAGCCCTGTGCTCTCCAGCTGAGTGCTGGGAACTGAAATCCTATCAGTAGCTCCGCCCACAAGTTCATCTCAATAATGGGATGTTTCCTCATTCAGACAGAACATCCTCAAGATAACTTTGACCACAGTCACCAAATTGCTGCTTCATAAGTATGTCTGCTTTATCTGGGCCTATCAGCCCTTTTTGAACCTCCATATTTATTCTTTTGGGGGTTGTCACTGATGGGTAAACACTCTTATGATTATCCTAGACAATGGCAGAATGACAAAAGAAGAACTTCTTTAGTGTCCCTCTATGTTCAGATTCAGCTTTCCCACTAATGAAGCATAATGAAGAGCACAGCAAAAGCAATCAAAAGGGAAGAAGGACCAAAATTTTGATATGCAACAGCAGCCTTTATGTTTTAGCCAACATTTTAAATCTAGTGAGTACATAAAGTTTACATGCCACCTTAAGACAGATGCTGTGACTTTTTTAGATGGGACAGCTTTGTTGTTGTACTGACACAGGGATCAGCTTTAAAAAGGTGGATAGTAAACAGTGCAGCTTGTCCCTCCTCAATGGAAAATGACCAGGCAATGGCACCTGCTCCTGGTCAGCATGCACAACTTAACATTAACTGCAATGTGATTCAATTATATTGTTTTTTCTGACTATCAATATGAACATTAAGTTTAAATATCATACAGTATGTCTATGTATTTCATGGAAGGAACTTTTAAAGTACAATAAACATGAAAAAACTTTTTAAAACAATACAAAGATAAATCATTGCAAGGTAAACAGATCAAATATGATTATTTACAGCTAAATTACCCCATTTGTTTTATATTACAATATACTGTGTGATAAACTTGGCAGACACAGGTGCAATGGTTGGGGTACCAAGCCAGCAGTTCCCCATTTAATTGGCAGTTTTAAAATGGAAAAGTCAAAAACAAGATACAAATTAGTCCTTGCTGTTATGGTGATGTGCCTTTTAACATTAAACCAAATGTAACAGCTGAGAGCTCCTTCTCTCTTGTTTTTCAAGGGTCAAAAGACGACCTCTTTGCTTCATCCTTCAGTCTTTATGGGCTGTGAACCTAGGAGGGTGGGGCCAATTAAGCCCATAGGGGTGGGGCTATGCCTCCTCTCCTGGCAACTGCTCAGAACTGTGGAGAAAACAGGACACAGCATCAGCAACCGTGCCACTTCTCGCCCCGAGGTGCTATAGGTGAACTTATCAGACCCATCCTGACGACCCCGATACACACGTGCAAGACAACCAACATCTAGTGAATCAAAGTGAGTTAAAGTTAAATGTGAAAAATAAGGTTAGGTGAAATGGCCACTATACTAGCATAAGAAAGTTAACAGACTTACCTTGTAAATCATAAAGTTTACATTCACAAATACTGTATGGCCTTTCTCCAGTTTTGGTGCTTCTTCTGTGAATTGCTTTCATTGATTCTTTTTCATTTCAGAAATTGATTATTATTATTAGATGTGAAAGTAGAGAAGTGGAATAAGAAACAAAAAGGAGATTTATCCATCAATGTGTCACTTCTGAATTTTGTGAATTGGGCTCATTGCTTTATGATAAATGCCCTCTTCCCAAATGATTGTGGTGATTTTTATTCCACATGTCCGTTTTGTCTACCCACTTGACTGGACAGAGCATTCTCTTCATGCAATGGTCCAAAGTCCAAGAAAAAAAACCAAAAACCTTGCACTAGCCAGTACAGTAAATAAAACCTTTTATTACTGGACATTTGGCAGATACCTTTATACAATGCAACATCAGGATGGAATGCAACTCTTTGTTTTTTTTTAGTAACATTTAGGAAACTTGCAGGCTAGGCAAGCTGTTCAGGGTCACAGTAAAAGCAAGAATTCAACCTCTGGACTTGGGGTTTAAGGTCCACTATCTTAATCTCTGCATCACACTCCTGGTTTCTCACATTTTTGGTTTTTGACCCCAGTGACTTTTCTTACAGGACAACAACAACAACATTTATTTATAGAGCACATTTTCATACAAAAAAGTAGCTCAAAGTGCTTTACATAATGAAGAAAAATAAAAGACAAAATAAGAAATTAAAAAAGATAGATAGATAGATAGATAGATAGATAGATAGATAGATAGATAGATAGATAGATGTGAAAGGCACTATATGATAGACAGACAGACAGACAGACAGACAGACAGACAGACAGATAGATAGATAGATAGATAGATAGATAGATAGATAGATAGATAGATAGATAGATAGATAGATGTGAAAGGCACTATATAATAGATAGACAGACAGACAGACAGACAGACAGACAGATAGATAGATAGATAGATAGATAGATAGATAGATAGATAGATAGATAGATAGATAGATAGATAGATAGATAGATAGATACTTTATTAAGAGAGGAATTCTCTGACTTAATGTCAATTTTAATTACTAATTATGACACACTCCTAATAGTTGGCGACTTTAATTTTCATATAGATAATCAGTGTGATCTAAAAGTAAAAGAATTTATGAACCTCCTGGATTCTTTTGATTTGAGACAACTCATAAATCAGCCTACACATAAAGCAGGTCATACATTAGACTTAGTGATTACTAAAGGACTGAAAGTTGATATAAAACAGATCATTGATATTGGTCTATCAGACCATTTTCTTCTACTTTTTAATATAGAAATAATGATAAAAAACACTCATGAGAAGCATATTGTTAAAAAACGCTTCTTTGATTCGGCAGCAGCTTTAAAACTTACAAACATTTTAAGCAATCAGTCCGTTTATAGTGCCAGCTATAATAGCGAGGACAATGTAAATAGTAAGGTGGAAAGATTTAATTCTAAAGTGAGAGCTGCTGTTGACATAGTTGCACCTGAAAAGACAGTGAAAAAATCTTCTAGCATTGTTATACCATGGAAGACCCAAAGAGTGTCTGATTTAAAGAGAACATGCCGTAGAGCTGAGCGTCAATGGAGGAAGACTAAACTTACTATCCACCACGAAATATTAAAAGTCAAAATAACAGAATACAATCACACTGTCTGTCTTGAGAGGCGCTGCTATTTCTCTAATATTATAAATAACAATGCTAGTAATCCCAGAGTCTTATTTTCAACAATTGATCACCTACTAAACCCAGGTAGCTCAAAGGAATGCCTCCTAAGTGCTTCCAGTGAAACCTGTGAGGCTGTCGCTGTATTCTTCAATCAAAAAATTAATGATATTAGAAATAACATAGTATATCCCTCCAACACTAAGGATCCCCCTAAACCCCAACACCCTGTTATAAACAAATTAAACTCTTTCACTAGGATAGATTTACCTGATTTACAAAAATAATATCTCAATTAAAACCCTCCACCTGCGTCCTTGACCCGATACCAACAAGGTTTTTCAAAGAAGTATCAGGCGTGCTAATTGATAATGTTCTTGACATAGTAAATTCGTCACTAGATACTGGGGTCTTCCCAGACTGTCTTAAGACTGCTGTAGTTAAACCCCTACTTAAGAAACATAATCTTGACCCCTCAGCTCTTGAAAATTTTAGACCCATCTCTAACTTGCCCTTCTTAAGTAAAGTTCTAGAGAAGGCAGTCATTATGCAGTTAAATGACCACCTAAATAAACATGCTATTCTTGATAAATTTCAGTCAGGTTTTAGAACAAATCACAGCACAGAAACTGCACTCGTTAAAGTAGTAAATGACTTGCGGGTAAATGCAGACAGAGGCCATTTATCTGTTCTCATCCTCTTAGATCTGAGTGCTGCATTTGACACCATTGATCACAACATTCTTAGAAATCGCCTTAGTCAATGGGTGGGCCTCTCTGGCAGTGTCTTAAATTGGTTTGAATCCTACCTGACAGGGAGAAAATATTTTGTTAGTTGTGGGAATTACAACTCGAAGACACATGATATCCAATATGGTGTTCCACAAGGCTCTATCCTGGGTCCGCTGTTATTCTCAATCTACATGCTTCCGTTAGGTCAGATTATCTCAGGGCACAACGTGAGCTACCACAGCTATGCTGATGACACACAGCTGTACTTATCAATAGCACCTGATGACCCGATTCTATTGATTCACTAACACAATGTCTGACTTGTATCTCAGAATGGATGAATAGTAATTTTCTCAAGTTAAATAAAGAAAACTGAAATTTTAGTGATCAGCAATAATGGATACAATGAGGCTATTAGAAATAAACTGGATACATTAGGATTAAAAGTCAAGACGGAGGTAAAAAGCTTAGGGGTGATTGTTGACTGTAATCTGAATTTTAAATCACATATTAATCAGATCATTAGGACAGCATTTTTCACTTAAGAAACATAAGTAAAGTTAGACCTCTTTATCACTGAAAGATGCTGAGAAATTAGTTCACGCGTTTGTTTTCAGTCGACTAGATTACTGTAACGCACTCCTCTCAGGACTACCCAAAAAAGATATAAATCGTTTGCAACTAGTGCAGAATGCAGCTGCTAGAATCCTAACTAGGAAAAGAAAATCGAACACATTTCTCCAGTTTTGATGTCACTACACTGGTTACCTGTGTCATTCAGAATTGACTTTAAAATTCTGCTTATGGTTTATAAAGCCTTAAATAATCTCGCCCATCTTATATATCGGAATGTCTGACACCTTATATTCCAAATCGTAACCTCAGATCCTCAAATGAGTGTCTCCTTAGAATTCCAAGAACAAAACTTAAAAGAAGTGGTGAGGCGGCCTTCTGCTGTTATGCACCTAAAATCTGGAATAGCCTGCCAATAGGAATTCGCCAGGCTGATACAGTAGAGCACTTTAAAACACTGCTGAAAACACATTACTTTAACATGGCCTTTTAATAACTTCATTTTAATCGTAATTTAACTTAATCCTGATACTCTGTATGTTCAATTCATCATAATAACTATTCATGGTGGCTCTAAAATCGTACTGACCCCTACTCTCTTTTCTGTTTCTTTTTCCGGTTTCTTTGTGGTGGTGGCCTGCGCCACCTCCACCTACTCAAAGCTTCATGATGCTCCAACAATGATGGACGGATTAAAAGGAAGAAGTCTACGTGACCATCATCATCATCAAGCCCTTCCGTGAGAACCCTAAATCCAAAGAGGACTGTTTCATTTATGTTAGGTAGAATGCCCAGAGGGGACTGGGCGGTCTCATGGTCTGGAATCCCTACAGATTTTATTTTTCTCCAGCCGTCTGGAGTTTTTGTTTTTCTGTCCCCTGGCCATTGAACCTTACTCTTATTCGATGTTAATGTTGATTTATTTTTTTATAATTATGTCTTTCATTTTTCTATTCTTTAATATGTAAAGCACTTTGAGCTACTGTTTGTATGAAAATGTGCTATATAAATAAATGTTGTTGTTGTTGTTGTTGTATTAATCCCAAGGGGAAATTCACATAATCTAGCAGTAGTATACTGATACAAAAAAAAGACAACATTAGTTAACATAGAAAAAGAATAAGGTCCGATGGCCAGGGAGGACGGAAAAAAAACTCCAGATAGCTGGAGAAAAAAAATAAAATCTGCAGGGGTTCCAGGCCACGAGACCGCCCAGGCCCCTCTGGGCATTCTACCTAACATAAATGAAATTGTCCTCTTTGTAGGACTGTCTACCATTTCTCAGCATTAAGACAACATAAATTGGCTGATCATTTACCACCACTAACTCATTTCACACCTTCATAAACCTTTCAGATATAAAAGTCAGTCAGTCATTTTATAATCCACTTAATCCTGAACAGATGGATACTGGAGCCTATTCTACCTAGCATAGGGCACAAGGCAGGAACAAACTCTGGACAGGGTGCCAGTCTTTAACAGGGTGAACACACACACCCACTCACACCGCAATCACACAATAGGGTCAATTTGGTATCAGCAATTCTCCAAACCTGTATGACTTTGGACTGTAGGAGGAAACTGGAGCACCCGGAGGAAAGCCTCACAAACACGGGGAGAACATGCAAACTCCATGCAGGGAGGACTCAGGGCAAGAACCCTGGTCTGTGACTGCACGGTGGCAGTATTATCACTGCACTACCTGATATAAAAGTAGGCTTTCAAAATAAAATAAAAAGCTTGAGTGTCCCATGTATCAAACATTTAAAACCACAGCTCCCTCTACATTAAGCTGTATGTACATTCCATCTTGAGCAGTGCTTTATGGGTATGACTAATACTTACTTTTGGGGCCCACTGTCATAGGAGTCCGATCCTGCTGGACAGAAGTAGCCAGCTGGACAAGGCTCTGGATATCCAGTCTGAGGGCCGCAGTAAAATCCAGCCCTGCAGGGTACTTCAGAAACCGAACCTGAAAAGAGATCACAAGCTTCAGCCATTCATTTAGCATTAGGACACTTCATTGTGGGCAATTCAACTTCCTGAACAAGGTGATCAAAAGGAGGTGGGATAAAGAAATGACAGACAAGATGGTGTTTGGGCAAAGTGCTTAAGAAAGCCGGACATGGGGTGAAATAAGGGGACGTGTGCTTAGGACAAAGTGTAAAATTTGTCTGCAGTTTGAAATAAGAGACAGAGCCACTAGGAGGCAGTGTGGTGCCCACTGATGACATTATGAGTAGAGATCAGAATCAGAAAAACTTTATTAATCCCGAAGTAAATTACGTATGTTACAACTTAACAACAGACAAGGGACATGTTACACCAAGAGCAAGTATAAAGTAATCATGTAAATCAGTGGTTCTCAACATTTGGGGCGGGCCCCCCTAGGTGGGAACGAAGTAACAAAAGGGGGGCGCAAAGATGTGAAAAAAAGAAAACAAGAATCAAAAATATGAAAAAAAAAATTTGTTGAAACCAAAACAAATTAACTTAAACTACATTCTTATACTAGAAAAATAAATATAGAGTTAGATAACTGGCGATAAAAGTTAAGTAGGTATAATAAAGTATGCATCTGCATTTCAAAAAAATGTGAGGCGGGGAGGCGCGATTAAAACTGTTATGAAAACTCGGGTCGCAAATACTTAAAGGTTGAGAAACGCTGATATAAATATGAATAAAGTATAATAAATGTAAGTATCAAACTAAAGTACAGAGTATTGCACCTTAAGTTAATATTGCACATTTGAGAACAAATAAGGTTATTCTCATGCGAAGAGCACACGATTTATTGCACAAGAACAGATAGTATGTTGCCCATTTCAAGATCTTGAAAAAATGCACCTGGATATCCAATAAAGAAAAAGGCTAATAGCTTAAAGTGTGAGTGAGTGACCGGAAAAGGAGTTACAGAGTCTGATGGCTGAGGGGAGGAAGGATTTCCTGTGAGGTTCAGTGAAGCACTTGATGCTAGTCAGTCTACTGCTGAAAACGCTCCTCTGTCCAACCACAACACTATGAAGTGGATGATTAGCAGATTAGCAGGGCCATCTTTAAAAAGAGGCCAAGTGAGAAACAACAGAACCTTGGATTAGACAAGAAACTGGTAGGAGGAACCTGAGTGAAAAAAGAAAGCCTATGTAAAGAAAGACGTACCACGTATTACACTACCCGTACATCCATCCATTTTCCTAACCCGCTTATCCAATGTAGTGTTGCAGGGACATTAAGTCAGTCATCAGTCATAAGGCAGCAAAACTCTCTGTAAATTGGGCACCAACCCCTCACAGGTTGAACACACTCACACAAACTTCAGAGATAATTTCGCAAGGTCAGTTCACCAAATCTGCATGTTTTTGGACTCTGGAAGGAAACCCACATGAGCCCAGGGAAACCATGCAATCTCCATGCAAGGAGGATCGAGAATGTTAAGCCTGGTCTCCTTATTGTGAGGTATCAGTATTACAACTGTGCCACCATGCTACCCCAAATCCTTACCTCTGTGATCAATACGGTTAAGGCTGCAAACATTTGTCCTATGTATTTAGTGCAGCCATCAGTTCATTCATTCATCTCTCACAAGTTCCATGGATCTACTTTGCCACGCTACTGAGAGAGTCGAGGTGAAAAATTATGCATTTTCCACTTTTCAATTGAAAACATCTCTCTATTATAAAAAACAATCTTGGAAGGAGACGAGACGTGACTTTTTCAGAGAGACACATTCACGTCCCGCGAGACGAGTCTTTGTGCCAAGAGATTTAACTACGCCCAAGGTTGGAAATAAAAGACAAAGAGTAGATGACAAAGTAGAACGTCGTAAAGAATTCAAAAACGTTGCCGCGGTACACATGCAGAGCAGGTTAGAGATAATGGAAGTACGAAAATTCGAAAGTCTCAAAAAAATGATAGTAAAGATAGCATTAGTGCAAACAAATGGAAATTATTACTCGGTGAAATAACGGAACAGCAAAAAGAGATCGAATATATTGCTCGGATTTAAACTTTAAGTCGAAGACTTGTAGATCGTCTAATTCGTGTTGCCATCAGGGAAAAGTCGTGTTTCTTCTCAATGAAGAGGCCTATCAACGAAAATTAAAAGATTTGTTGTTTGGTGAATGTGAAATCCTGCGAGAGAAAATTTCAAGCCCCATGAGACAAGAGCTTATGCAAAGAGATTTGGAAAAGTCCTGCCCACATAACCACGCACGCGGTTCAATCATTTCTCATTCGTGTAAATGCTATTGTCAGACACATTTCTTGTAGAGAGAGAAAGAAACGATATGCACTCATAGGCAGTTATACGATGCGTTGTTACGATGTAATTCCAAACATGGAATCAAAATTCAATGCGATATTGATGAAAAGGTAAAAGCGAAAAGAGATTAAATATATGGACATAAGTGATATGACAGAAGTATGTAGATATTGTTTGGCTTTAAACTTTAAGTCAGAGACTTGTAGATCGTCAAATTTGTGTTGCCATCAGGGAAAAGTACTGTTACTTCCTAATGAAGAGGCGTATCCGCGGGAATTAAAAGATTGGTTGTTTGGTGAAAGTGAAATCCAGTAACACAAGCGTCAGAGACGCGAAGTTGCTAGCGCGTAGCACAGGCAGGGGGGTTGGCAAGCGAAGTGAGCAGGGGGTGAAGCATCCTAGTCTTTACAAAAGAACACAACTTAATTAAATGAAACGTATTATTTTATATTATTAGGTCAAACTGTTATAGAATATACTTAATCGTCACATGCAAAAAACTAGTCTAGGATAGAACCTTGTCCATCCATCCATCCATCACTCCATCCATCTTCTAGCTTGTCCCTCCAGTTTAGGAATTGTGGGAGCCATTGTTTCTCCTGGTAGTATTTGGATGAAAGACTGAACACAACTTTGAAGCATGCACCACTTCATTGGAGGGTATGTTTTATTAAATTCTATTATAGAAGCACAGGGCACACGGCACCAAGCAATCTGGGATTGGCAGCTTTGTCTAGAGAATCCTTAATCCAGTTGAGGGATCCAGAAGGTATGCAGCCTTTCCTGGAAGCACTGAATGTAAGGCAGGAACAGGACGCTGGTCCATCACATGGTCCACTCACCCCACAAACCCGCACTCACTCAGGGACCAGTTTGAAATTGCCAGTTAACCCAAACTGCCCACCTTTGTGGATGCGAGAGGAGTACCCCCTGTGAATAAAGTTCACCATTTGAATGGATTTCTTGAGCAAAGTCGCCGTGATGAGCTCCATCTTCCCTGTAAGCAATGTGCACAAGGCAGGAATTATCTCAGGAACAGGGCGCCAGCCCACCGCAAGGTGAACACACACTCCTAACACTATGGCACAATTTATCATCTCCAATCCACCTCACCTGTCTGTCTTTGGAGTGTGAGAGGAAACCCCTGCAGGAAGGATCCAAGATGTAAATTGGGTCTCCTCGTTGTGAGAGGCAGCAGTGTTACCAATGAGAGATAAAATAATATATCCACTGAATATTGTTGATGACAATTTTGAACTTTTTATAATTTTCTGATAGTGGATGGGTACCCACAAGAACACTTGCATGGACTTTGGTGTATAGAGTGGAATGCTGAACTCACCAACTGAAATGTTTCATTGGTATTACTGGAATTGCTGTCCTTAATTAGGGTTTAAAAGTTTCTCTTTATTCTTATTTGATCTGGTTAAAGGATCAGGTTAGGGTTGAAGTAGGTTAGGGTTAGGGTTAGGGTTAGGTTAGGTAGACTTTATTACCCCAATGGAAGAATTGTATGAGCCAGGAAATGATGATCTTGATAATCTCAATCATAGCAGTGCCAAGTGGTCACTGTGCTATATGGTATTAGGTGATGTTAAGGGTGGTTACCAGGACCTGTGCGGTGTATGCTAGGAGGTGCTCATCTCAAGTGTCGCTGAACATGGAGACATGGTTGAAGGGCAGATTTGGCACAGATGTTAGAATGTTTCCTTCACACAAAGAACCTCGGACACATGTATTAACTGACCGAGTAGTGTGATGGACATTAGGACTTTAAGAACTTTAAAAACGCGGCTTGATTTTATTTTAGACAAATGGGACTTCATTCAGTCCAACAATTGTTCTAATGTTCTACTGTCAACATAAAGTAGTATCACAATCTGATGAGATGTTCACCGTTAGTCAGCAGACCCCAAATCATTATCCAATTGATCTCCAAAATACAAGCGCTCAGAATGACCAATTCCCTTACCTGGTGGGCACTCTTTGGAAGCTTGGCAGGGCACCCCATATAGGTTTGGCTGGCCTGTTCCAGTTGTATCCGGACAGTAAAATCCAGCAGCACAAGGGGTGCAGTCACTTTCAGTGGCCCCTCCTGGTGCAGGCCTCATGGTGCCTGGTGGACACAGAATGGGACTTCCGGATCCACTACACCAGAACCCTGGTGGGCAGGGATGGTGGAGGTAATCTGTGATGCCTGCAGAGAAGAGAACAGATATACTGAGTGACTTAATTGGACTAACACTGCGGTGTTTCGCTCTCAGACTGGTGGAACGGCTGACTGATTCAAAAGCTGCAGCAGAGACGTAACTTGAGCTAAGACAAGCCTGCATTTCAGAAGGTTATTTTAGATTCCTCCTAGCTCCAGAGTTGATCTCTGTTTGACCTTAAAAGCTATCAATGGCTCTGACCGCCTTCACCAACGGTCCAGGTACGCTGTCATCACAAGACCCAATCAAGCTAACCTGAAAGCTAAACATCCCCCCGACACAAGGAGAACATGCAGACTCCACACAGACAGAAGATCAGATCAGGATTCTTGGAACTGTAAGACAGGTCGGATTCACTCAGGATCAGACTTGCTTGATATTGTCTTAGTTTTTGCTATGATTTAATATTCCCTTTAAGTTATTTTTTTATACATGTTGGACATTTAAAAGCATGTTCTCAATTTCTGAGGCCTGGGAAGGCCAAACGATGCTAGTAGAGTTTATGGTCTGGCTGCCTACAGTGAAACCGATTTTGGGAGGCAGGTCCTCCATTACTCATCTGGTCTGTGTGCTTTGAAGCCTTAATACTCTGCCATTTGTGATGCCACATTGATAACATGTAGGGCCCACTGTCTCACGCACACATACACACTCACACCGAGGCCAATTTGGAGTCACACATCTTTGTGGATGTTTTGAAGGAAACTGGAGTGCCAAGGGGAGAACATGCTAACTCCACATGGACGCAGGATTTGTGAAGCAGCAGCAGGGCTAACCACTGTGCTACCCTGCTGCCTTACAGCTAACGCAAATATTACAATTATTAAATTAGCAATCTGAACGTGAGAATCTATGCTGTGAAAGAATCCTAGGTAAGTGAAACTGAGCTGAAAAGAAAAGAAGAAGACAGCTTGCCGGGAGAGTACATTTTAGCTTCACCATTCAGCTGTAGCCTTTGTTTTCATGAGCACGTTTGACATTTTATTCAATTGCCTTAATGTTCATCTGCAGCTAATTCAATGGCAATTTCTCTATTAAGATAATTGTGCCAATGATGAACCCATTGTTCACCCGAACACCCAGCCTGTCTACCCATTCAGAATGTATAACTGGTGTAACACAGGAGGGCGCGCCAAAGTATACCACTACAAAATACTTGGGGGATGGAGTTTAGCTTTGTGCATTCTGCCTCCTTCTGGTGTGCCTATGATATTACATGGTTGGGTGAGCTTGTGCTTCAGGAGCAGCAGGTTGGGTGCCATTATGTCTTCTCCATCCCTGACCTCAGGGCACCCTTATCCAGATGCAAATTGTCAAACTTTGTGCTATGCACCAGGCTCCATCCGCAATCCACATATTTGACAGGTGATTTTAAATTACCGAGTGGCACTGTACATGCCAGCCTTCTCCCACCCAATAAATTCAGACAGTGCTATTGTTCCCTCGTGATTTCAAACTTGGCCTTGTAAGTACGCCAGGGTGCTGCCCCTTTCCAGAAATGTAAGCGATGACCCTAAATTTCAGTCATAATATGCATAACAGGCTTCTCCAACCAGGTATTTGGTGATCTGTCATTTAGGTTTTTCACGCAGATCAACAGAACAAGACTCTTTGATGTCAATGTAAAAATAGAACTCTGCCAAGTGGTCTAAAATAATTAAAAATAGGAAACACCAAATTTCTGATCACATAAGAATTAACTTATTATTATGACACCCTTAAATCATCACTGGTGGAAGTCACAGAATTAGTTCTATTATTAATATTGTTCTTTATCAGTATACTGCTGCTGAAGTATGTAAATTTCCCCTTGGGATTAATAAAGTATCTATCTATCTATCATATAGTGCCTTTCACATCTATCTATCTATCTACAAAGTATCTATCTATCTATTATATAGTGCCTTTCATATCTATCTATCTATCTATCTATCTATCTATCTATCTATCTATCTATCTATCTATCTATCTAGCTCTATTATATAATGCCTTTCATATCTATCTATCTATCTATCTATCTAGCTATCTAACTCTATTATATAATGCCTTTCATATCTATCTATCTATCTTTCCGGCACCAGTAGCTGGAAGGGAAGGGAAGACTCAGGATATGGAAAGATTGGGGAAAGCAGCTTCTTTAGGGCACTGCCTCCCCGAAGACTCTAGAGGGCAGCTCCCCTGGTTTGCAGCGGTGCCCAGATTCCCGTAAGACACCATGGGACTTAGAGTTCTGTATCTCAGCCCAGTTGGGTGCCGTGGGTGATGCCAGGGGGTGCTGTGAATGAACCGGAGGACATAAGGTATCCGCCTGAAGTGCTGGCAGGTCAGGTGGGTGGAAGAACAGAAACACTTCCGGGTTGGACAATATAAAAAGGACTGCCTTAAACCCAGTCGATGATCCAGAGTTGGGTGGATGGTGGACAAAGCTTACTGGGAGATGTGGAGGAGAAAAGAGAGAGAGAATAATTGTGGGCACTGTTGCTTAGTTACTTGTGGCTGTGGTGGTGAAGAGCACTGTGAAGAATTTAAACAAAGAATTAAACAAGTCTTGGTGCTTTTAACTTGTCTGTCTGTTGGGTTTGAGGAGCGACAGTGCCCTCTAGTGTCCACACAATCTATCTACCTATTATACAGTGCCTTTCCTATCTATCTATCTGTCTATCTATCTATCTATCTATAATATGGTGTTTTTCACATCTATCTATCTATCTATCTATCTATCTATCTATCTATCTATCTATCTATCTATCTATCTATCTATTATATAGTGCCTTTCCTATCTATCTATTTATGTGTCTTGACCAATGCTTTTCATTGGCACTGTAAGATGTAGACCCTAATACCAGACTGGCATCATGCACATAAGAATTTCAATCCCAGTCCTCATTCGTATCTCTGTTCTGGACAGGCTGTGTTTATAAAACAAATTGCTGATGTATAGACAGGGCACCTACTGTATGCATTACTTTAAACAAATGTAATGTAAAACCAAACTGAACTGAAAGGCCTTTTGGATGGGATGGGTTGGGCGTTCACCACAGCGCTGCCGACCCTAACTGTCCCCAGAGCACACCCAGTGACCTGTGGTATTGCAGTAGAATCCAGGAGGACAGCGTCTGCAGGCTCCCTTGCTGTCAGCGCCAGGTTCGGAGTAGTAGGTGTGAAGTGGGCATTCTCGAGGACCGGCTGGCGACTGAGGATTTGTCTCATTCATGCCATCACAATAGTGCCCAGGCGGGCATAGGTAAAGCTCAGGGTCTCCTGTTAAAGAACAAAGAAGAAGAGTAAATTCAGTAAGTCATGAGTGTGTTAAGGAGTAAGTGACCAGTGCTGGTTATAGACATGATGAGGGGTATGGTATCTCAAAAGACCCTCACCCTTCAGGTTTGCCCATATTTTAAAAGAGCCACAGCATCCATTCATAATAATGACCTTGTGTTATTTTCACCCTACTTTTTCCACTAAAATGCCAGAGCACCTTTTTAACTTGCTGAAAGAGGACAACACCCAATATGAGAGATGGAGGGAACAATCATCCTTCAGTGTTCTCTGTCCTCTATTTCTTTGTGGGCACATAGGGTTGGACACGAACTTCTCTAAAGAATGTCTCCACACTTGCCTTGATGGCACCAGTAGCCGGAAGGGCAGGGAAGGCAGTCAACCTTGTGTCTGGCACCGGGCAGAGAGCGGAGAGTGTTGGGTGGACACGCCAGTGGCTCCTCAGTTCCCTCAGGACAGTAGAATCCTGAGGAGGAGAAAAGAGAAGATATAAGGGGGGCATTTCCAAGTGTGAAACAACAGAAAACAAAACAAAGGAGATGAAAGCCCAGGAGGCCATATGGCAAAGCATCGGGCAGCTGAATGTCCCCACCAGCCAGTCTAATCAATTTGTCCATTCATTCCTCCCAGCCATTTTCTGAATTTGCTTTATTTTTCAGGGCGTCTAGGAGCTGGAGCATTGGGCATATAGCACAAACCAACCATGGATGGGATTAACCAAATCTGGGATGTGGGCACCATGTACTTGCATCAGCCTTGCCACTATAAAGGAATGGCAGATGGGCTACACACTCCACACACCCTGACATTCTTCACATGCTGGGATCACACAATGGATAAGAGAACTGACTGTCGGTCGGCCCCCCGCAGAGATTGGTACCTGCTGGACAGAGGCCCGCACAGACGTCTCCAGGTGGGCAGGCTGCAACCTCGGCCATGGAGGGGCCATGTGGAGTAAACTCGTAGCTCCCCGACAGACAGAAAAAGCCGGCAGCGCAGCTCCCTTGTATCTGTCCTCGTCTGAATAGAAAAGAAAAAAACATGAAAACAAGTAAAGAGCTGCACTCCCACCTAAAGCCCTGCTTTGGTCCCCCACAGCATGTACGTCATTGACTGCTGTCACACACGTGCACATGGGAGGCAGCTAAAGAGTTCAAAAAATGGATAATTCCACACCGGACCAGGGGATGACAGAGTGCACTGATCCTTTCACTTTCTCTTCTCCAGATCGAATAAGGGAATTTCTGCCTGGGCCCGATGATGTCACTTCCTGTCATCGCCCAAACGACATCACTTCCTGTCCTTGCCCAAATGACATCACTTCCTGTCCTTGCCCAAACGACATCACTTCCTGTCATCGCCCAAACGACATCACTTCCTGTTCTTGCCCAGATGACATCTCTTCCAGTTCCTATCCAGTTTGATAGCGTAATTTCCACTGCCCACCATGTTTTTTCTGCCTACCAGTTTTCTGTAAAGACTTGCAAAACCAACTTCTCATTCTGGCAGCCCATTTCAATGACATGGTTGGCTGCCCCCAAATCTTGTTCTGTGTGGTCTGAGTCCTGTCACACTGCACGTAACTGAAATTCTGCCCTCGATATCCTGTAGGCATTGTTTTTGCAGGGCAGCATATTTCCATAACAGAGCACATGCCATTGGGCCAGACCTTCTGTGCCATTGACCACGGGTGACAACAGGACATGTGCATGTAATGCGCATTTCCCTGAAAAAAATAAAAATAATAAATAAGAAGGAAGAGCAAAGCTTTTCACCTGCAGAACTTCCCTGGAGGACATGGCAGGCAATCGTGTGGCTCTTGCAGACCTGACGCGTGGGCAGGAGTGAAGGTGCCATTGGGGCAGAGCTGAGGGACTTTGGTGGCTGTACACAGGTAGACAAACAGTCAGTGTGACACATGGCCTTCTGTAAGCTTCTCAACATTTACATTTGGCTAAATGTATGCATAATAAACACCACAGCACTGCACCCCATGGAGATGCAGAAAGCAGAGCCCAAGCTGTTAGGCTACATTTAAAAACTACTGGGTACCCCCTGTACTCATCCTTAAACCCTACCAATACTACACTCTTATCATGCAGGCGCCACCTGTCTGTAAAGAGTAGTACTGCAGGGATAATCTTACTTACTCTGCTGATGTTGCACAGATCGGTGTTCCCTTGAATGTCATCATGAAGCTGGAGTGTTCCATGTATTTGTCATAACCCCCCAAAAAAGGCTGAGCTGGCACTAAAAGACCCCCCAAGTCCACTTTAAATGTGACTTCTTCATCAAGGCCAAACTGAGAAAAGACTAAGAAGAGACGAAAAGGCATCCCCTGCTTGTTAGATTATTAATCTTCTGACGTGTCCACGGGACCCGCAGGCTTTCATCTGCTGTGCTTTTATAATTATCATTTTTTCCCCTGATGTCTTTATTCAAGGTGACTTACAACATTTGAGATACAATTGGTTACATTTATTTTATTTTTCCATTCAGAGCACTGGCAGCACAAGTGTCTTGGTCAGGGTGACATGGTGTCAATAAAGGGATTTGATCCCACAAGTCCAAAACCTTACCTACTATACCACACAGCCTTTTGGAGTGAAGAACAAATGAACTGGCTTACCAGGTGGGCAGTAAGTGTGTGGTGGGCAGGGTTGAGGATCACCAGCGATTGACTCCTCACAGAAGTATCCAGGTTGGCAGGGGACACACACCTCTGAGGCCCGGTTAGGCTGGTACTCTCCAGCAGGGCAAGGCAGTGGGCTTGCTGATCCAGGTGGACAATGATGACCCTGAGGAAGAAAAAGGTCAGGTAGCATGCAAGTTAAAAGGGAACATGGTGCCTTTGAGTAGATGGCACAGATAATGCAGTAGGCTGGCACTGTGAATGAGAAAGAAAGAAAGAAAGAAAGAAAGAAAGAAAGAAAGAAAGAAAGAATTCACGGAGTCTGTTATCAAAAAAGTATATGGAATATATGATGTGATCATGTAAGCAAAGAAAGAAAGAAAAGAAAGAAAAAGAAAGAAAGAAAGAAAGAAAGAAAGAAAGAAAGAAAGAAAGAGAGAGAATTCACAGAGTCTGTTATCAAAAAAGTATATGGAATATATGATGTGATCAGGTAAGCAAAGAAAGAAAGAAAGAAAGAAAGAAAAGCCTCAATACAACTGTGCCTGTAGACCATTGCCCATGACATTTGTAAAATATTGTCTCAAATTATTCTAATTGTGAAAGATGCTATTTAGTGTGGAAGATAGGGGGTGCTATTGAGTCACCAAACACCTATAATACCAACAAGGAAGCCAAAAGAAATAAACATGTATTTGTTTTTACTTTCTTCTGTTTTTGCTGTTACATTTTCATTTGGTTGTTCGCCTTTGTTTTTTTAAAAGGATTTTATTTTATTAACAATGATAAGGAAAACGAGATAGTAAAATGCAAGGAAAAAAGTGTTAAATACAAAAAGAGGAAAACTAAACCTTGGCTGCCCCACCGAACCAGACAAGATGGACCCTGCACCCTCTCTATTGGATATGGTGCCTAGAGGAGTGACCCATCTCAATTAACCTCTCCTCGAGACCACCTTCATCACTTTCCTCACACTGGACCCCCTGTCCCAAGCTGAACCTCTGTCCAGCACGTCACTCTGAGTCTGCCATCAACGGTTTGGGCAGCAGTGGCTTTTAAGCACCAGCCAGGGAGATCAGTTATGTTTTCTGTAACATACTAGAGCTCCCCCTAGTGGTGCCAGTTGATTCTGCAACAGCCCAGTTCACCTGTCCAATACAGTGGTTAACAGGGTGCTCTGTATATGGCACCTTTTGGCCTGACAATCGTCAAACTACAGCAATGTGGTGAGGTTTTCCACCTTGTGGCAGAATAGTTGCATCCCGGATGTCCTCTGCATGTTCCTCCCACAGTTCAAGACATGTACGTTAGGTGAAATGGCAATGTTATATTGGCCCAAATATGTACGAGTGTATGAGTAGTGTGTGTTCACCCTGGGATGGAATGACGCCTGTCCAGGTGCACCAAGATATTACGCAAGACTCTACCTAGGCAGGTTAGAAATATAGTCGAGGGTTTGAGGAGCAAGGGTGCAAGTGCCGGCTGTCCGAGTCATTCACTTGTTGCAGGGACTCATCAACATACGAATGACAAATGACGGGACATGGCGGTTATTGTTAGGGGGGTTAAGAATCGTGGCTACCTGGCACTTAAAAATCTCTGCGTGGGAGAAGCAGTGAGTGTCTGTGTGGCAATTCAAAAGTGAAAAAAGGTGCACAGCCTCAAAGACGCTCAGCTAAGAGGGAACCTCTTAATAAACAGAAGGACAGAGAGCACAGTAAAGCTTTGGGAGGGCTGTCCTCTGGAGCATGCTGCACAGACCTGGGGTGTAGCGCCTCCTGTTGACAATACACATCTTTCACTTTTATCACATACAGTTCCTATCTTGTCACCCATCACAAAAGTGCACTGATAGAAGGAATGCCAGACAGAATGGAGAAGTGGCAGCTGACTCGAGACGTGACAGACTTCTCACCTTAGGGCATAAGAAGGCATTAGGGCTCACAGAAGAAAAACCCGCTGGACAATAGAAGCCTGGGAGACAGGAACCACTTGGCACTTGGAGACCTTCACTGGCACAATAATGACCTGCCGGGCAGGGCAAACAGCTCTCCAGTGAGGTGCCACCTAGTGTAAAGAAAACAATAGCTCAGAATCGCAGGGTGGGGAATGGGGGTCTTGGTCATAGCACCACCTGCTGGCTCCAGAATTTAACATGAATTGGGTGGGGGATTTAATGAGCCGGCAGGATCAAGGGGGAAGAACCCTGATGCCTACCAACCTGGCTATTGGTTTCAAATGACACTTTCTCTCATGGCAAAACATAATTGTACCATCTTTTGTAAAAGCCTCCTACATAGGCAGACAAACCGTGAAGTTTAATAATTGATTTTTATCTAGTTAACATGAATTGAACTCTTACTCTGACTGTAAAGCACTTGTGATTGTGTGCTCAATGAAAGGTGCTAGAAAATTAACACTGGTGGATCAAATGCTTGACGCCTCCCATTAGGGTGCTTGCATTGTATTCGCTCTTACCAGTGTTGTTTCGGATGCTTCCTAAAGGGCATGGCATTGGGGTGAGTGCCCCCTCTGGACAGTAGTGACCTGCTTGACAAAGGCCATTCCTAGGAAACATCTCACTGGCCAAAGGAACAGCATCAGTCGCTCCACCCTGGCAAAAATATCCTTGAAGACAGGGACCTGGGAGCAAAGAGCAAAACAACATTTTTTAGAGTGGTATGCTCTTCTTGGAAAAAATGAATCTGATACACGCAAAAGTTAAGCGTTTTCAGAGAGCTACACATCTGGAGGACTGGCGATCTGGATATACAAATTAGAGGACACCGGTGGGCGAGGGAGAGCTGCATCCAAATTATGATGCCACTCAAAGTCTTTGCTCTGATATGTGAATTAAACATTTAGTCGGAACAACCACTGATAAACGCACAGGCCCCATATTGTCATCCAATAAAGACTCCTCACCCTCAACAAAAAGTTGTCAAATCCACCTTCAACACAGGGGATGAAAATATAAAAACTGGCATGACTGGCTTTAGTAGCAGGGCACAATATTCAGCAATAGATAGATAATGAAGGGTCAATAAAATACAGACACTCTATAATAGATAGATAGATAAATAGATAGATAGATAGATAGATAGATAGATAGATAGATAGATTTGCAAGGCACTATATAATAGATAGATAGATAGATAGATAGATAGATAGATAGATAGATAGATAGATAGATAGATAGATATGAAAGGCACTATATAATAGAGTTAGATAGATAGATAGATAGATAGATAGATAGATAGATAGATAGATAGATAGATAGATAGATAGATAGATAGATAGATAGATAGATAGATAGATGTGAAAGGCACTATATAATAGATAGATAGATAGATAGATAGATAGATAGATAGATAGATATGAAAGGCACTATATAATAGATAGATAGATAGATAGATATGAAAGGCACTATAGTGAAAGGCAGATAGATAGATAGATAGATGTGAAGGCACTATATAGATAGATAGATAGATAGATAGATATAGATAGATGAAAGGCACTATATAATAGATAGATAGATAGATAGATAGATAGATAGATAGATAGATAGATAGATAGATAGATAGATAGATAGATAGCACTATAGATAGATAGATAGATAGATGAAAGGCACTATAGTAATAGATAGATAGATGATAGAAAGATATATAGATAGATAGATAGATAGATAGATAGATAGATATGAAAGGCACTATATAGATAGATAGATAGATAGATAGATAGATAGATAGATAGATAGATAGATAGATAGATAGAAAGGCACTATATAATACCTAGAGCAGGGGTGTTGAACTCTGGGCCTGGAGGGCGGAAGTGGCTGCAGGTTTTCATTCTAACCCTTTTCCTAATCAGTGACCAGTTTCTACTGCTAATTAACTCCTTTTCCCTTCATTTGAATAGCCGCGTTTTTAAAGATTCAGTCCTCTGAATTTATTATTTTCTTCATTAAATGACAGCCAAGCAGAAATGAGATGTGAAACGAGCTGACAGATGACCAGCTAAACAGGGATTTCATTCCAACCAGTTTCTTTATCAGAAGCCAATTCTTGGTGTTAATTAAAACCGTTATTTAATTCCATGGCTTGTTGCTGCTCTCAATCTGCCACAGCAGACTTTTCCAAAACTGTTGATTTTTTGTTTTTTCCTAAAACATCACAAACATGTTTTGGTGACCTGAGACATTAGCCTTACGGAGACCTTCAACTTTCTTTATTTTCAGATATTGTGTCATGAGTACAGATGAGCTGGTCATGTGGCGGCACATTTTGTGTCTCTTTATTGTTTGGCTGCTAATTATAGAAAAAGAAACAACTAAGAAGCCTGAGTCAAGTTAATTAAAACTATGGCAAAAGAAGATAATTAGCAGCAATAACTGGTCAATAATGAAGAAGACGGTTAGAATGAAAACTTGCAGCCACTGCCGCTCTCCAGGACCAGAGTTTGACACCCGTGACATAGAGAAAGAGAGAAAAGGCATTATGTATTACATAAAAAAGTCACTGTACAAAAAAAAACACATAGAAAGATATGAAAGTCACTACGTGTTAGGTACATACAAAAGGCATTATATATTGGATAGAGAGGGTGTCGTACAAGTCAGATAGATATTCAGTGCCTTCCATATTTATTTTGTTCAGTACACCAGCCACTAGACAGATAGACCGTTAGCCTTACCATCTGGTTGATGATTAGCTTCCCCTCTGCAGAATGATCCAGCTGGGCATGCCACGCATGCTGTCATCGATAGGGCACCCTCCATCTTGTTCATTGTGCCTGCTGGACATGGTAATGGATAAGCTGTCTGCACTGGACAATAGTGACCTAAAATGGAAAGCAAATGCATTATCCATGCTGTCTGAGTGTGCCAGCTGGTGCCAAGAGACTGGCACGATCTGTGGCTTGTGGAAGGCCAAGGAAGGTGATGGGACAGCTTCCAGTAGCTGATGGTGCTTTTGTAAGCCTGCAGTACAGCCACCATGAGCAAGTGGGGCTTTGGTGCTGTGTCTTAGGTCATAGCAGCCTCTAGTGGTTGCCAGTGCTCACTGCAATAAGCCCAGATCATTTACAATTGTCAGCTTCCTTTCTAGTTCGCCTTACTTATTTCAGAATGTCTGAGTACTAGGGTGTTGAACCATGTTAGCCATTATGGATGTAATGAGAAGCCAAGCAAAATGACACAATTTATTGGTTAACTAAAAATATTATAACATGCAAATTTGGAGACATCTTGCCTGAGGAAGGGGTCTGAGTTGCCTTGAAAGCTTGCATATTGTAATCTTTTTAGTTTCCCAACAAAAGGAGTCATTTTGCTTCACTTTTCAGAATGTCTGAGCAAAGTACAATGAAACATAACTTCCAATTCGCCTCTAGCACATACACTCAGGCAATATCACTGTCTCTCTCCATACCTCTAAACCTTTCACCAGAGGTAAGTCATGCTGAGGCCCATGCCACCCTTGTGCAACACCAGTCTAGTCAAAGAATGCACATGCCAGTATAAGATTCCTGATTTGGAGGCCAGAGCTCCAAAGTACTAACCCCAAAATTAAATCCTCACCTGGGGAGCAAATGATGGGTTCTTTCGTGCCAGGAGTGTGACACATAGTGCCAGGGGGGCACGGAAGACAGACGCTAGCCCCTGGCATTGGGCTGTAGGTACCAGGCTCACAGGGCACTTCAATGGCAGATCCAGCAGGACAATAGAATCCTTTGGGACACAGATAACCTTTAAGGCCATCAATAGGACGGTTACTGTCACTTCCACCAATACAGACAAAGCTGTGGATAAAGGCAAAATGAAAAAGAGTGGGCATTAGGATGCCATGCTGGGAGTGTTCTGCCTAACGCTTCCCCACACACTCGCATGTGCACATTTAGTCTTTCGGTTATGGAGTCTCGCTGTGCTTGTTATGTTTAATTGGCTGCATTAGGTGCTTCTTCTACTCTCAAGCAGACAGAATGTGAGGGATAGGAGGGGTACCCAGTGCTGCAAAGTCCTGCCTCTCGTAAATCAGTCAGGCCAGGTCGGTCACAGTAGTGCCCCGGTGGACACTGCAAACATTCGGACACCTCCTGCAGGCCCTGAGAGCTGGAGAGGGTTCCAGAAGAACAGGGAATTGGGTGGCTGGATCCCAAGGGGCAATAGTGACCCTCAGGGCACATGTCACTACCCAGGATGGCCCCAGCTTCAGATTTAACCTGGAAAACAAATACAGTAAGGTGACATTTAAGAAGACCACCCAAATCATAAGTGGTGTGTCAGAATGTAAATTCAGTGTTACCCTGTACTGAGTCGAATTTGGGCTGATGGCACCGGCCATACAGTAGAAGCCAGCCTGGCAGGGACCTGATGGGGCAGACAAGCCTGGAGCTGAACAGTACATCCCTGCATGGATATGGGGGCACAGGTCAGTTTAGGGTATTGGTGGGGTGGGTTAAGCAGGTCAGTTTGTAACACCCACTGAGCTCACCTGCAGGACAAAGCTGGCAGTCTGAGATGCTCACTCCCCCCATTTGAGAGTTGATGGTGCCCCTTGGGCAAGGCCAACCATTTGCAAAGCCTGTGCCAGGCGGGCAGAAATAGCCAACAGGGCACAGTGTGGGGCTCACCACTCCAGAGTCTATAAAGGAGAAAAGGAGAAAAGCTTAGTAGTTAAAAACTGCACTTCAGCCAAAAACAAATCCATAAATCATAATAACAAGGACAGGTTTTTGTAGGAAAGACAAAGTTTTAGAGTCATAATAAAAGGAAAGATCAGCCTGCAGGCAATGCCCACCTTAACTCAGCCAGCCATTTTTGGAATCCTGCCTTTTCAAAAATCTCAACAAGCCATAAAATTTCCACGCTCAGGTGCAATAGGGGGGTCTTAGTAAATAGAGATGAAAGTTTGTGCATCTTACATGTTTTAGTTACCTCAGAGTCAGTTATAGTAAATTTCAACGGATTGCCCCCCCTCGGCCCCAAGAAATCTCACTATGGCACATTGTTCAGCAATGGTGCAATCCCACAGCGGAGCGTCCATTTTCATTTGACCTCGGCTTCAACTGGACTAACAGCAGAGCGCTGCATTGTGCGTGCTTGAACTACCCATAAGCCATTGCGAATGTGTTGTATTGCATCAACTTCTATCCATTGCAGTTACCACGTAATTTTCAGATAAACCTGAAATAAGTTCCCCTTCTAGCTATTAATATCAGTTTAAACACAAAACAATCTAAATATTTAAGAACCTGGAATGATGCCAGTCTTAACGATTTTAATTTCACTATCTCAAAACACACAGAAGGGCACACAGTAACCCCAAGTCTTTGTGAAACGTTACACAACTAACCAAAAGCTGGAGTTCTGCTCTGTCCTCTCTATTCCTGGCCCTTTGTGTGCCACACAAACTGTTCAACTGTTGACGCCCCTTGCCCCACCTCCTGAGGCTGATTGGTCATCTGATGGCCTTCAGGTTTGTCATGATTAACGCATGATCCTGAGTCGAAATGCAAGGCACTCGGAGCAGCCGCTAGGTGAAATGCACCAGGAAGGAGAAGAGTGAAGACCCAAGAAGACACAACAATGCAAACTCGCAGAGACTTTTAACACCTCACACGTTGGGTGTGTCGGCCAGCATCATCTATGGCAGCTCTTCAAATCGCCAGGTCGCATAGCGATTTGCCACACCCACTACCTTTTTATTTGCTTCCTCTGACACTTTAAGACTATTTAAGAATGTGAGATACTATAATGGCTGAATAAAAGTTTATTGCATTTAATATTTGATCTCTGCTGCCACCTGGGGGCTAAATGAATAAAGAGGAGACCCCCTTTGATAGAAGAAGTGACGGGCACTAGAGCAGTCAGCTCCGGGTGTGCATGAGATCCATTAGTCCCATGTGGAAGTGTATTGCGGCTGCAGGCTGTGTGCCCTTCCAGGCCAGGTGAGTGCAAGAATAACAGAATAAGAGGTGGGATTGAGAACATGTGTGTGGGTCTAAATCACAAAGTTAGGAAATCTTTCCACAATAAAACAAACCTTCAGCTTTAAATTCCCAAGATAAGCCTTCTTACCATTAGACGGCTGGCAGTAGTAACCCTCCAGACAGATGGTACAGGATTCCTGCTCTGCTTCATGCTGGAACGTCCCTCTCTCACAAGCCTTTGGAGATGCAGAACCGGCTGGACAGTAATGTCCAGGCGGACAGCGGTGAGCAATGGGCTTTGGTGAGGTCTGACCTGGAGGGCAGTAAAACCCTGCTGAGCAGAGGCCATCTGGATTGGTACGTCCAGGAGCTAAGAAGGGACAATAGTCACATTATTTCACAGGTAAGAAGAAAACAGCTGTTTGTAGCACTCTGGAGTCTGCAATGCCAACCTTGACAAAAGTGCCCCTTTGGGCACAGTCTGCAGTCTTCCTTCTGTGTGCTTCCTGGAGTTGAGCTATAAGTGCCTATGTCACAAGGGATGGGAGATTCAGTCCCACTGGTGCAGTAAAACCCAGCTGGGCAGATGCCTTGATCAGGCCGGCCAGATCCTAAGTCGCAGTAGTAACCGGCATAGCACACCCCTGCAATAAGAAAGCACCCACCTGAAAAGAGGCCTGGCAAGGTATCCACCAGTTCACTTGAAGCCATTGGATGCTAACTCTTAACCTTCTCCAGAACTCACCTTTGATGAGCCCATCCTGGCAGTAGCTTCCCCTCGGGCAGACAGCACCTGTGATGTTATCACTGGGCCTCGGCTCCTGGGCTCCCATCCAACAGACAAAACCGAGTGAGCAAAGTCCACTGGGCTGAATCTGCCCTTCAGAGTCACAGAAATGACCAGGTGGGCACGGTGAGCATCCCGCTGTGGAAAAGAAAAGTTGACTGAGAACTCTGTAGAAGTATTAGGAGAGGGCAAACACTAAGGCTGGCCTTCTTTTGGCATCCATTGCAGTGGTGACCCAGTGGACAAAAGCTATCCATGATGATGTCTAGGATTTTTTATTAAAGACTACATGGTGTCTTGTCTACCATAATGGCCGCCATTTCATTTGGTCTATGAATTCATTTTTGATTTTCTACCAGTCCTTCCTTCAGCAAATAAATTTTTAAAAAATAATGAAATAACAATAATTAAACAAAACATGTGTAGACTTTGTGTTTAAACATATCCCCCAGTTTTGGTAAAGACAAGATGGACGTCAAGTGTCACATGACGGTGTCCAGTAGCGTCTACCCATATTTTTTGTGACCTTAAAGGACAATAGTTAGTTAGGCTTTTTTTACCCTGGTTGATGCACTAAATACTAGATGCACTTCAAGTCTTCCATGGCATTATCCATCCCATTTGGTTTTTATACAGGTCTTAGCACCTTCCAAACATTTGAATTTTGCTTATTAAATTGACAAAAGCTTGGCAGGCTTTTCTACCCAGTATGATGTCTTTTGATTACTGTAAAAGAATAGATGCACTTCAAAATGGACTTCCATGGTGTTGTCCATTCCATATGGTTTTCTGTGTTAAGGTTTGAATTTTATGGGTCTTGGTACCTTCCAAAAATTCCTACTCTGCTTAGCAAATTGACAAAACCTTTGTAGACTTTTCTACGCAGGAACAGATAAGGTCAGGGAGCATGCACTGGTACAGCGAGTTGCCGCACCCACCACATGGCAAAACAGATTGGGATCCTGGTTGGCAACCCCCCAGGCAGACATGTGGTCCAGTCCCACACCCTGGAAATGACTGTCTATCTGCCGCAACCAGGTGCTACATGGGCATCCCCATGGCCTGGTCCAGCCACCCGGATCCTCAGCATGGCTGTAGTGCTGTAACTGACACTCCCTCACAATGGAGGTGATGTGCCTCATTCAGGACACCATGGGAAACCTCTCATTGAACACAAAGTCAAACCAATGGTACCCAAGGATTCTCCGAGGAGACACAGTACCAAAGTAGTCCAGTCTTTATCTCAGGTCACTGGATAGCGTCCATGTCTTGCAATCATATAGCAAGACAAGAGGCACCAGGACTGTAAAGACTTGGACCTTTGACCTTTACATAGATATCATGACCTCATGACCCCTATGCTCTCCCAATCCATCTACTGACTTCATAGGAAGAGGGTAATGCCTCTTAATTACCTGTCAAAAAGGTAGATGAAGGTCAAATCTTTCATGAGACTCCTCATCCCCTTTAGGTCTCAGTGCTTTCCACCAAGCCTTGTTTTAATGACTTAAATGTGACTGAGATCACACAGTACTTTACCTGCAGAGGTCAGTCCTTGGTGCTGGCTGAGTGTTCCCTTGGGGCAGGGGTACCTGGTGCTGAACCCTGTCTTACCAGGGCAGAAGTAGCCAAACAGGCAAAGCTGAGGCTTTACAGCTCCTACGGGTGCCAGGGTCTGAATACCACAGAAAAATCCAGGCGGACAGCTTTTACACCCACTCTGCCCCTGAAGATCCTGATAAAACCCTGAGCAGATAGCACAAAGCAGGAAAGAGATGTTATAGACAGCAGGAGACAAGCCATGGCACTCCACCTTCTGCATTCTAAAGAGCTCAAAAACAAGCAATGATGAGCAGCACCTGAGCGTTCAGTGAGTAAATCGAGGAGGGTGAAGAAGAGAGATAAAGTGGGCAACAACCTACCAGCTGGACAGGGTGCACAGTCAGTTTCCTGGATTGCCCCACTTTCTGGGCGATATGTACCAGCCGGGCAGGGAAGTGGGAACACACTAACTGTGGTACAGGTGTGCCCATCTACTTCTTCACATGATGGACTGGAAGTCTGCGAGGAAGCTGAAAGAGTAACAGCTGTTCATTAAGACTGCATAGGACGTTTGCTTCTCTAATCCCTTGTGCCCATTTTAGGACTGCCATCTATCTTCACTGTGTGGACTGGGGCCTTCTTCTAGCCATTGGGCTCCAAGCAGTCACTTGGCTTACTGGAGGATTACATAGACAAGTCCAAATGAAACCTGAACTGAACCCAGAATCCTGACAAAATAAGATTGCAGTGCTAGCCAGTGTAGCACCTGTGAACATCTTGTCTGATTACGATACAGAGAATGTTAAAGAGTTCTCAAGCGATGCTCTTTGTGTGAGACAGATCTCAGCCTGCACTGCAGGAGTGAAGATGTAACTCGATTGTCACAGCTGTTCCACAATCCAATAAACCACATACAAAAATAAGGTACTTAGGACTCAAAAACCCCAAAATCTGTACAGATCAGAAAGCCAGATGAAAACTAAATAAAAACATGGACAAAGACATGGACTGGGGACACTCAATAAAAGGGCATCTGAGGTGACCGAGTTGTATTTGACCGCTCACCGTCTTCCACCCACCACATTGCAGAATCTCAAAACCAAAGGTTACCTGTAGCGTTGAGAGCGCCTGCTGCTGCAGTGATTCCTGAGGAGCAGAATGAGCTAAGAGAAGATAACTTGGACGAACGTGGACAGTAATGGCCAGAAGGGCATATCAAGCAGTCGGCAACAGACACAGCACCTAGAAGGACATGCTTAGTAAGTAAGGCTAATGCCAAGATACCATAAAAGTAAGAATGACACAGAAAGGACAGTAAGGAGACAGTGGAGTAGAAGAGTGAGTGACATAAAGACTGAAGCTGCTGTAAGTGATGGTAGTGTGAGACACCAGTCATGTACTGGAGTGGGAATATCTGGGATAGAGTGGGATTGGGTGGTGAGGAGAAACCCACATGATTTTTAAAGTTGGTGTAAATGGGGCTGGCACAAGTGGATCACAGGAAACTAAAGTGGGTGTATCAGGTGGGTTGGTGTTGTGTTTAAACCAGGATTATGTGCATTTTCTGATTTATAGTTGTTTGTGTTAAATTTGAGTTTTTTCATGTTTTCATTTAATTTTTGTTACGTTTGTTTAATATTTAGTATTTACGTACCCTTAATGTATCTTAAGTTTGTGCAGTATATGTGCCTTGTGTTCTGTGGGTGGGGCCACAAGAGGCGGGGCCACCATGACATCTCACCTGAGAGACCGCCCTCTATCTTTATATTCTGGTGGATGCAATGGCTTCCCTCAGGGCCGGATTTAGATGAAAAGAGGCCCTAGGCTATTCCACTTACGAGGCCCTTTCACCTCCCATTTTTAAGTTTGTTCAAATTGCTAACAATTTGAATGTAGGCCCCTCTTGATCTTGAGGCCCTAGGCTGAAGCCTAGTTAGCCTATAGGAAAATCCGGCCCTGGCTTCCCTACAGTTGTCATTGGGTGAGGCAGAAGTTCATTTGTCCGTATCGCTTTTCTTTAATATTTCTGATTTTATGGATATTTCCTGCGGTGGGTTGGCACCCTGCCCGGGATTGGTTCCTGCCTTGTGCCCTGTGTTGGCAGGGATTGGCTCCAGCAGACCCCCGTGACCCTATGTTCGGATTCAGCATGTTGGAAAATGGATGGATGGATGGATGGATGGATGTTTCTCTTCTGTTATTACGCAGTTTGTAATTTGAATTGGGACTTGTTTGCTTTAGATTGCTTTTAATACAAAAATCTTTGTTTCCCATATGCTGTTTGGCATATTCTACTTTTTTTTTTTTTCAATAAATGTTTTCATTTATAACTATGCTGCTCTTTGGGATGTCTCAACAAATCAAAGTTTTATGGCCACCCCCACCCTTTAAGGGCATTTGTTTGCATATTTTTAAAATATTAGTGATAATTTAAACTTTTGAAGCCAGCTCACCATTTTGAGCTTGTGTAGGCCAAAGCCTGCAGGTAGAAGTTGGAGTCTGGCACCCTAGGGTAAGGGCCTGGCCCACTTTTTTGGGGCATTTAGTAGACTTTAAATGTTTTTTTCCCTGTATGTGACACCCTTTCACAGCTGGTGGTTAGTACTCCCAGATAAAAGAGGTTGGTGTGGTATATGGTGCAAGGCACCCTACGTGGGACTGAGTGTTCCAGCTACTGGAGGGTAAACTCAGATGGTATTAAAGTGTGTCCAAAAGATTAGAAGATGGTAATTTACCTACATGGGATGTAAAGAAGTTCATAAGATAAGTAAATGGGAATCCTCATAAGGAAAAGTGTACCAGGTAAAGGAGTGATAACCCATATGGTATGGAAGGTGGTCTGACATACTGTAAGTACCACAGTACAGAGGGTAGAGGACCAAAAGACTTGTTCTAAAAGCTGGACATGGCCTCACCTTCCTGAGGGCCAAATGTTCCCACTGGGCAAGGCATCATATGATGGGCACCCTTCAGACAGTAGAAGCCAGCCGCACACTTTCTCCCACTGAGTCCATCCAGTGGGCGAGCGGTAAGTGAACCAAGGAAACAAACGTATCTGTGGAAGGAGAAGGACGTAAGGGAGTGAAATCTGCCTAACAAGAGTTGGCACTCAAGCCACTTGAACTACATACTGGTGCCAAGATAGGGCTGTGCCAGAGCAGCCCAATGATATTTAAAATGAAAACAATATTGAAGCCAACTGTATTGAAAACCACAGGACTATAGGGTGAGCCCGTTGGCACATCACATCCCTGATAAAGGTGAGTGCAGGATGTGCTGTTCTGCCAGCTGGGCATAAATCCAAAGTGATAACTGGCAAGCCCTTAATGTCTCCACCTAGAAGCACAGAAACTCTGCCTAGTGAGTCATTTGGCTCGGTGTAGTCAGCATCAATGCCTTAATTTAACCCAGACAGGTGGTGTCCAGTGAACATGTTCTAGCATTTAGTATGGCTCTTTGGGATTATTATACTGACTTAAATTTATTTTGGTATACTGTATTTACTGCTTTTGTTGTTTTTTAGGTTTTCACGTTTCATTTTTTCTGTATTTTGCTTTCTTTTATGTAAAATAATAGCGACACCTGTACACCTGCTTATCTATGCAATTTTCTAATCAACCAATGCACGTGGCAGAAGTGCAATGCATCAAATCCCGCAGATGCAGGTCAGGAACTTCAGTTAATGTTCACATCAAACACCAGGATGGCAAAAAAATGTGATCTCAGTGATTTCAACTGGAGCGTAGTTGTTGGTGCCAGACAGGCTGGTCTGAGTATTTCTGTAGCTGCTGATCTCATGGGATTTTCACACAACAGTCTCTAAAGTTTACAAAACTTCCAGTGAAACTCAGTTCTGTGGACCAAAATGACTTGTTGATGAGAGGGGTCAGAGGAGAACAGCCAGACTGGTCTGAGCTGACAGAAAGGCTACAGTAACTCAGATAACCACTCTGTGGTGAGCAGAGAGACATCTCAGAATGTTCAACACATTGAATCTCAAGGTAGATGAGATGAGTTACAACAGCAGAAGACCATGTTGGGTTCCACTCTTGTCAGCCAAGTACAGAAAGCTGAGGCTGCAGTGGGCACAGGTTCACCAAAACTGGACAGTTGAAGACTGGAAAAATGTTGCCTTGTCTGATGAATCTCAATTTATGTTGCAGCACTGATGGAAGGCTCAGAATTTTGTACCAACAGCATGAATCCATTCACACAACCTGTCTTGTGTGAACAGTGCAGGCTGGTGGCAGTGTAACGACGAGAGCAATGTTATCTTGACATAATTTTGCTTGGTTAATACAAAATCAATCAAAACTTGAATGGCATGTCCTGTTTGATCATTGTTGCAGAACATGTGCATCCCTTCATGGCCACAATTTACCCATCTTCTAATGGCTACTTTCAGTCACAAAACAAAAGTCACCTCAAAATGGTTTCTTGAACATGACAATGAGTTCAATGTTCCTCAGTGGCCTTTCCAGTCACCAGGTCTGAATCCAACAAAACACCTTTGGGATGTGATAGAGTGGGGGATTCACAGCATTAAAGTACAGGAACCGTGTGACGTCAGCATGGACAAGAATCTCAAAGGAATGTTTCCATTATCCTATGTAATCCATGCCACGAAGAACTGAGAGCAGAAGGAGGCCCTTCCCAGTATTAGTATGGTCCTAAAATTTGCCCAGAAAGTATGTTTCATTGATTATACTTTCTTTAATTATTGAATTGAGATATATTGTGTTTCTAAGCATTATGTAATGTTCTCCTATGTTGTTTTGTGGGTGGTACCCCAAGAGGTGGGGTCTCCAGACATCGCTGCTCCCCTCCGGCTATTTAAGACAATGCAGTCGAGGGCTCAGAAGTGGCGCATTATGGAGTTTACTGAAGTCTTCGAGAGTGATTTTGCTTACTTTTTCTGTTTCTTGGATTCTTCTTTCATCTCTCTCTATATAAAATCCAATGGCTGTTTGTCTGTATGTCTGTCCGCTTTTCACAAGAGAACTACTTAATGGATTTAGATCGAGTTTTTTTTCTAGAATTTGCTTGAACATTCTGATTCATTTTGTGACTTCTCTCATCGTGCTAAGAATCATAGTTGGAATGAAATATTCATGCTAATCCGAGACAGAGGCTGCGGGCCAAGGGGAGGAGGAAGCGGGACGTCAGGAGTGGGGAGTCGGTCTACCTCTGCTTAGCTAGCGATACCCCTTTGTTTTGCATTGAGTTTTAAAGTTTGTCCTGTTTCACTACTATGCATGGGAGCCGCGGGGGGACAGCTAGTTTAGGATCATGGAATTCATTTCTTATTGGACTGACTTTCAGGCAGCTCCTTTGGCCTCTTTTTTGGCTCTTTGACAATTTTTGTTATATTTACATAAACATTTAGATTTCTGAAAATTATTTTGAGGGCTGTTTTCTCCAGCCGAAGATTTTTTTTTCTTAACCTCAAGAGGTACTTTGAGATTTTAGGACAATTCAGTTATTTTTAAAGCTCTGGCTCCTTTCGTAGGCCAAAGCAGGCCAGTAGAGTTAGGATTTATGCTATCTGGGGACCTCACCCCCTCATTTGCTCTACTCCTGAGTCCAAATCATAGCAGCACTGGCATTAAAAGTACACTATAAGTTCTCACCCTGGCATGCAGTCTCCTGTGGGCTCAGCCAAGCCTGCCGAACTGCAGTATTTCCCAGGGGCGCAGGGTGCACACTCTGTATGGTCGGAGATCTCAGTTCTGTTGCTGAAGGTGCCAGGAGGACAAGGAAATTGCACAGCTGACTTGGTACCTACAACAATTCAAACAACATTCCAGACAGTCTACCATGAAGAAAATACTAATTTGCACATCAAGCTGCTAGTAGGAAAAGCCAGGGTCGGGTCAAAGCAGGAGCAACATGCATGTGCCAGGCCTGTCACTTCTGTATGGTGAATTACCACCTCCCCCAATCTCCAGCTGATTCAATAAATTCACCATACACATAACTTCTGAGTCTCACACACCTGGGGGGCAGTAATGACCTTTAGGACACTGAAGCGCTGGCATGCCACCTGTGCAGTAGAATCCAGGTGGGCAAAGCTTGCAGTTTGCCTGTAGGTACAAAGACAGATAAACACGTGATGGTGGTCAATACGGCCCGTAACCTGTGAGCAGACTGTTATCTTCTCACCTGTCCTTGCTGATCTTGGTAGGCCCCCTGAGGGCAAGCTACTGGCACCGCACTTCCCGCTGGGCACATATGTCCTGTTGGGCACAGGAACACATCTGGCCTGCTAGACTCCTGGCCAAGTGGGCAAAAGAAACCAGCTTCACAAGTGTGAGAAGGGCTAGTTAGACCAGGAGCAGCACAAGCAAAGCCTGTAAGAAAGCAAGTTTTATCCAGTTAGCTGCACCAGGAAAAGGGGAAGAACATGGAGGGCAAGTACAGCCCCATTCATCCACAAAGCACTCAGTTTTATTCTGCCAATTGCCAGGCAATGATATCAATATACATGTCCAAAACCCAGAAGTCACCTGTGAGAAGGTAAAAACAGACACCTGACAATCTTTGTCAATACTGCCCCCCAGAGGTCAGTCTGAGGAACTGCAACTGCTGATGACTTTTAAGCTTCGACACTTGCAGTGAACATGCTTGTTGAGCACTATGGCTTGTTATAGAGGTGAGATTCCCCAATGGATTTGTATTATTTCATTATGAGTTTTTATTATTATTTACTTTATTGGCTGGCACCTTTATCATATTGCCATTATGATTATTATATTAATAATATTATTATCATATTATTATATTTTATTTAAGCACCGTGCTGTCCCTACATTGATAGATTGAAGGCCAGAGGATCCACATGACCATCATCATCATCATCATCAAATTCTTCCATGTGAAGCCTGAAAACCATGAG
The DNA here is from genome assembly GCF_016835505.1 of Polypterus senegalus. NCBI lineage: Eukaryota > Metazoa > Chordata > Cladistia > Polypteriformes > Polypteridae > Polypterus > Polypterus senegalus. The sequence goes on from NC_053162.1 coordinate 168,858,910, forward strand.
GACCGATTGAGATCATTGAAATTAGGTAGAATGCCTAGCAGGGGCTGGGTGGTCTTGTGGCCTTGTTTTTGTTTTTTCTGTCCTCCCTGGCCATCGGACCTTAATTTTATTCTATGTTAATTAGTATTGCCTAATTTTATTTTTTATATTTTGTCTTTTTTCTCTTTCTTCATCCTGTAAAACATTTTGAGCTACATCATGTGTGCCATATAAATAAATATTGTTGATGTTGCTGTTTGTCGAATGGGTGCTTACAGCGTTTAAGATGCAGTTGGTTACATTTCTTTTGATTTTCTCATTGGATCACAGGCAGGTGAAATGACTTGTTCAGGGTCACACGGTGTCAGTAGCGGGGTCTGAAGCCCCACAGCCTTAACCATCACATCACACTGCCTGCCACTTCTGAATAGCTGAATTATGGGGTGAACTTCTACTACCTTTTCTGCACAGGGTCTCACTGAGGATGGGTTCAAATTATTGATAATTCAATAATCAGTTATGTCCTCTTTGAATTCAAAATGCAAAACTTGGCACCTTTAGAAATGCATTCCTTGAGTTAATGGACATCTCCTCCTTGATCAGTCATGTATTACAGTAATCCCTCCTCGATCGCGGGGGTTGCGTTCCAGAATCCGCGAAGTAGAAACCATATGTTTGTATAATTATTTTTATATATTTTAAACTCTTATAAACTCTTCCACACTGTTAACATTATTAGAGCCCTCTAGACATGAAATAACACCCTTTAGTCAAAAGTTTAAACTGTGCTCCATGACAAGACTGAGATGGCAGTTCTTTCTCACAATTAAAAGAATGCAAATAGTATCTTCTCTTCAAAGGAGCAGAGAAGAGAATGTCAGAGAGAGCGAGAGCGAGATAAGAAAAGCAAACAATCAAAAAATCAATACGTGCTTTTAAGTATACAGAAGCACCGCGATAAAGCAGCATTTTGTAGAGGAGTGTCCGTATCCTCTGGGCAAACAGCCCCTCCGTCAGGCGCAGAGAATGTCAGAGAGGGTGAGAGACCAAGAAAAGCCAACATTCAAGCACCGCGCGGGAAGCATATCATTGAGGAGTTTTAGTTAATATGTAATACATGCTCTGATTGGGTAGCTTCTAAGCCAACCGCCAATAGCGTCCCTTGTATGAAATCAACTGGGCAAACAAACTGAGGAAGCATGTACCATAAATTAAAAGACCCATTGTCCGCAGAAATCGGCGAACCAGCGAAAAATCTGTGATATATATTTAGATATGCTTACATTTAAAATCCGCAATAGAGTGAAGCCGCGAAAGTTGAAGCGCGATATAGCGAGGGATTACTGTAATCTCCTATAAAGAACTATTGTGTAGTCTACCAATGTGCCTGCCGCCTGTAGTCAGTTTATAAAAAAAGTTGTGTTTAGCTCCCCCCAGCCACAGAGTCTACTGGACAATGCCATTACCCACCACTCTCCCCAGAGGAGCATTTCTTTGTTGGCCACAGACCTGAGGGACATGGGAGACAGTCAGACTGAGCTGTGTTTTTGGTTTTGTTGCTATAGTGGCCAGGGTGACAGGGCCGTGGAGTGCTGGAGCCCTCTGGACAATAATGACCTAGGGGACACTCATTTCCAGTAACGCCATCAGCAGGAAAGGGTGTCACAGCTCCGCCCAGACAGTAGTATCCAGCGGTGCAGTAGCCAGTGGCCTCTGATGACCCAGGTGTGGCACAGTAGAACCCTACAAGAAAATAAGAAGATGAAAAATGGACATCAGTAATTGTTCGTCTTCACTCCAACTCATGAGTAATATGTCAGGTGGTACCAAGCTAGCTCCTTTTGACCACACAAGAAGGACACTGCACCCAGAAAGCCAAAGTTCTTCTCTCTAAATGGGTAAAGAGAATTCTAATCACCTGGGTCACACGAGAGGCACTCCTGTACACTGCTTCTCCTGCGAATTGGGTTGTAGGTTCCCATGGGACATGGAAATTCATCCCCAAATTTAGTCCCTGTAGGACAATAGTGGCCTGCCAGGCACTCTTTATCTTCGTAATGTGAGGTGTTCTGGGGGCAGAAATACCTGTTTAATAAATAAAACAGTCCTGAGAGTTAGTGAGCCCTTCAAGGTGGTCATCATTGGAAATTTCATCTGAACCTCAAAGTGCTTTACATAGACAGTGGAGAGCGACTTCAACCACCACCAATGTGCAACTTCCACCTGGATGATGCAAGAGGCAGCCATTCTTGCACCAATCCATTCACCACACATTAGTTATTAATTGATGAATGAGTGAGAAAGATAGTTAGCTAATAAAGGGCAGGAGGTGATTGGGGGGCCAGAATGACCAAGCCATGGTGAGTAACTTATCCAGGACATTGGGGGACACCCTGCTCTTTTCAAAAGATGCCATGGGATCTTTTATGACCACCAAGAGTTAGGACCTCAGTTTTTACACCTCATCTGAAGGTCACTGCACTGGGGCCACAGGGAAGATGCCCCCTGCTAGCTTTTGCAACACCTCTTCCAGCAACAACCAAGCTTTTCCTAAATAATCTTCTACATACTGGCTTATCAAAAATGCTTATTTTTAGGTGGATCACCTATTCTGAAGTGCATGGGATTTGGCTGCTGGCCGTACCACCAGTATCGTGTTGAAATATCCACTTTAAACTCCCAAACTAATGGCCTTAAAATCTTTTCAAGAATTCATTGCCATTTCTCAGAATTCATGATTTCCTCAATGCTCTCAGCTTGGTAACGGCTAGAGTAAAATAAGCAATCCCATGTAAGGACATTTTGATCTCCGTATTTGATAGGGTTTTGTTGGTGGTAAGCCATGTTGGCTTATGAAAAGTACCTATTGAAGATGCCCTGTACGCCTGTCTCTTTGTCTGTTCATAAGAAACAGCAAGGCTTCCAACTCGTTGTACTCAGATAGTTTAATTTTGGGCCATTCTGTCCAGAGATCAGACTTCCTGATCTCTCCAGGCTTGTCCTGGTGGTCTCAGGCAGCTTTTTATTTGTTTTTTTTTTTTTTTGGCAGAAGACGTTTCTTCCCATAGATGATATTTCTCTTCAGGTTCTTCTTCTGGTTAATCTTTGCACCGCCACTCCAGAGGAAGTTATGGAGCCTTCTAGACTTCTAGATGTTATTGCAGGATTACCTTTTTACTTCTTGACAGAAAGTAGCATCTCCATGAAGTCATCGGCCATTTCCCTATTTACAGTATGATGGTAGGGAATTAGAAATAAAGTTTCCAACTGTATGAATAAATTCCCTAAAAATTCATTTTTAACTGTTAATTTTTTCATACTTTTTCTGGTTTTTAAACTTTTACCTCCGTTATTTAAATTTTTCATTAGCGTCTTTAGGTGTGTTCATGTATACTTAGCATTTTGAACATGGGGAAGGTGCTATGTAAATAAAATGTATTATGTAAGTTCAATTATTGGGCTGACACTTTTATCTAAGATGCCTTACCACATCTGAGATACAATTGATGGCATTGCCTTTGTTTTTTCCAATTGGAGACAGACGGGTTAATTGACTTGCTCAGGGTCACACAGAGTCAGCTGCAGGACAGGAACCCACAACCTCAGAGGCTGAAGTGCAAATCCTTAACCACAACACCACACTGCCTTTACCCTGTTCTAACACTTTGTATGCTCTTTAGTAGATTTGTTCTTTCACTCTTGATCTGCATAGCACCTCCTGGTATTATTATTAAGGTGGCTTGCAACATTTGAGATACAACTGGTTATATTTCTTTTATGTTTCAAATTAGAGCACAAGCAGATGAAGTGACTTGCTTATGGTCACACAGTGTCAGTCATGTGATTTGAACTGAAAACCTCAGGGTTTGAAGTCCAATGTTAACCATTACTCCATACCTCTATTCTATTCTATAATATAATATAATATAATATAATATGAAAAGCACCTATTGCAGTTGCCCTTAATGCCTGTCTCTTTGTCTGTTCACAATAAACAACTAGGCTCCCAATTAATAATTAGTATTGTGGAATTTCAGTTTTCTCTCTATTATATAAAAAAATCCTGAGACGAGACAAGACTTTTTCCAAGAGATTTTTTCAAGTCCCGCGAGACGAGACTTTGGCCATGAGATTTTTCCAAGTCCCGTCCTCCTCTCAACCACATTCGAACATGCCCACAGTCCTCTCACCTCTCATTCGTGTGAATGCTTTTGACAGACACAGTTCCTGCTCTCTCAGCTCTTATAAATTTTAACATTTTCCTCACTTTAAGTTCCCAATTAAAGAAGACTTATTATGTCTAAATCTTACTGAAGAATTTCAACAGAAGAAATGAGTACACAGGCAATCCTAGCACCGAGAAATAATAAAGTCAAACAAATTAATGTGAAAACTGTTGATCGATTACATGGCAAATTGGTTAAATGCGTATTAATAGACTATGCTGAAACAGTCGGTGGTGTTGGTGCAGAAGATGAAAACATCAACTTACAATATCCTGAAGAATAACTACAACCGTTAACATCACCCAGTCTTCCACCACCTGAGTTACTGTTCAAAGAAGGATGTATCCAAGAAAGGTAATGTAGTACATCTTCCCCGGATAATATTAGGCAACAAAAGAAGATCTTGACATGCCATTTATATTTAAATGTTAACCGTTTCCTGTTAGAAAATATTTGTGCGTTAATTTCGAAGTCAAACAGAACAAAATCGTATAACACAAGGAATACCTCTGATGCAACGTGAAACATAATTTTCTTTCAATTTATTACGTTTTACATTTTTTAGTAGGTTTAATTACTCACTGTAATGTAAAATAGTTTGGTCTATTATGCATATGTAACAATTCCCAAGAAAATAGCAATCTGTTTAAATTGTACATCCACATCCCCATATGCGAGTGGCAGAACTGCAAAGTGATTTGCACATAGCGCTGGCTCAGGGGTTGGCGAGGGAAGCGAGCAGGGGCAAAGCTCCCTAGTCTTTAAGATATTTCAAATATAGCGTGCTGTTCAACTTTTTGAAATTTCTAAATCTCCCATTGAAAAGCATTAGCACATTTGCAAACTTATCTATCGTCTACACAGAGAGACATTCTGTGTGACGTTGAAATATGAGGATTTTGTACAGGACACTGTATTTGAAATATGTCAACAAAAATTTTGCCAAATTTCAACAAAATCCATCCACCCAGAGCCAAATTGTTTGAGACAGACAGATACACAGACATGGCAACTGCAGCAGGTGCCTTTCACATTATATGCCAATGCACCTCAAAGTGTAAAATGTCTAAAAAGAGGACGTATGTGCCATCCATCCTTTATATGAACCTGCTAATTCTAGCTGCGGGCTGCCAGAGTCAATTCTAGAATGAGTGCCATCAGGACAGACCACCCTCAATATTTAATAGCTGATCACGTCCCAGTGATGTTTAGAGTTTTAAATGAGGTACCCTTTGTCACATGCTGCGCAGGTTGCCAGACCTTTCTGTGTACTGCTGGTTCCCTCTGGACATGGCTGGGGGACTGATGTGCCCTGCAGGCAGAAGTGTCCTATGGAGGAAAGAAACACAGACTATTGAAAAGGAAGAAAGAGCAGCCAGTGAGTCTCAGCACCGAGAGCACACAGTCACGTCAGCTCCTGAAAATGAGAGGTGCACTCTGGGAGGTGGATGCCACAGCTTGTCCCATTCATCCCCCTAAAACTATTGACTTTTGCTCACCTTTCGGACACAGCCCACCTCGTTCATCTGTGTTTTGACTACTGGGAGCTATGGCTCCTGAGGAGCAGAAGAATCCTTCCTGGCATTTCCCTGTTGGAATGGACAGGCCAACTGAATCACAAAAGTAACCAGGCAGGCAAAGGGAGCAAGCGTCCTGAAAAACAAGAGACATTTAGTCATCCATAGGGGTTTGCTTACATCTAGCAATATTGCGATTGGATAAAAAATTCCCACCTTGGAAATACTCCTTAAATTGCCATTGAATGTCCCCAGTGGACAAGGGATTGGAGTTGCAGTGTCTGGTGGACAGAAGTGACCAGCAGGACAGGGTCCAGCCTCCCCTAAAACAGAACAAATCTATGTTTTGTAGAGTGCTTTTTGCTTTGAGACATCCAGGCTGAGGTAAATGCAGTGCACTTCAGGAAACACCAAAGTGGGCTCTCTGTTCAAGAATATTCAGAAAGGACAGCATGTGACTTACTGAGAAGCCCTCGGCTTGCCATACTAATCTGGTTTGGTTGGGAGGAAGGCTCTTATTAATGAATGCAGAGAGGCTTTGTCTTCATGACATGAGAAACTTTGGAGTAGCTTGTTGTCTCAGTGTGGATTAGAGGCTCAGGCTATTAGGGAAGAAACGTTTGATGAAAATGTTAGGGTAAAAGACTAGGGTAAGAGCCACCGACATATTAGTCAGTTAGTGACACGTGTCAAGTTTGGTCTTCAGTCATTTAAAGAAACCAAAGACAATTCAGAATGAGGATCAACTTGAAGACAACTAATAGTTCTGTTAGGACAGAACTAGAACTGAAGCAGTGTTTTGTTTGGTCTTAATAAGCTTTATAGACTGCCAGTGACTTAACCCTAGAGCAGCGTTTTTCAACCCGTGTGCTGCGGCACAGTGGTACACCTAAACAGCTACCAAGGTATGACGTGGAAATAATAGTGTAGCGTTCCTGGGGCTGAACTTGAGAGGGAGAAGCTACAGTGGTGTGAAAAACTATTTGCCCCCTTCCTGATTTCTTATTCTTTTGCATGTTTGTCACACAAAATGTTTCTTATCATCAAACACATTTAGCCATTAGTCAAATATAACACAATTAAACACAAAATGCAGTTTTTAAATGATGGTTTTTATTATTTAGGGAGAAAAAAAAATCCAAACCTACATGGCCCTGTGTGAAAAAGTAATTGCCCCGCTGTTAAAAATAACCTAACTGTGGTGTATCACACCTGAGTTGAATTTCCGTAGCCACCCCCAGGCCTGATTACTGCCACACCTGTTTCAATCAAGAAATCACTTAAATAGGAGCTGCCTGACACAGAGAAGTAGACCAAAAGCACCTCAAAAGCTAGACATCATGCCAAGATCCAAAGAAATTCAGGAACAAATGAGAACAGAAGTAATTGAGATCTATCAGTCTGGTAAAGGTTATAAAGCCATTTCTAAAGCTTTGGGACTCCAGCGAACCACAGTGAGAGCCATTATCCACAAATGGCAAAAACATGGAACAGTGGTGAACCTTCCCAGGAGTGGCCGGCCGACCAAAATTACCCCAAGATCGCAGAGACGACTCATCCGAGAGGTCACAAAGACCCCAGGACAACGTCTAAAGAACTGCAGGCCTCACTTGCCTCAATTAAGGTCAGTGTTCACGACTCCACCATAAGAAAGAGACTGGGCAAAACGGCCTGCATGGCAGATTTCCAAGACACAAACCACTGTTAAGCAAAAAGAACATTAGGGCTCGTCTCAATTTTGCTAAGAAACATCTCAATGATTGCCAAGACTTTTGGGAAAATACCTTGTGGACTGATGAGACAAAAGTTGAACTTTTGGAAGGCAAATGTCCTGTTACATCTGGCGTAAAAGGAACACAGCATTTCAGAAAAAGAACATCATACCAACAGTAAAATATGGTGGTGGTAGTGTGATGGTCTGGGGTTGTTTTGCTGCTTCAGGACCTGGAAGGCTTGCTGTGATAGATGGAACCATGAATTCTACTGTCTACCAAAAAATCCTGAAGGAGAATGTCCGCCATCTGTTCGTCAACTCAAGCTGAAGTGATCTTGGGTGCTGCAACAGGACAATGACCCAAAACACACCAGCAAATCCACCTCTGAATGGCTGAAGAAAAACAAAATGAAGACTTTGGAGTGGCCTAGTCAAAGTCCTGACCTGAATCCAATTGAGATGCTATGGCATGACCTTAAAAAGGCGGTTCATGCTAGAAAACCCTCAAATAAAGCTGAATTACAACAATTCTGCAAAGATGAGTGGGCCAAAATTCCTCCAGAGCGCTGTAAAAGACTCATTGCAAGTTATCGCAAATGCTTGATTGCAGTTATTGCTGCTAAGGGTGGCCCAACCAGTTATTAGGTTCAGGGGGCAATTACTTTTCACACAGGGCCATGTAGGTTTGGATTTTTTTTTCTCCCTAAATAATAAAAAACATCATTTAAAAACTGCATTTTGTGTTTACTTGTGTTATATTTGACTAATGGTTAAATGTGTTTTATGATCAGAAACATTTTGTGTGACAAACATGCAAAAGAATAAGAAATCAGGAAGGGGGCAAATAGTTTTTCACACCACTGTATGTAGGCAAGACCTGTCTGAGTAGGACAGGACTACCTGGAGGAGTTGGCATAAAAGCAGCTCCACAATCGCAATGTTGCAGACACGGCACTCCGAGCTCTTTGGCTGTTACAATTCATCTGCTTGGGCATGTGGTCGCCAGCAAGTCTCACAGGGCTGGTGGATAGTGGGCATACATGTTGCCTCTGAGGTAGACAGGAATGAAGCAGCTGGGAGATTCTACAAAAGTGCTTACAACGTGTTGTATCTGTGAACGCTGATCTCAGAGCTGCTTTTTTACTGGCTTCTCTGGTAGTCCCGTACTTTCCGTCAGTTTAGCACGTGTATGAGATTTAATGTTTTTGTAGTTAGTAGAATAATGGTGTGCCTTGGGATGCTTTTGTGTTACAAAAAGTGCGCCACCACAGAAAAAAGGTAGGGAAACACTACCCTAGAGGATTCCTGGAGTGTATCTGTTTAGTCAGTGTAGTGTGCGGCCGGGGCCCTTGTCCAGCCAGGATGCCTCCATGCTGGGAGGACCAGGGGAGCAAGCGTGGCCAGTATATTACCTCCCCCGGGATGCTAAGTGGGCTGCAGCAGTGTCTCTGACTCCCGCAGGGCTTCATGGGAGTTAGGAGTTTGGTGTAGCCCTGTTGGGATTGCTGCAGCTGGAGTTGGTGAGCCCTTATGGGCAGTCCTTTCGCCACACCCGCAAGTGCTGCCGGAAATGAAGTCATCAAGCACCTGGAGCACATCCGGGTGCATTATAAAAAGAGCCAGCAGCCACTATTCCAGGAGCCAGAGTTGGGAGACAAAGCTGCCAGGAGGAGTGGAGGAAAGAAGGAGAAGATTTGATTTGTGTTTTGCTTTTGTGATGTGGGGACTGTGTTGTGTCTGTGGGTCCGGGGAAGACATAGCCCACAGACAAAGAAAATAAATAATTGTTTTAGAAGTGTGCCTCCCGTGTCTATCTGTGTCGGGTCGGTGCTCATATAGTGTTTTTTTGTCACATCAGCCAGTGTCAGGTAAATAAACCTGCACAAAGGTTTAAAAAGCCGCCATGACAGTGAATCTGTCAGTTATTACAATGTCAGTACAAATTAGACCTATGTTTAGCTTGGCCTTATGAGTCTTAGAAAGCACAGATGACCACACTTTAGACTAACTAAGGGTCACCTCTAGTGAATCAGTTAGTCAGTCACTGCTATGAGACAAGCGAAGGCAAGCCCATGTGCTCCAATCCCACAGGAGAGCTACTGTAGCACAAATCACTGAAAAACTTAGAGCTGGCCATGAGAGAAAAGTTTCAGATCAGGCAGCATGTCACAGCTTATGGGGCGGCAGACCAATCAGAACACCCTTGCTGACTCCCGTCCACCACCAAAAGCACCTACAATGGGATCATGAACATCAGAACTGGACCATGAAGCAATGGAAGAAGGTGGCTTGGTCTGATGAAACAAGCTTTCTTTCAGTTCATGTGGACAGCCGGGTGTGTGTGTCATCATTTACCTGGGGAAGAGATGGCAGCAGGATGGTATAGGAAGAAGGCAAGCTGACGGGGACAGTATGATGCTCGAGGCAATGTTCTGCTGGGAAACCTTGGGTCCTGGCATTCATGTGGAGGTTACTTTTACCTAAAGATTGTTAGAGACCCCTTCATGGCAGCAGTATTCCCTGAGGGAATAATGAGCCCTGCCACACAGTGCAAGGTGTTGCCTTGGCCTTAAATTCCCCAGATCTCAGTCCAGTGAAGCATGTATGGGATATGCCTGGAAAAACAAATCCAATCCATGGAGGTGCCACTTCACAACTTACAGGACTTAAAAGATCTGCTGATAACGTCTTGGTGCCAGGTACCACAGAACACCTTCAGAGGTCTTGTGAAGTCCATGCCTTGATGGGTCAGAGCTAATTTGGTGGCACAAGGGGGACTTACACAATATCAGGCAGGTGGTTTTAATGTTGTAGCTGATTGGTGTATATGTTGCACGCTCTTTATAATTTGTATTTATTTATTTTTTGTGTTGCATTTCTGTCAGTTGCTCTGAGGACACATGCAAGTAAGAATTTCCTTGTGCTGAGTGCACCTGACATTAAACGTGACTTGCCTTGCCACTACAGTATGTCAAGGTCCTTAACAATGTCTTTGTTGTTCTTTCACAACAGTAAGCAAATAACTGATGCTTTATTGCTCCTAAAGCCATTCATTCTAAAGGATTTCATTACTGAATGAAGTGCTCGGTCAATACTGGGTAGTCTCCTCTGGACCAGGTGGGGTACAAGATCACAAGTCTTTAATATTGCCATTTGCAGTTTTAAACGATCAACTAAAGAGTTTTGTTGCTACCTGGAACATCTCGGTCAGGGTGAGGGCTAGTGGATCCCAGTAAGCAGTAGAACCCCTGGCTACATTCTCCAGTGACCCGAGAGGCATTCCGCAGGGCACAGTACTTTCCCCCATCACACTTGCGACACTGGGAAACTTCTGACAGCCCAGGTTCAGGACTGTAGGTCCCCACCAAACAGGGTTTCCAGTCAAATCCAGTTCCTGGTGGGCAGTAAAATCCTGGCAAGGTGATAAAATAAAGCAATTAGCTCTTAGAAAGGATTTCATACAAAGCTGAGCTCCAGGCCATTTAACAAAGAGGGGAAGTAAGACGAGAAAAGGCTGAAATCTTCTAAGTGGCATGCAGGGTCAGCCAGTTTACTCGTCTGGCCAGCAGTGACCACATATGTTGGAGGAGTGTTAATGCATAAGTGACCAAAGAGTACAACACCCTCCTGAAATAAGTAAAAAAGAATTATGGAAAGTGAACACGCGCAGAGGAAGAAAGAAGAGCTTTGGAGAGGTTGCTAGAAGTCACTTTCTTCGATTATGAGATTTGCAAAAGGCAAAGTGGAGTACTAACCAGTGGTGTTGCATACTCACTGTTAGGGTTATTAATTATTCATTTATTTCAAAATGAACTTGCTGCCTATAATTAAACATGGCTTGAATTGTAACAGGATGGCTTACACTTGATCGGCTTCAGCTTCCTATGGAGGAATATTTCGGACAAAATGAAATAAATAAATAAATGCGTAATAAATAAAAGTACTGTGAAAAGTGAGCATAAATAAATAAATGTGTCATGAAATGAGAGCCTTAATAAATAAATGTATCATGAAATGAGAGCATAAATAAATAAATGTGTCACGAAATATGCTTTTCGTTGCTTATTTATTTATTTCATTTTGTCCGTAACATTTCTGCAAACCGTCATGAAATACGATTTGAAATAAAACTGTCACTTTCACTCGTCAAAGTTGAGAGGGTGGGCTCTAACACGCCCTCTAGTTACTGATTGGTGAATCGATAGCACAAGAGTTAATTAGAAAAATACTTACTACTGCCGATGAAATGGATTCTGCCGAAGATATTACGTATTTCAGAGAGAGAATTGAAGATTTATTGGAAGAAATTACAATGTTGGCGGCCCTTTTAGACTCCGATATAGATTAAACTGTTTTTGAAATTATCGAAGAACAGGTGGAACGGACTCTACTACACTCCAGTTCAGGTGATGCAGTACCCTGCTCTGGACGTCCATCCTTTGACTTCCAGCCGAGTCAATAGAACACCTTCTGTTATGCGGTTTAAAAGGACGACAGACTGCAGATCTATATGGTGTATCAGAGAAGACGATCACAAGGCGAATGAGCCAGTTTGATATACGGTAAGCTGCAACGGCTGTATTAGTTTAGGTACTTTGACATGGAATGCCCAAAGCAGCTCCACCTAATATTTTGAACTGAACAACTTTGCCACTGATCAGAGCTGTACAGTTGTTTGAAAAAGTAGCTGCGAATATGCAACTGACTTTCTACTCGTAAAACAAGGGTCAAATACTCAGTTCTAAAAGGGCCGCCAACATTGTAATTTCTTCCGATAAATCTTCAATTCTCTCTCTGAAATACGTAATATCTTCGGCAGAATCCATTTCATCGGCAGTAGTAAGTATTTTTCTAATTAACTCTTGTGCTATCGATTCACCAATCAGTAACTAGAGGGCGTGTTAGAGCCCACCCTCTCAACTTTGACGAGTGAAAGTGACCGTTTTATTTCAAGCCGTATTTCATGACGGTTTGCAGGAATGTTACGGACAAAATGAAATAAATAAATAAATAAGCAACGAAAAACATATTTCGTGACACATTTATTTATTTATGCTCTCATTTCATGACATATTTATTTATTAAGGCTCTCATTTCATGACACATTTATTTATTTATGCTCACATTTCTCAGTACTTTTATTTATTTACGCATTTATTTATTTATTTCATTTTGTCCGAAATATTCCTCCATAGCTTCCCTGCAACCCTGCTCTAGATAAGTGGTTTAGGAAATGGATTGATGGATAATTATAACGCCTTTCACAAAGGCAATATGACACACCACTAGAACAAAGCACTAAATATAGGTGCCCCCTTCTTAGATCTCATGACTTTCATCACATAGTTCCATGGAAGGTGTTGCCATGTAATGGCAAGAGATGGGCAGGACTATGTGAAGTAAGGACCTCATGTTTAAAAATTGCAGACTGCTGAGAAAGTGTGGGGAGACCCTTAAAATGGATTACAAGAGTGTTGTTCAGTGGATTCAGAAAGTATTCAGTCCCCTTGATTTTCTACAAACTTTACTGTGTTGCAGATTAAATTTTAAGCAAGTACATCAGCATTCAACCTCCTGAAGGATGTAAGAGGGAGTGATAGTACAGGGATCAATGGAGTAGGAAGAGAAGAAGTGGAATATGGGAGTCAAAAAACCTCTTAGCTCAGAATGGAGTTCAGACTCCTCCACTGGCCCAGCCCTTCATATGTAGTTTTCATCTGGCCCCGCCCATCTCCATCTGTTGCCTGGCAACTTATCATGCTATAGTCACATGATGGACCAGGCAAAGGAAATAAAGAGGAGAGCCTGAAAAGAGTCATTTGCTTTAACACTGTGCATTTTGTCCTTATGAAATCTGTTGATCAAGTGCCCCGTGCTCATGTTTATTGTGTTGTTTGTTATTTGAGTTTTGTTTTTGTTTAGTGACTTTGGATAACTTTTGTGCCTGGCCTCGGCAAATCTTAATTATTATTTTTTTATTTCAATACTATTTCATGATGGCTCCTCTAAATCTTCCTTTTTACTCTGGATCAGCCATCCACAAGTTGACACTCAAAGCTTGTCAAACATAATGGAGTATCAAAGTTAGGAGGTGACTCCAGGTAAGCAAGTCACTTTGTGCCCGATGCCTTAACTGAGGAAAATGCAACTAGATTGAGTGTCGGGGAGATGTCCCTGTTACTGGAGCACAGAAGAGTGGTGGGCTCTGTGTTGATGACCTTGTAGCTGATCTCTGGGTACTGCTGAAGGTGCAGCAGACAGACGACTTTCATTTTAACATTAACTTACTAGAAAGAGTGGATTCACAATTTATATGGTAAAACAATCATCGAACATAAGAACACAAGAAATTTGACTGAGAAGAACAGACCATTCAGTCTATCAGGCTTGTTTGTTTAGCTAATAGCTAAGATGTCCCAATATCTCATTTAGCTACTTCTTAAAGTTTGTTGAGGATTCTGCTGCAGCTACATGACTCCATAGTTTGTTCCACATTCCTACACCTCTCACATGAAGAAGTGTTTCCTGGCTTGAGCACTAAATGCACTTTCCCATACTTTCTACTTAAGTCCTCGAGTAGGCGTTTCACCATTAATTTGAAAAAATTCTGCTTGGATCTACTTTACCAATCCCTTTGAGAATTCTAAAGACCTGGATGAGGTCTTCACTTAGCCTCCACTGCTCGAAACTGTACAACTGTACAAGTTTAACTCACTGAGTCTGTCACAGTAGGACATGTCCTTAACTCCTGAGATGCTCCTGGTTGTTCTCCACTGCACAGCTTCAAGTGCTGCTATGTCTTTCTTGTAGTGTGATGACCAGAACTGCACACAGGACTCCAGATGTGGCCTTACTAGTGCATTATATACAGTAGTTTGAGCATAACACCCCATGACATAAATTCAACAGTTTGTTTGATATAAGCTAACATTTTATTTGCCTTTTTAAATGCTTCTGTGCATTGCTTAGTCAGTGAAAATGTTGTGTCAACATAAACTCCTAAATCCTATTCAGAGGTTGCTAGCTGTGTGACAGTGTCCCTCATCTTGCATGAATACCTCATGCTCCTTCTGCCCAAATGTAGTACTTTGTACTTTTCTACATTATACTGCATCTTTCAAGTGCTCCACCAGTTCCAAAGCTTGAATTCTTTTTTTTTGCTGCCACCATAGCGTGTGCCATCCCTCCAATTTTAGTGTCATCTGAAAATCTGACAAGTTTTGTAACAATAACAAAATCAATGTCATTAATTTAAATCAGAAAAAGTAACAGTCCACGGACAGACCACTGAAGAACACAACTGATGACCCCACTGCATTCTCCTCTTATCTATACTCTTTGTCTCCTGCTGGTTAACCACCTTGACATCCAGTTTTGTAGGTTTCCTCTGATGCCTACAGCTACAAGTTTCAGAATTAATATTAGGTGTGGGACTGAGTCAAAGGCTTTTTGAAAGTCAAAATCAATTATGTTTCATGCTTTGCTTTTGTCAACTATTGCAGGTGCCTGTTCACAAAAATCTAAAAGATTGGTTTGTCAAGATCTTCCTCTCAACAACACAACCCATGTTGCCTGTTATATAGCATGTTGTTTTTATCAATTAATTATTTCTTATTGTACAGCATTTCCATAATTTTGCATGGCACAGAAGTAAGACTTATTTGTAATTACTAGAATCCATTTTGAACACGGGGGTCATATTTGCTACTTGGGTCACATTTGTAATTGATTTGTTAATTGAAATTTTCTTCTTGCATCAAACATAAAATATCTTCTCAATTCTTCCAATTTGCTTTTCTACACAAACTAGTGATGAGTGAAGCAACAGAGTTTCGTTTTACATACAGTTTAGCAAAAGTGCCTCTAAAGGCCATAGCACATTTGATGGGTTTTGTGCCAATTTACAATCATGGCCTTCATTTACATGATCTTAGAGAGTCAAAGGCAGTTGGCCGTGTGCTCCCGTAAAGGCCAGTCACCTAATGTGACATACTTAGTGACTCGGTCCAACTAATCCACAGGGGTGGGCTCTGTGTACATGAGAGCTGACCACCAATGAATGCTCATCTGGAAGTACAATGCATACAATGCAGCAACAAGGAATAGGGAATGCAGGTGTTTTGGACCTCACAAACAGAATCAACGGTCATCTGACTAAAGTCTCGAATTTTATGCACCCCGGCAGAATGGAAAATAAAGAGGAGAGACTTTGGCTAAGCTCACCATACCTGTAAACCCTTCACACGGTATAGGCTCCATTAGGCAGTACTGTACATTATTGGCTGCCAGAGAAAGGGGCCAACACGACTGTGCTGGGAAGTCATCATGCTGTCATGAAATCTGACAAGCCCAGCAATTTTCAGTCATGTAAACTGACATGGTCCAGCAACGAAATCAACAACCGGTCACTAAGTTTGACATACCCAATGGCTAGAAGTTGCATAACGTGATGTCAGCTTAAAATTTGTTTCTAATATGATTTTCCAACTTTGAAATGAATAACTCTAAAATTAGATTTTTGAGGGTTATCCAAATTATTTAGGGTGGAAAGCAAGGAATATTACTTTCTAGGAAAAAATGTTTCCACTGTTGTTGTACCGTTTTCTTGGTCTCCTTCCTTGCAGCAGCATGTGCTTGTATTGGCCTTGCGTTGCTGTCTGTCTACACATTTCCCTCACCAGTTCCACTTCACACTGCTCATATGCAGTCAGAGTTAACATCATCTGCACTCACTTTCCCCAACTCCATAAGCAAAGCCAAGCTTTCTGAAGATCCTCTGGTGGCCATGTGCCCAGGTCAATGAAGTGTAACAATGAAGAAGCACCCATGAAATGCTTGCAGCATGCTTTCTATCTGCGTCCCACTTTGCATATTTTTTTCCACTGCAGATGAGATGAAATTGTAAGTGTTGGTAAAGCTATTAAAAAATAACCCAGGAAGGTGCCCTGATAGGTCAGTAATATAATGAAAAATGTGCCTAGAAGATATCTTTTAAGAGGGGTGTACGAATGGTCATTTTTAGTCTTTAACCCTGTCTTTGGTTACAGTAGGAACATTTGAACAGAAACCTATTATACACCGACAGATATATGCAGATATATATATGTTGCAAAGTTTTACTGTCAAATAATGCAAAGAGTACGCGGCACGTGTTTCGCCCTAATTCTGGGCTCATCAGGCGTACACACTCACTGCACCCCTCTCGGGAATCGAACCTCGGACGTCAGCGTTAGAGGTGAAGCCTCTTACGTTGCGCCACGGCGTGTGGGTCGTTTATTTGACAGCATGTAGATCTGGGTAATTACATTCATGGCATTCGTAGTCTGAATCACAATCTGATTGTATGGGGTCCGAGGTTCGATTCAGTGTAGTGAGTGTGTACGCCTGATGAGCATATGATCTATGATCTGCTTTTCGCAACTGAAAGAGGGCACCGTGGTGGATGTTTGCCGGCTTGCAGACCAACCACAAGCGTTACCTTGTAGGTAACCAACCATACAATCAGATTGTGATTCAGACTACGAATGCCATGAATGTAATTACCCAGATCTACATGCTGCCAAATAAACGAGCCACACGCCATGGCGCAACGTTAGAGGCTTCGCCGCTGACGTCCGAGGTTCAATTCCCGAGAGGGGGTGCAGTGAGTGTGTACGCCTGATGAGCCCAGAATTAGGGCGAAACACGTGCCGCGTACTCTTTGCAACATCTATGATCTGCTTCTCGCAACTGAAAGAGGGCACCGTGGCGGATGTTTGCTGGCTTGCAGATCAACCACAAGCGTTACCTGGTAGGTAACCACCCATACAATCAGATTGTGATTCAGACTACCAATGCCATATACAGTAATCCCTCGCTATATCGCGCTTTGACTTTCGCGGTTTCACTCTATCGCGGATTTTAAATGTAAGCACATCTAAATATATATCACAGATTTTTCGCTGGTTCGCGGATTTCTGCAGACAGTGGGTCTTTTAATTTATGGTACACGCTTCCTCAGTTTGTTTGCCCTGTTGATTTCATACAAGGGACGCTATTGGCGGATGGCTTAGAAGCTACCCAATCAGAGCATGTATTACATATTAACTAAAACTCCTCAATGCTATAAGATATGCATCCCGCTCGGAGCTTGATTGTTTGCTTGTCTCTGCCTCTCTCTCACCCTCTCTGACATTCTCTGCGCCTGACGGAGGGGGTGTGAGCAGAGGTGCTGTTTGCTTAAAAGATACCGACGCTCCTCTAAAAAAATGCTGCTTTATTGCGGTGCTCGGCATATTTAAAAGCACACGGATTGATTTTTTGATTGTTTGCTTTAATCTCGCTCTCTCTCTCTCTCTGACGTTCTCTGCGCCTGACGGAGGAGATGTGAGCAGAGGGGCTGTTTGCACAGAGGCTGTTTGCTTAGAAGATACTAACGCTCCTTTAAAAAATGCCGCTGCAAACTTAAAAGCACAAGTATTGATTTTTTGATTGTTTGCTTTTCTTTGCGAGCTCTCTCTCTCTCTCCCTCTGAAATTCACTGCTCCTGAAGAGAAGATCTATTTGCATTCTTTTAATTGTGAGAAAGAACTGTCATCTCTGTCTTGTCATAGAGGACAGTTTAAACTTTTGACTAAAGGGTGTTATTTCATGTCTAGAGGGCTCTAATAATGTTAACAAGTGTGGGAGAGTTTATAAGGGCTTAAAATATATAAAAATAACTACACAAACATATGGTTTCTACTTCGCGGATTTTAGTCTATCGCGGGGGGTTCTGGAACACAACCCCTTGATCGAGGATTACTGTATATATATATATATATATATATATATATATATATATATATATATATATATATATATATATATATATATATACTGTATATAAACCATTAGTTTGGCTGCCTTTGGTTCGTAGGAGAAGGTAAATACATTTTTCCAAGATGCCTTAATGGCACTTGTGGTTGCCAAAATTTTCCCTTAATACAAGATCAAGACTTTATAGTCAATATTATTGGGAAAGGCTGCAGCTCCCTGTCACTGGTTCATTGCAATTGTGTCTTGATCAGGAGAATCCAACACCACTAATATGAACTCCTACAATTCTGGTCATTCATTCAGGCCTCAACAACTAACTGGCAAGATTAAGATGGTCTCAAACCTTTTGGACACCACAAGGGCCTCATCCCATCAATGCAGTAGCTCCCAGCAGGGCACATCTGGCACTCAGAAGCTTGTCTCTCAGAAGTATAGGTGCCTGGAGGACAACTAACTGGCTTACTGCTGCCCAGGGGACAGAAATGGCCAGCAGGACAAGGGCCACCAGTGTGCTCATCCATTGGTGTAGGAGTTTGAGCATTACGAGTGCAGTAAAACCTGAAATGAGGAAAACCAACATTATCAAAATTTTAAAGAAAAGAGTTCAAATCAGATATGCCTTTTTTGGATTTGTGTAACAGTGAATAATATGTAGTAAAAAGGTTACTAATAAAAATAAAGATGAATAATATTTTTTATTATTAATGTCTAACAATATACTGCAAATGTTTCTATAATATAATTTCAAATTGCAAGGAACATAGAAGTAGGCCACTGTAATTATTCTCACTAAACAACCAGGCTTTTAGGAATGTGATTTTTGATAACAAGAGTACTGGGACTGGGGAGGGGTTGGACCTTGAAATACTCCTTCCTCCTACAGGAAGACATTTTGAAGGAGGAGAGACAGGTTTTAGGTTTATGATTCCAGCAAATGTGAGTGGAACACGTCACTAAAGAAGAAACTTATATAAAGTCAGATGATGAGCAGGCTAAGAAGAGAACAGACTAGATAAGGTCCTAAAGAGGAGAGCAGTCCAGATGGTGATCTGAAGAGAAATGCAATACAATACTATTTATTATTGTAAAGCCCAAAATCACACAAGAAGTACCGCAATGGGCTTTAACAGGCCCTGCCTCTTGACAGCCCCCCAGCCTTGACTCTCTAAGGAGGAGGAGGAGGAGGAGGTTAGAAGCACACACAGATACTGCGCATTGCTGCACCCACCACATGACAAACCAACTCAGGATCCCATGATTAGGACCCGAGTGCAGCCATGCAATGGGTGACACCTCAGCACCACACTAGTTCAGATGGAGTGGAACAGTGTGAGGTTTTTTTATGGTGGCTGGAGGGTCAATTCTGCCACCAACCCCCAGGTCTTTCCCTGCAGTTTGGAGGGCCTACATGCAGGGCTGGATGGAGATTAACGTCATACCCAGGACTCTCTAAGAAGACAAAGAAAACCTCCCAATAAAAAAACCCCTGTAGGCAAAAAAATGGAAGAAACCTTGGGAAAGGCAGTTCAAAGAGCGACTCCTTTCCAGGTAGGTTGGGCATGCAGTGGGTGTCAAAAAAGAAGGGGGTCAATACGATACAATACACAGAACAGGACACAAGTAATCCTCAATACAATACAATAGTGCAATAGAAATATTACAAGTACAGAGCAGAATTCAACAGTAGATAACATCACATAAAGAGAATCAAGTGTAACTACAATAAGTTTATGCACCACCTGAAAGAGCTCCTCTAGCACTATCAGGTCGTATGCTTTGCAAAGCCTCTTTGGATTTGTTTATGGCACTAGATATATTACCGTATATTTAAAGATTAAAGCTTACTATCTATAATAAAGAATAAGTGTGTAACTTGTCCTCCTGTCTGTCCTAATTGCCTGCAATAAGATGGGGGAAGTGTTGAACTATATTTACATGATACCTTTATCCAAGACAACTTATGTTGTACAACATTTATGACATAATTGGTTACATTTCTTTTGGCTTTCTAAATGGAGCAAAGGGCAGATCAAGTGACTTTCTCATGGTCACATGGTGTCAGTAGCAGGAGTTGAACCCACAACCTCAGGGTTTGAAGTCCAAAGCCTTAACCTCTACACCCCCCCTGCCCATACACTTACAGTGTGGTAAGCGTATAGGATTTGATGCATTCTCTTATGGTCTGCATAATAAACAATATAAGGGTGAGACTCAGGTCTCCCTAGGACCCTACCACAACACAGCACTGTCATAGCTGCAACTATTAAAGAGAGCCCTGCAAAGCAAAAAGAGGGTGCTGACTCCATAGGAGAGGCAGCCATAGGATTGGACATTAGAATTGAGAGATGTATTATAGTCAAAATGGCAACCAAAAGTCCTCAACCAGGAAGTTAAAATACTAAGATTCAAGTCAAGTAATAGAACAGTAATTCAAGAAACAGAGAAATAAAATGTAACCAGTGCCAAGACATTAGACTTCAAAAGAGTCAAAAACTAATTGATTAACCGGACTTTCAAAAATAACACATAACAGAACAGTAAATGTTTAAAGTGAATGCAAAACCTTCAACCAACAGCCCAATGCAACGTGCTAGTGATGTCACATGACATGATGTTCAGGTGACATAGTTTAGCAACTGCAACTCACGTCTTAGTGACTCCCCCAGAAAAACAAAACTGTGCTACAGAAGAACAAGATTACTTAAAAATCCATCCATCCATCCATTTTCTAACCCGCTGAATCCAAATACAGGGTCACGGGGGTCTGCTGGAGCCAATCCCAGCCAACACAGGGCACAAGGCAGGAACCAATCCTGGGCAGGGTGCCAGCCCACCGCAGGACACACACAAACACACACTAGGGCCAATTTAGAATCGCCAATCCACCTAACCTGCATGTCTTTGGATTGTGGGAGGAAACCGAGCGCCGGAGGAAACCCACGCAGACACGGGAGAACATGCAAACTCCACGCAGGGAGGACCCGGGAAGCGAACCCGGGTCTCCTAACTGCGAGGCAGCAGCGCTACCACTGCGCCACCGTGTCGCCCTTTACTTAAAAATAATTAAAAAAAAAAATTAAAAACTTATTGTTCCTTAGTCTTCAAATCCCCCATAACAATGCATATTGAAAAATAAAAGACTAAGGGATATCCACATAAACTGTAAAGCATATTTTGCCTGAAGAGGAGCTGCTATTCTCTGTAAGTTTTAATGCAACAGGAAGCAAAAAAATCTGGAAGCACAACAGGAAAACATTGTGCAGCATTACAAATTCTTACTTGTGTCCTGAGCGGTTTGTAGGCCTTTTGGCTGTTTAAGTATTATACTTATTTCAAAGCCCTCAAGCTTCTTCATTACTCTACTCTGTGTGGTCTGGGGGTCTTAGCTTAGCTTGGTTGTGCTAAGATCTGGCCGTACGCTCCTCTAAAATCAAATTCAAAGGAACAACCCTCAAGGACTTGCTTCATTTACTAAATGACCATAAACGAGTGCCTCCCTAAGCCAAGTAGCTCCAAATGAGCATAAAATGAATACCGAAATGTTTGAAAAAGTGAATGAGGCGCAGCATTAAAGGATTAAAGGTATCCCTAAAACAGTCAAAGTACACAGGCAAACACATACAAATTGCAACAAACTCCATGACATATTAGGCTTTTCCTGTAAACATCAGGAGAGCTGATGAATTTACTTTATCCACGTCTTCTTTAACAGGGAAAATAGCCTGTGCAATTTTCATTCATGCATGTATATGGTGTCAGTCATCATGAAAACGTCCCTACATTGCAGCCATCTTGGATTCCAGAAGACAATGAGAGATCATCAGAAACCAAAATGGCAAATCTTTAAAGAAGTGTAAAGCATTTTTATGGAACTTCTGCTTTATGAAGGAGCTACCACTTAAATGAAAATACCCACAAACAAAACCAATAGAAGACTGAGAGTACATACCCTGGAAAACAAGGCCCTGATGGACTGGTGAGGCCTGATCTGCCACAAAAAGATCCACCTGGACATGGAAGACATTCCTCTGAGGTTTTCAGACCTGTGCTGTTAGACATTGTGCCCACTGGGCAAGGCAGAGGATAGGGTGTCCCTGAAAAAGGCAAAAAAAGAAATGAAAAGGCTGCATTGAAAAGTCTCTCTATGGAGATTTCAGTTTTGCCACTGACTCTGTCTTGTCCCAGTTCTAGCAGTGTGTCCTGTGGTCACAACAAATTCAGTCACATGACGCTGCTACCTGATTAGTAGCTTTGCCTTGTATAGAGCTGGGACAGTCACCTCAGCTGTGTCACTGGGTGGCCCTGCCTCCATGGGCTCCATATAAAGGAGGCAGGGCAGACACAAAACACACTACATATAGTCTTTATACAACACAAAATGTAAAATAATTAATATATATAATTCAGACCAAACAAAACCAAAAACTGAATTAATAACATAATATGAAAAATAGCTTAAATTTACATAAAGAATAATTAAACGAATGACATCCTTGAATCAGGGAAAACACCCTGGCTGGAATATAACATCAACAAAGTGTACTGGGAATGACCAAGATGACGACTGGGTGTTAGCACGAGCGGTGCGTGTTTAAAAATCATTCCAGACTCTTTGCAACCATAAAAATGCAGCTTTATTGTGGTTTATATGATAACAGAGTTAGAAAATGTACATATGGTGTAACACTGAGGTGCGATCAGTGACTAAAATAACTGACATGAAAGTTGGAGAATTAAATGCTTTATCAAAGAGTCAGATATCACATTTTGTTTAGGAAATATTTTTGGAACAATGAGTCATATTCAAGAATAACAGTGATAACAGAATGTCATTACTGTACATTAGTCAGTAGACTATGCTAAATGTCTGACTTTTAACAGCACTTTACAATGTCTTGCAGCTAAAAATGAAGGTCAAACAGGCTTGTTGTGGCTCAACAGCTTTCAGGGACAGCAGATTCAACATCAAGAGATGGCATCCATTGATGTGAGTTCATGGCGGAGGGACTGTGACTAACAATTTTAAAAGTATACCCAATAGAGCAGTACCCAAAATGTACCAAATGAAAAGTAAAAATACAAAATGAACAACATTAGCATAAAATCCACATCAATATTGATCGATGAAAGTTGAAAAGCAACTGAAATAAGTTCTCCATTTGGCTACTAATCTTGGTTAAAACACAGTAATTTAATAAAATTATATAAGTAAGTAAGATCTTGGTGGCACGGTGGCGCAGTGGGTAGCGCTGCTGCCTCACAGTTAGGAGACCCGGGTTCGCTTCCTGGGTCCTCCCTGTATGGAGTCTGCATGTTCTCCCCGTGTCTGTGTGGGTTTCCTCCCACAGTCCAAAGACATGCAGGTTAGATGCATTGGCAATCCTAAATTGTCCCTGGTGTGTGTGTGTGTCCTGCAGTGGGCTGGTGCCCTGCCCAGGATTTGTTCCTGCCTTGTGCTCTGCGTTGGCAGGGATTGGCTCCAGCAGACCCCGTGACCCTGTGTTAGGATATAGCAGGTTGGATAATGGATGGCTGCGGTGGGATGGCACTGTGCTCAAGGTTTGTTTACTGCTTTGTGTCCTGTGTTGGCTGGGATTAGCTCTGGCAGACCCCCGTGACCCTGTAGTTAGGATATAGTGGGTTGGATAATGGATGGACGGTAAGAACTTGAACAGGAAATAACTTATAGTATAATGAGAATACCAAAGCTGTTGGCTTTGTAACATGTCAAGGAACACAGGGAGAACATTCAAACTGGGCTCAGATTTGAACCCTGAATTGTGGAGCTGTGATGCTGCAGTACTACCCACTGCATTCAAATGTCGCCCACCACTATAATATTATAAAAGTAAATGTGAACCTAAAGATGCCTCTAAGTCAGACTAGATGGCCAGTCTGGCCCTTTGTCACCTTCCACTAACTCCCAGTTTGTCCCAGGTGACTCCCCCAGAGTGTCACAAATTAGTGATTTTTTTTCCTAAATCACTTTACCTCACTTATAAATTATCATAAATTCTCCTCTTTCTTAGAGTACCTTATTGGTGCCCATTTTTACCCATGTGAATGACACCCATTAATGATTTGTCCCACATCTCTAGTGTACTTCTGTGATATGAACATACTACTCACCTGCTAGGCAGTAGTGTCCTGGAGGGCAGGGTCCACCTGATGGACCTTCTTCAGGGTTTGCTATCTGAGATCCTTTTTTGCACCAGAATCCAGGCCAGCAGTCACCTGGAATTAAAAAAAGATAAAAAAAAGGAGGTTATCATGAGACAGAGGTGTAAAAGCAGGAGAGCCACAGTCAGTGAGGGGGCCTGCATTAAGACTGTGCAGGATGTACCCTAGGACTCAAAATCCTCCTCACCTGTAGGTGCTGCCAGGCCCACTTCTGAGCAGAACTTTCCGGCAGCACAGGGGAAGCAGCCACTTGAATCCTGCAGCCCTTTCTGAGGACTGAATGACCCCGGTGGACATCCAAACTGGGTGGCAAACTGAGTTCCTGCTAAACAAAAGTATCCCTGAGGGCACGGGTACAGGGTGACATCACTGACTGGTCCTTGCCTGTTGTCACAGTAGTAACCTAAAAAAGACAATCAAGATTTAAAACAAAAAATGTACCCCTTGAATTTAAAACCTGGAATGTTGTGACTTGTGAGCAGTAGTGCACCTCAACTCCATAGCAGGGTTAGGAAATCAGCCAGGCAAGAAGGAAGAGCTCATGTCAGTCAGGGGGTTCTGAAGAGGGAAGGAGTGGGCATCTCACCTTAGCTGTTAAGAGTTTGAGACAAGACTGGCCCACGTCATGGTGGGGTGGGACCCTAAAGAAAACTGGCAAACCATGAGTGATCCAGGGAGGTCTGAGAATGCTTACATATCAAATGACTCTCTGCAAGGGTGGCATCAGCTGATAGTGTCCTGGGGGTTTGAATGTATCATGTAGAGAGGTGCATGATGATGGTGGAGACACACGCCACTTCAGGCTATGGTGAATGACAGAGATTGATTTGGCTTGAGTGTGAAGAGGGGCTAAAGTCATTAAGTGGGGTCTTAAATCAGGGCAAGGAAACAGAGACCAAAGATGAGTGGAAATGGATGCGTCTGAAGTTGGCCATTTGATAAGACATCAGAGACTGAACCAGCCAGAGGATCATCCAGGGAAATTTTTCATTCAGACAGACATGGCCACACAGATCCACATAGTTAGTTATGTCTTAGATGGTCCTCTAGGTTACCTGCATCACATGGTGTGCATGAAGCCTGAGCCTGTAGTGGTTGATAAGATCCTGACTCACAGATGAGTGGCTTTGGACTCTTCTCTGGGCAGTAATGTCCAGTCGGGCAGATGTAAGCTGTACTTAACTGCTGGCCAGGTGGGCAGTAGTACCCTGAAATGATGAAAGGAGAAGAAGTGTGTGAGTAATGGATAGAATCTCATCAAATGAGCCAAGCTCATGGTTTCTGACGTACCTGCATGGCATGGACCACTGGGCATGACTAGCCCTGCCACATCACAGTAGAAACCTGCAGGGCAAGCTTGGCATTCATTTACAGCTGTTAGACCCTGCACATTGGAAAAGGTGCCAGCTGGACACAGAATTGGCTCCACTGAGCCAGAACCTGCAGACAAAAAGGTAAAGATAATGGAATATGAGCTGCTTAATGTGTGCACACTTGGAGAGGTTCCATTTTTGTCATTCAATGCTAAACGCCAGCTCAGATAAAAGAAGTGGAGTTTCTGTTGTTATTCAGCAGTTGGGCAAACACTGCCAACTTCGCTGTCGAGCTAGTTGGAGAAATAATCTTACCACAGTAGGTGCCAGCTGGGCAGATGTTTCCTGTAATGTGGTTTGTGGGCTTAGGACGAGCAGCTCGACCTGAGCAATAGTAGCCAGCAGCACAGGGTCCACTTGGCATGGCCAGCCCTATGGGTCACACACAATGCATTAATTTCAACACAGAAACTTTTATCTCCTGGTGCCAGCTTTGGGCTCAGCAGCCAAGAAAACTTCCCTCATACACCCCCTGACTGACCCTGGTGTACATACCTGACCCATTGCAGTAAGCTCCAGGGGGACAACCGATGGGTTCTGAGCTGCCTTCTGGACAGTAGTAGCCCTCCTGACACTTCCCTCCGGTGGCAGTGGCGGGGCACAGGCAGTTAGCATTGGTGTAATTGTCCAGGTCAAAGGGCTGGGCATTCCACGCAGCTGACACACAGAACCAGCCTGCAGAATTGAAATGTGATCCAATAGGATAGAAGGAGACAGACAGACATACAGACAGACAAACAGATGAAATGAAAAGCACGGTCTGCTCACGATGGACAACATTTTTGCCTTTAATTCCCAATTGATCACTTTGGCTGATTTCACAAAATTTAAAGACACATAGTGTGAACACATCTGGATTTCTACATGTGGGTTTTTGGTATATGTTCAAGTTCAAGTTCACATTTCTCAGAACTATTTGGCATCGATTGTACATGTTTAATAATTTTATTTTTTTAATTTGAAGTGCTAATTTTTGACAATTTAAAAAACTCTTATTTTTGCCCACTGCATTACGTTGACCCTATGATTACTTCCCTTCTGCCTGCTCAGACAGTTAGCAGCTTCAGGTTCCTGGGTATCCAGATCACCGATTACCTTTTTGCGATTTATTGACACCCACTGCATTCTCAAAAAGGTGTGGCAAACACTCTTTTTCTTGAGGAAGCCAAAGAGCTTTAGGATGGGAAAGAACATTCTAGTGAACTTCTACCACTTCCCTATTGAAGTATCCCGGCCGGATGTTTCACAATGTGGTTTGGTAACGTGACTTACCAAGATCACAATCTCCAGCGAATGACTGTCTGTACAGCTTCTGACCTTCAACAGGTTCTACTCTACCAGATGTCCAAGGAGAGTTGAGTTCATCATCTCCGATGGAGGCAATCTAAGCTCACCTTCTGTTTACACTTCTGTTACTTTAGTCCCACCACACGTTCTACACACTTCGTGGACAGCTTCTTTCCCCCAGGCCATAAGATCACTGATCTCTCAGTAACCTGGTCTTACCTGCCCTGTACTGTACCCACCTGCTGGTTTTTGTTTAATTCTGCTGTATGTGACACGTGGACTGCCATCTGCACATTTCTTTTCGCCACTACTCTTTAATGCAGTCTACATGTCTGCACAGTTCTGTTTTGGACTATGTACATTATGCCATTCGTCTGTTAGTCGTATTTAGGGTATTTATTTATGCATCATCATCTTATTGCCTTATTGATTGTATATTCTTTCCTGTCATATACAATCCCCAATGCAAACTGTGGTACAAATATTTTCACAGTGTATGTGACAATAAAGATCACTAATCTCTAATTCAGATCCTGGCCTAATCAAAATATGTGTAGGGTCTTCATGTTCTCCTCGTGGCCTCCAATGGGTTCTCCAGTTCCCCGCCAAACCCCAAACATGTGCTTTTAGAATCAAGTGAGCCTGGCTTGACTGGTACCCTGCTCTTTGTCCTATGCTGCCAGGAGAGATTCTGCTATCCTATTTTTTTAATTAATAGTGTCAGAGATGGCTGGAGTGGCGACTTGGCCGAGACGCCCAGGAGGACCAGAGGAGGGCTTGCACCTTCCCCAGACCATGTGGGGGTGACCACCCTGGTTGCTTTGGGGACCACGGGTACAGAGCTTTGAAGCTCAACCCTGTAAGGGCCTGTGGTCACCGTCAAGGGGCGCCCCGGTGCCTTTGGAGCCCTGGACCTCAGCACTTCCGCCACACCCGGAAGTGCTGGGGGGAAGAAGACTGGGGACACCCGGAGTGCTTCCAGGTGCGCTGCCGGCACTTCCGCCACACAGGGGAGTGTCCGCGGAGGAGTGCCAGGAAACACCTGGAGCCCATCCGGGCATGTATAAAAGGGGCCGCCTCCCTCCATACGATGGCTGGAGTCGGGTGGAAGAGGACAGAGCTCAGAGGAAAGGAGTGGAGGCGGACCACAGACAGTGAAAGGCATAGTGAGAAGGCCTGGACTTGAGGGGTGATTGGTGCTGCGGCACTGGGTTGTGCTCACTTTTGTGAATATAAATAGTCTAAATAAACGTATGTGAGGTGAAACCATCATGTCTACCTGTCTGTGTCTGGGCTGTACCCCACAATAGGTTAAATGAATGTTCGTTTTTCATTTTAATTGAACTTGGCTATCGCCACAATTATTCCAAATTGTAAAGATTATTTTTTAATTTGGATTTATTTCTTGTTCTCTTCATAGTACTGTGTTGCTGTGCCTGAGCCCTCAATTCATATCCTGGCCTGCACCTGTTCTGCATTGAGTCCTGCTGTTCTCTTGCGCTCCTAACCTTCTTTGCACTTTCCAGACACGGCGGTCAGCCTCTCTTTCTCACAGTAGTAGCCCGGTGGGCATGGCAGACAGCTGTCAAGGCTCTGGGTCATAGCTTCAGGATTGTAGTACCCTCGGGGGCATGGAAACTCCGTGGCATAACATGTGCCTGAAACAACAAAGACAATGAAAGGTCATTTTGCTACGAGTCAGGAAACTTCTAAAAATGTATTTCTTGTGCTAGGACTTTTTTCCTTGGATTCTAGATGGTGTTCTTTTGAAAGCTACTTAGTCCAGAGAGTTTTCTGATTGTGGTATTTGCTGTACATTATTTCTCTGGAGCAATATTATCTTTTGTTTGCTTATTATATTGTGTTTTACTGGTACGGTGGCATTTTGGAGACTGGTTGATGGGACATGAGCTCCCGTTATTAGGTGATGACCATGACGTCACTAGCACAACACTTGCAAAGCTGGAGCCTCATGCTGCTTAGCATCCAGGATTGCTTTTGCTTTTAAAAGTCTTGCATATTACCTAAAATGTGTTCATTACCTAAAATGTATATATCTTCTGGTGAACAACTCCTTGTTATAGTTAAGATAGGAATCCTCTCGGCTTATGTTTCATTTACTTTTTGCTGTCTTTCGTGCTTTCTTTCCATTATATTTTATTATTTTCCATTATTTTATATAATATTTCTCTGTTCATTTATTATTTGTTTACCTATATATTGTTTAGTTATTGTTTCATTTCAGGGTGTGTTTTGCTGTTCTCATATGTCTCCTGTATTTTGTGAGTGGTTCCCCAAGAGGTGGAGCCACCTATTTATCTCTGCGGAGTGACCACCCCAGCCTTATAAGGGCTTATGGGTAATGTGGTCCCTTGTGGTTCATTTGAATGCGCTCAGGCGAAGGTGTTGAAAGTTTTGTGCTCTTGTTATTGTTCTGTTTTTCTCTGCTCTCGTTTTTGGTTTCTCCTAGGATTTGTGTATTTGGGACTTTGTTGCTTACAACTGCCTTTTGTTTCTTTTTGCTCATTTGAGTTTTTTAATTACAGTTAGGAAATAAACTTTTCTTATATAAAGATTTTTTTTGTTTGCCTTTTTTTTACCAGCCAGGGGTTAGCGGTTGCCCCTTCCCTTGTGAGGCGTTCTGATGATTTTTGGTCATTTTCATGAGTAGGCCCAAGCCAGCCTGAGCTTAATTGGAGTATTTTTTGACTGTTTGTTTGTTTCTTCTGTCCTCTCAGTCCTCTAACCTTACCATCTGACTCATTTGTAGAGACTTATAATATAATACTGTATTTGAGGACACTAGTTTTCTACTAAATTATATATCTACTAGCCAATCCATGGCGTAGCATACGCCACATAATTATGTTTTGATGGGTGAACACTTCCTGAAAGACACAGTTGTCCAAATGGGGTGGGTTTGAGGATATGACTGTAAGTGAATGAAAGGATGGAACTTTGGAGAGAGCAACATACAATTATCCGCGACTGAAAACTGGAGGACCGCCGCCGCGCCCCCACCTCCCAGAGCGAGGGACGGGGCTGGACAGCAGCCCTCTAAGAAGTTGGACACCGACCGCTCGGTGGTCACGTAACTATTTAGAATTAACCAGACAAATCGCTCCACCAACTAAGAACGGCCATGCACCACCACCCACAGAATCAAGATAAAGCTATCAATCTGTCAATCCTCTCCGTGTCCGGACCAGGTGAGGTTTCACGTGTTGAGTCAAATTAAGCCGCAGGCTCCACTCTTGGTGGTGCCCTTCCGTCAATTCCTTTAAGTTTCAGCTTTACAACCATACTTCCCCCGGAACCCACAGACTTTGGTTTCCTGGTTGGCCGCCCGGAGGTTCATGAGAATAGCGCCGCCGGATCGCCAGTCGGCATCGTTTATGGTCGGAACCACGACGGTATCTGATCATCTTCGAACCTCCGACTTTCGTTCTTGATTAATGAAAACATTCTTGGCAAATGCTTTCGCTCTCGCTCGAATTGTTGGTGGGCGGGGCTCTGTCGTGCGTATCCCATAGTCTGTCTTGCATGCCATGGTCGACTGCTTAGTGAATTGTTGGTGGGCGGGGCTCTGTCGTGCATATCACATAGTCTGTCTTGCGTGCCATGGTCGACTGCTTAGTGAATTGTTGGTGGGCGGGGCTCTGTCGTGCGTATCCCATAGTCTGTCTTGCGTGCCATGGTCGACTGCTTAGTGAATTGTTGGTGGGCGGGGCTCTGTCGTGCGTATCACATAGTCTGTTTTGCGTGCTGCTTCTTGCGTGCCCCGGTCGGCTGCTTAGTGAGTATTACATGGTCTGTCTTGCGTACTGCTTCTTGCGTGCCCTGGTCGGCCGCTTAGTGAATCATATATTCTTGATTAATGAAAACATTCTTCGCAAATGCTTTCACTCAAATTGTTGGTGGGCGGGGCTCTGTCGTGCGTATCACATAATCTGTCTTACGTGCCATGGTCGACTGCTTAGTGAATTGTTGGTGGGCGGGGCTCTGTTGTGCGTATCACATGGTCTGTTTTGCGTGCTGCTTCTTGTGTGCCCTGGTCGGCCGCGTAGTGAATCATATATTCTTGATTAATGAAAACATTCTTCGCAAATGCTTTCACTCGAATTGTTGGTGGGCGGGGCTCTGTTGTGCATATCCCATGGTCTGTCTTGCGTGCCATGGTCAGCCGCTTAGTGAATT
The DNA here is from genome assembly GCF_016835505.1 of Polypterus senegalus. Taxonomy (NCBI): domain Eukaryota; kingdom Metazoa; phylum Chordata; class Cladistia; order Polypteriformes; family Polypteridae; genus Polypterus; species Polypterus senegalus. The sequence goes on from NC_053162.1 coordinate 168,890,180, forward strand.
GTTGCTGGGCGGGGCTCTGTCTTTGCTGGGCGGGGCTCTGTCTTGCGTGCGTCTTGCTTGCCATGGACTTAGTGAATTATATATATAGATATTATGTAAGCTTGTATGGATTTATTTTTGTTATTTATTCATTTTAATTTTTACCTAATTTAATTTGTTTTTCTTGTTACTATCACTTTGGCATCTTGTAAAGCAGTTTTTCATACCAAGAATGCAAATCAATACTATAGAAATAAACGCTGTTGTGGTTGCATGATGTGAATTCTGCCACATCCCTATTAAGATCCAGGCCACTGTGTTCACTTAGTCAGTGCCATGTGAGGCGTGCTGCCCACATATTGATGTGGATGACACTGTGCTTACTTCCAGTAAATCAAATGAAGCATACCACAAACAGACTGAAGTTCAAGCCACTGTTTTTACTTCCACTGTGCCACATAAGGCTTGCCACTTACTCAATGACGCTGATGTCACTGTGTTTACTTGCTCTGTGCCATGTGAGACTTGACACCTAGGTACTGAGGCGGTCCATGTCACTGTGATATTTTTGTGATATTCTTACTGGTGCAGGCTGTGCCACCTTCTCACTGAGGATCACACTGTTGTCTTAATTAACTCTACAGCATATGAACCTTGCCACTTACCTTGTAGCGGGCCCACATAGGGGGTTTTTGTTTCTATGTAAGTATGTCCTGTTGAGAGTTTGTTAAATGTGAATGACAACACTGGGTGCACTGATTTCTGTTCGTAAATTGGGGTCTGTGTCTTTAAACAGGTTTGCACTGATGCAGAGGGGCTTGTGGGATTTGTAGTTTGTGGTTTGTATGCACTACCAATAAAACCAGAAGGATGTGGCGGGACTTTTCGAGTGGACCATTTTCTAATCCGTAGCAGCTCCTAAACATTTTCAGTTACTGGACATTCGTAGTGGAGAAGGACGGCACTCGGCAACCAGAGGTAAGGACGGCGGTGGGTTCTTTTCCTCCCAATCCAGTCCTTCGATGCTCTTGGATAAGAGGCGTGCCTCTGAAGACTATTCTCCTGGACTCCGGTGGTAGGACAGAATTTCACTATCCATATTCTGGGAAGCAGTTTAATTAATCGGAGTGTTCCGCACTTCTTTCCATCATTGAATCCTAGTTTCCATTTCCAGAATCACCCCCATCATTTACATTAAGGAGTTTTTTTTTTTTCAGGACTGTAGTCATTGTCATGAGGGGTTTTGTTTGTGGGATGTATTTAGTATTTTTTGGATTTGTAAGTAGTTATTCTAGTAAATAAGGATCATTTTATATATTTGTGTCTTTGGTGTGTTTAATCTTAAGGGGCTTTTTTCCTGGGTGTTACTAATATTCGGGAGGCAGGGTGGAAATTCGGTAGGGCTTAGGTGTTGGCCTGACTTTATCCGTCCCTCATTTTAAAAGTGTAGCAGCTTCCTTGCTACGTAAATCTGATAACACCCTCCGCACAAGCTATAAGCCATTGTGCTACAACCTGTTGATGCCACTGTATTTACTTAGCATGTGCCATATGCTCCATGTAATTGTGTTACCCTTTCTATGGCTCTGATGTCCACACTACTAGTCTAACTAAAGATGCCTTGCCATCTAAGGTCCAATACACAGCCCTCTACTTTGAGGCATGCCACCCATTTTGTAAGGTCTGCAGAAGAGGTGACCTCCATCTCTTTACTGAGGTCCACTCTGCACTCTTTACTCCTTGCCAGGAGAGGTCCACTACTTGTCTAAATAAGGCCGTCATCTCTCTACTCCACTCTGGTCCCCATTAATTATACCACAGACACATGAGGCAGTTCATTTGTTTAAGGACCAGAAGATAAGGTGTAGTCAATAACAAATGTCAGTCAGAACATCTAGTCAATACTATTTGATGTTAGAGGCTAAATATCAATCGAAACTGCAGTCAAAAGTTTGAAGTATTAATTCATTAACCCTACAGACTAAATAGATGGTTGAATGCACTGGCAAAGATCTGAGGTCTCTCTGCAAACTCGAAAAATCCTCAAATAGCTGATACCGACCCTCATTCCATTGCACCTGTGATGTCATGTGCTGCACATTTCTGGTTGTGCGAGTCTGGCAATGCCATAGTAACTTTAAACAAAGTTCCCTAAAATGGCAACACCCGTGAGAAATAAAATGGCGTCTAAACAAAAGATATAAAATATTTTCAACTATAAGAAATAATGTTGGAGTTCAAAGCTAAATATCTGTGAAATCATCATAAGCAAAAAACCTAAAGAAAACTATTATGAAAAATTAAATACAGTGGTACCTTGGTATACGTCCACTTCGGAATAAGTCCAACTTGGTATACGACCTGTTTGGACGCGAAAAATCTTGCTTTGTATACAACCTTTGTTTGGAATACGACTTGCATGCTAGAACACCACGCACTACCCTTGTTTACCTCTCTCTCGAGAGAGAAAGCCACGACTGCCCACGAGCATCAGTGCACCAGTTCCTAGCATTCGGTGAACAACCAGCACTATAACTCTTTGTGAATTTTCATGTGATTTTGTGTTTTTTCGTGTAAATTTGAATTGATTGTTGAAAAGTATGAAGGTGGCATGCGTATCCGGGACATGGCTACTGCATACCATATGCCGAGACCGATGATATCTACGATTGTGAAAAACAAAGACGTTATTAAAAAGTAAATTGAGGTAAAATTTTCATTTATTAAACTAATTTCTTTTGTATTTATGTATTTTAGTATTAAGCATGCTTAAATTATTTTATACAACCCCATCAATGTATAATATGCCAATAACAATAGGATTTTTTTCATGGGAACGGATTAATGATTTTCCTTTTATTTCTTATGGGAAAAATTTGTTTGGTATACGCCCTGTTTGGTATAAGTCAAAGGAACTGGAACGGATTAAGGATGTATACCGAGGTACCACTGTATATCGAGCCATCACATTTTTCTTGACATTTTCCCTCACCATCTCGACAGTAGAAGCCTGCAGGACATGGATATCTGCTGTAGTCATCAGTCTTCTCTGGGCAGTAGTAACCCGCAGGGCATGAAGGGCATCTGCTCTGACCCGTCAGATTGTTGTAGGTCCCTGCAGCACAGGGTATGGGCCTGGCACTACCAGCAGGGCAATAGTTGCCAGTGGGACAGAGGCCACCCTCAGAGCCTACTCCTGCAAATACAAGGAAAGGAGAAGCATGAGCACTTTAAACATTCATGTCATTAAATAAAAATAAACAAATTTACAGCCACTGGGTTCAAAAGAGCGTCATACACACAGAAGATCCATAAAGACCCTTTCACTTTCTACACATTTTATTGTTTGAAATGGGTACATTTGCCATTTTTTCCCATCAATCTACACTCAATAACCCATAATGACGAAGTGCAAACAGGTCTTCAGAAAGGTTTGTAAATTTATTAAAAATTAAAATCTGAAATTTCTCCTTCCCATAAGTATTCAGACCCTTTGCTGTGGAATTGCAAATCGTGCTCAGGTATATCCAGTTTGCTTTAAACCTTCTTGAGATGTGTTGAGAAGTTGATAAGAGTCCACCTGTGACTGGAGAACACATAATAAGGCTCACATGTACCAGCATATAAAAGGTCAACAATTCACACTGCATATCAGGACAAAAAACAAAACATGAAGTCAGAAGTCTCTGTGCGCCTCCACCATCAAACTGTGGTGAGGCATACATCAAGGCCAGGGGATAAAAAACATTTCTAAAGCCTTGAGTGTTCCTAGAAACATACTATAGGGGTTCCAAAAATTGTGAACAAAAAGGAGTTTGAAAACATATAACGATGAGCATAGAACTCACACTAAAACATGGTGTATGGACAAAAGTGTAAATGTGCGTACGCACAAAAAAATTCAGATGCACAAAACTGCACGTAAGTCAACTCCCACGCACTTCCGCTCCATGAGTGAAATGTAACACACATGCACACGCCTGCCGTCCCACGCCAACTCCTCCCAGCCCAGAATTTTGCATATTTTATTATGCAAATCAATATAACTATTACCTTCCGTCCAATGTTTGGTTAAAAGACAATGACAAAAGCATGTGAAACAAAGAATTTCAGCATTTGTGAAGTGGAGGCAAGGAAAAACTACTACTATACTACTATACTATTTGTTGGCTTAAGCAGTGGTATAAACAACAAAAGGAAGTTGATTGAGTAATACAGAGTGGCGGAGACATTCAAAAGATTAAGTTCAGAAAGTCGCACTAGATATTAAAGTCACCATGAAAAGGCGAGTCGTAGCCCACCAGATGCATATTATGGTACAGAGAAAAGAAAAAAAAAATCGGGACACAGTGGAGAAATAAGGGTCAAAATATTGACTTTAATCTTGAAATTTCCACATTAATCTTGTATTTTATTTTGTCATTAAAGAGAAACGTTGTAAACTTAATCTTAAAATCAATGTTTAATTTACCAGAGGTTCTCAGATCTCAACGTAACTAAAGTTGCACGTTAAATGCTTTGTATTGTATGTGTTCTACTATGTGCTCTATATGTATTAATCACTACATGCTTCTTAAACGGGCTTTCTCTTGCACCAACAGGACACAGAATACATTACCTTCATGATATTACAGCTCTCTGAGCAATTGAAATTTTAAGATGTATATTTGATATCATTTTCATGATGAAATTCATTAAAGTATGTATTAAACATGGGGGCACGGTGGTGCAGTGGTAGCAATGACCTGACGCTCCATCCAGGGATTGTTTCTGCCTCCTGTAAGATGCTTGCTGGGGTGTGAGCAACCATTGATGAAGTAATTTATTGCAGTAGTACTGTCTTTTTCAAATGTACTAATCCCCAGTTCCTGTCCTTCCTTTTCTTTCTCCACGTCACCAATCTCCACACAACAAGCTCTGTAATAAATGCCAAACCATCTGTAAGCTTAGAACGCTGATCCTTCAAAATTTTTAAGGAACATTGAAATAGCTTCATAGTACATGTCTAATAAGTCCATTCAGCTATCCGTCAAGTTTCGCACCAGTCACAGCAAGCATTATGCACGAGGCAGGACCAGTCACTGGATGGGCACCAGCTCATTGCAACTGCTGCACCACCATGCACACACATTTAATTATTAACAGTATACATTACTTAAATGTATTTGTATAATGTAATATACATATTTTAATGCATTTCATCTTAAAAGTGATATCAAGTGCTCCAAGAAGATAGCATTTGGAAATCTAAATTGACTTAGAAGCCAGTCGTTATCATCTGTAAATACACGCTCTCTTCTATTGAATTGAATTCCATTATTTTTATTGTACGGTGCAATGAGATCCGATATGTTACAATATAATATGAAAGCATGAGTACAACATACGTGTACATATAGTGTAAATAGTGCAAATGGTTCATAAAGTGGTTCAGGTTGTGCAATATTACAGTTGTAGGGCAAGTATACAGTGAGGTAATTGTAATTCTATGTACAAAAAGTTCTACCGTGGCAGACTGATTGAGTGCGTTTATAGCTCTTGGGATAAAACTGTTTCTGAACTTTAAGGTCCCTGCAGGAAAGGAATAAGTTCAAATAGACTGTACTCATGGCTGAGGAAGCGTGTGCTAGAAGTTGTATCCCGCTAGTCCTACTGGTTCTCGAAACAATCCACTGTAGAGCTTTCCAATTAGCTGCTGTACAGCTGTGATACCACACTTAGATACAATGGGTTAAAATACTCTGAGTGGTGCACTGAGAGTAACGATGCTAAAGCAGCTATGGTATTTGGAATAGTTTGGCCATTCTGTGGACCATTATATTGCTACAGATTGATTACAATCAGATGCCTTAAATTTATAAATGATATGCGGTTAATGTCACAAAGGGAAACCACACAGGAACAGGAGCACTGTTTTGACACAAGAAGAACCTGGTCAGGGAGGTGATCAAAACCCGATGTACACTCTAGCAGATCTTCAAAAATCCTCTCCTGAGATGGGAGAACTTGCTGGAAGGATAAATATTTAAGTAGTACTCCATCAATCAGGCACTTAAGGTACAGTAGAGTGGCTAGACAGAGTAAAAGGAATATGATGGCTTTTAAAGGACTCTGAGAGCATGAGGAGAAAGATTCTTCGGTCTGATGAGGCAAAATTGAACTCTATGGGCAGAATTCCAGGCACTGGACCAGGCACTGCTCATCACTGGCCTAATACCATCCCTACAGTGAAACATGGTGGTGGCAGCATCATGCTATGGGGGTGCTTCTCAGTGGCAGTAACATAGAGAGTGGTCAGAATTGAGGGAATGTAGCCAAATACAGGGATGTCCTTGAGGAACACCAGCTGCAGATTGGCCGAGACCTCAAACTGGGGTGAGAGTTCACATTTCAGCTCAACAATGTCCAGAAATATACAGCCAAGACTACACCGGAGTGGCTTTGGGACAAGTCTCTAATTGTCCTTGAGTGGCCCAGCCAAAGTCTACACTTAAACACTATAGAACATCTGTGGAGAGATCTGAAGATCTAATCTAATAGAGTTTGAGCAGATCTACCAGGAAGAATGAGATCAACCACCTAAATCCAGGTTTGCAAAGCTTGTAGAGAGTTACCAAGAAGACACCACTGGAATGCTGCTGAAGGGTCTTCCACAAAATATTGAATTAAAGGATCTGAATACTTTTATGAATGAGAGAATTTGATTTTTAATATATTTCCAAGGCGGCACGGTGGCACAGTGGGTGGTGCTGCTGCCTCGAAGTAAGGAGATCTGGGTTTGCTTCCTGGGTCCTCCCTGTGTGGAGTTTGCATGTTCTCCCCGTGTCTGTGTGGGTTTCCTCCGGGTTCTGGTTAGGTGCATTAGTGATTCTAAATTGTGCTGTGGGTGTGTGCATGCCCTGCGGTGGCCTGGCACCCTGTCCGAGGTTTGTTTCCTGCCTTGTGCCCTGTGTTGGCTGGGACTGGCACCAGCAGACCCCAGTGACCCTGTAGTTAGAATATAGCGGGTTGAATAATGGATGGATGGATGGATAAATTTCCAAATATTTTTCACTTCATCATTATAGGATATTGAATGCAGATTGATGGGCAAAAATGGCAAATGTATGCATTTAAAATGTAGGTTGATGGGCAAAAATGAAAAATGTATGCATTTAAAATTAAATGTACAACACAATAAGTGTGCAGAAAGAGAAGGGGTCAGAATACTATCTGCATCCACTGTTTTCTCACTTTTTGAGTAATATCTGGCCCTGTGACACTCAGGTCAAAGCAGAATGATGGCAGGTACCAGCCCTAGAGAGCATGCCAATACATCAATAACCTTCACACACACGCTCATAACAAGCCAAGCTGGCATCACTTGTTAAATTAACCTGCACTGGAGTACCAGCAACAAAACCCACACAAACACCAAGAGGACATGTTGACTTTACATATCCAGATATGGAATTTACAACCAGGTCACTAGACTTGTGGCGGTAGCTATGCTACTCACTGAAAGCCTAGTATGCCACACTTGCATACACCTGCTACAGTATATATGATCTGCACCTGGGGTGGATTAGGGAGCCACGAAAAGGCACATGCTGTGCCATTTTGGAACATCAAATTTCCATAAAGAATAAAAAACTCTAAAACAGACTACAAAGACAAATTCTGCAGATCTCACCAATCAGTACCTATTCATTAACCTTTTCCATTTTGAAGTTGAAAGAGGTCCCGGTTTATTCTGAACGCATCAGGATCACCATAGGAAACAACCCTGGATGTGTTGCCAGTCTATCACATGGCATCCCCCAACACTGATTCCCAAAGATCCAATCTAAAGTCTTCAGTTAGCTAAACTCATTCATCTCTGGCATGTGGGGGGAACTAGAGAAGAACTCACCTGGACAGTACTGAACAACAAGTCCATGGATTTGTGAGACAGTTGTGCCAGTCACTACCCCATTGTGCAGCTTTATCAGCTTACAGAGACCCCAGATCCAGACAGCAGTATAAGAACTGACTTGTAGTACCTGTTTCAAGCTGTGCACCCGAGACGCAGTAAAAGCCTTCTCTGCATGGACCTGAAGAACGACTTAACCCCTCCAATCCACAGAACAACCCAGGTGGGCAGGAGTGGCATCCAGACACGTCTGTGACATGAAGCCTGTCCCAGAAACAGCACAAAACAGGGTGAAGTCAGAAAGTGGGCACTGCGAACAGGGGATGATTTTTCATTTCTTTTGTAACATTCAGGGAAATTTGAAAAAAGAAATGAAGATTTCAACCAACTAGCATCTTAAAAAGACTGCACACACAATGGACTCACCGGTCAGAGAAGGTGCCTTGTGGACAGGGCATAGGCAGACTAGTGCCAGTTGGGCAGTAGTGCCCACGAGGACATGGGCCTCCAACACCTGTACTGATGTTGCCATCAGGGTTTATGAAGTTAATCCCTAAGGCAGAATGAAATCCATCAGGTACAATGGGCACTGACAGTGGCAGGCACACATTTACAAGGAAAAGCAAGCATGAACATGGCGCGGCGCACACCAACAAACATGTGCAATGAAACAGATCTGTGTGAAAGTGGGCGCAGGTGTGTGAAGCAGTCCTTTGGTTAAATGTGTGATGTAGACATGCCTTGTGTCTGACTGACAAAGACACAGCTAGACACAAACGCACACTCTGATGACACACAGTTGTGCACACTTCATACAGTGGTGTGAAAAACTATTTGCCCCCTTCCTGATTTCTTATTCTTTTGCATGTTTCTCACACAAAATGTTTCTGATCATCAAACACATTTAACCATTAGTCAAATATAACACAAGTAAACACAAAATGCAGTTTTAAATGATGGTTTTATTATTTAGGAGAAAAAATCCAAACCTACATGGCCCTGTGTGAAAAAGTAATTGCCCCTTGTTAAAAATAACCTAACTGTGGTGTATCACACCTGAGTTCAATTTCCGTAGCCACCCCCAGGCCTGATTACTGCCACACCTGTTTCAATCAAGAAATCACTTAAATAGGAGCTGCCTGACACAGAGAAGTAGACCAAAAGCACCTCAAAAGCTAGACATCATGCCAAGATCCAAAGAAATTCAGGAACAAATGAGAACAGAAGTAATTGAGATCTATCAGTCTGGTAAAGGTTATAAAGCCATTTCTAAAGCTTTGGGACTCCAGCGAACCACAGTGAGAGCCATTATCCACAAATGGCAAAAACATGGAACAGTGGTGAACCTTCCCAGGAGTGGCCGGCCGACCAAAATTACCCCAAGAGCGCAGAGACGACTCATCCGAGAGGTCACAAAAGACACCAGGACAACGTCTAAAGAACTGCAGGCCTCACTTGCCTCAATTAAGGTCAGTGTTCACGACTCCACCATAAGAAAGAGACTGGGCAAAAACGGCCTGCATGGCAGATTTCCAAGACTCAAACCACTGTTAAGCAAAAAGAACATTAGGGCTCGTCTCAATTTTGCTAAGAAACATCTTAATGATTGCCAAGACTTCTGGGAAAATACCATGTGGACTGATGAGACAAAAGTTGAACTTTTGGAAGGCAAATGTCCCGTTACATCTGGCGTAAAAGGAAAACAGCATTTCAGAAAAAGAACATCATACCAACAGTAAAATATGGTGGTGGTAGTGTGATGGTCTGGGGTTGTTTTGCTGCTTCAGGACCTGGAAGGCTTGCTGTGATAGATGGAACCATGAATTCTACTGTCTACCAAAAAATCCTGAAGGAGAATGTCCGGCCATCTGTTCGTCAACTCAAGCTGAAGTGATCTTGGGTGCTGCAACAGGACAATGACCCAAAACACACCAGCAAATCCACCTCTGAATGGCTGAAGAAAAACAAAATGAAGACTTTGGAGTGGCCTAGTCAAAGTCCTGACCTGAATCCAATTGAGATGCTATGGCATGACCTTAAAAAGGCTGTTCATGCTAGAAAACCCTCAAATAAAGCTGAATTACAACAATTCTGCAAAGATGAGTGGGCCAAAATTCCTCCAGAGCGCTGTAAAAGACTCACTGCAAGTTATCGCAAATGCTTGATTGCAGTTATTGCTGCTAAGGGTGGCCCAACCAGTTATTAGGTTCAGGGGCAATTACTTTTTCACACAGGGCCATGTAGGTTTGGATTTTTTTTCTCCCTAAATAATAAAAACCATCATTTAAAAACTGCATTTTGTGTTTACTTGTGTTATATTTGACTAATGGTTAAATGTGTTTGATGATCAGAAACATTTTGTGTGACAAACATGCAAAAGAATAAGAAATCAGGAAGGGGGCAAATAGTTTTTCACACCACTGTATGTGCGCCAAGACATATAGCAATGCAGCATGCCCACACTCATGAGTCATACACATATTCAGGGCTGTGAGGCCCCAGATTGGACTGTTCTGGGTGTGTATAATGTGATATGTGTCACCATTTGAAAACTGTTGTTCAGAAGAGGACTCTGTCAGATCTGCCATGAAGAAGAGGGAAGAATCCCTCCTGAACAATGTGCAAAACTGACAGAACAGGAGCACATCTACAGAGAAGAAAGGCAGAACGTTTCTAAATCCCGGTGTCTGCAGCATTGTCAGGCCAGACCCAAACTAAACACCAGGCTGGAATCGCTGCCAAAGGAGCTTCAACCAAGTACTAAGTAAAGGGTCTGAATACTTGTGTCAATGGGAAATTTCAGTTTGTTATTCTGAATAAATTTGCAATAATCTCTAAGAACCTGTTTACAGTTTGTCATTCAGGGTTATTGAGTTTTGCTTGATGAGGGAAAAAAATGAAATGATTGATGAAATGATGCAACATAACATAATGTTTGAAAAAGTCAAGGGGTTTGAATACTTTTTGAAGGCTGTGTTTATATACTGTAGTGGGTGCCAAGGAGGGAGGGCAGGCATCCTGGCTGGGATAACAGAGGGTTTCATACCCGGCCAGGAAGCCATAATAGAAGGACTCGTCAGGAGCAGGTCATTCACCCATATGGTAGGTGGCAGTGTTCCTTAGGGTGGCTAAACCTGATTGGGACATTCACAGGGTTGCATGAGAAATGGAGTCCGGAAATGCAACTCTGTTGGTGTCTTTGGGGTTTTCCAGAGGGCGCTGTCTGGGGGCGGGGGGTGTTGACTGCCCTGGTTTTCACGTGACCTGGAAGTGCTCTGTATGACTGGAAGCAATTCCCAGGTCGGTCTTAATACAGAGTCAGAGTCGGGAGGCATTTGGAGGAGGGGGGATTGTACTTGGTGTGTTTTTGATTATTATTCTTGTAAAGAAGGTGTTGGGGCTCAATGACACCCTTTATTGGAGCATAAGTGTGTCTGGACTTTGGGGCTCAGTGGTGCCCCCTTGTGGTTTCACTGTAGATAAGGTTATATTGATGGTGGGTTGGTTGCAGATCCCAAAACAGGTGTACCTCTTAGGGGGTCTCACAAATGCTAGAGATGACCCTGCACACACCTTCATTCACAGGTACAGAGAACGACTTCAACTATCTCGGTTCATGTGTGATGGACGATGGGTCACTACTAAAAGAAATATTTACCAGATTGGCCACTGTCACCTCCGCCTTTGGTATGGTGGACAAGGGCTGGAAAGATTGCAGCTCTATAATTCGCTTATAACCTCAGTACTGACCTATGGCTGTGAATCGTGGTCACCCACAAAAGTCATGACACACAGAATAGATGCATTTGACCAGCAACGTCTGTGGCGCATCCTCAGGATTAACTGGACAATGAAAATTACAAATACTGAGGTGCGTGCAAGAACAGCTCAACCAACAGCAAGTGGCATAATAAGACAGAAGTGGCTACAGTGGCTGGGCCACTTACTGTGGATGGATAACAAAAAAATAGCATGGCAACTAATGCAGTGGAAGCTGACACGCGGGACGAAGAAACCAGGCAGACGACGAACTCGCTCAGACGACGTTATATAAGCGGATTTGTCATTCCTCGGACCGTCACTTAAAACTGTAAAACAGGCTGATGAAAAACCAAGAACGATGGTGGCGTTTCATCGTTTTGGTCAGTACTATAAACGCACATGGCGCGATGTTGTTGATGACAGACATATGGCATATGCCTTCATCTTTCACGTGCATGCCCACTAATTCGCACAGCCGTCACACACATAGGACATCTCTATTGGACATTTAGTCAAACACATCTACATGGACAGCCTGATGCCCACAGGTGACATGCATGTGACTGCCAGCTCTGTATGCAAACACACAACAATGGAGATGACACGCACACACACACACACACCTTCACAGACTTATTTGCACTTTCTCACAGGTGCCCACTGCTACACACATGCTCTCCAATCGTCACGTTACCTGCTAAACAGAAGTACCCTGCCTGGCACAGTCCCGATGGAGCAGGCAGCCCCCAGTCGTGACAATACATCCCTGAGGATTTCCAAAAGTGTCAATCAGTGTTATATGCCACCCCACCATAAGAGCACAGAAGGTGACATCATCATCATCCAAACTAACCAGCAGAAGGATAAATAGAAGTACCTGCAGGGCACAGCTGGCACTGCTCCAATTGACTGCAACCAAACTCAGAGTTGAAAGTGCCAGGTGGACAAGGAAGTATATCTTGGCCGGTGCTGCCTGGACAGTAATGGCCCTGTGGACAAAGCTGCTCATTTTGTCCTGCCAAGCAGTAGAATCCCGGGGGGCAATCAAGACATTCGGCTAGACCTGAAGCATAATGGAGACAAATACTGGAAGTAATGGGCAAACTGAGAGGACAAAACAGTGCCAGGAGCCCATGTGGGTTGGGGACAGCCTCTATGGCAACTGTTAACAATGAAATGACCTAAAACACAAACCACTGACACTAAGAAGGCTGAACTGCAAGGGAAAGACAAAATTACAGATGGCAAGATAAACCTCTGAGTGTTAGTGGTGATTCTGTAATGAAAAAATAATGCTAACAAATACAAGGAAATATAACATTATTAGGGAGAGCAAAAACAATAATCATTCTTAAAAGGACAATTGATAAGATATGATTAATTGATTTGATTAACAACACCTGTAAAGCAAAGCTCATCTTAATGTCTCTCTGTTCTCTCACGTGACTCTAATCGATACGTGCTGTAGACACCATGAGATGCCAAAAAGGCAGAGGGCCACGAAGGACACTTACTTACCTGTGACATTGGAGGAAGTGCCATCAGGGCACAGAAGGGGAGATGCTGAGCCAAGGGGACAATAGTAACCTTTGGGACATTTACTGTCCTCTGGTCTGGCAGTTTTTGAACCTCCTTTACAAAAATATCCTAGAAAGAAAGAAAGAAAGAAAGAAAGAAAGAAAGAAAGAAAGAAAGAAAGAATACTGGACTAAATTGTTTAGGTAATATTTCCCATTTATAGCTCTACATGCATATTTCTGTCATGCAAAGACTAACATTATGGGGTGCCACTGTACAACAACAACAACATTTATTTATATAGCACATTTTCATACAAAAAAATGTAGCTCAAAGTGCTTTACATAATGAAGAATAGAAAAACAGAAGACACAATAAAAAATAAACATAAGTCAACATTAATTAACATAGAATAAGTAAGGTCCGATGGCCAGGGTGGACAGAAAAAACAAAAAAAAAAAAAAACACCAAAGGCTGGAGAAAAAAAATAAAATCTGTAGGGATTCCAGGCCACGAGACCACCCAGTACCCTCTGGGCAAAACACCATCTGGGTACACCATTTGATCACTTTGATTGTGTTGATGCTGGGCTCATTTATGTCCATAAATAGTTTGACCATCATTATGTACCAAGCACATGGGGCGACAGCAGCTTAGAAGAACAAAACGTATCAGAAGACAGGTCATGACAAATATAAACTGTCTGAGGTGAAAACTAGGAAAGCAAAAACTGAGAAAGCAAAGCCGAAAATGTAAGACAAAAATCCGTCTCTGCACAGGAGTCATTCAGTGTTTGGGAAGTTGGCTGATCACATTTGCTTTTCTAAGATTTATGGTGATTTAATTCAAGTGCTCCTTTACCCAAAGTGTTACGGTACTGAGGAAGTGCACACGTAGTTTTGCAGTCAGAACTTTCTTTAAATTGTGATGATCCGCTTAACAGCATAAAGTCCAATTAACTCTCGGGACAGTTATCTGCTGCCATCTAGTGGATAAAATAACATTATGCTGAAAAAAGTCATGAATATACGTTTTTGCCACGCAAAGGTAACTCATCAATATTTATGAGAGGGGCGGAGCCCGCACCCAAAACACAATGGGACTGGAATTAATAATTTAAAAAGATAATAATAAAGAAAGATAAAGAAGAATTTGCCCTCACTGCTTAGTACACAACAGGCTTATTAGCTTAAGATCCCACTTTGTCCATTTTAATTGTGAACTTGTTAGTTTTGTTAGCCTTTGATCAAAATCTTATGATCTTTTTATTAAAATTGTATTTTGTAATTAAGACATCTTATTTCCTTTTATGCTATATGTATTATTAGTGATGTCCGAAACTCAAATGGAGCACTCCTCATCAATGTCTTGAGTGTGCACCCCTTGAGCTACCAATGGTGCCCATTGGTTCCCATTGAGTAGGATTGGGAGAGGACCTAAAGGTATGAAATGTGTGACCCTTAACTTTCATAAACTGCACCCCTCAGTGTTCATAGCACAACATGGTGGGAATGGGGGGTCATTGGGTGATTGCACAGCGTGTGCCCCTTCACTCACCAAAATGGCATCCCTTAACTTTTACAAATGATGCTGCTCGGGTGATGCCACCCCGTGCTCATACTATGTCTCCTAATGGATTGACGATCCTTGCGTATTATAGATAAATGTTTTGTGTACATATTTTATATGTTTCTAAAACTATGTATTATAAGAGGGTTTTATTTATTTTAGTGTTTTCATGGTCATTGAATATTAACATTAAATATTTTTGCTCTGTTAATAAATAAAATGAGCAGGTAACATCTGTGTCCTGCAGTTTAATTGTAAAAATACCACATTAGCATTCAACATCAGGCTTCTACACAGCTGATTATGCAAGAGCTTTTAAAAATATAATAAAACTATAAAGACAGAAATAAATGGCATTGGAATCTGCTAATACTAGTGATGCGGAATCAGTAATCAGTATAGGCCCTAAGAAAACCTGATCAGAGCATCCCTAAAATAACCCACAATGGACTGCTAGGTATAGGCAAGCTGGACCACCCTTACTCAGGCGATGGAACCTGATTACTTATAACAAAAACTACTAATGGAAGAGGACTACGTCTGTCAGTGGTGAGGCAAGACCATGTAATGACAGTTGTGCATCACTAGAGGGAAGCACCACAAATAAACACCAAACAAAGAAGAAGAAGAGCTGCAGCCTTTAACTAAGTGCCAATGTGGGGGACAAAAGACTGGTCTGGTGGGAACATGGATGGAGAAAAGAGACAAACTGAAGTTTGTTGTGTCTCTCCACTGAGTTGTGTGCTTTGAACATGTAATGGTCATTTTGGACAGGCTTGCTAGTGGTGTGCCACACTGGCCAATGGGGAACCAAACACAAAAGAGTCACAAAGAAAGCAGCCATGTGGACACACTCCTAATGTTTGATTCTGGAAGCATAGGGGTCACCTAGCTGCTGCTGCTGCTGCTGATGATGATGATGGTGATGATGGTCCATATTCACCATCTTTCATCTCAATCTGTCCCCTTCCCTAGCACTCTCTTGTTTTTTCTTCTATTTTTGTGTTTCATGATTACAAAGTATAGATACTCTGACTAGAATTCCAAAGAAGTACTGGGCACTGCATTGGCACTGTACCCACAGAAACCACACACACACATATATGCTTACCTGCAGCACACTGCCCAGAGGGATGAGTCAAACCAGCACTGCCACAATAAAGGCCCGGGGGGCAAGGCCAGCAAGACATTGCATTCTGCCCTCCTACACCTTCATTCCAGGTACCAGGTGGGCATGGATTCTCAAAGGGGTGCTTTGTGCCCAGAGGACAGTAATACCCTGCAGGACATACATCTCCAAATGCCTTGTTCACCTGCCATGAGATTTTCAACTAATTAGTTAGACGTTGTTAAAAGATCCTGCACACAGGCACTTGTGGGCTCACCCACACACACATACATTACCACATGTACACACATAGGAGGCCCTCCATGTTATGAATGTCACTATTATTAACATTATGTTCTGGACTTCCCAGGCTTTTATTCATTTTCTTTTTTTTTTGGAAGTACTTTTGGGATTAGCTTCTGTAGTTATTCCATATGATGAATAAAAGGAAATATATTTTTTATTACATACTTTGTTTACTATTTTGTCTGTCATTTCGAATTATCTTGATGAACTTGACATCAGGATACTAGTCCTGGTTGCCAGGGGTGTGATTCCATACGCAACGTTATGCACAGGTGGGACTGTATTTTGTTATCCATGGTTGGATAAAAAAAAACCCTTCTCAAAGTGTCCTACATTTATATTCTAATTTTTTGGTTTTCATTTTCTTGTGTGTCCTTTCCTCTTACGGGTTTGCTTAACAGTTATCTTTTTTGTTGCACTAAAACTCTTATCCTCCTGGGAATGACTCCCGCCTTCAACTTCAACCTTGTTACCCTGTTTCCCAGTCTCAAGATTCTGTTAATTTTTTGAGAACGGCTCAGCCATAACACTCTATGCAGACACATATGAGGACATATATGCTCTTTATCAAATGCACACACACATACCAGGAGTGGCATGCATGTGACAAGAGTACTGGTACTACCTGCACCAGCCGGGCAAAGGCACACACAGACACCCATATATCACATCAATACAGGTGCTCACAACGCCAAACCTATTGACACACACGTGCAGTTTACGCTATTCTACACATGCTGAGAACTTTATCCCCCTCACTGAGGTAACCTGCACCCACTGTTAGACATTCTGAGGTGTACACAGTGACACAGCTGCCAGCGGGTCATGTCATTAGTTTACTTGTTCTCCCTAATCTCATATTTTTCTGAGGCGTTTATAAGTGAGCAAGTGGATAACCTCCTAGAGGTAAACACGACTACTAAGGTGGTACTGAGGGATTTGAAAAATTGTAGAGGGAGAAGTGCTGCTCAGATTAAAGAAGATGAAATCAAACAAATCACCAGAACCAGATGATATTTACTCTCTAGTTCTTAAGTTGGCTAGTGAGTGCAGATATAAACCCTTGACACATATTTTTAGGAAGTCACTGAGCACTGGAGAGATTCCAAAGGACTGGAAAATGGCAAATACCATCCCATTATATAAAAAGGGTGACAGGGCAGATCCAAGCAACTATAGGCCAGTAAGCTTAACATGTATCACAGAAAAATTAATGGAAAGAATTATTAAGGATAAGATTGAGCAACACATGGCAAGGACAGGAGTTATTCTGAACAGTCAGCATGGGCTCAGAAGAAGGAGGTTGTGTTTTACTAACATGTTGGAATTCTATGAGGTTGCAACAAAAGCATACGATCAAAGTGGAGCTTATGATATTATTTATCTGAAATACATTTATCAGAAATACATTTATTGTTGGGCATCAAGTTAAAAGAAGTGGGAGTGCAGGGTGATGTTTTAGATGGGTGCAGAATTGGCTCAGACACAGGAAGCAGAGGATGATGGTGTGAGGAAACTCATCAGAATTGGCCAATGTTAAGAGTGGTGACCAGCAGGGGGCAGTGCTGGGACCGCTGCTATTTTTAATATATAAATGATTTAGACAGGAATAGAAGTAACAAGCTGGTTAAGTTTGCAGATGATACCAAGATAGGTGGATTAGCAGATAATTTGGAATCCGTTATATCATCACAGAAGGACTTAGACAGCAGACAGACTTGGGCAGGTTTATGGCAGATGAAATTTAATGTCAGTAAATGTAAAGTATTACACATAGGAAGTAAAAATGTGAGGTTTGAATACACAATGGGCGGTCAGAAAATCAAGAGTACACCTTATGAGAAGGATTTAGGAGTCATAGTGGACTCGAAGCTATCATTTTCCCAACAGTGTTCATAAGCCATCAAGAAAGCAAACAGAATGTTAGGTTATATAGCGCCTTGATGTGTGGAGTACAAGTCACAGGAGGTGACGCTCAACCTTTCTAACACACTGGTGAGGCCTCATCTGGAGTACTGGGTGCAGTTTTGGTATGCAGGTTACAAAAAGGACATAGCAGCACTAGAAAATGTCCAGACAAGAGTGACTAGGCTGATTCCAGGTCTACAGGGGTTGAATTACGAGGAAGGATGAAAAGAGCTGAGCCTTTACAGTTTAAGCAAAAGAAGATTAAGAGGTGACATGATTGAAGTGTTTAAAATTATGAAGGGAATTAGTACAGTGGATTGAGACTGTTATTTTAAAATGAGTTCATCAAGAACACGGGGACACAGTTGGAAACTTGTTAAGGGGAAATTTTGCACAAACATTAGGAAGTTTTTCTTTACACAAAGAACGATAGACACTTGGAATAAGCTACCAAGAAGTGTGGTAGACAGTAAGACGTTAGGGACTTTCAAAACTCGACTTGATGTTTTCTTGGAGGAAACAAGTGGACAGGACTGGCGAGCTTTGTTGGGCTGAATGGCCTGTTCTCGTCTAGAGTGTTCTAATGTTCTAATGTTCTGTGTCTGTGTGGGTTTTCTTGACACACCACCAACATGGATGATTTAAATGAGTGCAGGTGTGTGAATGAATGAGCCCTGCAATGAGCCACCACAAAATCATGGATGGACACATATGGCAGAGTTGGCACCTGGCTAACAACCAGTGGACACCCATTCCCTAACACCCTGAACTGGGCTGACAGGTTAGAAGATGGATGTCTAATTGGTCTCGTCCGTTGCGAGAGATGGACATCTGAAGCGGAGCTCCTCTAACAGCGGTGTTATTTTTCATATTATTGCTTATTATCCTGAGATATCCTGTATTTATCCAACCTGAGGGGCACTACTACAGTATATGCAAGCATATATAAACATGGCCAACAAGAAAGGGGGTCCGAAAGAAACGAAAACTAAAGCTACATCCAAGCTAAGAAGATGGATGTCCACAGCTGGTCATCAAACAGGCACATATTCAGATGGTTTACCAAATGCACACACACACATAGCTGTACCAGCCTCACCAAGACAGACATACACACATTTTCAGCCCTCATATAGCCAGTCCTGCACTCACCGGCACGCATATACACACAAATATCTGTAACGTCCTCACTGGGGTATACAGACACACATTTATTGTTCCCCAAGCCCACCTGCACACAATACATTTTCACGTATGCACACTAATAGTTGATCCCTCACACACATACACGTTCTCATCCACTCCATGTTTATTATATTTACAGGTTCTGGGGTGTTGGCAGCTCCACCACAGTAGAAGCCAGGCTGGCAATAGCCGCTGGGAGCGGTCAGCCCAGCTCGGTCACAGAACATTCCGGTGTCACAGGGCCGGCACCAGTCAGCTGCTTCGGCGGCCTCCACAGAAGAGTAAGATCCCTGTGTGAGAGAGAGAAGGAAATTAGAGTCTGTGTAGGCCATAAAGAGCGTTTTTCAGTTGAAACAGAGTTGCTCTGATCAAGGATATCATGTCTTAAAAGACAAACTTCCAAAGACCTTCATTGCTTGGTCTGAGGCTATAACTGCTGAGGTCAGACTGTGCCCTCTTATGCCAAACTGGTAAGCAGTCTAGCACGCTTCTATCCACAGCCCCAAGTGAGATCTGAAATGAGTAATCAGCTGTTGGAGGACCCACAAGAGGTAAAGTCCACATCTCAGAGGAAAGGAAAATTCAAAAGAGGGGCCATTTAGACAAAGCATTAAGAAAAAAAAGAGTGACATTCATAGAGAGGTGCCAGCTATCAAGATTATCCTCACCGCTGGGCATGCCGTTGGCAGAATGCTCCCAGAAGAGCAGTAGTGGCCAGGAGGACAAGGCAGTGAATGGTCCAAACCAGTCTGGTTACAGAAGTGACCTCTTAGACAGTCCAGGCAGAGTGATTGTCCCGCAGCCTGAATGAGAAGAGCATGGGGTGAGGCTTTCTACCTGCCAGTTAACAAACATTAAATAAAATGACCAGATCAGTAAAGGAGCTGCGCTCAGATCAGTACTCGAGGGCACCTGGTGGAAAAGACGGGAAGTGCACTTAGGAGAGGAAGCCAGAAGCAAAATGTTTAGAGCATTCTGGGAGAACTGCTGAGTTAAAGGGGAAATCTCAACAACTTTTAAAAAGTATCCAGATGAGACACTGGGAGATCTTAGCTACTAGACTTGATGGATTGGTTATTATACTTTGTTTGTGGAACTTCCTTAGTTTTAAGATATTAAAGATGGGGGTTCCATGCAGTGAGAAGTATTGAACACCAGGGGGCAACACTAAACGAATGTGCATTTGTCTAAGAGGCACTAAATGTACAATATTTCTTGATGCCTCTAGGAGGCAGCATTGTGAAGAACATGAAGAAGTTCCCCAGTTAGTTACCAGAGAAGGAGAGCAGTAGATTTCGGTAGGGGAGTCTGTCCGAGTTTTGAGTCTTTCTGTGGGATGAGCCTAACTGAAGAGTGCACAATGAGAAATTAAAACATTTGGTGGTTCTGATTATGGCAGTGGCAGCCTGACAGGTCCCTTTTAAACAAGTGGCCTGGGGGGCAGTGCATCCAAGGCTAAGTCTACTGGAAGTTAAGTTCAGATCAAGCCAAGAATGAAAAGGTAATGATTTGCTTTAAAACAAAAAAAAGAAACCTTAATAATAAGGTAACTAGAACCTAAGAATTCATGGGAGGTGGGTACAAAAAAAAAAATTCACAGAAGGGGATATTGTCATCTGGAATAAACCTCACAATCATAGAATTCAGGTGGAGACCTCATGTTCAAATATTCACTGCTAGGACACATATGGGAGGTTAGCCCAAACCCAAATGATTTCTGTTGGGACTCACAGGCTGAAAGGTGCCAAAAGGGCATGGCTCAGGCCTGAATGCCCCTTGTAGAGAATAATGGCCCACTGCAACCTCATGCTGGTCTGGTGTTGAGGCTCCAGTACTGCAGAAATAGCCAGGGGAGCAAGGACCTGTGGGAGAGGAGTTGTTTGACCCGGAGCAGTACAACCTGTAAGAGGACAAAAGAACATCAGTCAATGCAAAGTTACTGAACATGTTGCCATGCTAAAAACGCATCATAATGGAACAGAGTTGGAACTGACTAAAAGTGGACTTGTAATGGTCGTGATCAATGAGGCTCAGTATCTCATGAACAGAGCCCATCAGGGAGGGACATCACAGTGGAAAAGATTTAGTTTTGCCAATGAGTATGAAGACTTTTAAAGGTCACGGTCACTAGCAAGGGTGCCCAGCATCTTGCGGCAGGGAAATGCATCTGTACCATAAAAGTGCTCCAGGTAACCTCCAAAAGGCACCCATATTAAGGGGGTTAAGAGAACAGCACTGAAATGTAAAAATCATACCCAAGAGAGTCAGTCACTTGGGAAGACCACTGAGATACAGAAGCTTCATATTGTGTAAAAGAACATGGCGTCTTCTGCTTATCGCTGCTATATTGTGAGAGTTCAAGGAAGGCCTTTGAGGTGAACAAGACTCACATTCCTAATGGCACTTGAGGTTGTGTATAGGAGAGATTTAATAGAAAGTCCCTAACCTGCAGAAGCACAGCACAGCGCAATAACACTATATAACCTCCATAGGGCGCTTTCATAAATTCAGTTCCAACTTCAAGATTATTGACATGGGTACAGAAAACATTGAAATTATTAATGGCATGTTTAACACATGTGCAACATGGCAACACTGCATCATCAGTAAATGCTAAATTAAAAATGCTAAGGTAAAGGAGCTCCTCGGAGAGGGTTATAGAAAATGAACAGGACGTCTTCTAAGGAAACAGAAAACTACTAAGATTAATGTGAGTCCACTAGGTAATTTATAGTGGGTACTGTCTTTACTGGGAAGTTTATAGAAGTCCACAAAAAGTCATACAATAGCACCATGCAGCCTCCAGCAGGCGCTAAGACAACTGAGAGGGTTAATAGAAGACCAACATGATATACTGTATATTTAGTAGAATCGTTACCTTCAGAGGGTGTAATAAGCATAAGTTTAATATGTCACTGTTACTCTATGCAAATATATCTTATAAATCTGCCTTTTTCTACTCACATGCACAGTTGACACAGAGCCAGATTTAGCACAGGGGTTCACCATATAGGAACTGCTAGACATGCATTATCAGATAAGACAGATGGACAGAACTAAGAACCGGGTAGTCAGACTGAGGAGTGTTGTATACTATTTTTGCCTGTCAAAGTATCCTCTTTTGCCTTGTTTGGAATAGCATGGTTCGCCTAAGTGGGGGCCTGCACGTGAAGAAAGAGTATAAAGCCTTGGAACATTGCCTGGCACACCTCTGAAGCCGACGGACAAATGGGAGATAGTGGCATCCTATCTTGAAAATCCTTCCACTGCAAAGACGAAAATGGCAGACTCTACACAACAGGTCCCCACTCCCAAACTGGGTTTTGCCATTGGCTTCCTTCATCTGTTATGCAGCGTAAGCCGACATTAATCAAAGCTAAGTTATTTCTCCTACATGATTTCTTACTGTCGTATCACTAAGGGAGGGGTATTGCCTTTTTATTTCATATCTATATACTTTCAGGTTATGTAACATGCCGCAATTGCAAAATAACTCATTCCCAGGGAGCTAACGCCCCCTGCTGGATGGAGGGTACCATGACAGTTGAGCAGGTAACAGAAGATCAATGAGATGTGTATAGCAGCATTATGTAACCATCAGAGGGCGCTATGACAAGTGTGAGCATTAGCAGATTGCCATTTAGGAGCATAAACTCTAAACCATGTGATAGCACTTGGGGGCACGGTCCCATTTAGGATGGTTAACAGAGGGCAACTGAGATACAAGAGGATGACCCATTTTAACAGCACAACATAACAAACCCCCAATGAACACTTTGCCAATTTAAAGGGGTCAGTGAAAGGGATTAAGATAGAGAAAAATGCAACACATAATAACCTCCCCACAAGGGACTTTCTCATTTATAAGTGCAGGGAAGAGTATTGAGGTGCAGAAGTCCAATGTCTAAGCACTTGGTATACTCCACTGGGCACAAATCATACTGGGAGAGTGTCCCAATGCAGTGCATAATGCAGAAGCACCAAAGGCATCCACAGAGGCAATTGTCCCATTAGAGCAGTGGTTCTCAACCTGTGAGGCGGTCCCCCCTAGGGGGGTGCGAAGTAACAAAAAGGGGGGCGTCAAGATGTGAAAAGAAAACATCTGTTGAAATCAAAACAAATTAACTTAAACTACCTTCTGATACTAGAACAATAAATATAGAGTTAGATAAATGTCGATAAAAGTTAAGTAGGTGTAATAAAATATGCATCTACATTTCAAAAAAATGTTAGGGGGGGCGCGATTAAAACTGTTATGAAAACTCGGGTTGCAAATACTTAAAGGTTGAGAAACGCTGCATTAGAGAGAAGTAATGATAGGCAAAAGAACTATAGAAGAAACACATTGGTAGAACTTTTAGAAAGCACCATCTTCAACCAACAGCTGCTATCAAGCACAAGCTCAAGGAGAGCATTAATAGAAGGCCACTACAATCACAAAAGCTTTGCACCAGTTCAATAGAGTCAGGAGATATCCAGAAGGTACTGTCCTAAAGGCAGTTGAACCCTTGCTGATGAAGTTCTCCTGTACCATGAAATGGCATTTCAGGATCGCCAGATGATGTTGATTCAACTGAAAGGGATCCAAGGACATGGTGGTACAACGGGTAAGGTCTGCCATCACATTGATCCAATGTCAAGGATTCATGTGAAGTTACTCTGGGTCTGTGAATTTTCTGTTGGACACGTCACTTTTTTTCTCACATTCCCAAAGACAAACTTATTAGGTTAAATGGCTATTCCAAGTCAGGCCCAGTGTGGGTCCCACAAAAAATGCTAGCTAGGCTGGGCAGTGTAAAAGTCAAGCCCCGCTTAAAAGCAGCTATAAATGCAAGAGGTACAGGATACTTAGAAGTCAATGAGACAAAGCAGACAATTCCTTTGATTCTTAAAATTAAGCTTAGTTGTCATAATAATACAAGTAAGGTAAATTCTAGAACTTGCTATTGACTCCTGAAGACATCTCCTTACCCTGGGGGGCATGCTACACAGAGATGAGGCTGGTCAAGCCCTGTAGCATTACTGAAAGTACCGGGTGGGCAGGGGAGAGGGAAGGCTGAGCCAAGAGGACAATAGCTGCCAACTGGACAAACTCCATCCACTGGGGTCTGCAGGAAGACAAATGTGCATTAGATAGACCAATAGGGGGAACCAAAGAAAGTGGTCACAGTCTTACCCATTACCATACCGCTGAGACTGTCCCCTCTGTGCAGTAGAAGCCAGGCTCACAGTATCCTGTGGGCTCCATCAAGCCAGTTCCTCTGCAGAATCTTCCACCTGGACATGCAGAGCATTCTGAGCTACTTTGGAGAGCAAGGTGGGCACCATAGCTACCCTCTTCACATGGCACCGGATGGGCACTTGCCTGAGGGCAAAAGAACCCCTGCAATAAAGATAAGAGATCACAGTGTGCAGCGAAGACAGAATCATTCAAAAGGGTCAACAAGGCAGTAAAATGTTAATGGCACCCTGGCACTTACATATGGGCAGACTGCAGGTGTTTCGGTGGCAACTGACTTGCAGTAAAAGCCAGCTGGGCATGGCAGGCAGGTGTCACCACCTTGACCTAAAGAGCTGTTCCAGTATGATCCAGTGGGGCAAGGAAATGAATAAGGGTGGGCTGTACCCAGGGGACAAAAGTAACCACTTGGACAAGGTCCGGTCTGAAACGAGAAAAACAAATGCCCATCAAGTACTCAGTGAAAAGGTATCCATGCCACAAATTACACTAATATATTTCAACATTACCAGTCATTCCTCACATATCCTAGGTTCAGATCTTCTACTTGTATGTATTGTATAAAATCCCTATGTCTGTCTGCTTGGTCTTTCCCTTTATTATATATATATATATACTAGTTTTGCATTTGGCTATAGTCAGTGTCACTACTGGTAGCATGAGGCGATACCTGGACCCTACAGAGGTTGCACAGGTAGTCCAGGAGGTAGTTCTCCAGGATGGCACATCAATACGTGTCATTGCCAGAAGGTTTGCTGCGTCTCCCTGCACAGTCTCAAGGGCATGGAGGAGATTCTAGGAGACAAGCAGTTACTCTAGGAGAGCTGGAGAGGGCCATAGAAGGTCCATAACCCATCAGCAGGACCAGTATCTGCTCCTTTGGGCAAGGAGGAACAGGATGGGCACTGCCAGAGCCCTACAAAATGACCTCCAGCAGGCCACTGGTGTGAATGTCTCTGACCAAACAACCAGAAAGACTTCATGAGGGTGACCCAAGGGCCCCATGTCCTCTAATGGGCCCTGAGCTCACTGCCCAGCAGCATGCAGCTCGATTGGCATTCGTCATAGAATACCAGAATTGGCAGATGCACCACTGGTGCCCTGTGCTTTTTACAGATGAGAGCAGGTTCACCCTGAGCACGTGACAGAAGTGAAAGGGTCTGGAGAAGCCATGGAGAACATTATGCTGCCTGTAACATCATTCAGCATGAGCAGCATTATAGATAACCAGGAGGATTTCTTTTTCCCATTGAGATCTGATGTGTTTTCAAAGTGTTTCTTTAATTTTTTGAGCAGTTTATATATATATATATATATATATATATATATATATATATATATATATATATATATATATATATATATATATATATATATATATATATATATATCATAATTATATAATTATTCATTAAAAATACATCTTAAAAGAGACACGGGTATGAAATGATTAATGATTTATGTACTTCAATAAGTAAGCAAAACTTACTGGGTGGGCTATGCCCTGCACCTCATCACTGTAACAAAAATAGCCAGTTGGACAAGGTGTGCACTCAAATGCATCTCGTAAACCCTGGAGGTCATTGTATGTGCCATTCGGGCAAGACCTTGGATGAGGATCCTAAAAAGAGAGAAGAAAAAAACAGTCCAGTGTCTCCACCATCTTAACTGATATACAGAGTGGTAGTAGATAAAGACCCATATTACAAGATCAATGGGGAGGCTGGCATTTTGTTTACGTTTCTCTTATTTTGATACTTTATTTACTTCCATGATTGAATGATTGAATAGTATCTGGGAGTAACAAATCAACGAAAGAAAACAAAAAGATTTGCTTTATCTCTGTACCTAACTGTAAGAATTCTATCCATATCTACTGTATGGGGTTCCTTAAAGCACTTTTACCCACTTTCCAAGCCGCACAAACATTCACCATTCTCACATCCCTTATCATTCTCGAAACTTTGGTCTTTCCTCCTCCTTCTACTTGCCTCTATTCAATACATCAATTTAGGCTCAAGTAGCTCAACGGGGTCACTTCTGGAGTCAGGAGCACTCTAGGGCAGGGGTCCTCAATCACGGTCCTGGAGAGCCGCAGTGGCTGCAGGTTTTTGCTCCAACCCAGTTGCTTAATAAAAAGCACTTATTGCTAAAGTAACACTTCTGCTTCACTTTAGTGACTTTGAGCCCTTATTGCTTAATTTTGTCTTAAACAGCTATTTTAATTGCTCCTTATTATCAATAACATGCAAATGACAAGAGAGAGCAGCATTTCTCCATTTAGCTTATTTACATTTACACCTGTGTGTATTTATCTGCACTATTGGGTTTAATTAAATACTTGGAAGAAAAATGAAGAGAAAAAAGTGAAGGACTGAGAATTACTCGTCCATTTTAGCCTTCAAATCATTTGCTATCATGATAGAAAGGGAAAGAAAATCTAGGATATGAGAATGACCTGACATAGCAGAGTTAATTTAATTCCATAGCTTGTTAGTGCTTTATTGGCAAGAATTGCTTTCTAATTAAGCAACCAGGTCAGAACAAAAACCTGCAGCCACTGTGGCTCTCCAGGACTGGGATTGAGGACTCCTGCACTAGGGAACTCATGTTCTAGCTGGAGCTCCACCTAGTGGCTTTTATGGTTCTTGCAACTTTGGCTCTCAACATATATTATACTTATAATGCCAGGCCTATCCTAGGTTATTTGTTGATTATAAGAGCTGGCAGAAGGCCATAGATTACCATACAGATAGGAATACAGATGTAAACAATACTATAAGGTAGATAGATAGATATATAGATAGATAGATAGATAGATAGATAGATAGATAGATAGATAGATAGATAGATAGATAGATAGATAGATAGATAGATAGATAGATAGATAGGACAGTCAGTTCTTTATGAATGTATCAGGCAGTGTGAGAGTGAGAATGCCACCCCATCTATAACAGGCAGGAGCTCAGTGACATACATTTTTCAAAGTGTGTTCTGCCGGCAGATCAAATTAACAGTAGCTAAGACTCCACTGAATCTTGAATCACTGGATGCTTCTCAGTCACTCAGTCAGGAGGGGGTCAACTCACCACATTCCCCTGGGGACAGTAGAAGCCGGCAGGGCAGAGATTAGTGGCTCTGGGAGGCTCCTTATCCAGTCCCTCTGTGCAGACTCGGCCGGCAGGGCACACCATGAGATTTAGCATTGCCTCCTGGCTGGTGGTCTCATTACTACAGTAGTGTCCGGGGAGGCAGGGAGAACAAGATGTTGCACTGCGATCCTTAAAGAGAACAACAGAAAAGACATAATGCATGAGCATTCTGAAAAAGGGTTAATGGAGAGAGACCCGAGACACTGGGAATGTCAGATATTGAGCTGTGCTGTAGGTAAATAAGAAAGAGACAGGAACTTTAGTTTGAGTTATAAAACAAAGGAGCCAGACAGCACAGTCATAAGGGAAAAACTGCATTCAGTTACCATTATCTATTAAATACTTCAATTAATTCTTATTTGACATAGCATCTTTCATCGAAAGCAAACACAAAACACTCTTCTAGGTATGCAGGCTTGGCTCTACAGAGATTGAATATGAGAATGCTGAAAGTTACACAGGTTAGGTTGGCCTTTAGAATTAAAGTAAATTTTGGTCCTTGACTAGATTACACGATTAGAAGAATATAATGGCATATCTACTGCATAATAAAACTCTAATGTTTGTCTGTCTGTCTGTCTGTTGTGTCCACACAGTCTGATTGGTCTGTTTTGGCTTTGGTGGCTTGGGGCAGGGATGATGACATGATACTCCAAGAGTGTGAAGTTCAATTATGAAATTTGACGTTTTCTTTAATGTTTTACAAAAAAGGACTTATAATGGAGCATTTCAGTGACAACAAAGCAAATAACTTACCAAACATCACTGGCTTGCCAAATACTAATATGGCCCAACCCAACTCACTTTCAAAGATAGCAAGAATTTGCAAGAATACGAATGATGTTGTCATAGCAGGTAACTGGGGGTCCATCTACCATTGGTGGTAGTCAAAAAGTGGACAGGAGGTGAGCAACACACCTGGAGGAGCAGAATTTATGGGAACACTTGGCAAGTAAGGCTGAGACACACAAGGATATCAATGAAAAGCATAGAAGGAACACTGAGGGTACACATAGGGTAAGAGAGATTGATGCACTGAGACAAGGCTCAGGGGATGTAAGAAAATGTGGGCATAGATCTCTCTTAGTCAGTGTTTGTACATGGACAGTCATGTTTGGCTCTATTAAGAGTCAGGAGAACAAAAGATGTGACGGTGATGATACCTGCTGAGGAAATGTAACAGTGATGCATGAAACAGAGTGTACAGAGAGGTCCTACAGAGTCAGAAACATAACAGAGAGCAGGAGGGTAGGGTAGGGGATAAGGTGAGTCTGAATAGAAGTAGTCATACATGCTGTATTTGATAAAACTGTTTGATAAAGTACACAAATAAAAAGATTTTTTTAATAATTAAATATTTTTTAAGCTTGTTGTTAAACAAAATTAAATTACTGGGCAGCAAATATACAGGCAATAAGAACCTGGACACAAATAGAAGAACATACACAGGCTTGGACCGCAATAGAAGTAAAATCCTGCAGTACTTCTTTGTATTCCCTGCTCTGCGCTCCAATAAACACACGTTATCGGCAATACACTAATAACCCAATTGTACTCCACTCATTTAGAATCTGGAACCAATGTAGAAAGCATTTTAAGACGGGGAAGCTTCTATCTGTGGCACCTCTGCAAGAGAACCACCTCTTTCAACCTTCACAAACATATGCAGTCTTTAATATCTGGAAAAAATTTGGAATTAACTTGCTTAGGGATCTTTATATAGACAACGTCTTTGCATCCTATGAACAATTACATTCCAAATTTAACATTCCAGCTACACATTTCTTTCACTATCTTCAAATCAGGAACTTTGTTAAACAGAACCTTCCAGATTTTCCTCATCTTGCACCCTCAACCATGCTGGAAAAATTATTGCTCAATTTCATTAAATTTAACGTTATTTGGCTTGCTCTCTCTCTCAGGGGTGGGGATCGATCTGTTCTTAACTCAATTTTTCTTTTTGTAAAATCTTGATTGCTTTGTATGGATTGCAATAAAATTAATAAAAATAAAATAAAATAAAAAAAAAAAAACTAAATGGAATTTTTAGATGAATCTTTCCCAGTCTTTGTTACTTGGGAGTGCTTAGAGTTATACATAGCAGGCCACGGCTCAGGGGTGCTATTAATACTTTGACAGTTATTTAATTTTTCTATTTCCGTGTCAGAGCCGTTCAGTCCATTAGGTGACACAGAAGGCTGCCTAGAGCAGAAGCATCCAACGGCAGACCAGCACTGCAAGTCTTGTTGAAGTGAAAAATACGCACTTTGAGTGAAGGCTCTAGGAGTCGGAGGATAGGCAAACAGAGTCATTAGTTTTTATTGCAATAAACAATAAAACAGACTCAACCCAAATAGGCCAAACTGAGCTGAGCCCTGAGCAGGCCAAAAATCACAGCTTATATAATCATTTCTTATCATCTTGACCTCGCTCGTAACAATGTATTTGCTGTCTATTCGGACTCACTACTCCAGTTGGCTTCTCATGGGCCCTTTTCACGGCCACCAATATTTTCTGCATTTTGTCATTAGTGTCATTCCTTGCTTCCATTTTGTCCTAACTGGCCTTCAAACAACAGGTGTTCCCCCTTTTCCCACTTCTCAGGTAGTTTCTGTACGTCATTCTCTTCCTGTTCTATCTTTCCGAGTTACTCAATATTGGTGGTTTCTTAACTAAAAGTGAAATATGACAAATGCCTTTATTTAACTATTTGCTTGACATATCTAATTCACATTAAGATTAATGCGTATAAAAGCTCTTAATTAGTTTTATGTCTGTTTATGCTAATACATAACTTTTTATTTTCCATAGTCTATACCAGCGGTTTCATGGTGTTATAATAAGTTTATTATAATATTAAGAATTGTGTCACTGTATCTGTTTTAGATCTTTTATATGGATTTTTTCATTCTTTTTCTGTGTACTATGCCATGAAGAGCTGAGCCAGATTTAGCACAGAGTGTCAGCAGTCAGAATTGCTGGGCCAAGCAAAGCATAAAGACAGAGAGGGAGAGCTGTTGTCAGCCCTAAAAGGACTAAGTGTTATTGGACCTGCCTGTTTGATGCTTAGCACAAGTTTGTCTACATTCGTTGGTAATTGTACTGGGGATTTGGTCGTGTGGACACAATATAAAAGAGGACCTGAGTGAGTGAAAGCGATTGACTCAAAAGCCACCTCCATTGTGACAGAAAAAAGCAGTTTCTACACGACCGAATCCCCGAAAGCAAAAGAAACTAAAAAGACCTCTTCGGTGAAAGATGAAACTGGCTGGTCTTCCCTGTCTGTACAGCAACGTAAGCCGCATTAAACAAGCTAAGTATATTCTGTCTTTTCTGTGACTTTGTCGCCGCCTATCGCTGAAAAGAGGGATATCGTCGTTATCATTTATAATTATTTATAGAAAAGGTTTATTAAAACGCCGCAATATAAAAGAACATATTTTCCAAGGAGCTAACACTCCCATCGGAAACACATGGTGGATGTGACATCATCACATATCTATACTACACAATATTGACACTAACTGCTAAGCTTAAGATACTCCTGATCGTAACGGTTTATACTACATGATGACCATAATAACCCCCAACCTTAACTGCCACTATGAAACTGCTGCTGTAGACCTGCGGTGATGTATGCTGGTGAGGCTCTGCAGTTACCCGAGGGCTACCATTTATAGAAGTCGAGGGGCATGTGCTAAGGACACAGAGGGGCACTATTTACATAACCTAAGGGGTACGCACTCCAGAATCCTAACCACCTGGTGGCACTATGAACACTGAAGGGCGCCATAAGCGGTGCATGATCTGGACATCAAGAAGCACCATGTATGTAACTAAACAATTACGCACCCTGGAATCCTAATCTCCTGGTCACACTATGGACACTGAGGGGTGATGTTCTGGTGGCTCAAAGGGCACATGACATGGACACAGACGGGGAAGGCCTAGGGCTCAAAATGAGCTCAAACTCAGACTGCTCTGTGCACGATATAGTGCACAATATACAGCGTACAGTATAATTATTATACTGTACACTGAAAAAATGATTAAAATAAAAAATAAGTTCATCGGTTGCACATTAAAAAATTGTTTTTATCAAAAATAATTTAATGATGCTTAATGCACTAAGTTAATATACAGTATTCTGACACATCATGATATTTTTATATAAAATAAATGAAACTTTTCAATTCTTCATTAAATGAATTATGTTATGTTAAATGAATATGACTCGTGTCAATAAAGCATAATATTTTAACAATTGTGTTATAAACTTTTTAAAAAATGCACCTCACTGAGTTACTTAGCTATAATCTTTTTAGGTTGTCAATTTGACTTGTTCCAGTATCATTTTATAGTTTATGTTTAAAGTTATTAATAAGAAATAAATAGGTTTGCTTAAACTAAAACTAGTTTTATTTGGTAAAAACAATACAACTCAACAAAAATACAAAAGATTTGTATTCAAATGCAGAAATGTACAACAATTGTATAAGAACACTGCTTCTTTGGCTGTGCCAGAATGCCATGACCAACGTATAACTAAATATGAACACCAAATGCACCTTGGATAGATTGTTATATTATAAAATGCGTTTATATTTATGTAACTGTATGTGTTATAGAATATATTTTTATATTTAATATGTTACCGTGGCTGTTTGTTTGTCTGTCCAGGATTTTAAATCACCTGCAGCTCACAAACCGTTTGAACTATTGACCTGAAATTTGGCACACATATACTACGTGACGTCTACTATCATCTTTCGGGGTGATGATTGACCTCCAAGGTTATTCCTCTTTTGATTTCTATTCTATTGTAGAATCAAATCTCGGCAGCGGCCAGCAGGGCGGCCATGCGTTACATGCATATGAGTGCTGTTCTCATTCCCTACCACCTTTGCTATCATTTCCCCTTCCTCTTCATATCTTAACTCATTCTTAAGGCAGATTGAAGACTTAAGTGCCAGCTTAAGTGAAAAATGAAAGAAAACGTACTAAGTAATTGCAACACAAACACCGACATAATCAGTTTTAATGTGAAAAGACGCCAATGGAAGAAGAGAACAAGCGGGCCGCTAGGGTGAAGAAAAGAAGAGCTGCTCAGGAAGTGGCAAGCACATCAAATTCTGAGCAAACGAATGATAAACATACAGAGAAAGAGGATGAAGACTTTGAGTCAAATGTATTCACTGCATGTTATCATTATAGTAGTGCGCCATTACTGGTGTTAAATATTAGCAAAATATAAAGTGAAAGAATTGCTGCTTAGCACCTTCTTTCACTATATATATAAATAATAAATACTAGGCTGACCGGCCTTTTAAGGCGACCGACTTTTAAGTTGACCACTTCTTAAGGCAATTCAATATGTAGATCAATTTGATATTTTATACAAACTCATTCATTTGGTTATATTGCATTTGAGCGGTATTACTTTAATACTCATAGTTTTTTGTTATTTTTGTGATGAAATTTAAGCTTTTTTTCTATATTGAGGTCGCCCTTTTGAACCCCCCTGATATTTACTACGCGGTGAGGCATTTGTACTCCATCAACTTTAATTATTTCCAGAGACATAATTTTGTCTATTTTTCCAGCGCATCGCACACAAAAGCAAGGGAACGATGGGAGCACCAGAACTCTGCTGACATCATGTCGCCGCACGCAAGCTGCAAGTAGTAAGTCTGTGATAAGCGGAATACCGCTACGCTTTCCACTCACGGGACGGAAGGACAATCCCGACCGCTTTTATATAGTAAGAAGAAAGAAGAAGAAGAAGATATCGCACAGTCTGGAGTAGAAAATCATCTTTTACCTGGAAAAACGAAACTACAAATCCCATCATGCATTGCAAAATGGACGGGCGTGTGTGAAACTCCGCGCCTGCGTAGCACTCACGGGATGGAAGGACAATCCCGACCACTTTTGTATAGAAGGATATATATACAGTATACTGTATATATATATATATATATATATATATATATATTACTTTTCAAACAAGCAGATTTGGCAACTACATTGTATTGCATTCAGGTGTATTATTTATTTGTCTGTATTAATAGTCTTTATCTGGTTGAGCAATGTGATGATAATTCTAATGAGCAGCAATGCTGAAAGTTGTTGACCGGTAATGAAAATCAGAAGTTTTATTTTTTTGTAAGCACATAAACGTACCTGTACTAAGCGAGTAAATCTATACAACTTAAAAGTACATTTACTAACATGTGATGGTAGTTAGTGTGAATAGTTTGATAAAACATTAAAAGAGAATACCAGGAAAAATGCAAAATGGAGTAACATTAGTCTGTATGATTGAGTGTTTTAAATGAATATCTGAATATTTCTCGTATATGTGTGAGTGCGTGTGTTTTTTTTTTTTTTACCTTTTATTTCTCTAATCTTTTGCTCTTAACTGGTGACAAGAACTCAAACCCACAACCCGTTGCTTCTTTGAAAGTCACATGACTTTACCACCAAGTTATCCAACCTCCGCTGGTGATGAATCGTATTAATTTTCCGGTGATAACTAAACATAACTATTTTGACTTCTACTTATGTGGTGGGCTGGCGCCCTGCCCAGGGTTTGTTTCCTGCCTTGCGCCCTGTGTTGGCTGGGATTGGCTCCAGCAGACACCGGTGACCCTGTAATTAGGATATACTGTAACGCGTTGGATAATGGATGGATGGATGATCCAAGGACACACACAAGATCAGCATAGGCATTAAAACTGTTGACAAGTGTTTTTCTACACAGAAAGGTCAAACGACATCCTTGGGGTCACATGGCAATGCACGCTGGGAAAACTGTTCTAGAAAGCTGCAGAAGGCCTATACTTTAAATGCCAGATTAAAACTTTGCTGATCTTTATACTGGTTTTGGTGGTGGGGAGGGAGTAAATTGAGGGGTAAACTGTCCTGATCTGATGGTGAAATAAATGCTTGAGAAGAGAAGAGAAGACGGTGTGCTGAAACTGCAAGGATAAAGGAGCACAGACAGGGCTGTTATGTTGCTTTTGAAGATATCAGAAATGTCAGTACAATAAGAACTCCAAGCTCTCCATCTTACCGAATAGCTGCCAACTCCACAGGCCTTGGGCTTAACTGTGGCAAATCGTGAACAGTAATATCCAGCCGGACACGGGGAGCAGTCCTCCAGAGATGACCCTCCCTGCACACTTCTGAAGGTGGCCCTGGAATGAAGGATGCTTTAGATCAGCTTAAGACAAGTCAGGGTTCACATTAGATAAGCCTGGATAGCCTTCTTTTCAAACTGCGGGCAGCACGTGTAGAGAAAGTGATACGCTATTACAGACCGGACTCTTAGCTGCAGCCACCTCCACCACCAGCGCTTTGGTCTGCATGCAGGATGCCCAAGAGGAAGGGCAGTCTGAGCACTTAGAACTCCTGGAATCGAGAAGCTTCACTGCACCTTGATTTTCATTTCACTAACAAACATTGGATACTGGAATTCCAGCATTTAGTCCCTTGGATTACAGGGGCACACAAACATGCAAACACATACATGACTGGGCACCCATTACTGAACACACAATGACTGACATGCCACTAACAGGGGGGCATCCACTTACAGCCACGCTCACACATTTACAGGCTTTTCACTTCTGTTTCAATTTCTTGACACCGACCCAAAAAACTGTACAATACAGAAAAGGCAGGAATAGCGGCAAATGGCTAACGCATGAAATGTCAGCTTTCATCATTTGTATTACGGTATATCTCTGGAGAGTTTTCTGAAAATTTGAGCCAGACCTCACAGCACCCGTTGACACACAATCATGCTACTTTTGTAGATGAGCATTTTGAAACCTCACCAACACACATTCATTTTAGGTCACTTCCAAAAGCATTACATCTGACAGGCCTGTTTTGATTTTTTTCCTTTATATTTTTCATTTTGGTTTAATAGTGGGCAACAACAAACTTGTTAATTCTTAAGACCCTGCAGAATACTCTTAAAATGAAGGAAATCACTTTTAAAGTAAATACTCACATTTCTTGCCATTGTGCAAATTCTTCACGTTTTATTATTCAGTATCTGCCTCCATCTACACTGTTTGATAATTAAAGTGAGAGAGTCGGGGAAGACACTCCACCAAACAGAAAGGGGCAAACAGCCATATTACAAAGCCAATGGAGAGGCAGGCTTTTTGCCTGTCATCCTCTTATTTTGTTAATCCAGTTTCTTCTGCAATGTTTCACTTTGACCTGTTTTTGTCATTTATTTCAAAAAGCACCAATCATTCAATATTTTAGATAGATAGATAGATAGATAGATAGATAGATAGATAGATAGATAGATAGATGTGAAAGGCACTATATAATAGATAGATAGATAGATAGATAGATAGATAGATAGATAGATAGATAGATAGATAGATAGATAGATAGATAGGAAAGGCACTATATAATAGATAGATAGATAGATCTCAGGGTCACTTATCCCACATGTCTGTAGCTCTCTGTGTGGATTAAAAAAAACATGTTTTATGTGGAGTTTGCCAACTTCTGCCCAAGATCGAGTGGGCTGTTGGCAGAGATGTGCGATTTAGATTAATCGGAGTCACTAAATTGGTCAATGCCTCTGTGTGTATGTGCGAGTGTGCAGTATGCCTACATGCTCTAGACCGGAAAGATAGGCCTACAATGTAATATGAGAGGGAGATCACAAAATGGATGAATACTGTATATATATTGAACAGATTCACTTGTACAACAAAATCCCAATTGCTCGGTAAAATATATTAAAAACAGCAATAGGGACAGAAAAAGACTCGCTTTACAGCTTTTAGAGATGGAGGTTTACACAAAACTCTAGACTTTTTCTTTAATGAGTTCGGTTTAATAGACTCGCTGTGACGTTATAAACCAACTAAGCAGCGGGTTTACTCAAAGTCACGGGAGTCAATTTGTGATTTGTGACGGTGATTGGTTCCCCTTGAACTTTCGTGTTTCACTTGTAATGCTTAGTAAGCACAATGCGGGCAAGTTTACATTAACTGGTCAATGATCCATTAGGCGACATAGGGTGCTGCATAAGGCGCCGTTTATTAAACTTAAAGAGCGCGCGCTCCGGACAGTGAGGGGCGCTGTTCATGTAACTCAAGCGTTTTTGTAAGTGCAGGGACGGGCGCTCCAGACTTTTGAGCCCCACTCCCCTTAAATTATTAATAATAATAATAATAATAATAATAATAATAATAATAATAATAATAATAATATCTATTTATTTTCTTGAAGTTTGGGACGAAAGAGATTAATACCATTTGGCTCTGTCCTTTAATTGCATTTCCCACTTGATTTCACCTCCTTTCGTCCACGCTATGGGCGTCGTTTTGGAAACTTAAATAACGCCAACCCCCGATCCTTTACCCCCAGGCCTAGGGCTCCATATGGGCTTTGGCAGGCAGTTCACACGTTGGCCACATGTGGTCAGACTCGGTAAATGAGACAACACCCTACACCTTGAACTCCAAGTCTCGGATAAACCTCATTGGCTAACGACCAACAACGTGGAAAAATGCTGGAAATATACCGCAATACCGAATTATAAATCGCATAATAAATATAACTTCAATTAAAATATTACACACTACTCTGTACCAATGAATTTGAAGAGGAAGTGCAAAGCATATGCCTTCTTTCATAACTTTCGAAAGCCCCGTTATTTTCTTTCATGGGCGCGCACACACAAACACAAATACGCTAGAGGGCAGTGTCACGCTGTTCAACGCCACGGTAACGTAACTCACACTGGGCATGGAACAGGCTTGGCTGATCCCTGTGGGCAAAATGATCCCTCTGGACAGGCCAGACAGTCTTCGATGTGGTCATTTCCCATCCTGGTGCTGTAGGTGCCAGCGCGACAGGGAAACTGGGAGCCAAAATGTGTGCCTGAGGAGGCAAAAAAGAAGTCATCAATACTATCGGAACTGCGGAAGCTTAAAGAAGCCATATCTCGATTCTAATAATGAAACTTAGAAATGGCTTTCAGTTTCGATTACTTTCAAATGGACAGTCTCTTAAAAGAAGTGGAAAAAATGCCTGGAATTCGGCGGGGGTTTCAGTGAGAGTCGTATTTATTTCAAGGAGGACGTTTATTGATGCCAGGAATGTGACGCAGTCACGTCAGGAGCCTCATAGCGTTTTCCTTTACAGTTCGATAACCTGCCCTCATATAGTGAAGCTGTAGGCTTCAAATCTGACAGCCAGGGTAGACATTTCTGTGGAAATCACACTGTTCTCCTCAGAAGACAACATTCTGCACCCATATTTCACCCCTTGAAAGTTTTCACATTTTGTTGTTGTACACTGTAATATACATATCACATATACATTGAATAACAGTGGATTGAATTTTTTTTTTTGACACTGATAAGCAGAAAAAAACACTCTTTAAACTCTTAAACAGATTTCGGCTAAGTGGTGTAAATGAATTACAAACAGAAAATAACTGAATGCATAAATATTAAATATAATTCTCATAGTGCTGCCATCTTTCTTCTGGTGAGAATAAGACACGTGGAGCAGATACAGAATTGCATCATCCACTGCAGTCATTCAGTAGGACAACAAAGAGTCATTTTCTGTTGTTCAGTGTCAATAAAGTCAAATTAAATGTGTGGTGTTTCAATGTTGTGTAACAATAAAATGTGAAAACTTCCAAAGGGGTGAAGAGTTTTCCTAGATGCTATATGATGCCACGTTAGCACAAGATCTACATTTATATGTGTACCAGTTCTGTATTTAGTAATTAGTTTAATCTGTACTGTTTTAACCGAGAATTGATCAGAGCACTCTTTGCCTGCACTCAATGAAGAGCGCTATATAAAAATAAGTTTTATTGTATACAGTAATATAAATCCCATCCCCAGTATAATGGACTACTGCAGGCCTTTTTATGTGTCCTCCCTATGCTCTTCTTACAACTCCCTTCCATTTTCCTGCCTCGTAACTTGTGTCCAAGCAAGTCTGGTACACTGACGCCTTAATTTCTCTTTTAGACTCCTTGGCCCTTTTCATTTAAGTGTGGTGGTCACTGAAGTGCCGACATTTCAGGCTGGACACCCACCTTTGGGACAGTAGTGACCTGAATTGCACCTCCCAGAAGCAGCTCTCGCCCCACTCAAGCAGTACCAGCCTTTGGGACAGGGTGAACACTCTGATTCATGGACTAGGTTGGTACGATCACTCCATGTACCAGCAGGACACTTGTACTGGGTGGGGAACATTGTGCCAGGTGGACAGTAGTGACCTGGGAAGCAGGAGATGGGAGGTCTGTGAGTTCCCCCAGTACCTACACATAGAGAGATAAAGATTAGTTTGTAAATCACATAACAATATCTAATAAGTGATTGTATTCTGACATAATTTTTAAAATAAGTACTCTCACCTTGGGCACAGGCTTGGCGTGCTGGGCAGAGCTCACACTGAGACCTATCTGTCAGGTTCTTTAAGTTGCTAAAGGTTCCTGCTGGACATGCATTCTCAGGGACATTGGGTCTGGAAGTGCCAGGAGGACATGTAAACCTGCTAACCAAAGCAAACATCTCATATGGATAAGGCAGAGGAGCCGAGTCTCCAGTTCTCTTCTCTCTCTTTTACCATCTCTCTCTATTCACAACCCACCCTTCCATGCAGGACATATCAGGCTGATGCAGTGCCATCCGTGTGCATGCCCATCCAGCTGAGCAGGGCCAGCAGTCCACAGGTTCATCCTGTCCTTCCAGAGGGTTATATTTACCGGGTGGGCAGGGAATGGGGTCACTGGTGCCCTCAGGACAGTAAAAACCAGCAGGGCACTTCAGACACTCTTCCAAAGCTGCAGAAGGAAAGAAGAGACAGAAGAGGTATACAACACAATACAATACAATTTATTTTTGTATCGCCCAAAATCACACAAGAAGTGCCACAATGGGCTTTAACGGGCCTTGCCTTTTGACAGCCCCCCAGCCTTGACTCTCTAAGAAAACAAAGAAAAACTCTCAAACAAAAAAAAAAAACCTTGTAGGGAAAAAAAATCAAAGAAACCTTGGGAGGGGCAGTTCAAAGTGAGACCCCTTTCCAGGTAGGCTGGGCTTCATTGGGTGTCAAAATAAAGGGGTAAATACAAAGTAATACGGGCAGCATGGTGGCACAGTGGTAGCACTGCTGCCTCGCAGTTAGGAGACCCGGGTTTGCTTCCTGGGTCCTCCCTGCGTGAAGTTTGCATGTTCTCCCCTGTCTTAGTGGGCTTCCTCCCACAGTCCAAAGAAATGCAGGTTAGGTGGATTGGCGATTCTAGATTCTTGGCCTTGGTGTGTGGGTGTGTTTGTGTGTGTCCTGTGGTGGGTTGGCACCCTGCCCGGGATTGGTTCCTGCCTTGTTGGCTGGGATTGGCTCCAGCAGACCCCCGTGACCCTGTGTTCGGATTCAGCGGGTTAGAAAATGGATGGATGGATACAAAATAATACACAGAAGAGAACACAAGTAATCCTCAATACAATACAAATATTACAAGTACAGAGCAGAATTCAACAGTAGATGATATTATATATCATCTGTACAGTATGTATATGTATGCATATAATATGAATATGTATGTAAACACATATTCAAAGCCTGATATTTCATATAGTGCCTTTCTGTTGAAATGTAGAAAGAAAAGTGTGGTATAATGGTTAAGGCTTTGGAGGTTTGGGTACAAATCCAACTACGGACACTGCATGACTATGAGCAAGTCACTTCACCTGTCTGTGCTCCAACTGGGAAAAAACAAAAGGAATGTGACCAATTGTATCTCAGATGTTGTAAGTCACCTTGGATAAAGGCATGAGTCAAATAATAAGTAAGTAATAAATAGTGTTGGCATCATGTGGCAAGTTAAAAAAAAAACAGGGGCCACACCTTGTTGATGGACAAATGAACACACAGGACAGAATGCCACATAAACCACTTGTTATGATGTAAGATTTTGCATATAACTTGATAAATGTTTTGTATGTCTTTATTTATAATTTAGGCAAAGCAATGTAATTTAGTGTTACTTTGGTGAGAGGCATTCGTGTTTCCCCTTTAAGACTAAGTCTGTTTGTAATTTTACGACAGGATTTCGGGGATGTGTCTTAAACCAGTTTGGCGAGTGTTTCTCTGCTAAAGTCTTTCTCTCATC
This sequence comes from Polypterus senegalus, assembly GCF_016835505.1. NCBI lineage: Eukaryota > Metazoa > Chordata > Cladistia > Polypteriformes > Polypteridae > Polypterus > Polypterus senegalus. Next base: position 168,930,974 of record NC_053162.1, read on the forward strand.
TCCCACACAAAGCCAGGTTAGTTTAACATATGGTCTTTGCAGGTGTTAAGATGTACTATTTCCCCTCATTGGTCTGAGATATGGCTGTTTGGAATTGGCTTGTCTCAGAGGCCTATAAGTACCATGATGTCCTATTGGCTGTAGGGGTTGGACAGAAAACCTATAAATTTGCTTGCTCAACCACATTCTCTCTCTCTTACTAACATCTCAAAAGAAGCATCTCGCTTGCTAACCTGTGATGATGTAGAAGTATCTTTTTCTTGTTAACAACTGATAAAGATCATCACACCATGAACTGACAAGAACAGCACAATGAAGATCACAGCTTCAGCCATATTGAGACAGGCTTGAGGCCTGTTCTGAAGAAAGCTGAGCACCAATGATGCCTTAACTAGAGACATTTTAAGTAACTACAAGTCTGTGTGCCACGTGAGTTACGAGGTGTGGCAGAAAAGTAATGAGACTGGCAACACTGCAAGCGATCTGGCAACGCTGCGCTGTTGTCCTTGATAGAGCACGTGTATCAGTCCCCTCCCATAGCTCAGTGCGAGTTTCAACTCCTTCCGTTAACTACGTGATTTTTGTGGCTGCTATTAGCGAAGTTGTGTTTTTGGTTGTGCGTCACGCAAAATGGAACAGCGGAATTTGGAGCAACGTTGTGCCATCAAATGGCAAGTGTGACGTTTGAAAAGTTAAAACAGGCCTATGGGGTACATTCTTTATCCCGAGCTCAAGTTTATCGCTGGCACAAATCATTATTGGAATGCAGAAAATACGTTGAAGATGAACACTGTTCAGGGAGGACTTCAACTTCGAAAACCAATGAAAACATCAAACGTGTGAACACTCTTGTGAGATCAGACCGTCGTTTAACATTAAGAATGTTGAGTGAACAATTAAATTTGAACAGATTTACCGTTCATCAAATTTTGGTCTGTGCCAAAATGGTGCAGAAAAACTGCCCACTCCATAACAGAATTTTTGACCTCAAAAGGCATTCCTGTGGTTCCCCAGCCCGCTTAATCACCTGACCTCAGTCCGTGTGACTTTTTCCCTTTTCCTAAACTGAAAAATGTCCTCAAAGGACGTCATTTCGGGATTTTAGAAAACATCCAAAAGAGTGTAACGGACATGCTGAAGACCATACTGGTTGAAGACTTCCAGCGCTGCTACCAACAGTGGGAACAACGTCTCTATCGGTGTGTAGCTGCCCAAGGGAACTACTTTGAAGGGGATAACATTGATGTTTGAAAAAAATAAAAACTTTAGTAAATAAAAAATCAGTCTCATTACTTTTCTGCCACACCTCATACACGTCACCATTTCAACAGGTTGTATGGTTGCCAATATTCAAATGTACCTTGCATTTTGTTATTATTTATGAATATTATCAATAATACCTCATTTTATGTGTAACTTAACTCCTGCTTGTATTTTTACTACATCTAAGTGCCTGAGGTTATAGATATAGAAGGGAAGGTGGGGATGTTATATAGAATAATACCTTGTAAACAGTGGTAAGTCTGTGAGATTAGGCATTCTAAGGCTACATATTAATAATACAATAGGGGAAAGTAGAGCAATATATATTACTCTACCAAGATAAAACACCACTGAAAACAGAAATTTCTGCCAACCCCGTACCTGAGGCTCCTTGGTGCTGTGTAAATGTGCCAGCTGGACAATTGAGCTCTCGACGTGTGCCTGCTGGGCAATACCTCCCTCTAGTACAAAGCCACCCAGGATCTGTAGACCCTACAATGATATATTCAGAGAAAAAGCAATCTATATTTACATTATATAGCACTTTTAACAGAGTGCACCATCAGAAGGCAATTTAAATAGTAAATAGGATAGATGCATTTGAAACATAAAAGCACAAAAAAGAACATTTTAACTCCTTTAGGGTGTGTGATGGGCGGCCGGACCCTGCTACATATGTTCCAGGGGAGCAGCCATGGGCTCCTCTGTACCTCCCCCGGGACGCTTGGTGGCAGCCTCCCTGAGTGACGTGGGTGCCTCAGTTTCCCGCAGGGCCCCGTGGGAGATGGAGTTCTCCACACTCCTGGTGGCCGCCCCCGGGGGTGCTGCATGGATCCCAGAGCCCGTATGGACACCTTGACAGCCAATTAGCCACAGGTGATCAAGCACCTGGAGCACTTCCAGGTGGGCTCTAAAAGGGGCCAGCCACCAGCACTCATAAGCCAGAATCGGGAGGAAGAGGACGAGGTTGCCTGAGAGGAGTGGTGGTGGCAGAGGAAGGATTGCTGTTGTAACTTTTGTTATTATGGGACTGTGTTGGGCCTGTGGGACACAGGGAAGATGTGCTCCATGGCTGAAGAGAAAAAATAAAAACCTTATTATTTCCACATGTGCCTCAGTGTGAATCTGTGCTGGGTCGGGAGCCTATATAGTACCTTTTTCACAGGTAGGTGTCGACCTTTGTCGACACAAGGGGTGACACAAGGTGGACAACACCCAGGGGCAGAAGGCAAGAAAAAACTCACTGTTACATTATAGGTAGTCCCACTTTGGTAGGAGGAATGTTAGACTCGTTGATTTGATGTCGAATGCCTCTGTGTGAGTGAGTAGTGTGGGATAAACAAGTCTAGAATGGCACTGACACAAGGTGAAAGGGCGAAGTGAATGAACAAAGCAAAATATTCTGTTAGTATTATTTATTTATTGATTCAGTTTTATAGCTGAATCAGACTCTGACTTATTAAACTCCGGTTTTGACGCAAGTGATCTGGAGATTGAAAACGAAAGTCAAGGACCTGCAACAGTGGATCAGTACCCAGCTGATCGTGCAGCTGACGCGCTTATGGCAATGTTCTCCTGGGATGACTACACAGACACTTATCAAACTCCAATTTGGATGCAAATGATTTGGAAAATCGAAAAAAACGAAAGACAGGCACCTGCATCAGCTGATCGGTTCCCTAGTTGCCAGTTCGTAGTACTGAAAACATTCGTGTAGCAGACATGGCAACGGCAATGTTCACTTAGGAGGACTACACAGACATAGATCTCAGGGAGGCAAGCTGGAAACTGGACTTCACCAAACGACATGGTAGGCTAATGAACACTACAGATTACCAGCCACTCGATTACTTCAAGATGTTTTTTTCAGGAAAGTGCGTTTAAGCTTATGAGTGATGAGACAAACAAGTATGTAATAAATATGTAATAAGCATGTGAATTTAAATACTGTAGTGGCTCATGGAACAAAAAACAGAGTGACATCTGTCATGCATAAACATTTTATGTTGATTTGGGTGTGAAACTGTTGTGTTTTTAGAAAACTGAGGTTTTTTTGGAAAAAGAATCCAGCCCTGGGACCAAAGGAAAAAATAAAAATTAGCCCTAAAAGAGTTAAAGGCAAGAAGCAACTAGGATGAGGTAACCACTTTCTGTTCTTTTTTCCACTCTTCTATGTCCGTCATGCCACACACAATAAAACCACCCGTCATCCTCATAGGCCAGACAGGGAGGTTTGGTTACTAATTGTGAGAGTTAAGCAACAGCCTGGGATTTAGAGTCATAGTGATCACTAGGGAGAGTAACACTAATGTAAGTGATAAGTTGGGAGTGGTAGAGCAGCTAGGTGTGGTGCCCGGTGGTGAAACTGGAATAGTTACTCCACACGGAGACCTCCTGAATTTCATATGACCAAATGTGAAGCTGAATCGATAAGAGAAATGGTAGCTCCGTGGCCAGTAAACTGCTATAGGACTCCAGTGAACTGGGTTTTTTGGCTACTGTGTACGTGGAATTTGCACGTTCGGCCCTGATTTATTCCCACACCCCAAACACGTATTAGCTAAGTTAATGGGCAACACTAAATCTGTCTTGTATGAGTGAGTTGAGAGTGTTAAGTTTGTGTAGCTGTGCCATACGATGGGCAGGCATCATCCTTCCAAGGCTGGTTTCTTTCTTTCCCCCATGTTGCTGGGAAAGTTTCCACCAGCCCAGTACTGAACAGCACAGATTTGAAAAATGGATGAAGCTACAGCAGCACACCAGCAGTTAATGCCACTGGGAGGCAGCACCACAGGAATGACTAACCATAAAGGATGGGGTGAGGTGAGACTCAGGCCAGTTCAGTTTTCCATAATATTTTCTAAAAGTTAGCTGTGCTTATAAGGAGACCTGGGTTCGCTTCCCGGGACCTCCCTGCGTGGAGTTTGCATGTTCTCCCCGTGTCTGTGTGGGTTTCCTCCGGGTACTCCAGTTTCCTCCCACAGTCCAAAGACATGCAGGTTAGGTGCACTGGCAATCCTAAATTGTCCCTGGTGTATGCTTGGTGTGTGGATGTGTGTCTGTGTGCACCCTGCCCGCGATTTGTTCCTGCCTTGCGCCCTGAGCTAGCTGGGATTGGCTCCAGCAGACCCCCGTGACCCTGTGTTAGGATATAGCGGGTTGGATGATGGATGGATAGGTGTGCTTGTGCCTGAGCCCATATGTTGTAAGATAAACGGGAAGGAACTATTTTGGGAAAATCTTACAGCAATTGCCATCTGACAGCAATTGGATCCTTTAAAATTTGAGGAAATGGCCAAGCACACTGTAAACAGAAATACACAAACATAAAAAGAAAAAAACATTAGCAACACCCATCTTAGAAGCAGTTAGGGTGAGCTGCCAATAAGTACAATACTACGGGCAAATCAACACAAATGCCATAAATGCTCTACCCTCAGGACAAAAGTGCCCTTCTTCACAGCGCCGACACCCTCCAATTGCAGTCAGACCAAAGTTTGCTCCAAAGGTGCCAGCAGGGCAAGGATTTCTGAAGGGCTCGCCGGTGCCTTCCTCACAGAAATAACCTCGGGGACACATGAATTCTGAAGCAGGATGCTGGGAGCTGCCTTCAAGGCAATAAAATCCTTAAGGAAAGAGAAAAAGAAATATGTCTGACCATCAATCAATCAATCAATCAACATTTATTTATATAGCACATATTCATACAAAAAAAAATGTAGCTCAAAGTGCTTTACAAAATGAATAGAGTAATAGAAGACACAATAAAAGATAAACATAAGTCAACATTAATTAACATAGAATAAGAGTAAGGTCCGATGGCCAGGGTGGACAGAAAAAACAAAAAAAACTCCAAAAGCTGGAGAAAAAAAAAAATCTGTAGGGGTTCCAGACCAAGAGACCGCCCAGTCCCCTCTGGGCATTCTACCTAACATAAATCATCATATTTTCATGGAAGGACCTGATGATGATGGTCACGTAGACTTCTGGCTTTCAGTCCATCATTGTTGGAGCATCATGATGCTTTGAGTAGGTGGTGGTGGCGCAGGCCGCCACCACAAAGAAACCGGAAAAAGAAACAGAAGAGAGAGGGGTCAGTACGGATTTTAGAGCCACCATGAATAGTTATTATGAAGAATTGAACATACAGAGTATCAGGATTATGTTAAAGTGAAGTTATAAAAAGGCCATGTTAAAGTAATGTGTTTTCAGCAGTGTTTTAAATTGCTCTACTGTATTTGCCTGGCGAATTCCTATCGGCAGGCTATTCCAGATTTTAGGTGCATAGCAGCAGAAGGCCGCCCGCCTCACCACTTCTTTTAAGTTTAGCTTTTGGAATTATAAGGAGACACTCATTTGAAGATCTAAGGTTACGATTTGGAATATAACGTGTCAGGCATTCCAATATATAAGATGGAGCGAGATTATTTAAGGCTTTATAAACCATAAGCAGTATTTTAAAGTCAATCCTGAATGACACAGGCAACCAGTGTAGTGACATCAAAACTGGAGAAATGTGTTCGGATTTTCTTTTCCCAGTTAGGATTCTAGCAGCTGCATTCTGCACTCGTTGCAAATGATTTATGTCTTTTTTGGGTAGTCCTGAGAGGAGTGCGTTACAGTAATCTAGTCTACTGAAAACAAAAGCGTGAATTAATTTCTCAGCATCTTTCAATGATATAAGAGGTCTAACTTTAGCTATGTTTCTTAAATGAAAAAATGCTGTCCTAGTGGTCTGATGAATATGCGATTTAAAATTCAGATTACAGTCAACAGTTACCCCTAAATTTTTTACTTCCGTCTTAACTACTAATCCTAGTGCATTAAGTTTATTTCTGATAACCTCGCTGAATCCATTATTGCCAATTACTAAAATTTCAGTTTTCTCTTTATTTAGTTTGAGAAAATTACTATTCATCATGAGAGAGATAGCAAGACAGAGTGCTCTGCCAGCTTTGAATGCTCTCCAAAATCCCCTAAAGTTAGAAGATCAACAGAGAATACCAACCGGTGGCTTGTCAAGAAGCATAGCGGCACTGTGATTAGTACCAGTGTCTCATGAATACAACATTCAAATCCCATTTGTGGTTGTTGTCTATGCAGAGTTTGCATGTTCTCCCAGTGTCAGTGTGATTTTTTCCTCCCACATCCCCAAAGATGTTCAGGTTAGGCTAATTGACAAATTCAAATAGACCGAGAGTGTGAAGGCAGGTGTCTGTGAGCGGATGCTGTGACAAACTGGTGCGCAGTACAGAGATGGCCCCTGCCTTGCACTCGATGCTGCTGAGATAGGCTACAGCCAGCTGTGATGCTGAATTGAATTAAGCCAAGTGTTATGTCAGTTTGGGTGTACTGTGGCCTGCACTCCACAAGGGGGAGTGTGTGGTTAGGGAGTCACCTCTCTGGTGAAGGACTCTGGGAAAAATATATACTAGGGGCAGAGTGGTGGCTGTGAGGCTAAGGATCTGTGCTGGTATCCAGAAGGTTGACGGTTTGAATCCCCGTCACTGCCAAAAGAGATCCTACTCTGCTGGGCCCTTGAGCAAGGCCCTTAACCTGCAATTGGAGTCTGGAGTCTCCTCAATGCGGTGGCCTTTGGACATAACAAGAGCTGGAAGTGCTGATGCTGCAAGGGCAGAGCAGACAGCATAGCGTTTCTGCTTCACATTGATCCTGCGATGCCAGCGCCTCCAGGTTTTGGTGGGGGCAAACATGCGGCCACCACGACACATGTTTCCAAAGGCTCCCTGGCCAGAGCGGTGCGTACCACCACCTCTAACACGTGGAATACGAGCCACAGCCCTGCCAGTACCCCAGGACTCCGCACTGGTTTGGTGACCTGCCAGTTCACTGACTGCCTAAGGCTGGCGGCTATTCTTCCTCATGTTGGTGTGAACGAAGTTCACGATATCTGGCCTGATTGGGGCTTTGAAGACAGCAGGCATCAGTACATTTTTGCCTGTGGAGTCTCCCTTTTCGGAGTAGACCGATATTAGGGGTCTGGCACATGCCATTTTCTCGTTTACTCACGGCACGCCTGCACCACACTCCTCTCTTGATGGCGGCCACGGAGGAAAAGCTCCAGGGGCGCTGTAAAATGGCTGACCCTGTGCTCTGACCCCAAGGGGAATGCGAAAACTAACAAATTCCTAATACAAGAAATTGTATAAGGTGAAATAATAATACTGTATATATATATAAAATGTATGGAGGAAACCAAGTAGGCAAAGGCTTCTGGTTCAGGTGAACAGCCACTCAAATTGCACATTTATGTCAAATGGTTTACAGAGTCATGCCCAATCTTTATTCATGAGTCACATAACTCTCAACTATCCCTAACCTTAACCACAGTGTAATAGTGAAAGTTACACCTTCAAAATGGGTGTGTTGAGAAAGATGCAAATGACAGGACATATCGCAAAAAAATCATTGATGTATAATACGATGGACACTAAAGATATTGCATGTACACAATTTGTTTAGCTCCTCAATGGAGCTGAGCTGTGGAGATCTGCAGCTCGACTCTGTTTGGTGTTAAGTGGGTCTGTTCAGGAAGGCCTTCACACCTTCACATGTGTACAGAGGACAGTGAAATTCTGACTTGCATGTCCTGATCAACATACAGCATGCTACCATACTCCAACACCATGATTTGGAAGATGCCCTTACCCTGAAACTTTTAACTTTGTTATCTGAAAAATCTCAGGGAATTAACATCTTTACTTTTTATTTCTTTACCAAACTTCATTAAGCGAGGCAGGGGCTGAAAAGGTGGAAGCACCAATAAGGGGGCCATAATATGCCATCTATGGGCTATGGCATTGAATCTGCCAGTATTTGGTAGCTGTGCACATGACAGTAAAATAACTCATGTGTTGTGATGTGAAATTATGCATACAAGTTGATAAATATTTTGTACAGTATATCTTTATTTGTAACTTAGACAAAGCAATGCAATATTAGTGTTACATTATTGATAATAACAGCAATGGTTTGATGGTTTAAGAACCCCTTCGTCCCTTTTAGGAATGAGTCTTTTTGTAATTTTATGACAGGGTTGGGGCGAGTGCCTCAAACAGGTCTGACCAATATTTCTCTGCTAAAGTCTCTCAGTCAACCCGACACAGGAAAGTCAGGCTGCCTAACTGCTAAGCTTTATCTCAACACATGGTTTGGAGGGCAGGTGTGAAGGTTTTCTGCCACCCCCATTGGTCTGAAGAATGGCTGTTTGCTTGTATTAGAAGCCTTTAAGTACCATGACGTCCTATTGGCTGTAGGGGTTGGACAGAAAACCTATACATTTGCTTGTTTTACCCCTCTCTCTCTTACCAAACTGATGAAAGATCATCTCACACCATGAACTGAAAAGGACACCACAATGGAGTTGTCCTTATTGAGACAGGCATGTGGCCTGTTCTTAAGAAAGCTGACCACAAATGATGCCTTAACTGGAGACATTTTAAGTAGCTAACAAGTCTGTGTGCCGCCTGAAACTACACATCACCATTTATCAGGTTGTATGGTTGCCAATATTCAAATGTACTTTGCATATTGTTATTATTTATGAATATTATCAATAATACATTGTTTAAATTGTAACTTAACTCCTGCTTGTCTTTTACTACACCTAATTGTCTGAGGTTGTAAATGTAGAAGGGAAGGTAGGGAGAAGTTATAAAGTACAATACCTTATAAACAGTGATAAGTCTGTGAGATATGAGGCATTCTGGCAAAGGCTACATATTAATAATACAAAAGGGGAAAGTAGAGCAATATGTTACTCTATCAAGACAAAGCTTCATGTTATAGTGAACGAAGGGGACACCATTTCAGGGTATCCCATAAATATTTGATTTGATTTTTTACGAAAGACAACGTGGCAAATGATCAACTTTAGCATCACAGCCATTCAATCCTAATTAGATAGGAACAACTAGAAGACAGCCCTGCACTAGGGTGTGCTTACACTTGGGACTGTAATGACGGCACAGAGTTGTAAACATGTGATTAGCATTTGTTTGTTTTCTATGAAGTGAATGACAATCCCATCTGAGAAATAGACCAGGATAATGCAACCCTACAGCCAAGGTCAAATTGACCAGATTGGGCGTCATGGGGCTATGACATTTCTGTGCCCCCTGCTACAACCCGCATTCTATAAAATGACGCAAAAATGAAAAAAATAATTTTATAATGTGATGAAAAAAAAATCACGTAAATAAAAGCCATGTCACAAATGAAACTGAAGCATAGAAATTGTTAAACCCAAATCAAAACAAACCATACTTTTGCTTTTACAAGCTACAGATAGCCACACGGTGTGAGGACACTAAAAGGAGGAAGAACATGTCAGCTTGTAGAAGAGGACAGATAAATATCATGACCATCTTTAGGAATACGACACAGACTGGCCACTTAGATCAGCCATTCTCAAGCTGGTTTTCTTTCTCTGTCACATGCCCCTGTAACATGAACTGGCAATCCAGGCAACAATTCTTTTTGAATGTGACAACTTTGAATGTGACAAAAAGGTACAGGATGTCCTGTGTGAGTCATCAATGTGTCACACAACAGGGGATTTTTGATTCAGTCTGGCAAGCAAACCTATCACATTACATGAATTTACATGTTGCCAGGACATCTGGACCTGCGCCACTTGTGTGATGCTTTTGTTCAGTTTGCTATTAGGTACGCCATTTGTGCTTTATCCAAAGATGTCCTTTCTTTAGATCTGATTTTTCACTGACCATTTACTTGCCATCTTTTCGAAGAGGGAATAAGATTTTTTTTTTAAGCTTTGTGCAGGGTGTGCTTCTAAATGTCTCAAGTTGAACTGCTTTTAAGTTGTCATGGCCTGGGAATTCTGAGCACTGGACACAACAGAAAAAGGCTAATTTCAATTAGCAAATCCATAAGGCAGAAAGCGCCCTGCAGTGGGCTGGCGCCCCGCCTGGGGTTTCTTTCCTGCCTTGCGCCATGTGCTGGCAGGGATTGGCTCCAGCAGACCCCCGTGACCCTGTAGTTAGGATATAGTGGGTAGGATAATGGATGGATAAGTCATTTGCACGTCATGAGTTTTTTCCTGATAAGGGCTTGCTTTTTGCATTACATGTGTTTTCACCTTTTTGAATAAGTGGTTCCAGTTGATCTATTTGATTTGTCAATAACTGAAAACATCTGAATCTTGTTTCTGATATGTACATGAAATGTTAACATAAGCCACTTTTCTGTTTTGATTACTGGCAGTGCCACTGCTAGGTTATTTTGCATTATAGGCCAAGCTTATTAGTGTGCCAGCTGACTGTTCGGTAGCTAACCTGTGTAGCTGGGTTTCACCCCACTTATGATATGTGCCCTAGGTAAATGCCTAATTCACCTTAATGGTGGCTCTAGCCCTGAATTTACTGGGTATATATAATAGGATTGCTGTGAGAAACAGCATGGGTGCAATTTTAAAGAAACTAATATAAAGATAATGAAGAGAGTAAGCCCTCAATCTACCATAATCTGGAAGAACAAAACAAAGCGATGGGGAGCTACTGAACTCTGTGTACCATTAAGTGCATGATATTGCAACTAGCTACTACATGTTCTTTTAGAGAAGAATTGGGCCACACCCACTTTAGTCGACCACACCCCTTTTATTAATTGCCTTGTTTGACTACCCATTGCAGGCATTTTAATTGATTCTTTTTTATTTTTGTGTAAGCACTCAGACATTTGTTACAGAATTTGAAATAAAACTTCTTTCATAGATACTGATAAATCAATATCGAAATACTCTGTGTTCTTGTCTGTTTAGATAGATAGATAGATAGATAGATAGATAGATAGATAGATAGATAGATAGATAGATAGATAGATAGATAGATAGATAGATAGATGTGAAGGGCACTATATGATAGATAGATAGATAGATAGATAGATAGATAGATAGATAGATAGATAGATAGAGTGGTGTGAAAAACTATTTGCCCCCTTCCTGATTTCGTATTCTTTTGCATGTTTGTCACACAAAATGTTTCTGATCATCAAACACATTTAACCATTAGTCAAATAAAACACGATTAAACAGAAAATGCAGTTTTTAAATGATGGTTTTTATTATTTAGGGAGAAAAAAAATCCAAACCTACATGGCCCTGTGTGAAAAAGTAATTGCCCCCTTGTTAAAAACTAACCTAACTGTGGTGTATCACACCTGAGTTGAATTTCCGTAGCCACCCCCAGGCCTGATTACTGCCACACCTGTTTCAATCCAGAAATCACTTAAATAGGAGCTGCCTGACACAGAGAAGTAGACCAAAAGCACCTCAAAAGCTAGACATCATGCCAAGATCCAAAGAAATTCAGGAACAAATGAGAACAGAAGTAATTGAGATCTATCAGTCTGGTAAAGGTTATAAAGCCATTTCTAAAGCTTTGGGACTCCAGCGAACCACAGTGAGAGCCATTATCCACAAATGGCAAAAACATGGAACAGTGGTGAACCTTCCCAGGAGTGGCTGGCCAACCAAAATTACCCCAAGAGCGCAGAGACGACTCATCCGAGAGGTCACAAAAGACCCCAGGACAACATCTAAAGAACTGCAGGCCTCACTTGCCTCAATTAAGGTCGGTGTTCACGACTCCACCATAAGAAAGAGACTGGGCAAAAAATCCATGGCATGGCAGATTTCCAAGACTCAAACCACTGTAAAGCAAAAAGAACATTAGGGCTCATCTCAATTTTGCTAAGAAACATCTTAATGATTGCCAAGACTTTTGGGAAAATACCTTGTGGACTGATGAGACAAAAGTTGAACTTTTTGGAAGGCAAATGTCCCGTTACATCTGGCGTAAAAGGAACACAGCATTTCAGAAAAGAACATCATACCAACAGTAAAATATGGTGGTGGTAGTGTGATGGTCTGGGGTTGTTTTGCTGCTTCAGGACCTGGAAGGCTTGCTGTGATAGATGGAACCATGAATTCTACTGTCTACCAAAAAATCCTGAAGGATATTGTCCGGCCATCTGTTCGTCAACTCAAGCTGAAGCGATCTTGGGTGCTGCAACAGGACAATGACCCAAAACACACCAGAAAATCCACCTCTGAATGGCTGAAGAAAAACAAAATGAAGACTTTGGAGTGGCCTAGTCAAAGTCCTGACCTGAATCCAATTGAGATGCTATGGCATGACCTTAAAAAGGCGGTTCATGCTAGAAAACCCTCAAATAAAGCTGAATTACAACAATTCTGCAAAGATGAGTGGGCCAAAATTCCTCCAGAGCACTGTAAAAGACTCACTGCAAGTTATCGCAAACGCTTGATTGCAGTTATTGCTGCTAAGGGTGGCCCAACCAGTTATTAGGTTCAGGGGGCACACAGGGCCATGTAGGTTTGGATTTTTTTTCTGCCTAAATAATAAAAACCATCATTTAAAAACTGCATTTTGTGTTTACTTGTGTTATATTTGACTAATGGTTAAATGTGTTTGATGATCAGAAACATTTTGTGTGACAAACATGCAAATGAATAAGAAATCAGGAAGGGGGCAAATAGTTTTTCACACCACTGTAGATGTGAAGGGCACTATATAATAGATAGATAGATAGATCGATAGACTGACGTAGAGATGCATAATTCCAAAGGAAATTGCAGGGTTACAGCAGCAGATAATAAAAGACACAAGCATAAATAACAAGAATTATCATAATCTTAAGTAGGTTAACAGAATACAAATAGATACATAACAAGAATTATCTTGAAGCACAACAACAAATTGTAGGTATTTGATAAGTTTAAAAGTGATTAGAATTGCAAACACTTATCAGTTACTGTTTCACAGTACTGCATGTCAGTCACTGGCACAGTATCTTGCACAAAACATCTTTATCTGTCAAGATGCCTGCTAGTCCACCTCTGTATGACTCGTGATATAGCCTGATAGGTGAAGTTATAGTTAAGACCTCACATGGGTGTCCCGGGAGCAACACATTTATTTCAGTCTGTTGAGTTTTCTTCTCTGTTTAGAAAGGTCAGGGCAGTTTCTGACCTATTTGGTGCACCAGGCAATAAAATAATAATCATAACAATAGAGCTCTTTCACATGCACATTGTGTATGTACCAAAACATATACAACATTAAAATAACAAAATGGAACCACTTTGCATGTATATAACTTATTTAGCTGAATCTAAAAATGTTATATAGAAAAAGGAAGTACAATAAATAAATAATATGAGAAGTGCGTTGCTGGTAAATGGAGGGAGTTAACATTGTAAATGAAATTATTTTTAAAATAGGATAAGCCTTGACGTTATTGCAGCAAAATAATTTATAATATCATCATATGATATCTTCCTAGTGGCCAGAGTGCCCCTGCCACAGTGCCAGTGCTCCTGCCTCCAAGACCTCCTCTCCTTAGGCTCACTCTGTCACTTTAGTATCTCCAGACCCGAGGAACAAATCAAGCGGGTGACAACAATGACAGGAGGAAGCTGCCTGGACCGAGTCACTCACTGGGGTCTACACCTAAGTCAGCAATCACTCACTCTGCGGCGCCATGCTTGTAGAGGAGGAGGAGGAGGGGACTGGGACCCAATTGTGCGTCCATCTGGCAGGCTGTGCATTACATGGGAAGACCAGGTGATGAGTTTTGACTCCTGGCCCTGGCTAACTGTCGAATTTGAAGCAGCTCCGCTTGACTGTTACACACACAGCACACAGGTAGCAAGGAAGCCACATGTCACATGAGATACCTGCCACACCGCCTGCACTAGTGTATGCAACAGCACACATATTGTGCTGTGCATAGTGAAGTCAGTTCAGGTGCTGCTGAGGCACACAACATAAATATTTCTCTGTGCTCTGGTCCAGTCCGGAAAATATTTTCTAAACAAAATTAAGATAGGAACCTGTAGAGATCTGCAGTAATGTGTCCTGACCACTAGAGGGCCCTTGCATAGACAGCCTACAGCAGGGGTCCTCAATCACGGTCCTGGAGGGCCGCAGTGGCTGCAGGTTTTTGCTCCAACCCAATTGTTTAATAAGAAGCACTTTTTGCTCAAGTAACACTTCAGCTTCACTTTAGTTGTCTCGCTCGTTAAGATTTTGAATCCTTATCGCTTATTTTAGTCTTAAACAGCTGCATTCTTGGTTTTTAATTGCTCCTAATTAGCAATAACATGAAAATGACAAAAGAGAGCAGCATTTCTCCATTTAGCTTGATACCATTTACACCAGTGTGTACTTATCTGCACTATTGAGTTTAATTGAATACTTGGAAGGAAAGTGAAGAGAAAAAAGTGAAGGACTGAGAATTACTCCTCCATTTTAGCCTTTAAATCATTTGGATGATATCCTTAGAAAGGGCAAGAAAATCGAGGATATGAGAATTACCTGACATAGCAGAGTTAAAGCACTAATAAGCTATGAAATTAAATTATTGGCAAGAATTGCTTTCTAATTAAGCAACCAGGTTAGAACAAAAACCTGTAGCCACTGCGGCCCTCCAGGACTGTGATTGAGGACCCCTGGCCTACAGTATACCCAGAAACAGCCTTGAGCAAAGACCTTTGAGTGTTGCTGGGGTACTGTTGGTTGTGGGATGAGTGAAGCATTTTCCGGTACAGTAATCAGCTTCTGAGTGACTTCTTGTTCTACCATTTGCTCCAGTGAGTACTGGAAGTAAGGCAGTAACCATCCCAGTAGGGTGTGCCAGTCCATTTCAGGACTCACTTATACACTAAAGGCCAATTTGAAATCGCTGTCTAACCTAGCCAGAATATCTTTGGAGGATGTGAGAGGAAACCCTAGGCACAGACACTGAGAGAATGTATAAACTCCACACAGACAATGATCTGGTGCTGGATCTGAACCTAGGATGCTGGATCCATTGGCATTAACCATTGTGCCACCCACCTCGAATTCCATTACCCACATCGTATTCTACTTCTCTGCTGGCATTTCTGTAAGTTTCATTCTCTAATCTTCTCACTCCATTCTCACCTGCAGGACAACGAGGGCAGTCCATTTCCCTCTGAATACCCTCTTTGGCTCCATAAGTGCCCGCTGGACATGGGATGGCCTTACTGTTACTGCAGAAGTAGCCTAATGGATGACAAACTCATCATCAGTTTCAGAGTTTCAGTTTCCCTCTCTTATGGTGCTGCACTGCTTGTACATATCACTTACTCACCCTTGGGACACAGCAAGCAGACGTCTCCTTGCTCAGAATTCCTGAAGGTTCCTGGCCGACAGGACATGGTAACTGACCCGTCAGAGTACCCAAGGGCTCTGTTCTGTTCCCAGTGGCTAGTCAAAGCTTGAGTGCACTTTGAGGTCCCATTGCAGATTCGGCACTCCATCTGCCCTGGACTGTCAGAGAAATGATTGGGTGGGCAGAGAAGTGGCCACAGTGAAGCCCTGTGGGGGCAAAAACTCCCTGAAAAAATAAAAGGGACACTCAATGAACCTAAAGTGGGCAGACATTGCCTGAGGAAACTTTGAACAGAACAAGATGCAGAGGACAGGACGATATGGAAGAAGATGATCTGTTATGGCGACCCCTAACGGGAGCAGCCGAAAGAAGAAGATGATTCTAGGCATGAGCACCCCAGCCTGGTTAAGTGTTAGTTTACTTACAGTATACAGTAGATAGATATACAGAATCTGGCCTTCAATATATACTTTAGAGTGAGCTGATTAATTTAACTTGAATATTAAATGTCTACATTTATGAAGTCACCTAACCCCGCATGTTATCCGTATTCCTGTCATGTGGTCATTTTAACAAATATGGCTGAAAGTTAATGAAGGCCTCGTTGGTGCAGCAGACACTCATGTATGCTGGTGGTGATGTTTAATATTCTACAGCACTGGACATGAGCTCTATCCAGGATTGGCTCCTGACTTGTGCCAGATGTGGTCCAGCCTCAGTTCTGGCAGTCTGTGAACCGTTCATTGTATTAAGTGGACTGAGAAATAGATGGATAAATTGATGGGTTCAAGAAATGGCTATATATGTGGATAACTGTACTACCCTCAGGTGTCAACACTGTGCGCCATGAGCTTGCCATTCATAACACCTTGCAGATCATCTCAGTATTCTCCCTCTAAAGAAAAGTAATTTTCTCACCTGCTGGACACAACCGGCATGTCCCACCCCATCCTGGGGAGAAGAACCCTTCTGGACAATCGATACAGAACTGTCTGCTGGCATCAGGCTCCTGGCCTGGAGGACAAGTCTAGGAAAAGGATGGTTACATTTTAATTAACATGACCATGTTTAAATCACAATTACTTTTTAACATGAATAATAATGTTGTATTTTGTACGTGCAAAATGCTATACAGTGCCTTATAGGCAAACATTCTCAGTTATGTTTAATCCAGTTTATCACCCAAAGTTGACTCTATCTGGAGCATGAATATTATTGTCTATTCAATCACTGAGGCCATGAGAGATATACCTGTTGGCCCCTGAACAAAATGTCTGCTTCCCCTCAAACCAATTAAGACTCTTAAAACATTACAAACATTAGAAAAATTGTGATGAGAACAGACCTTTCAGCCCATCAAGCTTGTCCATCCTATTTAACAAAATTAAAGTTGACATTTGAAGGAATCTAAAGTCCTATTCTCCAAGAAAATAAATGGTCATCTTTTCCATTGTCTATTGTTCTTGGAGTGAAGAAATCTACTTTTAACATTATTCCAACTCATTCCCAGTGTTCTTGTTGCAGAATTTAAAGTAACATCTGGCTTCCCCTGTACTGTACTAATTCCTTTCAGAATTTGATACACTTTAATCAAGACACCTCATAATCTCCGTTATCTTAAACTGAAGAGGTTCAAGTCCTTCACTCTCTCCTAATTGTTCATACGTCTCAGTCATCTAATTAGCCGAGTCAGGGCCGTTTGAAGGAATTTGGGGGCCCCAAGCAAAATGGACATGGAGGCCCCCCGCACACACGCACGCACGCACGCACGCAAAGGAACCACAGCATAGCAATACAGTACATATTTCTGCTAGCCTACCTGCTGCAAAATTGCACCATTTGTACAAGACAAGTAGAGCTATTTTATGTGTGTAATTTATCACTTACCACTGTCTTGTTTTTTCTTATCCTCCTCTTCCTTTCTCTTCTTTCTTTTTTGGCTTCCTGAAGCATAATTCCGCTTCATGACTGCCAAGGAAGTTTTGTATTTTGCCGGCAGCAGAGATCGCGTGGTTGGCTGGCTGCTGTCAGCGAGGGGGTCCCCTTGAGGGGGATCCCGGTAACCATGTCATTGCACTTTACTGCATTCACTATCAATGGGGCGCTCACACAGTTTGTCGCTGCATTTTATTCTTAACCAGTCGTTGTCTTGGGGCCCCAGGCCAGCTCGGGGCCCCAAGCAATTGCTTGGTTTGCCTGCCTTGTCGCGACGGGCCTGAGCCGAGTGGATCTCCTGTGGATTATATCCTTGTCCAGTGCCGGTGCTGGGTTATGTTGCACCCTACGCCAAGATAATTAGTGTGACAACCGACTGGTCATTTGCTAACCCGTATGGCTGGGATTCTCCCGTCCTTGTGATCTAAATACTAGAAGAATGCCTAATTCACCTTAATGGTAGCACCAGCCCTGTTCTTATCAGATCATCATTGCATATTAAAAAGAGCAGCGGATTTAGCACTGACCGTGAGGGACACCACTTTTAATATTACTTAATTCTAAGTAAGTTCCCCTTCACCATAACACTATACTGCCTGTGCTTCAGCCAATTTTGAACACACCTCCAGACCACACATTTCTACTTCTGAATCCCCACGTCTTTTAGTTTGATCATTCACCTTTCCGGCAGTACCTTATCAAAACGCCTTCTGAAAATCAACATAAATAATATCATTTGCACCTCTCTTACCATACGCTTATATTACTTCTTCATAGATTTCTAGCATATTAGTGAAACACAACCTTCCCAGTCTGAACCCATGTCAGGTATTTGCTAACACTCCTCTTCTAGACATGTGCTGCTCAATCTTTTCCTTAATTTTCTCTTCAATTAATTTATCCAGGAAGTACATTAAGCTTATTGGTCCATAATTACTTGGATCAGCCCCGTCACCCTTTATACTCAACAGGATACTATTTACTTTGGTACTGTGTCTCTCCAGAAATCCTTGAGTACTGTTGGTTTGACTTTGTGTCAAGAGTGCGGTTGATCATGGAGTCCTGAGTAAGGCACGTTACCTGCATTGTGAGGGAGCGTCAGTTACGACATTACGGCCACGCGCCGCATTTCCCTGAGGGTGATCCAGCTCGTAAGATCCTCATTGTTGGGGACCCGAGTGGCTAGACCAGGCCAAGGGGTCACCCATGTAACACCTGGCTATGACAGATAGAGGATCATTTCTGGAGGGTGGGACTGGACTGCGTGTCTGCCAGGGGGGTTGCCAACTGGGATCCCGAGTTGTTTCGTCGTGTGGTGGGTATGGTAACTCGCTGTACCAGTGCATGCTCCCCAACTTGACTTGACGCTGTTTACCAGCCTGCTTTTCTATTAAAAAAGTCCCGAGCATGCAGAGATTTTTGAAAAATCTTTATAAACAGTATGTACTCAGTAATACCTCCTTAAGCACTCAAGGATACATGTAATCTAGTCCTGGGGATTTGTTAGATTTCATCCACTTTAATCTAAGCAGTACTTGTCCTCTACAATATCCAAGTCATTAATTACCTCCTTACATGCCAAAGCAGTTCTTCAGAGTGGTACCATAGCACAACCAGTTTTGGTCCTCTAAAGAACCGTCCACAAAAAAGTTCCAGAAAGAACATTTTATTATGTAGATCCTAAACAAATAGCCAATAGTAGAAAACAAATTATCTGTGAAATTCCAGTTGGTTCCATATTTTAAGAGGACTCTTGCTACATACAATCACACAGGTTAATTCCAGGTCTTTTTGCTCTGTTGTATCCTGCTACACTCTTCAAAATACAGTACTAGTTCTTTAAAAGCACTATATACAGTAGTTCTTTACTGGGTTGTGTGGTTCCTTGTAGAACCATTGCTTGACAAAGTACCATTTAATTCTGGGATGTGTTCTTTGCATATGACGTTTGTTCTTTGTGCTTGGAAAAACTTCCCAAAATGTAGAAAAAATTAACTCTTTAATGCACGGTAGGCTACATAGCAGGGCACTAACAGATAAACAAAACCTGGACATAGGCTGTGTTCTTGTATGCAGCTAAAGTCCTTTTAAAATCATGACTTACTGGTATTTCACAAATCGGTCACCACCTATTCATGGTTATTTACTGTATGGAGCCTGTTATAGATCTAAATAAATACAGTGGAACCTCGGTTTGTGAGCATAATTCATTCCGGAAACGGGCTCGCAGTCCAAAGCATTCTTATACTGTATCAAAGTGGATTTCCCCATAAGAAATAATGGAAACTCGGATGATTCGTTCCACAACCCAAAACTATTCATATAAAAATGATTAATACAAAATATAAAGTAAAAATACATATAACAAATTAACCTGCACTTTATCTTTGAAAAGAATCATGGCTGGTGTGAGTGAGTTTCTAAACTCTTGTGGGATTCCACCCAACGGGACGACAAGCGGAAGAGCGTCCCAAAGCAATCGCAGTCTCCCAGCGCTGTAGCAGTTCACCATAAAGGCCAATCCAAAAAGATCGCGGACAGGCTATAAGCGCCTGCCGTCGATGGGTGATACAAGGAACATTATAAAGATCCCGCTACAATAAACAACCACGCTGTTGCTGTTTCAAGCCGAATAAAGTTGGTGTTGTTAAAGTTCTGAGACTCAGCTTCGTGTTTTGGGGCGCAAGACGAGGACTCGCATTTCACAGCATACACACACACACACTCAGTCACAATGCTGTAGTAAACAGTATACGCTCGTACGGATGTTGACTATATGAGTGAGGCACACAGACTCAGACGGAGAATAGGAGACGATTGCCCTCAAGAGAAGAGAGAGAGAGAGAGAGAGAGAGAGAGAGAGAGAGAGAGAGAGAGAGAGAGGGAGACATGCGCGCGAGCGAGATAAGGAGAGAGAGACGTGCGCGCGAGCGAGAGAGATAAGGAGAGAGAAAGACGTGCGCGCGAGCGAGAGAGATAAGGAGAGAGAGAGACGCACGCGCAAGCGGGGGAGATAAGGAGAGAGAGAGAACCATCAGCTCAGTTGTGATCATATGACGCTCAGCAGACAAAGTGTATCCATACTACTCGTATTTCAAAACATCGATCGTTTATGAAGTCAAAATGTATTAAAAATTTTTTGCTCATCTTGCAAAAACACTCGTAAACCAACTTAGTCGCAAACCGATGTTCCACTGTAAAAGGTTCTTTTATGGAACCGTTATAGGGATGGCTCTTTTGAGAACCAAAAACAGTTCCCATGTGGCATTGCTCTAAAGAACTACACTGGCACATTGATTTTTAAGTGTACACATCAAAGATTTTTATTTAGGAATCTTTTCAAAGCAAATGTCATATGCAAACACAGAATGAAATGGTTCTATATCAAAGCGATAGGTCTAGGAGGAAGTGCACAACCCAGTAAACAGCTGGTTAATGTTTAGTAACTGTTATTTTTAAGCGTGTAGGCTCTTTAACCTTCGGTATGACAGTACGTAAACTAACAAACAAGCATTGCTCAGTGACTTTTTTTTTTTAATTCTTAAACTAATGAAGTAGATTTTTAACATACTAAGTCACAAATCAGACTGATAATTCAGGAGGACCTGCAAGACTATCAGTTGTTTGCTACCCACTACGAAAAAACCTATTTTGTAGAAAATTAGCTTTTTATTATTCCTCTTTGTTTGCTGTGTGTTTCTTGTTTGTGTTTCCTCTTGAATTTCTTTCACTTCCTTTTATTAACATGTAAATAAAGTTCATATCTCAAAAGACAGAGAGAAAGTCCACCTTTTTAGAATGCCCATCTGGACAGATGAACCCGTGGGTGCAGGACAGGCATATTAAAGCCCCCGGAGGAGAGTGCTGACCAGGACTGCAGGACTTCATCCAGCCAGTTTCCAGGTCACAAGACATGCCTGCTGGACACGGCCTGCAGGAAGCAGAGTCTGTGGTGCTGATCAGTCCCTCAGGACAGGCCTGTAGATAGTAACAAGAACACAGGGGTCAGTGGGTTGATAGGTCTGGGGTGACTACTGTGTATTTAACTAAATAGCTTACAATGCGACTATGTCCTACCTGGCAATGTTTCAGTTCAGCTCTTCCTGTGTGTGGGTTATATGTGCCAGGAGGGCATTTCTTTGGGGCAGAAGCCTGTCCACTTGTGCAGCTATAAGCGAAGCAAGCCACAAAGGAAATGCATTTATATAAACAACTTAAATATAAATACATTTGAACAGCAGTCAGAATATTCCAGACAAATGGGAGATGTCAACATACTGTGAATACATGTGAATTTCCCCTTGGGATTAATAAAGTATCTATCTATCTATCTATCTATCTATCTATCTATCTATCTATCTATCTGTTATATAGTGCCTTTCACATCCATCTATCTATCTATCTATCTATATGCAAAATGAGATGTATGCTATAGTGTAGGGTTGCCAGATGTCCCTCATATAGGAGACATGTCCTATATTTGATCATTTTGTCCCCTGTCCCTTACTGACCTTTGCTTTATGTTTTTAACTTATGTCTCTACTTTTATATAATAATCTGGTCTGGGTGTGTAGGGGGCATGTATAAATTTATACATATAATAATATAGAGAGAGATTTTAAGAGTGACCCATATTTCTAATTTTCTAATCTGGCAACCCTACTATAGTGCCACACATCTTTAAGACAATTTGAAGAAAGGAGACACTTACTAAAATCCAACTGGACATTCCAAGCAGTTTCCAAATGAAGAATAATATCCCTGAGGGCAAGATAGGGGGCAATCTTTTTCACAGCTGAAGTCACATGAAGTGCACAGGCAGATGGCTCCTTAAAAATACAAAAAGGTTGCTTATTTGATTGATGAAAAACTGAACCTTGGAAGAAAATTTGGGTGGAGTGGTGGCTCTGAGGCTAAGGATCTGCACTTGTATCCCAAAGGTTGCCGGTTTGAGTCCCCATCACTGCCAAAAGAGATCCTACTCTGCTAGGCCTTTAGCCATTAGTTGCTCCAGGGGTGCTGTACAATGGCTGACCTGTGCTCTGGATCCAAGGGTTATGTGAAAACTAACAAATTCCTGATACAAAAAATTGTATAAGGTGAAATAAAAAACAAACATTTGCAGTTTTTGTATAGGATAACAATCCCAAAGTACAGGCCTAGTATAACATATTTGAGTGCCCAAACTGAAATCTGAACAACATAGCAAAATTTAAAAATGGTATTCACATGCAGACCTGAAAGAGCTGGAAAGGGTCAAAATCAGCCAATAGTAGTGTGTAAAGCTGGAGACATACACTCAAAAGTGCTGCAGGAGAAGGTGGCTTCTGAGCAGATTTTGAGTGCTGCTGCAGATTTTCTTTATAAATGCTTCACATACTAATGCATTCATTCATTTGCCAGCACTTATCCTAGGCCAGGTCGCACGGAGCAATGTCTCTTTCCCCCACCACACTTGCCAATTCATACAGGGGGATCCCAAGGCATTCTCAGACCATTTTGGCGATACAACCACAACAACAACATTTATTTATATAGCACATTTTCATACAAACAGTAGCTCAAAGTGCTTTACATATTAAAGAATAGAAAAATGAAAGACACAATTATAAAACAAAATAAATCAACATTAATTAACATCGAATAAGAGTAAGGTTCAATGGCCAGGGGGGACAGAAAAAACAAAAAAGATACTCCAGACGGCTGGAGAAAAAATAAAATCTGTAGGGATTCCAGACCATGAGACCGCCCAGTCCCCTCTGGGCAACTGTCCCAGCAAGCCCTGGGTCTACCCTAGGGTCTCTTCATAGCTGGTCATGCCCATAAAATCTCCACAGGGAGGCATCCATATCAGGTGCCCAAACCACTCTAACTGGCTCCTCTCGATGCAGAGGGTCAGCAGCTCTACTCTGTTCTTCTCACTCTATCTCTAAGGAGAAACACAGATGTACATATTGAAAATGATCATTTAAAAAAAAAAAATGGAGAAGCTGCATTGAGACATTTTTTCAAAAGAAATGTTGTCATAAAAATAATTCCACTTTTTAAATTTAGCAGCTTGACTACTAAAACAAAAAAAATTACATGTACGTGCTCTTTCCCAGGAAAAGATATATTCTGAGCAAACTCAAATAAGGAACTAAAATAAAATTTTCCATTTATTGAGTTTGGTTTGCTTAAACAAACATTTCTTAGGACAACATTTATGTAGAAGAGTTAAGTAAACTGAAGATAGATATCTAGTGACAATCAGACAACAAACTGTAGCAAACTCAACTTAAAATAGTTTACCTATGCCACTAAAAAGAAACTTATATATATATATAATTGTGCATTTATTATTATTAATTATCATTAATTTAGATATGTTTTTCCCGTTTACGAGGATGTTTTAATGCAGGAGGTGCTGAAGTCTGGACTGTACAGTCAGCATTGTGTGCAGGGTAACTAACCCTGGAAGGGCCGCCATTCTTTCATTTTCGTGATCAAGCGCAGTCATGCTGAGATCGTTTTAAAGATGACATCCACGCCTTTGGGGAGTTTGCTTGAGGGAGGCCCACGAGCGAGCGTGCTTCTCGGACCTCGACCCAAACGTCATGCTCCGCTACTGCAGACATGAAGAACACGTGCAGATTCCACACGGACTACGACTGAGCTTTTAAACGGACAGACCGATTTCTTGTTTATATGCAGTGTCTACGGGTGTGTTACCTGAAGTTTTAAATGCGAAGGAGGAAGAAGTCTTTATGATCCTAAAATTAACGCTTTGCCATTTGTGAATATCTTCTTGTAAGCGGACAGACAAAGAAGAAAACTGACTAATATAATGGAAATTACAGCAAAAACTCTCTAGAGTGCCTTCTTTGGAAATATTAAGTTAGTAGCACGTGGTTAATGCGGGTGGCAAAAATGCCAAACATGCTTTTTTTTTCAAATCTGAAATAAGAAATGGCAGAAAAAATATAAAAGGAAACTTAACAGTAAGGAATGATGCTGTGCGTAGGAATACAGTAGATTAAAGAAAGCAGTGGAATCAGAAAAGTAATAAGTAGGATGTGGTAATTAGGATGGTGATGGTCATTCTGAACTTAACGAGAGAAACGCAAAGTTCCCACCTGAGATGAAGAGCCACACCCTGGTCAGTAAGAGACGACCCTCGGTTGAAAGGCCCATTTCGATCGGCGCTCCTGACGCGTCTTGCATGGCAGAAGCGCTCAGCGTCCACTATGTAGATCTCGCCTGGAAACCCAAAACGACCTCTCGGGTATCAGTCAGAGGTATTATAAATTAATTAGGGCGCCCAGTTGCCTCGTTATAACCTGCTTTGTCTGTGTCCTGACACTTTCTCTTTAAGCCAGTTCATATTTCGTATCATTGCCAGAGTCTAATTTGAAAACGGACATTCAAATGCAGATAACCTTGACCAAGCTATATTATTTATGTTGTTTGGTGTTCGTGTTTTTTAATGATAGCACAATATGCTAAAGAAATGAGGAAGTTAATACTCGTATTTATTTTCGTTATTTTCAAAGTGCCTCTGTCACCTTACGGATTACACATTGAATGCTAAAACTCGCTGTCCCCTGCCAGACTGGGCACAGTGACATCTTATTTTGCAAAGTGGGTTCCTGTTCTGCAAACACTAATTTTGTAATTGGTTTCTTTACTGTCTTACTTGGCCAGCGTTGCCAGTGCATTTTTTTTGAAAATATCAAATTCAGCATTTACCTTCGCTTGAGCAGGCGGCATATTTGAGAGAAGCAATTTGACCAGAGGTGTATGCATTGGATGGAGTTTGGGTTGCCCCAAAACGGATACACCATCTTACTAAAATAAATTTCGAATAATCGATTTTTTTTAAAAAATGTTTTTTTAAAGGACACAGCAAATGTCGATATGTTAAAAATCAATTAATAGGACAATGCAGTTAAGTCTATTCCGTACACATCCAACAGACATCATTCTGTACGGATTCATGTACTGTTTCAGATTTTGCTTTACTGGTCAACTACATCTTGTATATTTTGCATTCAATGCCTGTACAGATCTTCAAGCAGCTATTTTAATGATCGCCAAGTCCAGTCCGCGTACCACACTTAGCACACCCCACCGTGACAGAATATTTAAAGTACGTTTGTGTACAACATTTTTACAGTGTTTTGCCCATCTCGGGGACCGTCAGGTGTGTGCATTTTTGCATTCCTTTACGGGATCGAACCTCGGACGTCAGCGCCTGAGCCAAAACGCTGTACCACAGCGGCTGGTTCACTTATCTGACTGGGCAGCATTACAAGTCTGAATCACAATCTGATTATTTGGGTGGTTACCTACCAGGTGACACATGTGGTTGGTCGGCCAGTTATCAAACATCCACCATATCCTCTACATTGATATGATGCAGATCATATGTGAGACAGTATCTGCCAAATAATACA
Organism: Polypterus senegalus; assembly: GCF_016835505.1. Classification (NCBI taxonomy): domain Eukaryota; kingdom Metazoa; phylum Chordata; class Cladistia; order Polypteriformes; family Polypteridae; genus Polypterus; species Polypterus senegalus. The sequence goes on from NC_053162.1 coordinate 168,956,809, forward strand.
AACAGTACACGACACGTGTTTCGCCCTTTTTGGGGCGAATCTAACCTCGAAGATGCTTGTCGCAACGGAGAGGACGAGGCAGATGTTTGGGGACCATAAGTGTCCCTTGGCAGGTAATAATCACATTGCGATTCATACTGTATAGATAGATAGATAGATAGATAGATAGATAGATAGATAGATAGATAGATAGATAGATAGATAGATAGATAGATAGATAGATAGATAGATAAAGTAAAAACAAAATACAAAAAGCATCAACTTTGTGTCCAGCCATCATTGTTCACTGAAGCTGGAGATTTATACAGCAACCAGCGGGCACAAGGCAGGATCAATTCCTGGACAGAGCAGGGCCATTGTTGGGTGAACACACATACATCAGGGGCCACTATATGGCATCGCCAACCCACCTACCCACATGTCTTTTAAAAACATTTGACCAAATCTCAGAGTACCCCTGAATATTACGCCGTGAGCCTGTTTTCTAACTTGCTTAGGAATAAAGTGTTTGTTTTGCCAGAAGCACAATAAACAGACAAAAAAAAAAGAAGAAAATAGAAAATGCAACGTTTTATTTTCTTTTTAATATATTTTACGTAACTTGTAATTTCAAAGTTTTAAACGTGATATTGTGAGGTACAGGCTAAATTGTAACTTTATATTAAGAAAAATTATGATATGTGACTTGGGGTGTGATGTAAATATGTAACAGTACGTTTATAATTGTACAACAATGCAATCATTTTTTACAGTTAATTTCCGCCTGCCCTCAAACCTAAATATCAAACTCCGCCCCTGAAGTTATGGCTGTAAAACATACACGAAAAGGGACTGCAACCTTTTACAGCGTTTGGGTTTGACTTGATTCGAGGAATCAGCGCTATAAACGTGGATTCTCTGTAATCACTAAGATCGTGCAAAGGCGGCGTTGACGTTATTGACGCCTTCAGTACTGACGTTAGTCTCATAAAGAACGGACTTAATGGTCGATGATATCAGATTTCCCGTTATCCTCCAATTTTCGTGAGAATTTGCACAGCCGTTTTCGACTGATGCCGGGACAAACATGCAAGCTTATAAACAGACGCCAATTAAGCGTATAGCTATAGCTGTGTTTCCCCGCGTCGTCTGGGTTTTATTTCAAAACACCGCTGGTAATTTCACTTAAAGTTTGTTTTTTGCAAGCGACATGCCATTGGAGAAGTTTCATAGAAGATGTCTTGCTGCAAAATATACACTCCTATAAACAGTGACTCTGAAGCACTTTATTTGTGTGGTTCCTCTTAGAACTATAGCTTCACAAAGAACTTCATTCTGTGATGGTCCTTTGGATTTTGAAAAGGTTCATAATATATGGACAAAACAGAAATCTTTAATATATAGTCTCCCTATCCTGATCAAGAAAACCTGAACTTTTTGTGAGTCTTTTAAAAAGCAATAGCAAAGTGATATTTTACAAATTTGTTATATATTCATTGTGATTTATGAACTAGTAACAGATCTAAACAAATGAAGGTTCTTTCAGCAAACTTCATTTGGATATTATTTTTGGGAGCCAAGATTGGTCCTTATTATGGTATCACGCTAAAGACCCACTGTGGCACCTTTATTTGTAAGTGCATTCTCACATGAAACTGCAGCCTTCTGGAATGGAAAGGGTAATTTACAGGCTGGGAGGCAACCCGGGTGTTATGTCAAACGCCCACTAGAAATTCAAAGTGACAAAAACTGTGTTAAAACTCGTGTCCTCCCTGTATGGAGTTTGCATGTTCTCTCCATGTCTGTGTAGGTTACCTCCGAGTGCTCCAGTTTCCTCGCACCATCCAAAAACACGCAGGTTAGGTAAATTGACAATCCGAAGGTTAGGTAAATGAATGATCTGAAAGTGTGTGGTTTGTGTATGTGTGCCCTGCAATGGACTGGCACACTGTCCAGGATTTGTCCCTGCCTTGTGCCCTATGCCAGCTGAGACAAGCTCCAGAAAGGCCCCCATGACCCTGTTCAGGACTAAGTGGGTTAGAAAATGACTGACTGTCTGTTATTATTAGTCATCCCATTAGTTATAATATTAGACGCAGCAGGGGTTATGGTTTTAAAAGAATACAGTTTCAAATAGATTGTGATGGTACAGTTGTAACTCTAAATTGCTATAAATAGTTACAGGAACAACAGGCTTTCACCAAACTCATGCGACTTGGGGTCCTGTAATAAAAAAATAGTGTTTGAAATGTTTGGTAAAAGTAAAGTCTTACACTATTGTGCAATAATCAGCCCCAAAGTCCGATATAGCACCTCAACTTTCATCTCATCCATTTCTTTGTCGAGAAATCATTATAATGTAGTATTTAATGCCTGTCATTCTCTGACCCCAAAGAGTTCTTCTGGAGTGGGTGAGATGGGCAAGGACTAAATTAAATGTAAAATTATGACTTATTGTGAGACATACCAGTATATATCATTTCAAGTTTATGGCTTGAAATCAAACCTGTGCATAAAGAACAAGAAAACAGGAAAAAAAGGTTCGATATATAGCTTGTGCATATTCTCTCAGAGGGGGACTGTGGTGTTATGGGTCCACAGCTCTTCCAGCTAAGGCCATTTTTGTTCACCGCTCTCGCGGCGGCTTAGCGAGGGGGCGTAGTGGTTGTAGCAAGCCACGGGGCGATCTGCGGTGTGGGCTTTCTGACCGAGTGCACAGGTGAGGGACTGCCCACATCGTGATTGTTCTCGTGGCTAATGTGCTGCAGCTGCTATGGCCCCTTGCAATATAACAGAAGCGCGAGTCGGTTGGGAGAGGAGGAAAAAATGAAACGAAAAAGACGGAGGTTGCTGAAGAAAGCAGGAAGTAAGAGAGAGAGCACCGGTACAGAAGAGCGAGTGAGGGAGAAAGCAGGCAGCTGGGAGGCGAGTGTTTGGCCGACACTCAGTGGGGCTGAGAAAGCGGTCAGTCCAGCTGAGCGACTAAGTAGCTGGAGTGACCAGCGGAGGAATCGACTTGACCGTAGAAGGAGCGGGAGGCAGCGAGAGCGCCTTGGCCGCTGGGAAATAACCCTAATAAGTCTTGGTCCGGTTGGGAGCCTGACGAAGCCAAGGGTCGAAGGGCTACTGGACCTGATTGAAGGACAGCTGATCCTGCAGGTAGGGGACTCTCCTGTAGAGCAGACCAGATGGGCGTAGCAGGGGAGCCGCCATGGAAGCAGAAGACACCGGGCTTTTGGTTTTAACATATTACTTCCTGTACTATTTTACCTCATTGTTTTTAGAGGATTTTTCTATTTATTGATTTTTTTTACCTCCACATTTCTTTTAAGGATTATTTATTTATTGAACTTTGAAAAGCACTTCACTTGTTGAACACTTTGTTTTGTTGACTATTTTAATAAAAGCACTTTTGCACTTTTTACCATCCCCTTGCTCAGTTGTTTATTGCCTCAACTGTCTAGCTCATCGGTGACATTACCGACGGTGTTGGGTTCAAGGGCTCCCAAATAGCAGATGGAGTCGAACCCACATCTTCACAGGGACTATACAATATATTGATTAATAGCCATCCTTTTAAATTATAGATGCATTTATAGATGCATATGCTGTCCATTGTAGGGCACCACCAATATTTACAGCCCATAATCTCAAATCTGGGCATTGCACACATTTAATGTTATTATGTAGTTTTGTACTCGACTGCCCTGAAATAAATGCAGTCACCATGCTTATCCAGGGTCTCTTAGTTCTAATGCTGGCTTGCATAGTCTTTGCCAAGTTTGAGGAGTGGATCTCGCAAGTTAAGTTAAACGAGAAGTGTCCAGCTGCAGTCAGGACAGTTTTAGGCCTCAGACAGATCCGAGCACTTCAGACACTATGAGGTCCATAAATTGACACCCTCTTCTGGAGCCATTCCCCTGTTTCCCTGGTGAACTGACGCCTGTAATACACGCACCTCATGGCGATTTCAGTCCCCTTCAGATCCTGCAGTCAAATCTCTATTTGGACTAGTGGCTCTGTGGCTATACTGATAATCAGAAGGTTGACCCCATAAAAATGGGAAATGCTAAGGAAGAAGACGAAGAAAAATAAATTATATACTGCACTCAGCTACAATTAACACTCCATATTCTTATAGACTCTGAATTGAATAAACCATAATTTGTGTAAGCAGTCAAAATATGCAATACTACCCGCCGGACGTTTAGGAGCTCTTTAAAATACTGTCTTTGTGGTCTTCTCTGTGTTATATCACTAGTACTGCTGGAGTACAAAATTTCAATATTTATATTAACGATGCATTAATTGTGGCGGAGCTTATGCTCCAGAGGAATGACGCTCTGGCCCTCAGAAGCACGAAGAGGTATAAATTAGTTGTTTGAGTCGCCCAGCTGCCCTTTATGGATGGCACGCGACCTTGTAGCAAATAGGAAGAGACATTTATTACATTAGCACAACAGTTTATCCTGGTAAAGTTTTTTTTTTTAATTTATAATTAATATTTTTTTGCACACACGTTCAGTTTGCCATCATTACTATAATAGTAGAAAAGCACAAGCACTTTCAGCACTAAAGTGTACGAGGTGGTGGCGTGGAAAGTGGGCGGAGTCAAAAGAGATGCAGCTGACAGGGGCGACATCTTACGGGCCTCAGAATGTCTCAGGTCGCTGAATCTGTCCGAGGCCTCAAACTGTCCTGACTGCAGCTGGACTCTATTGGGAGAGTTAAACAGCGACTATATAAGGGCCATGGGATGGACTGGAACTTTGGGCTTGGTTTACTGCCTTATGCCCAAATTACACTGGACACAGAGTAGACAAAATGGACGGCCAAACTGCATGCTTTAACTTTTAATTGTTTGTAATACCAAGAACTTCAATAAACGTTTATAACTGCATGTCCTTCTATAGATCTTGATTTGAATAGAATCAAAGTAAGAGGTTTAATACAACTGCACACACCACTTTTTTTTTACTGCATATGCGTTTTGTGTTTGTATTATCTATCGAGAATGCTGCATGAAATACTCAAGTCAAGATAAATAATACTAGTGTCCACGTATTTACTCGTGTACCACGCGCCCTCGTGTAAGAAGCGCACCCTAATTTTTACAAAAAAAATCGCGAAAAAAGTTTTGCCCCGTGTACGACGCGCGTTGTGATTGTATGGGAAGCGTTTAGAGAGAGAGAGCACTGTCGAGCGAGTGAGCGAGCATGCGAGTACGCGAGAGAGAGAGAGCGCGAGTGGGCGAGCAAGCTAGCGAGAGACAGTGCGAGTGTGCGAGTACGCGCGCGAGAGAGAGCGCGAGTGGGCGAGCAAGCTAGCGAGAGAGAGCGAGCGAGTGAGCCCAAGCAGAAGAAGTAAACATTACATCCATCCATCCATTTTCTAACCCGCTGAATCCGAATACAGGGTCACGGGGGTCTGCTGGAGCCAATCCCAGCCAACACAGGGCACAAGGCAGGAACCAATCCTGGGCAGGGTGCCAACCCACCGCAGGTAAACATTACAGAATTACATTTTCTTGGGTATGACGCGCACCTGATTTTCTAACACTCATTTTCGAGAAAACAATGTGCGCATGGTACGTCAATATTAGTATTGAACAAACACTTTACTTCAGTGGTTCTGAAGACCAGTCCTAGCGGAATGGAATTCACAATGATGATAAAAATCTTAAATAACAAATAAAATAAATAAATATAATGGGGGATAAAAAGCAAATCAAGTTCTGAGATTTACGGACATATTTCAAACATGGAAGCTGAAATAACAGCTTACTTAATCAAGTCAAGAGTCCAATTTAAAGCAGATGTTGGTAGGTCGGAAACTGGACTGTTAGGGCCATCTTTAGACTTAAGCCAAGTAGGCACCAGTCTGGGGGCACCACAACCCATCAAAGTTCCCCTTCACCCACCTGTAAGGCACCACCATGCCAACCATCACCATGTTACTCCAGGTCTGTCAATTTCACCTTCTGTCGGTTGTTTGGCAATCTTCAAGGGTGACCCACTTTGTATAGGGGAGTCACTTTATCCAGCCCTGCAATCCCAGGGATTCTCACAGGGCTAACTTCAGAGGAATTGCTTTATTTACTAAGAACAATAAGTAAATAAATAAATAAAACATAAGTGAGTAAATGACACAGAAATTTCATAAATGAAGACTCAGAGTATTTCAGTCATCTGCTGTCTGAATCCCTTTCTCATAGCAGTGTTGTGATCTCTTAACAATGGGTAGAAGTAGGCAACCAAACCTGGACAGGATATCCGGCGACCACACGGAACTCTTGTGCATCCTCTCACACTTAAGTGACCAGTGATATGCAGTGCATTGAGAATGTCTTCAAATCCTGCCTGATATTTTGATATGTTGCAGCCAAATAATGTAAATCTGTCAGTCTCTCAGTACCTCAAAATGAGAGGATTTTAGAAATTTTTGTAAATTAAAAAAACAAAATAAATATCACATTGACACAAGTGTTCAGACCTTTCACTAAAACACTTGAATTCTGACTCAGATGCATCTCCTTCTCATCACTAAAGTTTTTCTGTAATTGTCTGGAGTTCATCTGTGGTCAATTCAACTAATTGCACATAATCAGGAAAGGCACACACCTGTCTATAAAAGGTCCCACAGTTGGCAATGTGTATTAGAGCAAAATGCAATCCATAAGATTGAAGGAATTGCTTGCATAGCTTAGAGACGAGACTGTTTCAAAGCACAGATCTGGGAAAGACTACAGAAAATTCCTATGGTATTGAAGGTTCCCAAGAGAGAATTATGTCCTCCATAATTGTTAAATGGAAGACCTTTGGCACAACAACAACAACTCTTCCTAGCTGGCTTCCAGGCCAAAAAGTGCAATCAATGGAGAAGAGCCTTGGTAAGAGAGGTATAGCCAAGAACCTGATAGTCATTCTTTCTGAGCTCCGAACCTGTGTGGAGATGGGAGAATCCACCTGCAACACTCCACTAATGTGGATTTTATGGCAGAGTGACCAGGCAACACTTGAAAGCCAGTTTGGAATTTCAAAAAGACACCTAAAGGACTCCCAGTCAGCCATAAATAAGATTCTGTGGGCTGATGAAACCAAGATTGAACTGTCCATGTCCACTCATCACCTGCACAATACCATTCCAGTGGTGAATAATGGTGGTGGCAGCATCATGGTGTGGGGTTGCTTTTTAGTGGCAGGGACTGGAAGACTAGTCAGTGTTAAGGGAAAGCTGCATGGAGCAAAGTACAGAGATATTCTTAATGAAAAGCTGCTCCAGAGCACTCTGGAAGTTACCTTAAACCAGACAAAGTAAAGACAACACTGAAGTGACTTATCGGATCAGCTCTGCAAATGTCCTTGAGTGGCCCAGCCATGCAGGATTGAACCCAAAGGAGGATCTCTGGAGAGACCTGAAAACAGTTGTCCACTGACAGTCTCCGTTCAACTTGACAGAACTAAGAGGATCAGCAGAGAGAAATAGCATAAATTCCCCAAATCCAGAGAATAACAGGCTGTAATCACTGCCAAAGCTGCTATGAAGTATAAAGTGCAATGAGCAGGGTCTAAATACTTGTGTGAATGTGATCTATCTGTTTTTGCTCTTAATAAAATTTGCAGAACTTTCTAAAATGTTTTTGCTTTCTCATTCATGGACAATACCTCATAGGGTATTGAGTGTTACTTGATGAGGGGAAAAAATAACGCTAATCTTCCATCCATTATCCAACCCGCTATATCCTAACTACAGGGTCACGGGGGTCTGCTGGAGCCAATCCCAGCCAACACAGGGCGCAAGGCAGGAAACAAACCCTGGGCGGGGCACCAGCCCACCGCAATAACGTTAATTATTTTAGCACAGTGGTTCTCAACCTGTGGGGCGGGCGTAACAAAGTAACAAAAAGGCGGGCGCGAAGATGTGAAAAAAAGAAAACAAAATCAAAAATAAGAAAAAAAAAACATCCGTTGAAACAAAACAAATTAACTTAAACTACATTCTGATACTAGAAGAATAAATATAGAGTTAGATAAATGTCGATACAAGTTAAGTAGGTATAATAAAATATGCATCTATATTTCAAACAAATGTTAGGGGCGCGATTAAAACTGTTATGAAAACTCGGGTCGCAAATACTTAAAGGTTGAGAAACACTGTTTTAGCACAATGCACCATTTGTAAAAAGTGAAAGGGTCTGAAGGCAATGCGTGTGTGTTTATTTTTGAACAGCTGTTTACAAACCGCTGACGCAGTTGGTTTAGGATCCACTAGCAGCTGAGTGGCCGTCATTGCGCCACGTAGGTACCATAATCACGTGCTCCCGATTCGGAGAGACAATACGCCTGTAATGCTTTATCTGTCCACATGATTCCGTTTTTCTTCACGGGGACCCCGTACCCTCCCAGGTAACATTTTCTAAATGTAGTCGTTCCACTTACTCTCAGGTAAATCTTTGCGCTCTTAAAGACCACACACTCCTTGGTCTCTCTGTCAGCAGAAATCCAGCAGGATTTATAACAATGCTGTAAATGGCAAGGTGCTGGACAGTAGCATCGGCTGAAACCGACCAATAATATAAAATATCTATAAAATAATAATAATAATATTAATAATAATAATAGTACATTTTATTCATATAGCGCCTTTCCCGTAAGACATTTAATCAGAGGCCGTCAGCTGTATACAGATTCCACTAGTTTTGTTGGTTTCACTTTTATCTCCTGTGACAGGGGCGGGGTGGGGGGAGGTTTGGCAGATTACATTAAATTTCTTCCAATAACGAAACTAAGCAATCAGAACCCGTAGGCGGAAGGAGAATCGAGGAAGGGTGACTTCGCATGCAGTTTAGAAAAAGAAAGCTTCACCAAACGTCAAACGGGGCAGCATTACCTTCATCAGAAAGTCTTTTAAAATGTGTAACGGACTGACAAAAGCCGCAGGCACAAGTGTGGGTCTTTGGGGAAGAATTCTGATCGGTGTGTGTGTGCTACGAACTACAGGTGGGTCACCGTCTGGATCACAGTCACTGGAGCAAATATGATTACCGCTGTGAAAACAGAAGCCACAGAAAGAGAGGGAAGAACTGGAGTTTAGTAGAAACAGTTCAAGGGTGCTGCTGTGCCCTTTCATGTCAGAAAGGAAGACGCCCGAGAGCATCATCTTGTAGACCAGTTGGTACCCGCCGTCTTACGCGGAGGGTATTTTATGTCACTACACCTGAGACCTGTTTGTGAATGAGGGAGAAACTGTCAATTTAACTCAAAAGTGCACTTGAGGTCGAATAATTTCAGCATTTGCCTTTAAAATAATAAGGTTTGAAACGGTGGACACGAGCCAGATTCAGCTGACGTGTCATTACCCCAATAAATGAATTCCGACTATAACAAGCGAGAACAGACATGACATTAACAGAACTGATTCATTGCATTCAGCACATATTTAAATTGACGAAATTGCAATTCCATGCGGTTAGAGTTAATCTCTTAGGTTCATAAAATAATAGCAAAGATAAAGATGACAAAGAATTAACTGAGATAAAGCTTTGCAAGCGTATTTTGGGCGAGTCCCTGCGGAACAGAGAGACTTCTGGCTAAGACAGTCCAAGCATTCTTCTTTCCACGATCTTTGCGCACCAGTGCTGAAAAAGAACCGCCTATCCATTCACTTTTTATTACTCTGACCAATACTCTTTCTAGGAGAAGGCGAATCTATGCCGGGAGCACAGAACAAAACGCACCAAAGAGTGAAGTTAGGCGATCTTCTGCAGCCTGAGAGATAATAGGTTAACGGTAGCTTTAGGGATGACTGCTTTAGTGCTCGGGTAACATATTAAGTGATCTGGGGTCTGAAACTATGTAATGACGAATTCTGTTTATATACTAAATTAACTGTAGCTCCAGCCATATCTACTCGGTATCTCTCACAAGATGATAATCGTTTGATGTGGAACTGCAATCCATTAAAATTTAGTAAAATGCAATTCCGTGAGATGAGGATGAGATACCTTATCTAACTGTAAAGAAAACAATCGACGGGAACACAAAAGATCGTACAAACTTTTCACAATGACAGAAGTGGGCACTGATTTCATAATTCAAGGGCTGCATGACGTCAAAGTTAATGCACTGCAGTATCTCGCTACCATAGTTACAAGTTTTTATTCCAGTCATTTATTAACGAATAATATATATTTACTCAACCGTCTACCTGCACTTTTTCTTTCTCATAGTCGGAAGGCAGTGCTTTAGACAACGATTAGAAAATACTGTGTTGTTATGTATGATGCATGCTCTCCTCCTTTTACTTTTTTCTTAATAATTTTATGTTTTTCTGTTTTTTTTTTTTACTCTCTTATGTATGTGCAATGAACGAAACAGAGGAACAGTTACTTTGTCAACGATATGCTCATGTATACTAATGTATTGAATGCGAAAGTGTGAAAAATCTAATTTTGCAAATATTTTACACAAATAAAATTCATAGTTTTATGTTGATATGTATACTTTTTAAAAATGTGTTGTATAAGGAGTTAAGATTGAGTCAGAGCATGTGCATTAAGTGGCTTACCCAGCTGCCCTCATCCGGCGCGCAATGGGGAGTCAATCATGTGTATACCTACAGTATATATTTAAACGCTCATCCACGCCTAATACACATTAACACATTTATTGATTTTGTTTAATCCAGTTGTATTGACGCCAAGGAAGTTATGAAATCCTGATTTAACGGGTACAAAAAGACACAGCGGTCTGTGGAGCAAATGACTTCACAACAAGGTCAAATCGGACAGATTTTTAATGTCTAATCAGCTTCCTATTTTACTAACTTTATTGAGTGGATTTCCTCGAACAAGCACAAATACTGTATGTATGACTTATGTTTTCGGATTTAACAATAAATTCGAGTCAGTAAAACATAATATCCAACTAAGATCTTTAGTGTAACATGATGTTCAGAGGAGCCGAAGTGTTTTGGATATACGTTCAGTTCCTCATTTATTTTGTTTTCATCATTTTCAAATAATGCGATATCAGTTAAAACAATTTCAAATATCACACAAGCAGCGTGTTCCTTTTAGTTTCCTAAGCGTTAATCTAAACTGCTAGACGGCGTCTTTGCTTAAAGGCACTGACTATATAAGGGTATTGTTTTGCCTCTTCCTTCTCCGTCATACAAGAGAAGGAAATTGTCCTTTTTTGCGAAAGGTTTTATTAATCAGTACAGGCTCCAGCAGACCCCCGTGACCCTGTATTCGGATACAGCGGGTTAGAAAATGGATGGATGGATGGACTTCACTGAACAGCGGTAAATTACATACAATATTAAAATCGTCTTTTTGTGGGCGATGACCTCCATCAAATGTGTTTCTGTGATTATAATGGATGTGTGATGTGGTCAAATTAAAAATCCTCTTCGTTTAAAGATTTTATATTTCTCACGCAGCCGGTCTCCGTGTTTAATGTCATACAGTACTTGAATAATTCTCGAGGTGGGCGGGTTTGAATTCTGAGTGACGTTCCAAGTGCCAATGATCGTTCAGCCGGGAACGGAGAGTGATTGACAGAGGCTGTTGATCCACCTAATTTTTAGGGGAAAAAAGTTAGTTTAAAGATATCTCAAATGTACTTTCGGGTTTTTCAAATAGATTTCAAAATAGCTTAAATTAACAACTGTGTCAGTGTCAAATATCTTAAATGTAAAATTGGCTTCCCACATATGCAGTCCAGCCGCAGGATGTCGGTTCTCCTGTTCTGAAATGAGAGACTAGTCGGTCAGTAGCTTGTGCAGACGGAATACCAGTCAAGGATCACATCTAGACCTATTAAAGAATGGCATTAGACGTTTAGAGGCCATGCACATTTAAAGAGATAGCATGGTATTACCTTCTAACTATTATATAGCACCTTGTTTTGCCAATGTATATCTATCTAAGACACATACTGTACGTGTGAATAATTACATAATTTATTCGACTGAAATGTTTTTAGTCCAAGTATAATATTTTGTTATGAAAGTTTCACAATAAACAATATATTTTCCCAAAAAATTAACCCTGTAAGCATACTTTTGATAAAAAAAAAAACACTTCACAGGCTAGTTTGAATGTACACCTCCTCCTCCTTCCTTTCGTCCTCCAGTATGCAGTGAGATGGAAGTGAAGAGCGCTCTTGGGAAGATGGTGACCCTGACTTGCCCAATCCACTTTGAAGAGGATGGTCCGGTCCCAAAACTTGTGGTCCACTGGAGGAATCCCAACGAATCCCTCGTGTGCTCATTCATTAAGCACAAGGAGTCCAGCAGCTGTTTGCCAGGGTACAGCTTCAGTTACAAGACCGGGAGCTTCTCTCTGACTTTGGAAAGGGTCAGTGAAGTGGACATTGGAACTCACATCTGTTCTGTATACAAGACAACAGAACATTATGATTATAATATCCACGTTAATAAGGAAACCGGTCAGTGTCCTATTCAATGCTCCAGTATATCAAAATGTAATTTGTAATAATATGCATTTTTTTATCGTTATATCTTCAAATTATTTAATCAGCAGTGGGTGGGTGTGGAGATGTAGTATAATAATTTCTGATAATGCACCGATTTTTCTTTGAATTTCATCTCTCTCTCTCTCTCTCTCTCTCTCTCTATATATATATATATATAAAGTGTGTGTATATATATATATATATATATATATATATATATATATATATATATATATATATATATATATATATAGTGGTCCAATAATTAAAGGAACACTTTTTAATCAGAGTATACCATCAAGTCATTGACATTTGTGGGCTATTGATCTGGTCAGATAAGTAGCAGATGGGCTTGTTAATCAGTTTCAGCTGCTTTGGTGTTCACGAAATTACAAACAGGTGCACTAGAGGGGCAACAATGAGGTGACCCCCAAAACTAGAATGTTTTAACAGGTGGAGGCCACTGACTTTTTTCCCTCCTCATCTTTCTGACTGTTTTTTCACTAGTTTTTTTTTTTCATTTGGCTATGGTCAGTGTCACTACTGGTAGCATGAGGTGATACATGGAACAGGCACAGGTAGTTCAACTCCAGGATGGCACATCAATATGTGGCATTGCCAGAAGGTTTGCTGTGTCTCCCAGCACAGTCTCAAGGGCATGGAGGAGACTCCAGGAGACAGACAGTTACTCTTGGAGAGCTGGACAGAGCTGTAGAAGGTCCTTAACCCATCAGCAGGACCCACCGGTATCTGCTCCTTTGGGCAAGGAGGAACAGGATGAATTCTGCCAGAACCTACAAAATGACCTCCAGCAGGCTACTGGTGTGAATGTCTCTGACCAAACAATCAGAAACAGACTTCATGAGGGTGGCCTGAGGGCCCGACATCCTCTGGTGGGCCCTGTGCTCAATGCCCAGCTCTGTGGAGCTCGATTGGCATTTGCCATAGAATACCAGAATTGGCAGGTCCACCACTGGTGCCCTGTGCTTTTCACAGATGAGAGCAGGTTCACCCATGGGACAGAGGTGAAAGGGTCTGTAGAAACCGTGGAGAATGTTATGCTGCCTGTAACATTGTTCAGCATGACCGGTATGGTGGTGGGTCAGTGATGGTCTGGGGAGGCATATCCATGGAGGGACACACAGACCTCTACAGGCTGGACAATGGCACCATGAATGCCATTAGGTATCAGGATGAAATTCTTCCAGTGGGTTCTGGGTACCCCTTGGGGCATGACAATGCCAGGCCTAATGTGGCAAGAGTATGCAGGTATGGAGGACAAAGAATTGATACCACTGACTATCATTGACCTAGAAAATCTGCGAGTAGTTCATGTTGTGCTTTTTTGAGTTAGTCCACTTTCTAGAGATAGCATCTTTTGCACGACTCAACTTGTGGAGTTCCTAACAATTTCACTTTTCTTGTTGTCTTTTTTCACAGTTACCTCCACTTCTGCTGGCACCTGCCAACGCCTTTCATGTAAGTGTGAAATTTATGGCTCTGCTCTGCTTTGTACATTATACTCTTTTTTTTTTGCAACCCCACACTTCTTATTTTCATGACCAGTTTATTAAAATTTTAGGACCATCATCTAATGCAGTAAGTTGCTTTGGAATTTTATTTAAAAAAAAAAAAACTCATAAATGGATGGGGAAATGTTATATGTTAGAAAGGTCATCCAAGGGTATGCTTGAACAAACACATAGGAGAGTCACAAAAGAGTTGTCCTTTTATGACTCTCCTTTTAAACTCTTGTTGGTGTCCCAGGAATTACAGATAAATAGTTAAATTATTTAGGAGGGCTTTATGATGGAGAACATGGCAGATACCGGTGACAGGAGCTATAGAAGAACTCTGTGGATACTGAGAATTAAAAATGGCTTATAAGACATCAAACCTGGTGGATATTGAGTTGGAGGAGTCTCTGGACATGGAGAATTTGATAGGAATAACTGAGTAGGCCATGATGACCAAGCCAAAGAGCTTTAAAAGTCTGAGAATTACAGAGGAGTAGACGAGTGTTTCACAAGGACTTGGGATAAACAGTTTAGTAGATACTGGAGAATAGAGTTGTAGAGTTCTGTTTAAACTGAGAATTCTATCCATCCAGCCTCTTCCGCTTATCCGAGGTCGGGTCGCGGGGGCAGCAGCTTAAGCAGAGAGGCCCAGACTTCCCTCTCCCCGGCCACTTCTTCCAGCTCTTCCGGGAGAATCCCGAGGCGTTCTCAAGCCAGCCGGAGACATAGTCCCTCCAGCATGTCCTGGGTCTTCCCCGGGGCCTCCTCCCGGTTAGACATGCCCAGAACACTTCACCAGGGAGGCATCCAGGAGGCATCCTGATCAGATGCCCGAGCCACCTCATCTGACTCCTCTCGATGCGGAGGAGCAGCGGCTCTACTCTGAGCCCCTCCCGGATGACTGAGCTTCTCACCCTATCTTTAAGGGAAAGCCCAGACACCCTGCGGAGGAAACTCATTTCAGCCGCTTGTATTCGCGATCTCGTTCTTTCGGTCACTACCCATAGCTCATGACCATAGGTGAGGGTAGGAACATAGATCGACTGGTAAATTGAGAGCTTTGCCTTACAGCTCAGCTTCTTTTTCACCACGACAGACCGATTGCAGAGCCCGCATCACTGCAGATGCCGCACCGATCCGCCTGTCGATCTCACGCTCCATTCTTCCCTCACTCGTGAACAAGACCCCAAGATACTTGAACTCCTCCACTTGGGGCAGGATCTCTCCCCAACCCTGAGAGGGCACTCCACCCTTTTCCGCTGAGGACCATGGTCTCGGATTTGGAGGTGCTGATTCTCATCCCAGCCGCTTCACACTCAGCTGCGAACCGATCCAGAGAGAGCTGAAGATCACGGCCTGATGAAGCAAACAGGACAACATCATCTGCAAAAAGCAGTGACCCAATCCTGAGTCCACCAAACCGGACCCCTTCAACACCCTGGCTGTGACTAGAAATTCTGTCCATAAAAGTTATGAACAGAATCGGTGACAAAGGGCAGCCCTGGCGGAGTCCAACTCTCACTGGAAACGGGCTCGACTTACTGCCGGCAATGCAGACCAAGCTCTGACACCGGTTGTACAGGGACCGAACAGCTCTTATCAGGGGGTCCGGTACCCCATACTCCAGCACCCCCACAGGATTCCCGAGGGACACGGTCAATGCCTTTTCCAAGTCCACAAAACACATGTAGACTGGTTGGGCAAACTCCCATGCACCCTCCAGGACTCTGCTAAGGGTGTAGAGCTGGTCCACTGTTCCACCACCAGGACAAAAACCACACTGTTCCTCCTGAATCCGAGGTTTGACTTTCTGATGGACCCTCCTCTTCAGGATCCCCAATAGACTTTTCCAGGGAGGCTGAGGAGTGTGATCCCTCTATAGTTGGAACACACCCTCCGGTCCCCCTTTTTAAAGAGGGGGACCACCACCCCGGTCTGCCAATCCAGAGGCACTGTCCCCGATGTCCATGCGATGTTGCAGAGGCGTGTCAACCAAGGACAGTCCTACAACATCCAGAGCCTTAAGGAACTCCGGCGATCTCATCCACCCCGGGCCCTGCCACCAAGGAGTTTTTTGACCACCTCGGTGACTTCAGTCCCAGAGATGGGAGAGCCCACCTCAGAGTCCCCAGGCTCTGCTTCCTCATTGGAAGGCATGTTAGTGGGATTGAGGAGGTCTTCGAAGTACTCCTCCACCGACCCACAACGCCCCGAGTCGAGGTCTTGCAGCACACCATCCCCACCATATATGGTGTTGACACTGCACTGCTTCCCCCTCCTGAGACGCTGGACGGTGGACCAGAATCTCCTCGAAGCCATCCAAAGTCGTTCTCCATGGCCTCCCCAAACTCCTTCCATGCCCGAGTTTTTTCCTCAGCAACAACCAAAGGGTTCCGCTTGGCCTGCCGGTACCTATCAGCTGCCTCCAGAGTCCCACAGGACAAAAGGCTCCTATAGGACTCCTTCTTCAGCTTGACGGTATCCCTCACCACCGGTGTCCACCAGCAGGTTTGGGGATTGCCGCCACGACTGGCACCGACCACCTTACGACCACAGCTCCGGTCAGCCACCTCAACAACAGAGGCACGGAACATGGCCCATTCGGACTCAATGTCCCCCACCTCCCTCGGGATGTGGTCGAAGTTCTGCCGGAGGTGGGAGTTGAAGCTACTTCTGACAGGGGACTCTGCCAGACATTCCCAGCAGACCCCCACAACACGCTTGGGCCTACCAGGTCTGACCGCATCTTCCCCACCATCGAAGCCAACTCACCACCAGGTGGTGATCAGTTGACAGCTCCGCCCCTCTCTTCACCCGAGTGTCCAAGACATATGGCTGCAAGTCCGACAACACGACCACAAAGTCGATCATTGAACTGAGGCCTAGGGTGTTCTGGTGCCAAGTGCACATATGAACACCCTTTTGCTTGAACATGGTGGTCGTTATGGACAATCCGTGACGAGCACAGAAGTCCAATAACAAAACACCGCTCGGGTTCAGATCGGGGGGGCCATTCCTCCCAATCACGCCCTTCCAGGTCTCACTGTCATTGCCCACGTGAGCATTGAAGTCTCCCAGCAAACGAGGGAATCCCAGAAGGTATGCCCTCTAGCACCCTCCAGAGACTCCAAAAGGGTGGATACTCCAAACTGCTGTTCGGCGCATACGCACAAACAACAGTCAGGACCCGTCCCCCCACCCAAAGGTGGAGAAAGGCTACCCTCTCATCCACCGGGGTAAACCTCAATGTACAGGCTCCAAGTTGGAGGGCAATAAGTATGCCCACACCCGCTTGGCGGCTCTCACCGGTGGCAACTCCAGAGTGGTAGAGAGTCCAGCCCCTCTAAAAGAGATTGGTTCCAGAGTCCAAACTGTGCATCAAGGTGAGCCCGACTATATCTAGCCGGAACCTCATGACCTCGCGCACTAGCTCAGGCTCTTTCCCTTTCAGAGAGGTGACATTCCACATCCCAAGAACCAGTTTCTGTAGCCGAGGATCAGACCGCCAAGGTCCCCGCCTTTGGCCACCACCCAACTCACACTGCACCCGACCTCCTTGGCCCCTCCCATAGGTGGTGAGCCCATGGGAAGGAGGACCCACGTTAGCCCCATGGGTGCAGGCCCGGCCACCAGGTGCTTGCCATTGAGCCCTACCTCCAGGCCTGGCTCCAGAGGGGGGTCCCGGTGACCCGCGTCCGGGTAAGGGAAAACATCGTCCAAAGTTTTGATTCATCATTTGTCTCTTTGTCTCATCCCACACCTAGGACCAGTTTGCCTTGGGTGGCCCTACCAGGGGAATAAAGCCCCGGACAACAGAGCTCCTAGGATCATTGGGACATGCAAACCCCTCCACCACGATAAGGTGACGGTTCAAGGAGGGGCTGAGAATTATAGTGCAATACAAAACTGTCTATAAGGAAACAGGATGATTTTGATGAGAATGGGCCATTCAAACTAACAAGCTCACCAATCTTATTTACAAACATTCTCCAAAAATGATATTAAGCTGAGCTTTTAAGGTCTCCAGAGTCCTGCTACCACTAGTACAAAGTCTTACTAATAGACCTTGAGGACAAGTTCTTTAAAAGTCAGGAAACAAACCCTGGACAGGGCACCAGCCCACCGTAGGGCACACACACAGCAAGCACACAATAAGGACAATTTAGAATCGCCAATGCACCTAACCTGCATGTCTTTGGACTGTGGGAGGAAAACCACGCAGACACGGGGAGAACATGCAAACTCCACGCAGGGAGTACCCAGGAAGCGAATCCGGGTCTCCTAACTGCGAGGCAGCAGCGCCACCCACTGCGCCACCATGCCACCTTCTTCAATTTATTACCTGTTTAATTTCGAAAGAATTCAGTCTCCTGTAAAATTATGTTTCATATTGATCATCAACAGAAGTCAAAGTCAGTCACTAGGAAAAGCAAGAATTGATGTACAGCAGGAATGTTTTTCTCATCTCTAATTGCGTGTAGCATATTTAGAGTAAGAACTCCAGTGAATGAATAATATTAGCCCTAAAAAACCCTATAAATATTTTATACAAAAGGATACTTAGATTAGATTTGATTAGATAAACCTTATTAATCTCAAGGGAAAATTTAGATCTATACCGCAGCAGGGACATTAAGAAAACAAAGATACAGACTCATGGGACAAATAATATAATCAATCAATATTAAATAAATACTAATAAATGTTTATTGTGCAGAAATATACTTATGCTTAGTTACATAGTACTTATGGTACAGCGGATTAACTGACAACACTAAAACTGAGGCCCAATTGTCTTAGAAAATGTCCTGGGCGAAGTTGAGTTAAACAGCTTGTCTTATAAATGAAAGTCACACTGCTGTGCTTTACTGAGATGCTGGGTATATTGGGAGAAGGATGCTAAGGATAGAGCTACCAGGGAAGAGGGAAAGAGGAAGGCCTAAGAAAAGGTTTATGGATGTGGTGAGAGAGGACATGCAGGTGATGGGTGTAACAGAACAAGATGGAGGAGACAGAAAGATATGGAAGAAGATGATCTGCTATGGCAACCCCTAACGGGAGCAGCTAAAAGAAGAAGAAGGAGAAGAGAACAGAAAGATTACAAAGATAATTACATGAAATCACTGATTGAGGAACTGGTTAGAACAAAAACCTGCAGCCACACAGGGTCTCGAGGACTGAGTTTGAGAACCACTTCTTTAACTGGCCATGTATGTGTGAGTAGGCCTGGCACTCCCACCTGGCCGTTTCCTGCCTTGTGCCCAGTGCTTCCAGGGTAGGCTTCAGGAATAAGGAGTGTATCAACTTAATTTTTTTCCCCCAATGTCGAATTTAACCTTTCTGTCATGGCATCTCCATCCATCCATCCATTACCCAACCCGCTATATCCGAACTACAGGGTCACGGGGGTCTGCAGGAGCCAATCCCAGCCAACACAGGGCGCGAGGCAGGAAACAAACCCTGGGCAGGGCGCCAGCCCACCGCAGGTCATGGCATCTCCTTAATTTATTTTGAAACATCCTGTGATGTTCAACTGGAATAAGTGGAATCACAACACGGCCATTTTAACTGAGATGTTTCTTATCTGAGCCATGTTTTCAAAGAGCAGGGTTTGTCCCGTAATGATTTTCTTTTTCTCGCTTTTATTTTGCAGGTAGCACCACATTCTTGGCTGCTGTGATCAGCCTCCTAAGCTTTATGTGAGACACTACAGCAGCATTATGTAGACCACCTGGAATCAGCCTTTGTCACCAAACTGGGACGACACTTCAGCCTTTTTTTTTGCCTTTCATCTGTGACACCCTGGAGGATAACATTAAAAATGGACAATTCTTCATATAAAGATGCCCACCAAAACAAAATGGCATAACTGTATAATGGGGTATATACTGTATTGCAGGAGGAATGCCTCTAAGTGCTTATCAGCAATCAATCAGACTTTACTTATGCAGCACCTTTAACAGCAGACGCCATGCCTATCAATATTGCAGACAACAGCTAAGCACTTGCACTTTCACTTTCACTTCACCCTCGACTGTGGTCTCAAGGAATCTGTTTGAAGCTCATCGCCTCTCCCTGTGGTTTGAGACAACCAAATGAAATTCCTAGAGTCAGCGGCCAGGGGCCCCAAATGGCACCAGCCGCCTATTGGAAGGTTGGGGTAACTTTTTGTAATGGATTTGCACAGAGTGAAGGGTCACTCATGTTTAAAACAAACCTTCACACCCGTAAACAGGAATCACATTAATTCAAAGACACAGGAAACGGAGTCCATTCAAGAATTCGCAACAACCCGTCCTTTACAGGCCATGGGACTGTCCAAGCATGTGGCTGCAAACAGTTACTGTAGTTCTCCTGAACATTTTGAAATGGAACCGGATCAAAACAACTGCTGGTCTGTGCTTATGTGACCAAGGGGATGAGCGACATTTGGTCTGGGATTGCAGTTTGGTCTGAAAACAGAGAAATGGAGCATGAACTTCGTTAAAGGACAAGAATGGCATTATCAGCTACATCCAAGGGTCTGAAATGGCCAAGGCCTGTCAGAGTGTAGAACAAAGGAGGAAAGTCCTAAATGAAGTTGCAACAGCTTACAAACCCTACATCTGGTTCCTGGAACTAGACTCATGGAGTTTCAGGACAAACCATGTCACACCAGACCAATACAGTCTGATTCAGAATACATGAGACTGGATTAGCAGGTGTGACCAGAAGAGACAAGTGCATGGGGGTTCTGGTCAGATCAGAGAACCCAGACTCAAACAGGACAGGCCAAATCAATCTGGTTCAAGACACATATAGACTGGCCTACACCAGACCAGTTCAAAATAAGCAAAACTTGTTCTGTTTTGTCAGGTGATGATAAGACCACAACAGTAATCTGAATCGTATCTAACTAGATCCGTTCAAATCATCCCAAAATGATCCAGTCCCAAAAAAATACACACAAAACAAAGGCACAACTCCAGAACAGATTAGGACAGATCAAGATTTCTGAACAAAATTCATTGCACAAGACCAGTTCAGAGTGGGCCAAAACTGCCCCATCCAGACACATGAAGGCCAGATCAGATCTCAGCAGGCCAGTGGTGGCACTGAGTCTGGGGATCTGCACTGGCAATCGGCAGGTAAATGCCAAAAGGGACTCTGTTGGGCCCTTGAGCAAGACCCTTAACCTGCAATTGCTGAGCACTTTGAGTAGTGAGAAAAAGCTCTGTATATATATATATATATATATATATATATATATATATATATATATATATATATATATATACATACATTTATATATAAATGCAAAGAATTATTATTATTAGTGACGACCACAGCAAGTCAACAGTTCAGAGGAGATCAGGTCAGACCATATGATGCCAGACTAAAGCAGTCCAGTTTAGACAAATGCAGCTGTGATCAGCCTACCAGTCCTCCGGATCTGATAATGTTGAAGTAGTCCAAGGCCTTTTTATAGAATGCATTCTTGCTGCTAACTGAACATATGAGTGCATTTTACTTATTAAAGAATGTCCATGTAAGCACTTTAAGGAAAATATCACAGCTGCTTTTTGATGCTCTCACAGTTATGCTCGCTCAGCAGAGACTGTAACCACTAGAGGGTGCCACTGAGCCCCAAACCACAGACACAGTAATACCCAACACAATTGCTTATTCAAATAAACGATTTTTATTGGACACAATGCCTTCCACGTAATATTAACAGCAAAATCAAACCCTCCATTTTCCCTTCAAGAGAGTGTTGCCCACTGCCTCCCAACTCTGACTCAATTTAAGTGAGGCACTGAGCTTCCTTTTAAACTAGACCCGGGTGCTACTTCCAGTCTCCTGTCTCGGTCATAGGGCGGTCCTCTACCAAGCAGTGCCCTCTGGCAGTCCCCTAAGACCCCGACAGGTCTGTGTTTCCGGACTCTGACTCCGATGTCACCCTTCAGGTGTTTTAAACTGGTCCAGCCTTGAGGAACACTGCCACCTGTCATGTGGGGGAATGAGCTGCCCCCATTGAGCCTGTTAGCCTGCTCTTTCCGTTCATGCCTGGCCAGGATGCCTGTCCTTCCTCCCTGGCACCTACAAGGTATAAACCACAAGTTCTCAGATTAATCCCCAACTCCAGAAATTTGTGATATAAGTAGGTTATCAAAGTGCTAGTGGTCCAAATGAGGAAATAAAGAGGCAAATGTTCTGTACACTTATGATTTGTTAGTCTCATATTAGACAATGTCGCCCCCTTGTGCTTAAGTGTTGTACTGTAAACCACAAAGCTCTCAAGCTCTCAGATTCAATCCCAGCTGATCCCTGTGATGTAAGCAAGCAGTTTAAATTGCCAGTGATGCAAATTAAGAAATACAAAGGCACCTCATGTGACCCCCCAGTGGTTAAACATTGAACTGCTGTATACAACGCTGATGGTTCATTGTCCTCCACTCACTGTAGGATCTTTCTATAAGCCAGTACTCCCATTATAGAAATGAGCAATTAGCTTTATCATTATGAAGTGTATGCGGTGGGCTGGCGCCCTGCCTGGGGTTTGTTTCCTGCCTTGCACCCTGTGTTGGCTGGGATTGGCTCCAGCAGACCCCTGTGACCCTGTAGTTAGATTATAGCGGTTTGGATAATGGATGGATGGATTATGAAGTGTAAGCTGCTTCACACAAAAGTGTAGACACAATATGTGGGTGTTATTGTAGGGAGGCGTATTAGGACCATGGAGAAGAAAGAAAGAAAAAAAAAAGTGGGCCAAAAAGAAGCAGTGCAACCACCACGCCACCGTACCCCCCACATGTTTAATGCCTGCTTTAATGCATGTCATCATAAAATGATATCAGGTAATTTATCTTAGCTTTCTAAATGTTCAGAAAGCAGGAATATCATGAAGTGAATGTATTGTGTGTGGCGATCGCTGCCTGCGCTTCCTCTCAGCGCAAGAGGGGGTCAGCTTAAGAAGCACGTAGCGATTAACAACTGGTCGGGGATCACTTAATGCAAAGCTTTTAATGTGTGACTTTAGTTGTGAAGGAGTTTGAGAAAATCTAGTATATTAAACATTGATTTTAAGATGAAGTTTTTACTTTACTGACAAAGTAAACTACCAGAATAAAGTCAACATGTCGACTTTAATCTTGACATAAGCGTCTTGGTCTCTCGCACTCAGTGCTGCCCATTTATGACCACACCTCACTTTAATGGCTGCGCCTACACAGTCACCTTATCCAAATGACTTAAGCAGACCACAGATCTTGCTTGTCTAGTTCCAGTTCCGGTAAATATTGTCACATATCTGGTTTAGAGTTAAACAACACAGAGAAAAGTCCTTTAAAACAAACTTTATCCATGAACTTGAACAAACAATATTGGAGTCTGCATTATTGTGAAATTTGGGAGACATACCTGGAACATTTATTGGGTTCATCTCCTCTCGCCTTTGAAGATTAACACACAGATGTACACATCGAGATCCCGGCCAGACAAAGTCTCGAGTGGTGCCAATTTCCCATCATTCTGCAATATTCTGTCCAGGACTCTTGATGTAGGGCAGTGAAAGGCTTTTTCGAGTTTCAGTGCACTAAGTCCAAAAATTTTCTTTCGCGGCAAACCTGAGGGACTGCCCATAAATAAAGTCGTGATGACACAATCTATGAACAATCGCCAATAAAAACAGTTAATTTTACAGGTTTGAAAGACATTTTATTAATGAAGGAATCAAAGGATAAATCTTAAATGTAATTAATGTGAACGTTGAGATTGTTTTTCAGCATATATGAGATCGATGCGCGGATCACTTTTTGAAAGACAGACGTGCATTTCCTTGTCGATCATTTGAAATCTCTTGCATTTCTTAGACTTCATTTCCGTTATCTGTTTGTCCAACATAAAATATTTTTTTTAAACATTATCTTAATCTTAATCTTCATCAGTGCTTATGGAGCTTTGTGAATAATCTGCAAAATGGAAACACTGAACAGATTGCATGGTGAAGTAGTCATCTTAAAAGACTTCTGTTACCGTGAGATATGAGCCTTGCAAATATCTGTATCTGGTATCACTACACATAACAATATGTTTCATCGATGATACGTTTGTTTTATATGTGACCACAAGGGGGCGAAACTGAGCCCAAAACCCAAGTCACAGCAATACAGAAAACATTATTAGAATAAAATAAATGATTATTATTCTCATTGGGCACTTCTTCTCTCCTGTAATTAGGCACAATAACAATACACATTCATAAATCACACAATTCTACTTTTAATAAGTGTCACCAGAGGCCTCCCGACTCTGACTCCCTGATGTGAGGCAGTCGACTCCTTTTATGCTGGACGTCTGGTATCACACTGTGTCCTTGAGGAAGAAAAAGTAGGAATGTCCTCCGCCAACAGCGCCCTCTAATGATCCCGACAGGGCTGCACGTCCAGACTCCAAATCCCAGGCCCCCCCCGCAGGTGTCCCAATTAGGTTACCATAGGACAGCATTTTTCAACCTTTAAGTATTCGCAACCCGAGTTTTCATAATAGTTTTAATCGCGCCCCCCTAAGGTTTTTTTGAAAGAAGCCCACTAATACCAATTTGTTCTTTTTTAATTAATGATATATTATAGATGCATATTTTATTATACCTACTGTGGTGTATGACCGGTCAATACCCCCAAGCCACCAGGTGGAGCTCTCCCTGCAGCATGGAGGTGCCCCGAAGACCAGCAGGGCATCATGGAAATTTGAGTCTTTATCCACAGCCCTGCTGGATACCGTGGGGGCCACTAGATGACGCTGCAGGGAGGAACGATGATTATTTACCCTACGCCCCGGAAGTACGTCCGAGTCACATGGACAAGGGGAATGACGTGCTTCCGGGATGAAGAAAAGGACTTTTTATCTGACCCGGAAGTGATAGGAGATCACATGGACTGGGGATTGGAAACACTTCCAGGTCAGGGAATATAAAAGGATTGTGGGAGCTGAGCTAGGTGGAAGGGTGGCAACGCGTCTGGGAGTGGTGGAGAGTTTATTGATTGTGTATTGTATTGTTTAATGAGTATTGTGGAGGAGAGGGTGCTTTGTGTACTGTGCAGGATAAAAATAGTCTTCTTTTGGACTTTTATCTGGTGTCTGGCGTCGTGGACAAGGGTTTAAGGGAGCGATAGCGCCCCCTATCTGTCACACTACGTAACTTTTATCGACATTTACCTAACTCTACAGTATATTTATTTTTCTAGTATCAGAATGTAGTTTAAGTTAATTTGCTTTGGTTTCAATAGATGTATTTTTCATATTTTCGATTCTTGTTTTCTTTTTTTCACATCTTCGCACCCCCATTTTGTCACTTCGCGCCCCCCCTAGGGGTGCCCACCCTACAGTTTGAGAATCACTACCATAGGAGGACCACTGCCACCTAGTGTATGGGGGATGGAACCAATCCCAAACCTCAGCTCTTCCCAGTCCATTCATTAAAACATGCCGACTGGGTACAAATTTATTTCCTTGGCCCACTGGCCACTCTGTTCTCCTCTGGGATGCCCTTTCTCTTTCACTTCCTCTGGATTTGCTTGTAGTTGTGCTCTGTTTTCTAAGAAGTCAAATCAATAACCACATCAAATTGATATTTTTACCCACCAAGCTGTTACCTTCCGCCCAATTTAGTAGACACCTTTCACATCTGCCAAGCCTGCACTCCAATACCATAGTCAAAATCAGTAATGTTTGTGCTGTAATTGTGGTCTCTACCGATCCCCCTGTTACAATGGTTATAAACAGACCAGAGGCATTAATTGTTAATTATGAAATGTAGTAAAAAAATGCATGATTATGAGACCTTCACCCTATTAGTGTGTACACATGCTGGCCCAATTCAGTGTCACTAATAAATTGAGCACACACGTCTAGTGTGCCTTCACTATCATACAGTAACACATTCATTGTCAGATTAAAGTACCTGGTGTAGACCACCGGGGGGCGTACCAGCCACCCTACCCGACGCAGACAGGCAGAGACAAATACTGTCCAGCACACACATTTTTATTTAAGTGGGGCAGCGTGTTTTCTTCACTCCCCACTACAGAACACAGTACAAAACTGCCAGCACACAATGCTCAGCCCCTTCTTTCTCTTCCTTCTTCCTTTCTCTGTTTTTTCAGCTGCCACCACTTCTCTCCTAGCAAGCTTCGTCTTCCTTCCTCCCAACTCTGGCTCCCCAAATGAAGTGAGGCGGCTCCTTTTATTCAGTCCCTGGGAGTGCTCCAGGTGCCTCATTAGTATTAGCTGGAATCACTCCCAGGTGCGGTGGAAGTCTACTGTAGGGCTCTGCAGCTCCCCTTGGCAGCCTCCACGGAACCCAACAGGGCTGTACCAAACTCCAACTCCCAGTATGCCCTGTGGGAATTAGTGGTGCCACAACCGCCCATGAGTGCTGCCCTCTAGTGTCCCAGGAGAGGTAGTGCCTTCGAGATGCTCTCTCTCTCCCCCCCCCAGTCCATTCCATCCTGCTGGTGTCCTGACCAGGTAATGACCAAGGTTGCCCATCACACTGGTGAATCCTGGTGGCCATGGGTGTGCATGTGGTCTTGAGTAGACCCTATGACACCCCATCTAGATTTAGTTCAAGCCTTATCCCTGATGCTGCTAGGATAGTTTCTGGCCCCCAGCGACCTTAAATTAGATTAAGTGGCTTTACAAAACCCATGCATGTCACAAAATTAAAAGCAAAGTAGGATCGAGTGCTGGCTGCACCCATGACAATATTTGTGAAGTTTTTGCAGACACACTTTGAAAGGAAGTGCTCAGTATAGGTGAGCTCACACGTGATGGAATTTGAACCCACACATGTGGTGGCACCTGTGCCTCCTTGCCTCTCAGCTGGTGGATGGTTTCCTCCAAGACGAAGCCACACTGTTCTATCGCACAGAAACAAATGCCATTCAGCCTGCAATCCACAAGCCACAACTAAAAATAGTGATGTTATCTAGTATACCGTTTCAGAAATGAAAAAACACACAGTGTGAAAAACAAGAAGGATGTGGCATTTCCTGAATTTGTGACATGAACTACTTTTGTTTTGTTTTTTTTTTGTTCTCTTAAAATATGTAGGGCACCTCAGTTCAGTTGTTTCATTCAAAATGATCTTCAGTCAGAGGCTCTCATTGCCCCCGTTATGTAAAATTCAGAAGGGTGAAAAGACATGCGACACAAACAGTACTATTCTCTTTGTCAGCTCTGTTTGTCCATAATCAGGGAGATCAGTGGCCATAGACAAGTCAGAAAGTGTAAGGATGGCATAATATTGAGGTGCATATGGAGACTTAGTCAACTCCAGCGTTTTAAATCATTCTTTATTTACCTCATAAAATACATAGTGTAATAAATACAAAGCACACGTTTGCAAGGTTTGGGGTTTCTAGCCCCGTATACTGAAAACAAAAAGGTCTTTAACAAAATAATCATCAGACACATAAGGGCAGGTAGATGGACAACTTATAGGGCCGGACCAAAAATTAAACAATGGGATGCTGGGAAAAGTGTGGTGACGGATGGGTAGTTGACGTCGTCAAATGGGGACCAGAGGGTAGAAAGGGACCTGAAAGTGCTGCTGTTCTTTTCGTCATCCGGGTGAGATTATGGCGGCGGCGCTTCGTCTTTTCTGTGGAAATAAAAAAAGAGAGGTTAGTACCCCGCCGTTGTCCCCTGGCACAACTTGTCGCATTGCACGTTGGGTCCTTAAGCTGCTCCCCATGCACTCGTGTGTGACATGACCCCTAGGCCCAGACCCATCGAGTCGGGCAGCCCGAACCGAGAGGTTGTGAACCTGTGAGAGAGCATCAGCGTTGGCTTGGAGGTTACTTCGGCGATAAGTGATGGTGAACTTGTATGGCTGCAAGTCCCAAACCACCTAGTGACCCAAGGGTTTGTGTCCCTGTGAAAGGCCATCCATTTGAGGGCAGCATGGTCCGTCACCAGGGTGAACTCCCAGCTCAGCAGGTAGTACCGCAGGTGAGTCACTGCCCACTTGATGGCCAAGGCTTCTCATTTCACCGATGCATACCTTGTCTCTTTCCGGCTCAGGTAAATCACAGGGTGCTCAACACCATCGATGCTTTGGCTCAGCACTGCACCTAGACCTGTGTCCGAAGCATCGGTCTGGAGGAGGAAAGGAAGAGAAAAATCAGGAATTCTCAAAACAGGTGCTGTTGTGAGGGACATTTTTAAGTCACTGAATGCCCGTTCCGTCAAACTGTTCCAAACCACATGCAATGGAGCCCTTTTCTTTGTCAGATCTACTAAGGGGGCGGCCCTCTCAGAAAACCGAGGTACAAGCCGGCGGTAGCAATTTGCTAGTCCTAAGAAGGCTTGCACTTGCTTCTTGACTATCGGACAGGGCCATTCCAGGATGTCTTTTATTTTGGAACACTGTGGTTCCACCAATCCCCCTCCTACCAGGTAGCCCAAATATTTGGCTTTGTTCAACCCGAAGTAACACTTAAGTGAATTGATACGCAGCCCGGCTTTCATTAGCGTCAGGAGGACAGTGTACACCCGCAACACATGCTCCTCCCAGGTGCCGGAAGAGATGACCTTGTCATCCAGGTAGGCAGCACAATAGGACTAGTGGGGCCTTGGGACTCTATCTACCAGACGCTGGAAGGTTGCTGGCGCCCCATGCAGCCTGAATGGAAGGACCTTGTACGAAAGGATTCTTTCTTGTGGATGCCGTTAAGGGAATTTTCCAGTATCCCTTCGTCATGTCAAGAGTAGCCAGATAACGGGCCATCCCCAGCCTCTCGAGTAGCTCATCTACTCAGGGCATGGGATATGCATCAAATTTGGAGACCTGATTAAGATGCCTAAAGTCATTGCAGAATCTCCATGACCCGTCTGGCTTAGCTACGAGGACGATAGGACTCGACCAGGGGCTATGGCTTTCTTCAATTATGTCCATGTCCAACATCTGTTGTACATCTAGCTCCACCTCAGCACGTTTCGCCTATGGGAGACAAAAGAGCTGGTCCCTGACTACCATCCCCGGGTCCGTCACGATGTCGTGCTGAATCAGCGAGGTCCGGCCTGGTGCTTCACTGACCACTTCCGGGACAGACAAGATCGCACCTTCGAGCTCCTGCCACGGGTGGGAAGTCAGATTATGGCTGAGGTTAAGTTTGTTTTTTTCTGAGAAAAGGGAGAGGGCGAGGCTGGAAGGAGGACGCTCTTCCCTGTCCCTCCACAGCTTCAGTAGGTTAATGTGATACATTTTCTCGCTCGGTTGACGGTTTGATTGACTCACCAAATAATCCATGAGCCCTTTTCTCTCGTTAACCTTGTATGGGCCTTGCCAATGTACCAGCAATTTTGAGTGAGAAGTGGGCACAAGCACCATTACACGTTCTCCCGGCTGAAATTCACGCAGGGAGAAATTTCTGTTATAAATTCACCTGCGCTGCTTGAGCCCTGGACATGAGTTCTTTAAGCAGGGGCCGAATTTTCTCTAGCCTGTCGCCCCCCTGCAAGCAAAGTTAATGTTTGGCCTTAGCCAGCATCTGATCTTGCCCTAGAACTCGAACACCTGGTGCCTCATGTATAAACGGTGTGTACGCACAGAAATGTTGCATAAGAACTTTTCCACGTTCAAATCGCGATGTATAAAACCTACACTTGGTGTAAAACCACACACTTTTCCACGGTACCTCATACCTTGTCGTACGCAAGTTCTCCGCTCGGTTTTGCAGACTGGCGGCACCCAGCGTCAAAGCAATGGTACTGTTCCTGTGTGGTTACTCATTATTTTCTTGACGCGGCTTTATAAATACACTGAAACTAACCGCATATTGTTTATTAGTGTAACGCATCTGATTGTAATTAACTCGTAACAATATAATGGTCCAGGGAACAGCCATAGTATTCCAAATACCATAACTGCTTTAGATAGACAGATAGATAGCTTTAGCGTTGTTACTCTCACTTCTTCTTCTTCTTCTTCTTCTTCTTCTTCTTCTTTCAGCTCATCCCGTTAGGAGTTGCGACAGCGGATCATCTTTTTCCATATTTCTCTCACTGCACCACTCGGAGTATTTATATCACTGTATCTGAGTGTGAATCACAGCAGCAGCTGATCAGAAAGAGAATTATCGGTATACGGCATTAAGCACACGCTGTCTCTGCCACGGCAAAACGTTTCAAAGCCTTTCCTGTACGGACCTCGCGGTTCAGAAACAGTTTAATCCCAAGAACTTTAAATGCAGCCAATCAAGTGCTCCTTGTAGAACTGTTTGTACTTATAAGTACAATCACCCCACTGTAAACTAGCACTATAGTTATAATATCGCACAACCTGAGCCACTTTATAAAGCGTGTATTTACATATGATGACGATATCATTTTTAAGGTGAAATGCAGCAAAATATGTTTATTAAATTATACACATAAAACTTTAACTTCATTTAAATCTATACTAATAAAAGGCAAAGCCCTCACTCACTGACTCATCACTAATTCTCCAACTTCCCGTGTAGGTAGAAGGCTGAAATTTGGCAGGCTCATTCCTAACAGCTTACTTACAAAAGCTGGGCAGATTTCATTTCGAAATTCTACGCGTAATGGTCATAACTGGAACCTATTTTTCTACGTATACTGTAATGGAGTTGAGCTCGAAAGCCGTGGGGGGCGGAGTTTCAAGTGACATCATCACGCCTCCCACGTAATCACGTCAACTGACTGTCAACGCAGTGCGTAGAAAACCAGGAAGAGCTCCAAAAGGCGCTGAAGAAAACATGCATTATGTAATTCAGAAGGCAGTGAAACAATAAGAAGCAAGCGAGTGACATATACTACCATATTCATGAGTGCTGCTACTTTGGAAAGAAAGCAAGGTGTAAACCTAAACTTTAAATTAAGTTCATAGACAGGCTGCCGCTGGCGTTTCTCATGCCCACGGGTAATGCGGGATACAAGTTTAATGAGATGATGCAGGATATATAAACGAGAGTTTTGATCACTTTATAACTAAGTTAAAATTGTAGGTGAAGGGGTGTGCTTATGCAAATTCCGAGAGACTGTGTTTGTGGGGATTGACAGTTAAAGGCGGGTGGGGGAGTCACGTCATCATCTCCCCTCCCATTCATCTCATTTCGCTCTGAGCTGAGCTCCACGGCTAACGCCCTCTTCCGAAGCAACTTCGTCACACTGCCACCAAATACTCACAGAAAAATCCACAAGTTAATACACACGCTGTCTCTATAGAGTTTCTCCACGCTGAATCCTCCAGGCACTACTTACAAAAGGTCACATTGACAATCGTGTTACGCTATTTTTAAAAACTTTCCTTTTCTTAGCACAAGCACAGCTGAGAAGCTTCGATGCATGTACTCCATAACGCGTTAAAAAATAATGCATTTAATCACACTTTGCATTACAAGCAGATTACATTGATCAGCGCATCCCAATTCATTTTACCCTCGCACCACCTTAGTTTGAGAAGAAATCTGAAAAAATATGAGGTTAACACAGAAAAACAGATCACCAATTCAAGCTTTATGAGTAATCGATTCGCCATCAATAATTGTTTTGGTAAAGCCATACTCAGTGTAATCCTCCTTCCATTTAATAATTTTTCCGCCACTAGCCGTGATTAAATGAACGGTAAAACAGTAAGAGCGAAGCGAGGGTGACTTATTTAGGCAGGCATATATATGACAGCAACACTCATGACAATGTCAATCATGTTACGTTATTATTAAAATGTTTCCTTTTCTTTTTAATTACTTCTTTAACACACTACTTCTCCGCTGCGAGGCGGGTATTTTGCAATATATATATATATGAATGACCTCCAAAGAGCGCTGAGACTTTTGATATCATAAACATGTCTGCAAAAATTGGGGTCTCCTGCCCAGCAAAAGTCGAGCAGCCGGCACGCGTGTTTAGCTGTGCTGGCCTTTGAGACGCTGACTGCGCTTCTGCCTTAAGTCAAAGTGAGCAATTTTAATTTTTTTCATCCTCCCCCTGCGCTATAGCCCAGACAAGTGCAAACACAAGACCCCTTTTCTACACCGCGGCAAACTAATATTAAGGCGATTTAAACTTTCTTTTGCACATATACGATTATGAGGTCATCAGCTCGGATTATGAAGACACGCACACGAGTGGAGGACTGACGGTGCCATCACAGCCGATTAATGGCGGGGACGTTTCACCAGTCTACAGTCTACACAAGACCCACCGCGACTGTCCCCAAAAGGCGATCATATCGTCAGCGAACACATCTCTATACTATATAAAAGAAAAAGGCAACTTTCCTTTCTTTACACCTTTTTTCCTTTTATCCCAAACCAAAGCCTTTCTCTCTTAACACTGCAGAGGACACAAAACTAATTTTCTTTAAATGCCGGTAAGGCACATTACCAGAGGCACAAATTTGAACGTTCACATAGAAAATGTAATTTCTATACCACAGCCGTCGTGTAGCACCTTTCAAAAGGGATCTACTACCGAGAGATGATCCATATACATTTTAGCTGCTGTTAGTTACTTACCTGTTGTGTTACACCGTCTTTAAAATGTAGTTTACCCGCAACCACTCCAGTAGTGCTCAATGTACCTGTACTTCTTAAAACGTTAATGTTTTACTGTTTAATAACTTATAGACTAAATTTTATTATTTTTCCCTTGCACTCAGTGACCAAAGCTATACACACACATATAGACACATACATATATAAACCTGTGTGTATGTTTGTATGTATGTGTACAGTATATATATATATATATACACACACACACCTATCTACATTATATACTGTATATATATATACACACACACACACACATACATACATACACACACATATATATAATTTGTGTGTGTGTATGTATGTGTGTGTATATATGATGTAGATAGGTATGTATATATATATATGTGTATATGTAGATATGTATATAGATATGTATATATGTATATACTGTAGATATGAAGATATGTATGTGTATATATATATGTGTATATATATCTATGGTAAACTCCACAGGCAAAAGTAATACATGGAAGCAAATGTATTGATTTAAGCACGGTTGATAGAAATTTGACTTCAAATGGTATTTTAAAGGTTTCTTACTGGTTTAACTTTTTTGTAGATACATATTGTAGTTTTTTTTTGTGTGTGTGTTAACATTTCCCTTTGGGATCCTAACCATATTGCATTTTCCACATTTAAGTTATTGTTAGCTGGTCTGTGTTAGAAAAGGCAGTCTTAGCAAAGTATTTTTGACACTATTAGCCATTAAATAAATTTGCCTATCAATTCACAATGTTCCATTGTAAATTTAGTAAGTGCCAGTATGTCTGTAGTAATGTTACTCAGTTTATTCAACACACAAAGCTGCACAGTAACACTCCCAATTATCATTATCAGTGTGGTGTGCCTACGTGTTCTCGGATGTACCGCAAAGCCAGTGTTCTGAAAACACACATATATTGAGACCATAAGGAAGCAGTTCCTACTCTGCGGCACTACAGGCAGTTCATTACACCTTTAAACTGTGTGGTTCAGTCATGTGAAGTTAAGTGTGATGCTTTGACCTCTTTCATAAACCATTTAAAATCACATAAAACAAGGACTGAAAATCAAATGCCCATTCAGAGGTTGTGAGAGCATTTTTACAGTTAAGTCAAGTCTAGCCTCGCATATTTCAAGGAAACATAGAGGCTCAGAGGACCTAGATGATTCAATTCTAGATACATCTGTTCCCATGGATCCCTTTGGTGTTCCTAGTCAGACAGATTCAAATATTTTTGATGAGGATGATTGTGAACCAGAAAGGCCACTGGCTGTGGATGAAACTTTGTTTTTACAAAACATTACACTTCTTTATCTGAAATTACAAGCTAAGATATTGTTACCAGCAAGTACCATACAAACAATCATTGGGGACTTTCAAAATGCCCATGACATTGGACTTTCACATTTACTTAAGATTCTGATTGAGAAATTGAAGGCACTTGGAATTCCAGAGGCCACTATAAGTGACATAATTGATGAAATGAACAGGGGGGATCTCCTTAAGATGTATAACAAGGAACTTCTAAGTACAGAACAAAAGAGAAAGACTGTTTTTAAAAAGAATTTTAACTGTGTTGAGCCTGTACCCTTGTTTCTGGGCACTGATGAAAATGGCAAAGAATGCTTTGCCCAGTATATACTAATACAAGAGACTTTACTTGCATTGTTCAAAAGCGAGTCTGTAAGAGAACCGTATTCCCTAGCACATTCTCAAGCATCCACTGAAAATGTCTATAAGGATGTTGGAAATGGAGAGGGAGTTCGAAGTAATCCACTATTGAAAATAGAACCTCCTTCTATTGGTTTGATTTTATATCAAGATGCCTTTGAGGTTGTAAACCCACTTGGTTCAGGGAGAAAAAAACATTAAGTTTTAGCTGTATACTCAACCCTGGCTGAAATTTTGCCACATAATAGATCCACTGCAGCTCACATGCAACTTGTTCTCTTATGTAGGGAGCAGAACTTAAAATACTTTGGAGTGACCAAAGACCTCAAATTTCTAGAAGAGACAGGGATTTTGATAAGTGATGGCAGATTTGTAAAAGGCACTCTGATTGCCATTTCAGGAGACAACTTGGGATCCCATTGTATCGGAGGTTTTCTGGAAAACTTCAGTCGGGCTGATCGTTTTTGCTGCTACTGTGAAATAGATAAAGCAAAATTTATTAAAGAACCATACTTGTGTGGTGCTGTGAGGACAATACAGTCATATAAATGTCATGTTCAGGGTTTAGACCCTGCTGTATCAGGTATCAAGTGTGACTCTCCTTTTAACCAACTTTCTTCTTTCCATGTTTGCCAGCCTGAGCTCCCACCGTGTCTAGCCCATGACTTGTTTGAAGGTATTGTGTCGTATGACCTCGCTTTGTTTGTTAGTCATTTAATACATGAGAAGCACTTTACTTACTTGCAATTAAACAGATGTAAGAACCAATTCAAATATCAAGGCAATGATGGCAATGACAAACCTGCAGATGTTTCCCCTGGTAGTGAACGACTAAATGGACATGCAGTTCAAAATTGGTGTTTTCTTAGATTGTTACCTCTCTTGATAGGTGACAGGATTCAAGATCCCTGTGAAAACGAGGTACGGCAACACCTTTTACAACTAAGAGAGATAGTGGAGCTTGTCTGTGCACCAGCTATCGCAGCAGGCCAAGTAGCATATCTCAAAGTCATAACTGAAGAATATCTGCACAGTAGGAAAAAGCTTTTCCCTATTCACCCTAATCATCATTATATGTGCCATTATCCTGAACTTATACTCCACTTTGGTCGCCTTTGGACATTAAGGTTTGAAAGTAAACACTCATTTTTCAAAACGTGTGCCAGAAAGCTACACAACTTTAAAAATCTGTGCAAAACACTGGCAGAAAGACATCAGCTTCTTCAGGCTTGCTTGAGTGCAGGCAGCCTGTTCCCTCCAGTTGTACAGGTACGCAAGGGCACACCGTTTTTTGTGAAGGATTATAATGACAAAATCAGAGAATCTGTTGCCAGTTATAATTTTGAGTCACAGTCTACAGTGGCAGGCAATGAAGTGACTGTGAAAGGCACAGCATACAGGAAAGGAATGTTTGGTTGGCTTGGAAGTAGAGATGAAGAACTTTATGTTGGGAAGATTAATCTTGTACTTACTGTCCATGATTCTGCATACTTTGTTACAGAGAAGCATACCTTTGTGAAGTTGAGAGATATAGGTGTCTATTGTAAATGTGGAGTAGTCCAAAAGGATTATGTTTGTATAAAGCAAGATGATTTGCTTGACTACTATCCACTTCCAGCTTATAATGTGTGTGACCTACTGCTAATTGTTCTTCATCATTCTTCTTTTGAAATTGTGTAATTAGAAAGGACAGATAAATAATGGAGTAGGAAGAGTCTGTGACGCCATGAGGGACCGGATGTGGGTCTGTGCTCACCCTGGATCACGTGGGGGTCGCCTTCCTGGTTGCTTTGGGGGCCACGGGTACAGAGCATGGAAGCTCCACCCTGTAGGGGCCCGTGGTCACCGCCAGGAGGCGCCCCAATGCCTTGGGGACCTGTTACCCCAGCACTTCTGCCACACCAGGAAGTGCTGGGGGGAAGAATTAGGACGGCAACCGGAGAGCTGCCGGGAGGACAGCCGGGAACACCTGGGGCTCATCCGGGGACTGTATAAAAGGGGCCGTCTCCCTTCATTCGAGGCTGGAGTCGGGAGGCGGAAGGACAAAGCTCAGGAGAGCTGTGGAGGCGGCCCAAAGAGAAAGGCATTGTGACCAGGACTGTGATTGGGGTATTTGTGCACGTGACTGGGGTCTGAGTGACCAATGATCTGGGGTCTTTGTGACCATAGCATTTGTATATATTGTAAATAAACGTGTGGTGGTGTTTCAACAACATGTCCGCCTGTCTGTGTCCGGGCCAGGTTCACATCTGGCGTAGTCAACAGGATGCTCCGCCTGTTCCAAGGCGGGGACCTGGAAAAAGAACATTAGATGTGAACCCGGCCCGGACAGTGTTAGGCATCAGTATCCTGTAGAAAGGAACAGCATTTAATGTCTTTTGAAAAACAGTGTGAAATAGCTCAAATAAAACTAATAGCTTCGATATTTTGTTTACTGGTGTTTTTTGGGTACTAACTCAGAGTCGGGCTCAAAATCAAAAAAGAAACGGACACATCAACCAACAAGTCTGCACACTTTTGAGGAAACTAATTGATTTTGAATGGATGTCAATGTAGACGTTTTCTGAAAGGACTCCTAATAATTCAAATTGATGTAAAGTGTTTTAATCCCCTGTTTTGCCTCAGTTTAATTTCTATCTTGCTGTCTTTAAAAATGTTACACTGCTTTGTAATTACATTTTTCTTTCTTAACAGTATTCTTTAAATGTTAAACACTGAAGTTTATGTCTTTAATTTAATTTCTTAAAATATACCTTTTAAAAGGAGACCTGCTTTCAGAATTATTGATTGATTTTCTGCACTCGACTCTTTCAGATGTCTGCATATCTGGAGAAAGTAGCACATATTTACAAATAATACACTGTTGACTACTAGACAGCCAATAATAACTGCGGGCACTGAGGTACAGTATGTGGCAAGTTGTTTACTACAGAGGATATTAGATATACAGTACAGTAAAAAATGTGTTTTTGTCTATTGTACATATACTTACTGTATGTGAGGTTTACGTCATTTTGTTTGTGCAATTTAAAAATAAAAAGTTGAGCTGCCTGTTAAGACTTTTATTGAATTTAAAAGTGTATACTTGAGGTATTCTGTGCATTTAACTTTTGAAGAAACACTGCTGAATAAATATGCAAAACACATACAGTAATGTGTTTTTGTTTTTATTTTTGTTTAACTTTATTCATTTTCAATAATTTAAAGATTATATGTGTTGTAAAGTGACTGATAAAAGTCTAATCCTGACTACAGGGACACTGATGGAAACATATTTTGTACAAACATCATACAGAAAACCACAAATGCAAGGAACAAGTGAACAAGTAGTGAGGTGGACAAGGGGACTTTAGAGACCTTCAGAACTTAACTTGATGTAAATTTGGTAAATAGGATGGGTGATCAAGGTAGTTTTAATGTCCTTTACAGTATTTAATGTTGTTATTGCAACTGTAAATTTACAGTAAATTACTGGCTACTGAGTTGCACTACCTTTACAGTTGGCATGTAAAAATACAGTAGATTAATGTAAATTGAAAATGGTTAATTATTGTAATTCAACAGCAACATACAACTACATCACAGTAATTTTCTTGCCCAGTTTACTGTGAAGTCACAGTGTGGTATGGTAATTTTATTGTAATGTACTGTAATATAATACAGTAAAATAAAAGTAATGCAACTAGTAGCCAGTAATTTACTGTCAAATTTTTTACAGTGTAGAGCCGTCCCTGATTGTACTGCTGCAATAAATTATTTCATCGAAGAGAAACACATGTTTAATAACGTGCTTTAACTCCTATCATCATGAAAATGACATCACGTATACATCTCAGTATTTTAGTTATTCAGAGAGCTGTAATATCACAAATGTAATGGACTCTGTGTCCAGTTGGAGGAAGACAGCCAGTTTAAGAAGCAAGTAGTGAGTCACACACATAGAGCACATACGAGTAGAAGATCAAATACAAAACAAAGCATTTAACGTGCTACTTTAATTACGATGTGATTTGAGAAACTGGTTAATTAAATGATTTTTAGATGAAGTTTATGATGTTCTACTTTAATGACAAACTACGTGATTAAAGTGGAAATGTCGAGATTGAAGTTGACATTTCGTGCTTTTTCCTCCACTGTGTCCCCATTTTTTTTTCTCTGTACCCTAATAAGCTTTCATATGACACTCAGACGGTGGGCTACAACTCGGCTTTTCACGGCAACTTTGATATGTGACTTCTTTTTTATTTCCGGCACTGTGCGATTTTGTGAACGTGAGCTTTCAAGTTTCTCCAACACGCTATGTCATCAACTTCATTTTGTTGATTATAACACGGTTTATTTGAACAAATTGTATGTTTTTCCTTTGCCTCCACTTGGTATTCGCTGAAATTCGTATATTTTCCCCGTGCTTTTTCCATTGTCTTTTCACAGAAGGCTGAGTTTAAGGGCGATTTATATTGATTTGCATATTCAAAGAGGCGTAATTCTGGGAGGAGTTGGGGCGGGACAGAAGGCGCGTGCACGAGTGTTACGTTTCATGCTGATCGGGATTATGTAGCGGAAGAACGTGGAAGTGGGCGAACGCACAGATTCCTGCATCTGGATTTTTCTGTGCGTAAGCACATTTTGGCTTTTGTGCTTACGCCATGTTACAGTGCGAGTTCTACGCACGGCGTTATACATGAGGCCCCTGAGCTGTAGCCGGGCTGCCGGAGTCAAATCTTCACTGCCACCATTCCCTCACCTGCTGGCCGGAGGTTACGCCATAGCACTTACATATCTCGGCTTTCAGGAGGTCATATTGGGCAGCTGCGCCGGGCCCTTCAAATACGGTGCCAAAATGGACGCCCACTTCGCCCGCGGCAGTAAACAGCTATTTTCAGGTCTCTCCACAGATGTCACTTCTGGTCCTGGCACCAAGAAAGACATCACTACCGGTTCTGGCCCCAAGAGTGACATCACTTCCTGCTCCGACACCCAATAAGACGTCACTTCCGGTACCAGCACCAAGAAAGACATCGCTTCCAGTTCCAGGCCCCTAGAGTGGTGTCACTTCCACTTCTGACATAGATGATATCACTTCCTTGGATGGCCTTTAAAGCCGCCATCTTGGCCACTACTCATCAGTTGATCCGGAGCACATCTGTGTGAATTCAATTAACCTTTGCAGCTCGGTACAAATATATGGGTGGCTGCCCCAAATGTTTTTGTGCCTCCAAAGGTGATTACTTTCACAAGTGGCACAGTTTCTAATGTTAAATCAGCTCTTTGAATGAATAATATGGTGAGTCAAATATCAGTGTGGGAGCACAGACCATCAGACTGGTGGGCCACATTGTCAGCAGGTGATTTGGCCCAGCCAGCCCCTTAAACCTCTTGTTCACCACCAGAAAGAAAAGGCAAAAAAAAATGTTGAATTATTTTCAAAAAGTAAATGTTGTTACATGTAACTGAAACATGGAAATACCAATCTATCAATATAAACAGAGCAGAAAGATCTGTCTGGGGTCCACTGCTGTACTGATGTAGAATTAGTTGCACGTCCTTCGTGTGACATGTTTTGAAACAGTCACCAACACACAACCCACCATCCCAATCAGGACAGTAGTTTCTCCACAGACTTTACTTTGAATTATTTTGTTCTGTTGCTTGCACATGACAGAGTAGAATGTCAGTGCCTGATCCACACGATCGACAAGCCCTTTGTGTTATTGTAGACTAACAGAGTGCAAGGGTTAATGACTTCCACATGGACACTTACTGCATTATGAACACTGCTCACGGGGCTAACATCTCTCTTGTCCTTCTACTTGGCCACAATCAGCTTGCCTTCTTGCCACAGAGCTACTTGCACCACGGTGAACCTTCAGGAAACTGAATTCAGCAGGGTCAGTCACTATCATGGAAGTTCAATCCTACGATGAGTTTATATTTAGTTTATTTATCTGTGTCAGCATCAGATGACCAGTTCACATTGTCATCACTGTCACTCGATTCAGCTCATGGTTCAGTTTCATTTTCTTCTAAAACTGGTTTTACAGCTCCTCGTTTACATACCATTGTGTTTTGGTGGAAGGCTCCACCCACTCATGAATATTGATGAACTGTTTTAAAAATTCATGAACTTTTCTATGCATTATGCCTTTCTAAGTGTGATATTTCACAAACAAGATGGCAGCAGAATGCTGGTCCATGCATTATTCAGGCCCAGTGCTGT
Source organism: Polypterus senegalus (assembly GCF_016835505.1). Classification (NCBI taxonomy): domain Eukaryota; kingdom Metazoa; phylum Chordata; class Cladistia; order Polypteriformes; family Polypteridae; genus Polypterus; species Polypterus senegalus. Next base: position 168,997,218 of record NC_053162.1, read on the forward strand.
ATATCTCAATAAAACAGGTTATGAATAGACTACTGTTTACCCAATGAATTCTCATTCTGGGACACTCTGGACGTTAAAACCAATTAGGTTAATTAGAAGGCCATTCTTAACGCTATTTGGCAGGCCACCCTTCTGTCAGTTGTTCCCACCATTGTCAATTTTGATTTTTGGAGGACATCAATGCTATCCGCTCATTTTATTTTAATTTTTCACCATTAGTACCATAGACTACTCGAGAAAGTTGATTCTGTTCATCTGGACATAGCTTTTTTCCGATACGTTTCATCACTCATCCAAGTGACTTCCTTGGCCTAATGACCGAACTAGCACCATTGGCTAACAATGGGCCATGTGATCAATGGACAATTTGAATATCATTGATCACATTGCCCATTATTAGTCAATGGTGCTAGTTCGGTCATTAGGCCAAGGTACTGTTTATGAGGTTGGAAAAACCTGCAGTCAGCTGAGACTGAGGAAGTCACTTGGATGAGTTATGAAACGTATAAGAAAAAAAACTATGTCCAGATGAACAGAATCAACTTTCTAGAATTTCCTTACCTGGATTATTGAGCATGAATTGAGATATCATAGACTATCTATCATAAGAAAGTTTTTTGGAGCAAAAATGATTTTAATGTAGAGAACATTAGAGCAATCTCAAATAGAACAGGCCATTCAGTCCAACAAAGCTTGCTAGTTTTAATCACTTAATTATTCCAAAATATCATCAATTCGAGACCAACTCAATTCAATTCTTCATTGTCATGTGTATGAGTACCATGTACAATAAAATGCTTGCTTTCATGTGCCCCAGCAGACAGTGAACATAGACAAAAAAAACACTCAATAAATAAATTTATATAAATAAGTAAATAAATAAAACCAGAATCCTAGGAATGAATAGAGACAGTGGCAGAAGTATATGTGCAGGTAGCAGTGGAGGTGACACAAGGTTACTGATTGTTCACGAGTTTGATTGCAGTTGGGTAGAAACTGTTCCTGAACCTGGAGGTGCGCGTCCGAATGGACTTTAGTTGCTTCCCAGATGGGAGGAGGGTGAAAAGTGACAGTGCAGGGTGGCAGGGGTCCCGCCTGATACGGTTCACTTTCCTGAGACAGCGTGTAGTGTGGATGTCATGGATCTCAGGGAGCTGTGTGCCCGTGATCTGCTGTGCTGTGTTCACCACCCGCTGCAGAGCTCTGCAGTCCTGAACTGAGCAGTTGCTGTACCAGGATGTGATGCACCCTGTCAGGATGGATTCCACAGAACACCTGTAGAATCTGCACAGGTTGTGGGGGACATCCAGGCCTTACTCAGTCTCCTGAGGAAGTAGAGGCATTGTTGGGCTTTCTTGACTACTGCCGCAGGTGTGACTTGACCATTTAAGGTCATCAGTGAGGGTGAGTCCAAGGAAGCTAAACCTGCTGACCTGCTCCACAGCCTCACCTTAGTTTTGCTAACATTGAGGGTGAGGTCGTTCTCCTGACACCATTCTGCTAAAGTGTCTGACCTCTTCCCTGTAGGCCATCTCATCATCCTCACTGATCAGACCTATTACAGTGGTATCATCAGCAAACTTGAGGATGGTGTTAGAGCTGTAAGGTAGGTAGCTGTAGATCTGAAGGTCCCTAAAGTCCTACAGTCCACCACACTACTTGGTCACTTACTTATTCCATGTGTCTGTGGTTCTCTATGTGAAGGTAAACTTCCTAATGTTTGTGTGAAGTTTACCCTTCACAAGTTTCCAACTGTGTCCCCGTGTTCATTTCAAAGTAATGCTCTTGTTCCACTGGACTAATTCCCTTCATTATTTTAAACACTTTAGTCATGTCTCTTCTTAATGATTGTGAAAGAAACTGCTTGCAAGCTACTTAGGGTTAATAGCTGACAAAGCCATTTTGCTCTAACGGCAGGTTATTCATACAGGCGTCTGTCATAAGACAGGGTGCAGAAAGCTGTCCCAGGACAATTTCCAATTTCTTTAGGAACGCCTCGTCTATTTGACACAGGAAAGATGACCTCTCCTTCTTTAGGGTTGTGGCGAGTGGCTGGGGGTGGTACCCAGCCGGGACGCCCAGAAGGACCGGAGGAGGGCTTACACCTCCTCTAGACCACAAGGGGGTGACCGCCCTGGTGGCTTTGGGGACCACGGGAACAGAGGTTAGAAGCTCAACCCTTTGGGGGCCCATGGTCACTTCCAGGGGGCGTCCAGATGCCTGAGGAGCCCTGGCCCTCAGCACTTCCGCCACACCCAGAAGTGTTGGGGGGAAGAAGACCAGGGATACCCGGAGTGCTTCCGAGTGTGGAGTTAGTACTTCCGCCACACTTGGGAGTGCTGGCGTAGGCTAATCGGGAGGCACCTGGAGCACATCCGGGTGTGTATAAAATGGGCCGCCTCCGTCCATTCAATGGCTGGAGTCGGGAGCATAGCTGGACAGAGCTTGGTGGAGAGGAGTGGAGGTGGTGAAGAAGGCACTGTGTGAGGCCTGGACATTGGGGGAGTTTTGGGGTTGTGTGTGCACTGTATATATTGTATAGAATGAATAAACATGTGTTGGGTGAACCAACGATGTCTGCCTGTCTGTGTCCGGGCTGTTTCCCACAGGGTCTATTTGACAAGTAAAAAAAAATAAGAATAGATGGCCCATTAGCATAATAAATTAAAATGCTTAAGTAATGGATATTATGTTGTTGTGTTTTTTTTATAAATAAGGGGAAGGGGGGAGGAGAAATTATAAAAAGCCAATCAAAAAAATTGAACTTTGCTCTTCTGCCTTGCAACGTAGAATCTGTGTACTCATCTGTGCCTGAATAAAAGTCGAATTGATTGAACTATTCCTGTCTTTCTCAGGGGGGTTTCTTCCATGTCTTCTTTTTATTTAACTGTAAAGACTCAGCTCTTTTAATCTTTCCTCATAACTCATCCCCTCTAAATCTGGAATCTGCCCAGAGTCTCCTCTCTGGAGTTTTTCCAATGCTGTTATTATTATTATTATTATTATTATTATTATTATTATTATTATTATTATTATTATTATTTTGTAGCATTGAGGCTGTCATGTATTAATAATACAGTTCACCTTCATTTGATAAGAACGGACGAGCAGACAGCGCGTGCCTTTTTCTTTCTTGTCTTTATTTGAACAACTAACAAATGTGCAAGGCATTACCAATCAAATCACCAGGTGTCAACCCACAATCAGACATCAATAGCTGAACTGAAATGTACACTTATACTGATATATAACAATTCCTCCCATCTAAAAATTAGAAGTAATTAACTTATTCCCTTTTTTTTTCTCTGAAGAAATCAAAACATTGAATTCTATCTTTACATTTAATTTTCAATTAGTCTCTGTGGAGGCTTGCATTATGCAATTGGGTAACGTCTCTCTTCACAGGGTAATTTTTCTTGAATTGTTACAGCAGTGTTAGCCTCTGCAGAAGGTGATGGAGATAATGCACATGGGCTCTGTACTTGTGCTGCTTGAGGAGATGGTAAGTGCTCTGGACAGTTTGTAGGAGCAACAGCAGGGGAGTCAACAGGCAGTGTGGGTATCTCTTTAGCTCTAACCAACCCTGATTTTCTCAACTGGTCGACATGACGTCGCCATATGACACCTTGAGTAGCCTCTACCTTGTATGACAAGGGACCAGTTTGCTCTTTCACTAGTGCAGGAACCCATTTCTGATCTCCTCTGTAGCTCCTGGCAAGAACTGATTGTCCAATGGCAAAGCTACGTGTAACCTTGTCCGTTGCTTTATGACCTTGTTTGATTTGTCTGTCTTGCACAGTCTGCTTAATATTTGGTTGCAGCAGGTCTAATCTAGAGCGAAGAGGACGCCCAAAGAACAACATAGCTGGAGTCTGGTTAGTTGTAGCATGGATGGAATTCGATATGCAAATAAGAAGTTGGCCAATTTTGCTGAAGGGTCAGCTTCTCATTTGTCATTGCTCGAAGGGCTCGTTTCAAACTTTGCACAAACCTCTCTGCCTGGCCATTTGTGGCTGGATGCCATGGGGCAGATGTAATGTGCCGTATGCCATTTTTGTGGAGGAAAATCTGAAAATCTGTTGCTGTGAACTGGGGTCCGTTGTCACTCACCAGTTGTTGTGGAACTCCAGTTCTAGCAAATAAATTCCTTAGTACTTCAATAGTGTGAGAAGTAGTGGTGGAGCTCATAATGAAAACCTCTGGCCATTTAGAGCATGCGTCGACTACCACCAGGAAAGTTGTCCCCATGAATGGTCCTGCAAAGTCGATATGAAGCCGCTGCCATGGTAATGTAGGCCATTCCCATGGATGAAGTGGTGCACGTTCTGGATCATTCTGAACCATCTGGCAGCCACTACATTGCTGCGCTATTTTCTCGATGTCTTCATCAATGCCTGGCCACCACACAAAACTTCTGGCAAGTGCCTTCATTTTCACCACACCTAGATGTCCCTTGTGAAGCTCTTTTAATACTCTGTGTCTTAGTTTAGTGGGTACAATAGTTCTTAACCCCCACATCACACATCCAGCATTTAAGGCAATTTCATCACGTCTCGAGTAATATGCAGCCAGCAGGGATTTGTGCTGGGCTGTCCAGCCATTCAGTGTGGCAGCATACACCTGAGACAGGACCTTGTCATGTTTTGTTTCTGTTTTCACCATGTCTGCCGTGACGGGCAGACTTTCAATCTGGCTGATGGAGATCATATCTATTGTTTCCTCATCTCCAAACTCATCTTTTTCAGCCTCCAGTGGCAGTCGCGACAACCCATCTGCATTTGCATGGCAGGCTGTACGTTTGTACTCAATCTTGTACCTGTGTCCACCTAAAAACAATGCCCAGCGCTGCATTCGGGCAGCAGCTGTGGCAGGAACTCCTTTCTGCGGGCTGAAAATTGAGGTTAGCGGTTGGTGGTCTGTGACAAGGATGAATTCCCTACCAAAAGATACTGGTTGAACCTTTTACACCCCACACTAGACTCAATGCCTCCCTATCGATTTGGGCATAATTCTTCTCAGCTGCAGACAATGAGCGTGATGCAAAAGCTATAGGCCTCTCACTGCCATCTTCCATAACATGAGACATCACTGCTCCAATGCCGTATGGAGAAGCATCACAAGCCAGCTTGATTGGAAGGGACGAATTAAAGTGGGTTAGGACTGTGTCAGATGTCACCAGTCTCTTTGCATCTTGGAATGAATTTTCACATTCTTTGGACCATTTCCACTGTTTTCCAGCTTGTAATAGCTCATTGAGTGGATATAGCACAGTTGCCAGGTTTGGAAGAAACTTATTATAATAATTCACAAACCCCAGGAAGGATCTAAGCTGTGAAACATTTTGTGGTTGTGGTGCCATCAATACAGCCTGAATCTTGTCCTGACATTTGTGCAAACCTTGGGCATCTATGGTGTGCCCGCAATACCTGACACTGGGCTTCAGGAACTCACATTTTCCTCGCCTGGCTCTTAGTCCATACTCTTCTAACCTTTTCAGAACCTTTTTGAGGTTTTCTAAATGCTCTTCATCTGTCGCTCCAGTGACAATAATGTCGTCTAAATAGCACTGGACGCCTGGCAGTGACTGAAGGATCTGATCCATTGCTCTTTGCCAAATAGCTGGGGCAGAGGCTACCCCAAACACCAGCCTGTTGTAACGATAAAGACCCTTTATTGTATTAATGGTCAGGAACACTTTAGAGTCTTCCTCTACTTCCATCTGGAGGTATGCATCTGCTAAATCTAACTTTGAAAAACGCTGACCACCCGACAAACTGGCAAAAATGTCCTCAATTCTCGGCAGAGGATACTGTTCAGCTTGTAGCACAGGATTAATGGAGACCTTAAAGCCCCGCAGAGCCTGACTGTACCATTTCTCTTTATTATTGGGACAACTGGGGTTGCCCAAGGACTCCAGTCTACTTTAGAAAGTATGCCGTTTGACTCCAACCTATCCAATTCCTTTTCAACCAGGGGTCGGATGGCATAGGGTACTGGACGTGCCTTGTGGAACCGTGAGGTCGCACCACTCTTAAGTACAATTTTAGCTCTAATGTGCTGAAGAGTCCCAATGCCACTCTTAAATACCGGGGCGGCTTTTCTTAATATCAGCTCTAGGTTCTTTTCTGTAGTCTGTTGCACAACAGGCAAAACACGGAGGCTTTTAATCTCTCTCCAGTCAACTCCCAACTTTCTTAACCACTCACGGCCCCATAATGGTGCACCTCCATTTTGTATTATGTGTAAATCAAGTACCTCTTTTCTTCCATTATACTCTACTGTCACATGCAGCACTCCAATAGGCATAACCTTTTCACCTGTGTATGTTCTGAGAAGAACAGAAGAGGGTTCAGCTTCTCCTTCTTGAAATACACCTTGTAATCTTTCAGTGACATAACTGAAACAGCTGAGCCAGTGTCCAATTCCATTTTTACCACCTGGCCATCTATCTTGGGGGTGAGCCAGATTGCCTGCTTGTCTTTTCCACTAAGGCTAAATAATTCCAGACTTGCTAATGCATCTTCACTATCAATGTCAGAGACTTCTGCAACATTATGCACATTTTTCTTGTCGCTGTGATGCATTTTGTGTTCCGCACTAAACTTTGCCTTTCCACTACGACAAACTCTTTGAATATGGCCCGTTTTGTGGCACTGTCTGCACTCTTCATTTTAAATCGGCACTGTGAGGGAAGATGGGAGTCGCGTCCACAGCGATAGCAGGGCCGTTTATGTACTTTGTTTATCTTGGCTGCCGCCATTTTATTTACGCTGCTCGTATTCACTCCTCTTTGTAGTTCAAGTGCATCTTTAGCTGCAGTTTCCATTGAAATAGCAATTTCTACTGCTCGTTTAAATGTCAAATCTGCCTCAGTTAACAGCCTCTTCTGGATTCCCTCTTGAAGGATTCCACAAACCAAACGATCACGCAATGCATCGTTTAGCCCGTCACCAAACTGACAATATTCTGATAACTTTTTCAGTTCTGCCACATAAGCCGCAATTGTCTCTCCCTCGTTCTGATTACGCTTATGGAATCTGAAACGTTCGCGATCAGTAATGGCTTTGGTGACAAATGATCCCGCATTACACGGACTAAGTCGTTAAAACTTTTCTCAGCGGGTTTGTCTGGGGCAGTTAAACTACGGAGGAGGCCGTAAGCTTTCCCTCCCATGGCACTCAGTAGCACAGGAACGTGTTTTCAGCTGGAATATCATTTGCAGCGAAATACTGTTGCAGCCTTTCAACATACATATTCCAATCTTCCGTGGAACTATCAAAAATATCTATCTTTCCGATGTACGACATGTTTGCAATTTATCGTACTCACGTTGCACTATCGCGTCGGGTCCTTGCTTTTCCGCTTACTCGGTGCGGTTCTCGCTGCTGTTATTCAGTGTCACAGTGCTCAAAATTAACTGCTTGATCTCGTCGCCACTGTCATGTATTAATAATACAGTTCACCTTCATTTGATAAGAACGGACGAGCAGACAGCGCGTGCCTTTTTCTTTCTTGTCTTTATTTGAACAACTAACAAATGTGCAAGGCATTACCAATCAAATCACCAGGTGTCAACCCACAATCAGACATCAATAGCTGAACTGAAATGTACACTTATACTGATATATAACAGAGGCCAAAACTGCACATCCTACACTAGATGAGGCCTCACCAGAGGAAACTAAGTTGCCAGTCCAATAACATGGAAAAAGCATATAATATTAAGAATATGTCTTGTGCTAAAAGAGCATGGTGACATCTTCTATTTGGAGAGGATGTCAGACGTAATGACTTCAGTTGCTGCATCAGGTCACTTTAAGATGTTAAATGACATGACTATGAATCGCAGCAGATGACAGACCACACGACTCTGTGATATCTTTTCAGCACAACTTGACATTTCCTAAGTGCTGTGAGCCCGCCCCTTTCTTCTGACAGCAAATAGCGTGCTGCCTGACAGAGCCGCAGTCAGTATGCTGATTTGGCAAGTTTGGCCAGAACCTCAGCTCTTTCGTTTTCCTTTTTCAGTTTTCTGGTAGTATGACAAACACGAGACATCAGACATGTTTAACTTTTATTTGTGTGATCCAAAACACCAGCAGTGTTCTTTATTTCCTTGTTTATTATCAGCTGTCACATGCACACAAAACCCATGACTAGGACAAAATCGAGAGTAAGTCACAGCCAGGTCTGGCTGTGTCATTGGAAATGTCAAACTACTCAATGCAGCTGCCATGACTCGCTAATATCATGAACTGCAGAGAACTTTAGCATGAATTCCTTCAACTGTTGCCAAGAAGTGGAAAGATCTGTCAACCTTTAGTTTGTAGACATAAACAGCAGACAAGGATCCTTTATTATATTACAGAAATTCTCTTCTTAACAAAAGCTCCAACACGTGCAAAAGGCACAGCAGGAGTTGCCTGAAACAGGTAATCCTAAAGCAAAGCAAGTCCATGCACAGAAATTCAGAGAGAATGTCAGAAACAGAGCAGAGATCACAAATTTCCAAAAGGACAAGAAATCACAATTACTCACCAAAACCACCTGCTCGTGCATTCAGTGAACCACATTTGACCTGTTGGCCTGCTCAGCCTATTTAGGGGCGGGGTGCCTCCACATTGAGGCAGACAGGTTGCCCCACTTCTTTAGGGGCCACCCACAAAGCACAAGGGACAAAACAGAACTCCTGATAGAAACTAAACCGCACAATAATAAATTGCAGACTAAATAAATACACATAATATATTAAACATACGTTAAATTACTCAAATAACTTAAACAGAGAACAAAGGACACAAAACCATGACAGCTAAAATTTAAAATTACTGAACAAAATCACTGGAAACGTCGTACACAGTTGTGTGGGCGGAGCTTTACCTGACTGGCTAACATAATCGAACCTTCTCCGACTCCAACGTCGACTTACGTTTCTTAGCCCGTACACAAAACGAAAGATATGCAATACAAAAATCCAATTTATTATTGTTTGAAGGAGCCACGTGTAATAAAATACACGTCTTCAGTTCTCGGGCGCAAGTCATTCTGTACGGCTTCATCTGTAGTGAGTGCAACACACAAGACCTGCGCGAAACATTCGCTTGTTGTGCAAGCGCATCGATCAGTTCCCGAATATCTGCTGGTGTAAGAACGGACGGGGCCCGATTCTTTTTGCTGTTTGCAACTGACGCCACTTCCTCACCAACTCGTGAATACTGTACATGTGGCACCCTCTGTGCAGACTTTCGATGGGGTGGGCTATCTCTCAATGAATGCACTATAGTCTATTACTAAAATAAATCTGCAGTGAAAGTTGCTTTTTCCTCAAAAGCTTTTTTAAGGCCGCGGCTAATTTAAATATGCTATTTAACGAATACCAGAAATAAATCCGTCCTCACCTAAAAGTTACTCCTTCACCTTTCCGTAAAACAGAATCATTCTGGATGACTTCAGTTATAAATTCGTTTCCTGTTTCATATTTAACATGAGAGTGGTCACCTCATCTTGTGTATTCATTACACAGCAGTTTCCTCCTTTATATGTCAGATCGCCCCTCCTATCGGCAAGCAGGTGTTCAGTGTATGGGTTCAGTGGTCCGTCAGAGCTCCAGAAACGGCCTACGACACTAATGCGCGTGCCCGCGGCTTAAACATGAACGTGCAGCCAGCGGTGCGGCGTTCTGAGCAAACCTTAATGACAAGTCACACACACCACTTTGACTACGCATATAATAAACAAAAACACCTCCACGAAGTGAGTAAAAAAATGTAAACCTGACGCAAACTTTCAGAACAGCTAACCTAATCCCAGCCGGTTAAGAATATCACGACGTTGTGGTCGTAATTTAACTGTTCAGTCAAAAAACAGCCAGACGTATAGAACATGTGTAAGGTTTGTCTCAGTGAAATCAATGCAGCCAGCGATTATAATGCTATCATTATTAATCTTCCATTGAACTGTTTCTTTCTGTTTTAAATTTACTGTACATCCTACAATTATTCAAGTCAATTCAAGCTTCCGCAACTTAATATTTTCATTGGAAACGGTGAAGTTCTGGAGGAGTATAATTAGGCATTAAAAAGTTGGTACGACGCTGGGAAAATTGCATCGTAAACGAAGGTGACTATGTAGAAAAGTGATGTCATTTGCTTTTGAAATTCTTAACAAATAGAATTTTAAAAAATGTGCGGAAACTGTTTGAACGTCCCTTGTAGTTCAATGATGTAACTTTTACCAACAATACTCAGTTTATGCATGCAACATCAAAACACATATATGTATATATAAAAGTAATTTACACACTACATGCAATGCACAAATGATGTTCGAACCTGCACAGCAGTTACATTTTCACTCACAAAACAAATGCAATTCCCATTACAGCACATACTTACACAATATAACAAGCACTCTTGATGAAAAACATTCATATTCTCTTATATTTTCTTTCATGACTTAAATCATCGTTCACACACACCCATCTTTGAATATAGATGATCGATACCCAGTAAATGCCCCAAATCCCCCACAAAGCCTTCCATCATTCCTTAGCAGACCTTCTCCATCTCTATCTCTCTTTACTGTCCCTTCCAGCTCTTTATCCAGCCTCTTGTGTCCAGTGCAAATCTCTGGTCACATTTCACTTTTTCCGAATACACCTAGCATCCCATATCCCCTTCCTTTGCCAGACTAATAATAAGTTTTATCAAATGGTTTCCCTCGAATTTCTACCCTCACCTACCAAAATCATAAGAGAGAACAGGTAAATCGTCTACATTTTGCAATAATCTTCCACATCAACCCTCACTCCATCTACCCACCTACACTCCCAGAGCACGCCCACGATCTTTTTATGTTTAAAAGTAAATTTTATTTGCACAGTACAAAATGTAATACACAAAGCACCTTTACTTGATTAAAGTTCACATCAACTCCATTCATTATTGGATGTGTTTCCAAAGCTTCCAATTCATGTTGCCGAGAGAAGAAGGAAACGTTACAGAAATAACTCCGCATAAATCAGCATCCATAACCACACACAACATTCAGGGCATAGTGCAAAATTAATTTGCTAACCAGCATTAAATTTTAGGTTCTCGTCGTGCAAAAGTATGGGATGTGCAGAAAGAACTGACAGCGTTGCTGTAAAAGGGGGCGTTCCTGTATGCAAATACATGAATGTCATGCAAATTTATAATAAGGTACCATCATGAGTTTACTGCAGTGCAGCAATTACTCATTAAAATAGTCTAACACGTTGAAAAAATGTATTGGTACTGTTATCTAAAACGCTGCTTAAATGTAAAATTTACATGTATATACCTATTGAATATCATTTTAATTCTCTGCCGAAACCATACGTTTAATATAATGTATTTCTTATTGTTTTTAGTACGTTTCAAAACTAACCCAGCCACTGGGGATGCACAAACCTGTGAGTTTATTCCTGCCGGTCCCAATTCCGGATAAATGGGGAGGGTTACGTCAGGAAGAGCATGCGGTGTAAAATTTTGACAAATCAATATGCGGACAACAATACAAATTTCCATACCGGGTCGGCCGAGCCCCGGGTTAACAACGACCACCACCAGTACTGTTAGCCAACAGGGTGCTGGCGGAAATTGGGCTACTGTTGCCCGAAGAAGAAGAAGGATATGTGGTGAGAGAGGACATGCAGGTGATGGGTGTAACAGAACAAGATGCAGAGAATAGAAAGATATGGCAGAAGATGATCCGATGTGGCGACCACTAACGGGAGCAGAGGAAAGAAGAAGAAGATGTACGTTTCAAAACTACTTATTTTGTCACAAATACAATAAGCTGACGAAAAGAGTAAAAGAGCAATATTTCTGACGTTTAAATTAGGTGTGCACCTTTCCGTAATTTCAAAGTTTTAGAAGTGCTCGTGTAAATGACATTTATTATATTACAAACAATGTGACTTGGGATGCGATGTAAATATGCACCGGTATGGTTCTGCGTCTAAAATAAAAACTGCAATAATTTTAGTGGTTCGCTTGCCCCTCTCAAACCCCAGCACCCGAAAACCCCCCCTTATAACCACCTAAATGTCACACACCGCCCATGGGAAGCACCTGACTTCAGTTGTGGTTGTAAATTGGATCAGGAGATTTGGAAGATGTTATTACTTTGTGATGGGTGGAAGAGATACTAACTGAATAAAATGACGCATACAAAACGGACGAACAGAGCCCGTCGAACAATTAGGCGACGTATGTGACCGCAGCGTGCTCTCCGAACACCGAGGGGCTCAGTTTATATGACTCAAAGGACGCGCGCGCGCGCTCCGGACATCGAGGAATGTCGTTAGTGGAACTCAAGAGGCGCGCGCTCCGGACACCGAAGGGTTGAGGACTCCCCCCCGCCTAGGGCTCTGACACTGCTGACGTTTACCTAAAACAGATAAGCAACGACATGCTCGTTTTTTTGTTTCCATTTCTTTTCAAACCTCATTAAATGACAAAGCTTCCTCTTTGAAATATCTACACAGTAATTTCACGAATCCACTGTCCAACTCGCACGTCTCCTCGTCGTTCGTTTGCCGACTGTACATTCTCCCTCCCTGTGCTGGTTTGTGGTTTCCTCCCGGTGGTCTACCTCCCACGTCCAGAACTTTAATTTCGATGAAGTGGTCGTGTGCGAATGTGGGGGCACGCCTGGCATATACCCCTCTTAGAGGTAAGACTCCCCAAAGGGCACTTTACCGGGTTCTGTGGTTCCTAGTAGAGCCATTGACTGCAAAGAGCCATTTCATGAAGGGTTGACTGCACATGAACCTTGTTCTTTGGGCCTTGGAAGTGTACCTAATATGTGAACAAAACAGACATCTTCAGTATAAGAAAGAAGAAGTGAGCTTAGCCTGTGTGACTGTATGCAGCGATTGTCCTCTTAAAATCGCAAAGGTGTTTCACGAATCTGAAATCGACTATTCTTGACTATTTAATTAACCTGTTAGTGATCGAAGTAAATAAAGGTCCTTTGAGGATCCTTCACGGGATGGTTCTTTTGGTTCTCCTGTGCCATCGTTCTGAAGGAACCACTATGGCATCGTTTATTTGTAGAACTGACATCCTGCCAAAAGGTGTCTTCCTGCTTACGCTCACTCCTGCCAAGGTAGACCCCCGCATCCCAGCAGTCTGCATTGTACTAAATGTTTAGATGATGAATGGCTTGTCACGGTATTTGTCGAACTATAGAGTGCAGAACTGCATTACCAAGTGAAAATTCGTTCTTTTAACTTTGTGGTGTGCTCGTTGTCACGCCGCGGCACTCACTGATCCTTTTTATTCCGACTCTCTGTTCACGACCTCCGGGGTCTCTATCACTATCCCGGCTACCGAGGGCACAGGGCAAGCTCAACTGAACCCACAATTTTTTTTTAAGTGATGGCTAAACCCAAGCGCCAATTTTCTCACACACCTCAATTAGAGGACATCAGATTAACAAATGGCCGAATGTGCACCCGTCGAGTGTTGTCCATGTCGGGGTTCTGCAGGTATGGACGGGCGTCCCGTCCTGGATGGCACCCATTCAACATTCGATGCTATTTGCGATTGTGAAAGTGGGATGAATAACGTTTCAAAATGGATGGATGTCGAGGAAGCGGATTCTCTCCCTTTTTATTCTGTTTATTTTTATTCATTTATTAATTTATCTATTTATACTAGTGTAAGAGCGGGTGTTGAGAGTCCGCTACACTCCTTACCAGAATTCGGCGTCGGTTCATTGCGGGCGACATCGGTTGCGTAGCAGACTGAGTCTTCGATTTGTGGAAAGGCACACAGAGATGGTCACCCCAGTTTGTCGACTATTTATCAATTATATTTTATAACGGTGGAGATACAGCACTGAGCTACCCAAGAACACTTCTTTTTTTCTCTCTCTCTCACTACTCCACCCACCAAATTCCTCCTCCCTTAAATAATCAATCAATGAACTTTATTAAAACTTCCTCACATGAACTCCTGCTTACACTAGTTTAAAGTTTTACTTTGCTGGCCTCTCTTTCTCATGGGTGGGGGTCAATTTGTTTCGAACCTAGTTTTGTTAAACTTGACTTGCTTGTATGGAATGTTATTTGATGTTAATACAATCAATAACATGAAAAAATGGATGGATGTGTGAATGTATAATGATGGGCAAAATAAAATGGTCTGGTCCGCCACATCAGACGTCCAAAGTCCGAACTTTTTAATTTCAATTCAAAGTCGCAGGTATGAGAGATAAAGCAGGACAAGAGGTCCATTCTGATTTCCTCTTCTTCTTACGGTCTAAACAAGAATAATCGGATGTACCAAACGAAAGGATGCACATATTTTAGAACAGCTAATCCGGTAAATAACAAGCCACAGCTGGAAGATGAAAGCGGTCGCATCGTGGTTTAAAGTGCATACAGACAGATAAAGGCAATTAGACTTTTGACCCTGCTTAGCGAAACTGATGCATAAGACAAAGGGGTGAATCAGCGCGCATCTTCACCGGTAAAGGGGTGTGATGTGACATTTTAGTACACGGCACGCCTTCATCTTGTTTATAGCGCACAGCAGCAAATCTGTTTAATCCGTTATTCTGCCACTTCCTTTCCATGGTTCGCTTTTTCATGTTTCAGATTTAAATATTCTGCTTCGCCCGAGTGTCTCTTACGTGGGAGCGTCTGTCAAGTGCACTCGGATTTGAAGCCGCCACGAGCGGAGCATCGACGCAAAAACCTGCTGTACTCCATCCAACGAGCTTGTCACAGCAAGGGAAGACCACCGATGTTGCTTCTATTCGCCCTCACGTTCGCTGCTCCTTCGCGAGGTCAACGACAAGGTAAAGAGCTTGTTTCACATTGCACTGTTTCACGTCGGTCACAGTCTTAATGGGGTGCCTTCACTTCCCGTTCGGCCCGCTACTTTTATTAGCTTCTCATTATGGAGAAGACAACATTGATCCGTAAGGCGAGTATGTGGTGTCACATGCATACGTAACTTAATTACATAAATAAAAACTCCAAGTGAAAGAAGGATACAAGTTCTTGCTCTAAATCTATATGATTATCCATTTATCAAAATTTCACAAAGCCTACCAAGCCACAGTTTGTAAATGACTCGAAATGTCCTGGCACTTGATATACGGAAAACACTGGGAGACTAGAATTAAGCGTGAAGATAACTGAATGTAAAAAGTATTCTGCTGAGTAAAGTGTAATTAAGTGAGGAAAGAATCTTCAGAAGTTCTAACAATGCGAGTTACGTTCAACAGTAATGATGCGGAGCAATGGCTGGTTTAGATTTCTCACTCGGCGATGTTTTTATCGTCTGTCAACGTAAAATCATCTGAAATATGTACATCTGAGAAATACTGAAAGTTTACGAAACTATAATGCCCCGCGAATACTAATTGACTGTTGTCCAAATATGGTTTTTCCGCTTTAAGTATTGCATTCAATTATTGGTGTATAAATGGCATAAACCGATTTATTATTAATTTAATCCCGTTCAGGTTTTAATGAGGCTAAAAATGTCCCGACATCGCAACAGGCACTCACAGATGAAATGGAGCCCAGGCAGTAAAGTGGGGTCTTCGGCTTATTGGCGACGCTTAAATAACAGCCTGTGTTTTAATGCGTTGTGCTATACAGTCCAGGATTTAACAAGGAGGCTCAGCTGCAGCGTAAATTTCGCAGGAACTGCTTTTCCAGAAAACATATCTGGGCAGGAAATTTGAGATAGAAAAAATAAGGAAAACGTGATTTAATTAAGTATCTTTATATATAATACCGTGGCTGTCCGTTTGTCTGTCCAGGATTTTAAATCACCTGTATCTCGCAAACCATTTGAACTATTGACCTGAAATTTGGTACACATATACTACCTGACGCCTACTCTCCGCTTTCCAAGGTTATTCCTCCTTTTGTTTTTATTTTATTTTATTGTAGAGTTAACTCTCGGCAGCGGCCAGCAGGGCAGCCATGAGGCGCATGCGTACGGGCGCCCTTCTCATTCCCTACCACTTTCGCCGTCACTTCCCCTACTTCTTCGTATCTTAAATCATTCCGAAGTCTTCAATCTGCCTCAAGTGCCATCTTAAGTGAAAAATTAAGGAAACTTTCTAAATAATTGCAACACAAACACTGACTTAATCAGTTTTAAATGTGAAAAGATGCCGACAAAAGAAGAGAAGCAGCGCGCCGCTAGGGTGAAGAAAAGAAGAGCTGCTCAGAAAGAAGCAAGCGCATCAACCTCTGATCAAACGAATACTAAATAGAGACAGAGAAAGAGGATGAAAACTCAGCGCTCAAGTCAAGTGGATTCACTGCAAGGCGCCGTTGTATTATAATGAGGAAAACTTATTATTGTTGTTCTTGTTAGGGCAGCCTAAACTGGTTTATTAATGGCACTTTAGGGTCCGTTACTGGCTTGTGCGGTATCTCGTACATTGCAGAAAAAAAAGTACATTTATGGTAAAAAAAAAAAAAAACCTGTCAGGTGTGATTACCAGAATTTTACCATAAAAAATGGCAACAGCAGTTTTGGGATTACAAATATTAAGTTTTTGAAGCTGTATATTGCACAGTAAAAAATGTCGTTTGTTTGTAGCACGTTACAATAGAAATTAAGATTTTCCATCCATCATCCAACCCGCTATATCCTAACTACAGGGTCATGGGGGTCTGACAATCCCAGCCAACACAGGGTGCAAGGCAGGGCACACATACACACATCCACACACCAGGGACAATTTAGGATCACCAATGCACCTAACCCAGCGTTTCTCAAGTATTTGCGACCCGAGTTTTCATAACAGTTTTAATCGCGCCCCCCAACATTTTTTTTGAAATGTAGGAGCATATTTTATTATACCTACTTAACTTTTATCGACATTTATCTGACTCTATATTTATTGTTCTAGTATCAGAATGTAGTTTAAGTTAATTTGCTTTGGTTTCAACAGATTTATTTTCATATTTTTGATTATTGTTTTCTTTTTGTCACATCTTCGCGTCCCCCTTTTTGTTACTTCGCGCCCCCACCCCACAGGTTGAGAACCACTGAACTAACCGGCATGTCTTTGGACTGGGAGAGAAAACCCACACAGACACGGGGAGAACAAGCAAACTCCAGGCAGGGAGGATCCGGGAAGTGAACCCAGGTCTCCTAACTGTGAGGCAGCAGCGCTACCCACTGTGCCACCGTGCCGCCCAAATTAAGATTTTATCGTAAATTAAAATCTACATTGTAAAATCTACTTAGCACTTAACTAAACCATTAAAATGTTGTCAGAAGCACAGAACAGTTCCCTGGTTTAATCAGTATAATAACTGAGATCAATAACAAAAACTTTTTGGTCTAAAACCATTATTTTGAATAAACCATTTTGCTTGTCCACTTTCACTTACATTTTCTTTGCAGTGTTTCAGCTTTGACTACACACAAAGTCTGCCCTAACTGCCCAGCTGTACATGGACCCCATCACCCTGTGATTCATTCATTGATTGCCATTTCACTTAACATACTGAAAATAAGTCAATATTTAATGAAATTATGTGTTGTAGAGGAGAAAAGTTTGCTTTTGTGGTGTATGGTGTGCCACGGGTTTGCCAGTTTATTGAAAATAATAAATCATAAATCAGCACTTAGGAGAAAAGAAGAAGTTGACGGTTGAAAAATGCAGCAGGGATATCCCACCTCCAAGCTAAATACAAAATAAATTACATCCGGTCCATTAAATATGATACCATCACTTTAGCAGGTGTACTAAAAGCAAGTGCCTGTGGAAGGAAGAAAAATCCTGGTAGTGCATAAGCTGGGCGTTGTCTGAGTTTCAATTTTGGCTAATTAGGAAAGGAAGAAGAAAATGGGAGTTGAGGGGAAACGCGGGTAGGGGGGAATTGCACAGATTATACTTTGTTGAACGATTTGAGGGAATCATATTGAAATTATTTGTTTAAAAGGTACATGGGTGCCTTAAAATATTCCTGGCCTCATTATAACAGAAGAATGGAAGTATATAAATGTGGCGACGCGGTGCTAGTACTGGTGCCTTATAGTAAGGGGAACAGGGTTCACATCCTGGGTCATCCCTGCATGGAGCTTGCATGTTCTCCTTGTGCCAAAGTTCAAAGACATGCAGGTTAGATGCTCGCTAATTTGGCCCAGTGTGTGTTCACCCAGTGAGGGACTGGCACCCCGTCCATGGGATTGTTCCTGCCTTGTGCCCTCAGTTGGCTGGGATAGGCTCCAGTGACCCTGCGTGGGATTAAGTCATCTTGGAAAATTGTATGGTTTATGTGTGTGTGTGTACATACTTTATATGTGTGTAGAAGTCATCATTTTGTAATTTTGAATGTGTCAATTGCATCATAAATGTTTTACAAGGTGTGGCAGAAAAGTAATGAGACTGGCAACACTGCAAGCGATCTGGCAGCGCTGCGCTGTTTTCCTTGATAGAGCACGTGTATCAGTCCCCTCCCATAGCTCAGTGCGAGTTTCAACTCCTTCCGTTAACTACACTGAAAAAAGTATAACCTCCATTCAACTTAAAATAATTAAGATAATGATTCACACTTAATATTTTCAATCTGAACCAATATAAATCTTTTTAGCTTATTGATCCCACAATTTTTAAGTTGAGGCAAATCATTTAGAGTGATAGATAGATAGATAGATAGATAGATAGATAGATAGATAGATAGATAGATAGATAGATAGATAGATAGATAGATAGATAGATAGATACTTTATTAATCCCAAGGGGAAATTCACAATAATAATTGATTGGGTGCAATTCACTTGTTTTATACTGAAGTAAATCTATTTTTTAAGTTGTTCTTTTTTGGCAGTTGGAAAGCCAACACGCTGGAAAGTTCGACTGGAAGAAAATACAAACGGCCCCTCCCGCACAGCACACGAACAACCTAAAATATTAGGTTAACTAAAATAGGATTTTACGTTTATTTATTCCACCATAACTTACTTTGGTAGAAACATTTTTTTTACTTTGATTGAGATCTGAAACCAAATATTTCAAGCCACGACACTAAATGACTAATCTTAAGTTGCTTGAAAGAGAAAATTTACGTTGAATGAACAACATCAATGTTATACTTTTTTCAGTGTACGTGATTTTTGTGACTGCTATTAGCGAAGCTGTGTTTTTGGTTGTGCGTCACGCAAAATGGAACAGCGGAATTTGGAGCAACGTTGTGCCATTAAACGGCAAGTGTGACGTTTGAAAAGTTAAAACAGGCCTATGGGGAACATTCTTTATCCCGAGCTCAAGTTTCCTTCAACTTCGAAAACCAATGAAAACATCGAACGTGTGAACACTCTTGTGAGATCAGACCGTCGTTTAACATTAAGAATGTTGAGTGAACAATTAAATTTGAACAGATTTACCGTTCATCAAATTTTGACTGAACATTTGCACATGGGAAAGGTCTGTGCCAAAATGGTGCCGAAAAACCTCACAATTGAGCAGAACAATCGAAAAAACGCATTCCTGTGGTTCCCCAGCCCGCTTAATCACCTGACCTCAGTCTGTGTGACTTTTTCCTTTTTCCTAAACTGAAAAATGTCCTCAAAGTACGTCATTTCGGGACTTTAGAAAACATCCAAAAGAGTGTAACGGATATGCCGAAGACCATACCGGTTGAAGACTTCCAGCGCTGCTACCAACAGTGGGAACAACGTCTCCATCGGTGTGTAGCTGCCCAAGGGAACTACTTTGAAGGGGATAACATTGATGTTTGAAAAAAAGAAAAACTTTGGTAAATAAAAAAAAACAGTCTCATTACTTTTCTGCCACACCTCGTAAGTTGCTCTGGAAAAAGGTGTCAGCCAAATAAGTACATATAAATGAAATGAATGAACGTGTCTATTTTTCAATTGCTTTTGTGTATTATTGTCAAGTGCTGTGCAGGATGAAAAACAGAGAAATAAAGGCTGAGAACCCACAGCCTGAGGGTCGTTACATCATTCGTCCTTTCTTTTAAAAACTTTTTACCATCTATAACCCCATATAGGAAATAAAACAGTGAAGACATTTTACACAATCACTTTATAAAAAAATAGTGACAAGTGTTTACTGTGTTGTGTGAAAAAAGAACAAAACACAAGCGTCCAGTGCAGATGACAGGACAGACTTATCACCCGTGACTCGGAATTGGATTCATCAAGTTTGACATCCACATACACAAGTTTATGTTTATATATATATATATATATATATATATATATATATATATATATATATATATATATATATATATATATATATATATATATATATATACTTGTGTGTATGTGTGTGTATATATAAGACACTAGCCATCCCCCGTGGCTTCGTTTGCATATTAGTGAACAGGACAGTCAGGAGGGTCCTGCCCAGCTCTCTACTCCTGACGTCCCTCTTCCCCCTCCCCTCGGCCACAGCCTCTGTCTCAGATTAGCCCGAAATAAATCACTCCTGCAAGTGAACTATGATTCTTAGCGCAGTTAGAGAAGTCGCAAAATCAACTGGAATGTTCAAGCAAATTATAGAAAAAACGATCTAAATCCATTACGTAGTTCTCTCGTTCGCCAGCTAAGTGGAGTTAAGGTTACGCCCCGAGGCAGACGCTTGAGTGAGGAGGGCCCCGCAGCCCGATGAGTCTCTCTTGGATTCGCGTTAATAAATCGGCACCGCAAGCGAACTATGATACTGTAGCGACTTGGGGTCGAGTCTTGAAGTTTTTCAAAGCCGATCGCTGCCGTGCACCTTTCCCAAGCTGTCGGCTAGCGAATTGCCAGCGTTAAACACGCAGCGGTACCCAGCTCTTTAAGTAAGGAGCACTCGTATCCCATACACAGCACGACTACGAGTATCTCGGCAGCACGCAGCTGTACCCAGCTTCTCAAGTAACGAGCAGTCGTGTCCCATACACCGCACGACTCCGAGTGTCTCGGAATTAATTGCTTAGATAAAATTTTAGCAATGAACAACAGCTGTGTTGTGTTGTGTTGTGTTGTGTTGTGTTGTGTCTCTTTATTCAGAGATAGCCAGTAAACAAAGCTCGACATTATTGCACTGCCATGGTCAAGGTCATGCACGAAGACACATTTCACATAACCGGTACTTTTTACAAAATAAATAACCCCGGACGGCGATGACCCAAACCCACCCAACTAATTGAACACAACACAACAATTATTTACAAGTTAAGACATTAATAAATACAACAGGAAAAACATTATAAAAAGCAGTGAACGTACAACCTTCCCACAATGCATCACTCCGGCAGCGCTGACTGCAGGGTCGCTACAATACTTAGCGCGATGAGAAAGTCGCAAAATCAACGGAATGTTCAAGCAAATTATAGTACAAAAAAAAAAAAATCGAAATTCGTTACTTGTGAAAAGCGGGCAGACACACAAACGGGTCCAAAAAACTATAATAAATTTCACGCTTGGACCACATTTTTAAAACCATTTCTTAGAGAGCACCTATGGGCCAAGGGTAACCTCCATTCCAAATTTCAAGTCCCAAGTCTTCATGGTTCGGGAGATTTCGTGATGAGTGAGTCGGTGGTACAGTATTTGGCATATAGAGGTTTAGAAATATTTCTATTTTCTATTTAAATGCTGAACTCTTTTTTGTTGTTTTCCTATTATATTCCCCTTTTCTTGTATCGTTTGCTCCCTTCATTTAACCCTAATAGTGACAATTGACACCCGGGATGATGAAAGCAGCAACGACTTCGATGTCAGACTCGCTAATTAGTAAATGATCAATTAAAAAAAACAGAACACCTGGAAAAGCAGAATGAAAATTGTGCTTGAAAATACTGTTAACAACTTAAAAAATACATATTTCCAATATACAGTAAATGCTTATTACATATTAATCAAAATCTACCAAATTTAGTTTGTAATTTCTACATTGACTCCAAAACACAGAAACTGGGAAATAACGAGCAGCCACAGGGGGTCGCCAGGGTCGAGTTTGGGAATCTCTGCTCTAAAGTGTTCAGGACCACAAGTTTTAACTCCGGCTGATGACCTTCCTCTCTTTCTCATTGCTGGAGGTTGAATTGAATTTAGTTTTGTGGTACTTGTGTGCTAAACGGGCGGCAGTGAAACCTCTCCCACGGAGGACAACACTAGAACAGGTAGGGCACACCTTATGCACCGCAGTGGGCTGGTGTCCTGCGCGGGGTTTGTTCCTGCCTTGCGCCCTGTGTTGGCTGGGATTGGCTCCAATAGACCCCCATGATCCTGTGTTAGGATATAGCGGGTTGGATATTGGATGGATGGATGGATGGATGGATGGAAACATTATGCATACTCCTAGTTTTCCAATCCATGCAGAAATGAATATTTGGACGGGTAAATTAGGTGGAGGGCGGCACGGTAGCGCTGCTGCCTCGCAGTTAGGAGACCCGGGTTCGCTTCCCGGGTCCTCCCTGCGTGGAGTTTGCATGTTCTCCCGTGTCTGCGTGGGTTTCCTCCGGGCGCTCCGGTTTCCTCCCACAATCCAAAGACATGCAGGTTAGGTGGATTGGCGATTCTAAATTGGCCCTAGTGTGTGTGGGTGTGTGTGTGTACTGCAGTAGGTTGGCACCCTGCCCAGGATTGGTTCCTGCCTTGTGCCCTGTGTTGGCTGGGATTGGCTCCAGCAGACCCCCGTGTATTCGGATTCAGCGGGTTAGAAAATGGATGGATGGATGGAATTAGGTGGACCTAACCCTATTGTTGAAGTTGGCGAAAGCCTGTTCAGCAAAAGGAAACATAACACGGGGTGAGCTCCTCTCCAGCAGTGGATTTTTGGAGGTGTCTGCCGAGAAACTGGGGAATATTTTCTCAGACAAGTCCCTGACCACAGTTTCACCACCTTTAGTAAGCAAATAGTGAATCATATAAAACTCCGACTCCTGGAAGGCATACGTGACAAATGAGTTTGAAAGGCAAGGATTCCAGCATCTGACTGTGAAATGCCAAGTACAATTTCATCGACCCAGAAACTGGAGTCCACACGCAGACGATCAAGAGACTTTGAGGCAGCGCCAAATAGCGAAACAAGAGGGAGAGAGGGACTAGGCGAGAAATGACCGAACCGTACTTGATGGAATTCATGTTCCTCAAAAAAGTAGCAGACAATATCTTCGAAATGGCATTCAACATAAAAGCTAGACATTGGCCTCAAAATTCCATCCATCCATTTTCTAACCCGCTGAATCCGAATACAGGGTCACGGGGGTCTGCTGGAGCCAATCCCAGCCAACACAGGGCACAAGGCAGGAACCAATCCTGGGCAGGGTGCCAACCCACCACAGAACACACACAAACCCACACACCAAGCACACACTAGGGCCAATTTAGAACCGCCAATCCACCTAACCTGCATGTCTTTGGACTGTGGGAGGAAACCGGAGCGCCCGGAGGAAACCCACACAGACATGGAGAGAACATGCAAACTCCACGCAGCGAACCCGGGTCTCCTAACTGCGAGGCAGCAGCGCTACCACTGCGCCACCATGCCGCCTGGCCTCAACATTGAAACATAATAATAAGTTCCAAATCTACGTATGTATTTCTATAATATTCCAATTTCTGTAAATTTCCATATTTTTTTTTTATCCCAATAAATATGCTATGAATTCATCCTTTGTCATGCCGTCTTTTTAGTCCACAAGTACCTTTGATTGTGTGGAATTTACATGCTTTTAATAAATTCAATAAAAGATAAAAAAAATAATATAAAGTGTTCACGACCACAATGAGGGGTTTGCAAAAAGCAAAGCTCCACAATCTAAGCCAAGTTCTTCTTCCCTCTATCTCTTTTTATTTTATCAATTTATTTGCTTGGGCGGCACAGTGGCGCAGTGGTAGCGCTGCTGCCTCACAGAAAGTAGACAAGGGTTTTATTCCCGGGTCCTCCCTGCGTGGAGTTTGCATGTTCTCCCCGTGTCTGCGTGCGTTTCCTCCCTCTGTCCAAAGACATGCAGGTTAGGTGCATTGGCGATCCTAAATTGTCCCATGTGTGTGCTTGGTATGTGTGTGTGTGTGCCCTGTGGTGGCCTGGCACCTTGCCCGGGGTTTGTTTCCTGCCTTGCACCATGTGTTGGCTGGGATTGGCTCCAGCAGACCCCCTTGACCCTGTGGTTAGGATATTGTGGGTTGGATAATGGATGGATGGATTATGAAGTGTAAGCTGCTTCACACAAAAGTGTAGACACAATATGTGGGTGTTATTGTAGGGAGGCGTATTAGGACCATGGAGAAGAAAAAAAAAAAAGTGGGCCAAAAAGAAGCAGTGCAACCACCACGCCACCGTACCCCCACATGTTTAATGCATGCCTTAATGCATTTCATCATAAAATGATATCAGGTAATTTATCTTAGCTTTCTAAATGTTGAGAAAGCAGGAATATCATGAAGTGAATGTATTGTGTGTGGCGATCGCTGCCTGCGCCTGGATTTATTTGCTTATTGTAGCAGGCAGTGGCCCCAGAGCTTTGAGACAGAATCTGGGCTTGGCCACCAGCATCCGTGCGGACTTTGCAAGTTCTCCACATGTCTAAGTACGTTTTCTGAATGGTGCGATCCAAACCCCCCACAACATGTGGATTTTACAGTAATGGTGGACACCAACCTGGCCTCATAGGAATGGGTGTGAGAAGGTGCAGGACAATGCCCTGTGAGAATCTGGCATCCTGTCCCGATTTTGTTCCTGCCATGCACTCGCCACAATTGGGCTTAGTGGGTTTGATTACAGGTGGATAAAGACCGCACTCTGATCTTTATCTTTTCCTCCAGACAACGACATCGAGTTTCTCTCACTGCCCCATCAGACGATGACAATTTATGGAGTCCTTGGAGACAACATCACACTAAGCTGCTCATTCCGCCGCCGCGGAGAATGGTTTCGGGCTTACTGGTATGAGAATGACACCGTTAATCGGGAGGTGAAGCCCACCTGCTCCATTACAGACTCCGACAGGAACATCAGCACCTGCACCTTGTCGTTTATTCTTCACAACATCAGCTTGGCTCAGTCAGGCAGATCCTATAAATGTGTGGTGGAGAACGTCGAGGAGCAGCCACCCAAACTGTGGACGGACCAGTCACAGACCTTCTACGTTCGAGGTATGGTACCACTACACATGAGCGCTGCTGTTTTTGGTTCAACTCCAGCTGTGTTGTTAGAGACCACCTTGCACCTTTGCCTCTTTGTTTTTCAACTGGGGAAAACATTTTAAGGCTAATTAGTGTTCTACGGAAATGTGTTCATTTTGTTTCTGTTTTTGGGACTCTAATCAGAATCTGTGGGCGAAAAAGCATTTCCTTTTAATAAATGTGTTAATTTGAACTTTTAAGGTTGGCATCACTTTTTCCATCCTCTGCATGCCTAAATTTCAGAAAACCAAAAATGTTTTAGGGTAAGGGGGCGAATTTCTGTTGAGTGAATGTTCCATTAAGAACAATATGGATATGAATAATATGAATAATACTTTAACCGCAACTACATATCAAGTCACCCGAGATGTTGCACAGCACAGCAACAGACCCGCCTGACAATTCGGCATGCTTGTCACTTATAATGTCAGATCAGCTCTTTACTGTTCCATTGTGGTGGTCTCACTAGTTTACAAACCAGACAAAAGGTGACTCATCACAAAATGTGTTCATAAGTGAGACACTCAGCAGATATCAGAAGCACTGAGAATTGAGGAAGTACTGCCATCCTGCATTACTGCAAGCACATTGCAATTTGCAAAGTCTACAAGTGCGGGTTTTCTGGATCTGACTGTATTTGGAAATGCATCCTGCTGGAGTGAAGATATGAAAGGCACTATTTGATAGACAGATAGATACAATAGTTAGGAAAGGCACTATAAAACATTTAAATTGTGTGGACACCAGGGGGAGCTCCAGCTCCCCAAACACCCAACACAGACAGGCATCGACACAAGTTAAAAAGTGCAAAGAGTCTTTTATTGTGGGAATCTCTTCCTTATCAAGAGCTTCCCACAACCACAGCCACACGTAAAATACAATAAGGACAGTAAAGGAACTCTTTGTCATCTTTTCTCTCTCCCGGTCACTCTTCCACTGCCTCCTCCACTCCTCCTCACAGGCTTCGTCCAACTTCCACCTGACTCTGGCTCATCCATGTGAGGCAGGCAGGTCCCTGGGAGTGCTTCTGGTGACATCACAAGGCAACTCTGAAGCACTTCCAGGTGAAATAGAGCTCCCCAGACACTGCAGCACACCCTGGTGGCACCCATGGAACCCAACAGAGCTGAGTCAAAGAACTCTGCATTAATGCTGCCCTGCGGGAATCTGAGGCACCGCTGCAATCCAGATAGATAGATAGATAGATGTGAAAGGCACTATATGATAGATAGATAGATAGATAGATAGATAGATAGATAGATAGATAGATAGATAGATAGATAGATGTGAAAGGCACTATATGATAGATAGATAGATAGATAGATAGATAGATAGATAGATAGATAGATAGATAGATGTGAAAGGCACTATATAATAAATTGATAGATAGATAGATGTGAAAGGCACTATATAATAAATTGATAGATAGATAGATAGATAGATGTGAAAGGCACTAAATGATAAATTGATAGATAGATAGATAGATAGATAGATAGATAGATAGATGTGAAAGGCACTATATAATAATTAGATAGATAGATAGATAGATAGATAGATAGATAGATAGATAGATAGGCGCTATATAATTGATGGTTACTGAAATATAAGAATTGGTTTAGGAAAAATACTGAGATGGTCAAGTAAATAATGTACCAGAAGAAAGGTTGATGTAATATACAAATAGAACTGAAGGATGACAAAGAGACGACTAAGAAATCAGGAGGTGTTGTATAAATGAGAATGGACAGATGTCATATGCGCAGAAATTTCAAGGGTGGTAGCTCAACTCAAAGGTATAAAAAGAACCAGAATATAATACAATAGACTTTTATTTTATACAAGTCATTTGGGTGTAAACCAGCGAACCAACCAGAGTAAATGTTTGCATTGATTGACACTGTATGTAAATTCAATAGTTTATAAAATTAATTTCTATTCATTGTTTCTCTGATCATTCTGACCGTGCTTTAACAGACTGCTTTTGAAGAATGCTCCCTCCAAGGCATTTTGCCGAGGAGTAATTAAAAGATATAGTGACCAGTTTTTCTCCTGCCTGATTACTGATTACAGGCAGCATTGACCAGCATATAAGAAGATGTACATTTTTGGTATCCAGTAATAGAGAAGAATCTGTGCAGTCAAAACATCAGACATTTTAATACATACATTTCTCTCATTTTCACTGACAGCCGCTCCAAGCAGGCCAACGGTTTCATCTGAAGGAGGACAGGTGTTGGGTTACAAACTCAACATCAGCTGTCTGGCGCACAGATTTTACCCTTCGAATATCTCGATGACCTGGTTCCTTAACCACCAGCCTGTGATCGCAACAGATGTGGAGGACGTCACTATGAACGCTGATGGCACATTTACGGCTGTCAGTCATCTCTCCTTCCTTCTCACTGCTGAGCACCTAAGCGGCACAGTCACTTGTCAGGTTTCACATGAAGCCCTCCAGCAGCCCCTCAAGACAGATTTGCTTCTGGATGTTAAATGTAAGTGCAAAATAAACCATTCAAGCTTTACATTTAATAGCACGGGAAGACAATGCGAGATGACAAGGTGCAGTTCAGGATAATCCAAAGCAGAGAAAGGCAGGTTTGTCGTGCAGGAATGGCCTCTCTTTTTCTATGTCCTTGCTATTTCTCAGGTCCTACAATGAATGACTTGATGGTGAGATCCACATACTGATGAGAAATGGGACCATTTACAGGTGAGTGCCTGACACACACTGCAGTAACCTTTGTAATGGTGGCCAGAAAAGCAGGTGTCTTGAAATGCCAAGGAAAGGTCGTGGTACCACCCTGGTAACCCTTTTTAATCTCAACAGAAGAAACATGCGACAAATGGCTCAAAAAATAGAAAATAAAAAAAAGTCTTCTTCTTCTTCTTTCGGCTGCTCCTGTTAGGGGTTGCCACAGTGGATCATCATCTTCTTCCATATCTTTCTGTCCTCTGCATCTTGTTCTGTTACACCCATCACCTGCATGTCCTCTCTCACCACATCCATAAACCTTTGCTTAGGCCTTCCTCTTTTCCTCTTCCCTGGCAGCTCTATCCTTAGCATCCTTCTTCCAATATACCCAGCATCTCTCCTCTGCACATGTCCAAACCAACGTAATCTCACCTCTCTGACTTTGTCTCCCAACTGTCCAACTTAAGCTGACTCTCTAATGTCCTCATTTCTAATGCTATCCATCCTCATCACACCCAATGCAAATCTTAACATCTTAAACTCTACCACCTCCAGCTCTGTCTCCTGCTTACTGGTCAGTGCCGCCGTCTCCAGCCCATATAACATAGCTGGTCTCACTACCGTCCTGTAGACCTTCCCTTTCACTCTTCCTGATACCTGTCTGTTACACATCACTCCTGATACTCTTCTCAAACCCATTTCAATCTGCCTGCACTCTCTTTTTCACCTCTCTTCAACAATCCCCATTACTCTGTACTGTTGATCCCAAGTATTTCAACTCATCCACTTTTCCCAACTCTACTCCTTCATCCTCACCATTCCACTGACCTCACTCATTCACACACATGTATTCTGTCTTGTTCCTACTGACCTTCATTCCTCTTGTGGAAGTGGCCCCGGACACAGACAGACGGACAACGTTTGATCACCCAGCACACGTTTATTTACACCTCAACTATTTACAATATTCACAGTTCAAGTGCACAAACCCAGTGCCTCCAGCACCAATTCCCCAAAAGTCCAGGCCTTTCACACAGTCACCAGTGCCTTTCTTCTGGCCGCCTCCAGCCCTCTCTCCAGCTACGTCCTCTTCCACCCGACTTTCCACCCGCTCTCGACTGTTGGGAGGCGGCCCCTTTTATAGCACCCCAGATGAGCTCCAGCTGTTTCCCAGCATTCCTCCGTGAACATGCCCCCGTGTGGTGGAAGTGCCGGGTGCGCACCCAGAAGCCCTCCGGGTGTCCCCATTCTTCTTCCTCCCAGCACTTCCGGGTGTGGTGGAAGTGCTGGGCTCCAGGGTTCTTCAGGCACCGGGGCACCGCCTGGCGGTGGCCATGGGCCCCTACAGGGTTGGGCTTCCAAGCCCCCTACCCGAGGCCACCAACAAAACCAGGGCGGTCGCCCCCTCGTGGTCGGGAGGAGGCACCAGCCCTCCTCCAGTCCTCCTGGGCGTCCCGGCTGGGCTCCACCCTCAGCTGCATGCCACACTCTCCTCTCTAGAGCATATCTCCACCTCTCCAGGGTCTCCTCATCCTGCTCTCTACTATCGCTACAGATCACAATGTCATCAGAAAACATCATAGTCCACGGGAACTCCTGTCTAATCTCGTCTGTCAGCCTGTCCATCACCATTGAAAATGAGAAAGGGCTCAGAGCCGATCCCTGATGTAATCCCACCTCCAACTTGTATGCATCCATCACTCCTACCGCAGACCTCACCACTGTCACACTTCCCTCGTACATATCCTGTACCACTCTTACGTACTTCTCTGCCACTCCCGACTTCATACAATACCACAGCTCCTCTCAAGGCACCCTGTCATGTGCTTTCTCCAGGTCCACAAAGACACAATGCAATCTCTTCTGGCCTTCTCTGAACTTCACCATCAACATCCTCAGAGCAAACATTGCATCAGTGTTGCTGTTTCTTGGCATGAAACCACACTGCTGCTCACTAATCATCACCTCACTTCTTAACCTAGCTTTCACTACTCTTTCCCATAACTTCATGCTGTGGCTCATCAATTTTATTCCCCTGTAGTTACTACAGTCCTGCACATCCCCCTTATTCTTAAATATCAGCACCAGTACACTTCTTCTCCACTCCTCAGGCATCCTCTCACTTTCCAAGATTCCATTAAACAATCTGGTGCAAGGCCTAATTTCACAAAGGCAAGTATTCAGGAGCTCTGTCTCTGACAGAGAGATAATAAAATAAGATAAGAGAATCATCCAGGAATGGGCGGGCTTTCTAGGGCTGAGACAGGAAGGGGTGGCGTTTTCTCTTCAATCCTCCTTCATGGGAGTCTTTCCTTGTCTTTGGAGGAGGAAGGAGCGTGAGCACTCCCTGCCATCCTGGGGTGGGACTCCTCTTTAATTAATATTGTTTTTATCAGTATACTGCTGCTGGATTATGTGAATTTCCCCTTGGGGATTAATAAAGTATCTATCTATCTATCTATCTATCTATCTATCTATCTATCTATCTATCTATCTATCTATCTATCTATCTATCTATTTATTTATTATATAGTGCCTTTCCTATCTATCTATCTATCTATCTATCTATCTATCTATCTATCTATCTATCTATCTGTCTATCTATCTATTATATAGTGCCTTTCATATCTCTATCTATCTATCTATCTATCTATCTATCTATCTATCTATCTATCTATCTATCTATCTATCTATCTATCTATTATATAGTGCCTTTCATATCTATCTATCTATCTATCTATCTATCTATCTATCTATCTATCTATCTATCAACATGAGCAGACTGAGTCTGAACCCCCTGCCATAAACTGGACACAAAGCGTCTGAGTTAGCAAAGACTCTAGTAGCACCTGACGCATTGCATCTCATGTAGCTGACAGAGCAAAGTGACAAGTGAAGCGATTCACGCAAAACTGAATTTACAGCGTAACTCAGTGTCTCGCTTTGCAAAAACAATGCAATATAAGTTGAGATTTCCGTGAAGAAAATGAGAGATTACAGTTTATGGTTTTTAATAAAGCTAATAGAAAACCTTTTTGAAGACATGTCTTCACTTTGTTATTGTGGGTTATTGCAAGTAGACTGAAGGAAAATAATGGCAAATATACAGGGTGGTCCAGATCTAATTATGCAGATCCAGATCGTCTGGATGACTTTGATTTATGTGGGGACGATTCCAGTTTGGCACAAAGAAAATTCTTCATGTCGTCAGTTCGCACACTTCTCGATGGTCCAGGATTTTTCAGGTGATTTTCTATGTAATAAAGTTAATAAGTTATAGCGTAATGAAAATTGTATAATTAGATCTGGACCACCCTATACTAATTGAAAATGAAATCGACAACACGGTACAATGTGCAGACAGTGAAGGGGTCTCAGTACTTTACAAATCCACTGTGGAATTTGAAGCGCACAGCGCCATTCAGCTGTGAAAGGTGATATGTAATAAAACATTGAACTGAGTGAGAAGTGATTGGTCTAACAAGAAAATCACTTAGCAATGCGAAATTGTCCCTAATGTGAGTGTGCATGTGTGTGTGTGTTTGTCTGTGTGTTTCATGTGTGTGTGCATTCGTGTGTGCGCTTGTGTGTGCGTTTGATGTGTGTGTATGTGAGTGCTTTCACCCTGCAATGGACTGGCACCCAGTGCAGGGTTTGTTCCTGCTTTGTGCCCTATGCCACCTGGGAGAGGCTTCAGACCCTGAAACCACACACCCCTGATCTGGAATGAGTGGCTTAGAAAATGATGAGACACGTCGAATATTTCATGAAAACATCATTAATTCATTTTCATCCATCCATTATTCAACTGTATTCAACTACAGGGTCACTGGGGTCTGCTGGAGTCAATCCCAGTCACCACAGGGTGCAAGGTAGGAAACAAACCCTGGGCAGGGCGGCCACCCACCGCAGGGCGCGCACATACACACGCACACACACACCCACACACCAAGCATGCACTAGGGACAATTTACCACACACTAGGGACAATTTAGGATCGCCGATGCACCTAACCTGCATGTCTTTGGACTGAGGGAGGAAACCCACACAGACACGGGGAGAACATGCAAACTCCACGCAGGGAGGACCTGGGAAGCGAACCCAGGACTCCTTACTGAGCATGAGAATTGCACTATATTAATAAAACATATTACGGTTATTTTTCTTATTATCATCATGGCCGTCATAGTGGGGGAAAAGGGGTAATGAAAAGTTTGCTTTCGAGAGGATGGGGGCTCATAGATACTGCATGTGTATAAGGCCCAGAGTTCTGTGTTACACCCCTGATTATTAGTACATTGATCACATTTCAATAAAGGAGCTCTGATATTTGAAATTAGAGTGAATTGAGTGGCGATGGACCAGATAAGCCTTGTGCTTCAGTTACTGAGCTATATTACTTGATTATTTGGTATATTTTTAAAGTGCCATTCATAGTAAGTAAGTACTATGACAAGATAGAGCAAATGTCAAAGCAATGAATAAATGACATGGAGAATTTTCGTCCATCTCTTTACACGTGTTGCTTCAGCAGGTAAAGTGACCTGAGGCTTCACAGTGAAACAGCTGAGTGAATTGAAAGAGTAACCTTTAGCTTATAACCACTAGGGGGCAGCAATTCATGCAAAGTGAAATGCAAATCACTGTCAAATTCTTTCTATATTTCTGTATCAAGCTAAATCAGTGAATAAAAACATGAAAAAGAATACTTTAGACTTAACAAAAACAACCAAGGAACAGAAGATTAACACAAGCAAGGGATGAAAAAAAACTCAGGCTGTAACACCACATTCAGGGTGAAAAATGAACAGACAAACCGTGTCCTTTAGTTACAAGTTACAGCACATTACTTGATAATATCAGTGTTGTTCTATCTTAACACCTTGAAATGATTTCAGTCCTATTATAAATCTAACCTGATTTTTAAATGAAAGTTGAATGATTTCTCATTTGACAGTTTCCACACATGGTTAGGAAGGATTGATCTTATATATATTGTCACACATGTGTGCATGGGAGGCAGCTAAAGGGCTCAAAAGAAGTTAATTCCATACCAGGCCAGGGGGTGGCAGAGTGAATCAATCCTCCCTCTGTTATCTCTGCAGACCCAACATGGGAAATCCTGCCTGGGTCTGACGACATCACTTCAGGTTCTTGCCTCAATGATGTCACTTCCCCTGACATACCTTAAAACCCCACAAAGTACCTTCAGTTAATCGGTTCTGTTTTGGACTTGGTCTGTGCACAACTGTGCATCTTATTTTGCTCTTCTGCAGCCAAAGGTCAAGTATCCGGGTTGCTGCCCCAAACCTTTTTTGTGTGTCAAGGCTGATTGTTTCACAACATATATATATATTTTATTTTAGATGGACCGAGGCTCATTAGGATACTCCATCGAACCTCCAGTGAAGCAAACTTTCAAGAGATTCCTTCAAGCCCCGTGAGAGTCCTCGCCAATTCCTACTTTGAACTCAGATGTACAGCAGACAGCAATCCCAACTCCAGTATCTACTGGACAAGTGCCAGAGGGCAAGGACGGATTGATCAGGCCCATGGCAGGGAGCTGAGCTGGACTCACATCCAGGAGGCCCAGTCCAATGATTACTGGTGCTTGGCAGAGAATGCGCTTGGAAACGCCAGCAAGAGCATCACCTTGGTGGTCCTACAACCAGGTAGGTATAATGCAATTGGTCAATATACAGCCAGGCTGTACTATTAGTACATTGCAATAACAATGGACAGGGTTTCATTTTCTAAAATATTATTGGGAATGTTCTAGCAGTTAAAAAGACTAAGGGAGGAGACCACCAGAAAAGCCCAAGGCCTAGTAGCAGGAAAATAGGAGGCTTCAAGGCCAGCTAGGCCTCAATGGGGAGGTGAAGCATTTAAATTCAACAAAATAGCACCAAAAATACCAAAAAAAAACAAACAAATCTCTCCAGAGTCCGACTGGAACAAAGACAAGTCCTTAAAGTCTTAAAAAAGGATGTTTATTAGCAAGAGAAAAACATGTAAAGGCTTTAATGAGAGAAAAAATTACAAGTTGCTAAAGGCAATTCAGGAAAACACCCCTCCACAGCCCCCCAAAACCAAATCAATAAGAGTATCCTCAATCCAGTGCCACAAAAAGCAAAAAGCTGAAAACAAAAATCAAATCACAAAGAGCACAATACTTGCAATTCCACCAAACACCTGAGCACATTTGAAATGAAGCGTTTGAAACGTTTAGAGGGCTGTGGGCGGGTCCCTTAATGGTGATGGCTGGGTGGGCCGGCATCTTGGGGATCCACCTACAAAATACCTGGAACAGCAGGGAAACGTGAAACACAAATAGATGCTAAATAATAATCAAATAAAATATAAATAACGATTAAACAAATAATAAATTAACAGAAATATAACAATGGAAAACAAGAAAATAATAAAGAAAATGGAAAAAATAATGTAAACATAAGGCAGGAAAGGAACCCTGGCTTGACCATGATATTAGCCAGCATTCACTTTGGACATGCTTACTGTTGTTGTTCATTTTGGTTTGGACCCTCTTTGGTAGATGGATGGTCCTAGTTAAAGCTTTCAGAACTCAATGCATATTTTTACTGGCTGCATGTCTAAGACCCTCATGTGACTGAACTGGAGACATTCCAGGAAAAGGCTAATGGGATGGTAGCTCGATGGTTTAATTCAGCGGTTCTCAAACTGTGGGGCACGCCCCCCTAAGGGGGCACTGAAGCTGTACAAGGGGGTGTCGAATAAATGAACAAGACATCAAAATTAATTTTTTACATTTTTATTTCAAATTTAAATTTCCAAGCATATAATCACAACAAATGCATTATAACTAATATTAAAATAAAACATTTCTAAGGCATCGATCTAATGACTAATATGTGCCTGCTTTAAAGTACACAGCCTGGCCAGGTTTGGTTTGATATTCGAGAGACACTCTGAGCTCCTTTACTATTTGAAGTTTGTTTCTATGACAAGTGGCACCACTGCTGCTGCTTCTATAGCCGCGTATTTTCAATCCAGAAAGTTTGAGACGTATCGGTATCTGTCACGAACATTCAGGTAACAGTAGATCAGGTGATAATGCAGCACGACTGCACAATATTGCCAAATTTAGTTAAATAATTTACTGCATATTGGGTTATTTCCATGATACAACTAACAGCGGTATAATATTTGTCGGAGGAATATACATTCATCTCGCGCAGATTGACTTCACCAGTGTGCTCGTTTACGAGATTTTAAAAAATGAAAACATATTTAATCATTTCTTTACATAAAATAATGATTAAATAACAATAAATAATTTATTCTTTGTTTTTGGGATTAGAATTACTACCAAAAACCACACAAGGCATTTTAACAGTTATTAAAGCACTTTTAAAAAAAAATTGTAAATATTTCATCGAAGTTAGCCGAACACATGCAAATCTTATGGAAGTAAAAATGATAGGATACCGCAACATCGCACGAGTATCATACCTTTGTTAGTTGTATCGTGGGTTGTTCTCATCTATCTTATATTATGCAGGGTGCGCAGTTTTATTCCAGTGAGAAAATGGGGCGCGAAATACAAAAGTTTGAGAACCGCTGGTTTAATTGATTGTCCAATCTTTCTCTTTAATGTCTTTTGTAAAATAATTATTACAGCAGTCAATGAAAGGTCATTAAGATAAGCCAGTGGTTCTCAACCTGTGCGGAAAGTAACAAAAAGGGGGCACGAAGATGTGAAAAAAAGAAAACAAGAATCAAAAATATGAAAAAAACATCTGTTGAAACCAAAACAAATTAACTTAAACTGCATTCTGATACTAGAACAATTAATATAGAGTTAGATAAATATTGATAAAAGTTAAGTAGGTTTAATAAAATATGCATCTACATTTCAAAAAAATGTTAGGGGGGGGCGCAATTAAAACTGTTATGAAAACTCAGGTCACAAATACTTAAAGGCTGAGAAACGCTGAGATAAGCAAACCGTTCAACACTTCAGTAAATCACAGAAAAGAGAACCGTTAAATCTTAGTGTTTTTACATCCATGATGCTGTAGAAGTGGTGGTAAACGAAACATTTTATAAATACACATATGAGAATAGAAAGTGTGAAAACCTCAAATATAAATTAATTTGTCTGTGACATTTCAACAAACACCGCTGGCTTTAGGGGATTGTTTTGTCTTGACAGAGTCCTACGTGACCCTATTCTCCTTTTTATGCTCTTTATTATGTTGACCCTAACAAAATGTTTCACATCCCATACACTTACCACTTTTAGAAGGTGCTGCAGTACAGTACTTCTCCATCCTTCCCTTCTACTTCTATAACATCATGCAACTAGATAGACTGAAAGAACAGGCAGGAGAGTTAAACGTTTATTTAACTGCATATTATAGATAATATGCCCAAATAATAAGGAAGCAGAATACAATGACTATTGATTACAAACCAATACAGCTTGATAATGCTTGATGTGTATGTTTCAGGTGGTGCCATAACTAGTAGTTACATTTGATTCTTCCTGGTCAGCTCATCATCTATACAGAACCAGATAGTCAGCCTGTCTTAATAAGGCTGCTGAGACAGAGCTGTCTTTTCTTCATAGCAAGACGGCAAAAGAGACAGCCTGCCTTTATAGGTCTCCCTCTTTATCATTCCTCTGTAGCTCCTCACACATACATACACACACACCTGAACACTTCCTGAGATCTCACACCAACAGCTCATGCACAAGCGCCTTTACAGTGCGGGTGTAACATTCACCAATGAAGCCACTCGTGCAATCTCAACCCATCAGACTAATGCTATCTGTAGTGTCAAACAAACAAGCAAAAAAAGAAAACAATTAGGCCATAAAACTTGCCCAGATGGAGCTTTCCTTATCAATGATAATCTGGAGGTAAAATACTAGTCGTGAGTCTTCAGCCAAGACTTGGAAGCTGAGACCAAAGGGGCATCTCTTATAGTAGCAGGCAGACTGTTCCACAGTTTAGGGGTCCTGTAACTAAACGCTTGACCTCTCACTGTCATTTTATTAATCTTTGCAATCATAAGCAGACCGACATCTTGAGATCTTAACTCTTTGAGGGCGGATGATGACTTTTGTCGAAAAGCTCGGGGTAGAGGACAGTAATAGGCTGTAAATGGTGACAAAACTCGCTGTTATGTTTTAGTTTGACTCTCTTTGCTAGAAGGAAAGATGGTTTGATTGATTTGATCTCGCTTACCTGCACACACATTAGAAGCAAAGAGCAAA
Organism: Polypterus senegalus; assembly: GCF_016835505.1. Taxonomy (NCBI): domain Eukaryota; kingdom Metazoa; phylum Chordata; class Cladistia; order Polypteriformes; family Polypteridae; genus Polypterus; species Polypterus senegalus. The sequence goes on from NC_053162.1 coordinate 169,034,332, forward strand.
CGACCTCTAAAATGGCATCGACCAATGTGAACATGCAAAGCAACATACTCTGTGGACGACATTTTGCCTATTTTGCCATTTGACTTGTCGGACTCCTATTTTAGTGAAAGTGATCTAGAGACCGAAAACGAAAGTGAGGTACTAATCTGTCCCCAGCTGACTGAGGTGCTGAACACGCTCGCGTAGTTGATGTGCCTGGGAGGACCGCCACGACAAGAGGGACAAACTAAGATTGCGTTTTCACTGTGGCTGTCACCACCACGTGAAGACAGCCAGGCAGCCAGCCTGCTGCCCCGTGCAGCTGGCAAAAACAGCGAACAGGCAGCGACAGCCGGCACAGAACAAAGCAACAGATGTTTGATGTTGATTTACGTGTGAAACCATTGTTTGGTGTGCTGAGTTGTTTTGGGAAAATATTTTCAGCCCTCAAAGAGTTAATGTGCGCTCAGGTTTGTAAGTCATGATAAGTTCAGATAAGTAAGCCTGACTTTGGCCATTTAAGGCTTTATATGTTAAAAGGAGGATTTTGAAATCTGCCCTAAACTTAACCGGGAGCCAGTGTAAGGATTTAAGAACTGGAGTTATGTGTTCGTATTTTCTTGTTCTTGTAATAATTCTTGCAGCAGCATTTTGGATTAACTGGAAGCTGTATAAAGAACAATTTGAACATCCAGTGAACACCGCATTGCAGTAGTCAATCCTACCAGAAATAAATGCATGAATTAATTTCTGAGAATCCTGATGCTGGAGGCAGAACGTGTATGGGCTCCACTCCAGGTGACCCAACCAGTTTGCATCTTCTTGTTACACCACTTTTTCTCTTCAGATGGACTCAGCCCACTAAAGCTTTTGACTGTGGTTATTGTGGTGATAACCCTCATCCTAATCCTGCTGGCCATCTTCTTCTACGTCATCAACAACTGGAAGCAGACAGGTGAGTAGCAAAGGGCGTCCTTATCAGTCACTGGCACCCACACTTCCTTTTTTCTGATTAGCGGGCACCTCCTGCTTCCCACTGCATGTGGAGGACAGAAACTCCCTGCCCAGCGCTGCACTTTATTTCTGCCACACAGTCTGCTTGTGCTTTTCCTCTTTTTGTTATTGCTGTCAGTTTTTACAAAATTCCCCCTTTTGAGGTTTTAGATACTTTTCACAGAACTGTGAGCTTCACTTCATATTTCTTCATTGTTTGTTTGATCAGTTCAGATAACCAAAAGTGAAAGTTCCTGGTAAAGGGTGGAGTGTTCAAGAACGTCAGCCAAACTTGGGGAAAGTCAGCCATGGGAACTTCATAGAAAAAGGGGTGGCAAGTATGGAGAAGTGCATTCATTGGTGTGATGGTGATGGTTTCATTGGCACAGCTTGGTTTTCAGAGCTTTGACTTGATAACATGTTATACAGCAGATTCAGAGAGTATTCAGAACATTTTACTTTCTGGACACTTTATTATGATGTAGTTTTAATTTTAAAAGGATACATTTACCTTTTTTGCAAAACAATCTTCATTCAATATCCAATAACAACAAAGTGAAAACGGGTTTTTGGAAAGGTTTGCAAATATATTAAAAATCAAAAACTGAAATTTCACATTCATATAAGTATTCAGACCTTTGATTCAGTGCTTTGTAGAAACCTCTTTGGCAGCGATCGAGTCTCTTAGGGTAAGTTTCTATAAGTTATGTATGTCTGGATTTGTGCAGTTTATGCCCTTCTTCCTGGCAGATCCTCAAAAGTTAGATTGGATGGGGAGCATCTTTAAAATGGCACCTTCAGGTCTCTCCACAGATGTTTTATTGGGTTCAAGTCTGGGCTTTGGTTGGGCCAGTCAAGGACAGTCAGAGACTCATCCATAAGCTACTCCAGCATGGTCCTGGCTGTATCGGTCAGATCATTGTCAGGCTGGAAGGTGAATCATCGACCCTGTGAACTCTGCATCAGGTTTTCTTCACGAACATCTTTGTATTTGTTGCTTTCATCATACAATCTCCCTGTCCCTGCACCCTCATAGCATGATATTGCCACCACCTGCTTCACTGTAGGGAGTGCCCGTGCTAGGATATTTTGTGCCCTAGACCAAGCTTACTGTACTGCTATTCTGTAGCTAACCCATGCGGCTGGGTTATTTCCCCTTGTGATTTGCAACCCAGGTGAATGTTTAATTTGCCTTAATGGTGGCACCAACCCTGACCATAGGGATGGTATAAGGCAAGTGATGAGCGGTTCACCAGGCATAATGCTAGGGGTTCTTCCTAAACAGTTCACTTTTACCTCATCAAATCTGAGAATCTTTTTCCTCATGGCCTCAAGTTGTTAAAATGCAATTTGGCAATGTAGATGCCACATGAGCTGCACAGGAGCCAAGAGAGGGAGCAGACTTGGAAGGAAAGACTGGAAAGGGTGGACAGATAGACCCTTAAAAAGAAAAGAGATCGATTGGGGGTTTTAAGTCCCCCAGCACGCTAGATGGCAGCAGCTCTGGTTATCAGCGCCCAGTGGGAAGTCAGCAGGGCGAAAATTTCTCTTTCTTTCTTTCTTTCTTTCTTTAATGTTCATTTTTTATTTTCTTTCTTTATTTAAAATTGATTTTTTGTTTTCTTTGCTTTGTCTCTTTGTTTTACAGGTGAGCCTCATCCTGCCAGGTCTTCAAGGTAAGGCATCCTGCCTTTTATCTCTCTGTCTGGACACTGGCCTACCCGCTGTTGTTGGTGGCTGTTACTCTACATCTCAGGCTTTATGGCTGCACCACAGTGCCCAAAACAGCCACATTATAGTGCCACATTGATTTAAAATTCAATATTATAATTTGTAATTAAGACAGACACTGCTTAGTCACATCAGCAAAACACAGCGTCACATACCTGGTGCCGTGCCATTTTTGTAGCTCCCAGCAGTTGCCTCCCACTCTCGCTGTCTCCTCGTCTGTTTTGACATCCTGTTTACAGGTCTGTTTACTCAGCTTTTAGTCCCCTTAACCACCTACAGACAGCACTCATCAGGAGGAGACTCTCAACCAGTTCGGTAACAGAATAAGGAGATTCAGGTGACATGCTGCTCTGGTAGTTTGATTTAAAGATCTAGCACCACATCCAGGAAAGCAAAGCTCACAGACTTACATAAAGGCTTCTGTCCATTCCTTCAGCCCTAATGGCACATATTTGAAGATTTAATTTGCTGACAACTGCAAAGCAAAAACGCAAAGAGCAGTCCATCCTGATGATACCAACCCCTTATTGTGTTAAATTACACCCACAGAACTTTTTGGAAGGGCCATTTTATCATTCAACAGCACATCAGCACCACTCTGCTCTTGTCCTGTTCACATCTGTTAGCTTCCTTGTGGTTTACGACAACAGGACCAGCTCCCCTAACACTGACATAAGCCTGTCCACTTGAAATTACCAGTCAGGAAGGTCCACTCAGAAGTGCTTTATTTTGTGGCTACAATCAGCTGGACATCCACATTGACAATCAGTCTGCACACTGGGTGAACGCAGGCTACCTGACGCCTTTCATAACAGAACACAAATGCACCGCAGCTCCGTAGGGTAATCATGGTTTTCCTTTCTTCTCAATGCAGAAGCTCCTCCAAAATTCTTAGAAAAAGTTCACTTTACTTTAATTTCTCACAAATTCTTACACAAAAAATTTCCTTCTATTAACCTTAGCAGTAAAATTCTGTATGTGTTGTGCCCTTCCATTTTGAATGTACAATTCATTGATTTTCTTTCTACAGCTCAGCACCTGTCAGCCAAAAGGAAGAATCCAGCACAGAATCAGGTACACGTTACTAATGGCAATGTTGAGCAAAGCCCCTCCAAGCCCACTATTACCAATTCCAATGTAGACTTTTACATTTCCATAACATGTTTTAATATAAAGGCCATCTGACACAAGATAGATAGATAGATAGATAGATAGATAGATAGATAGATAGATAGATAGATAGATAGATAGATAGATAGATGGATAGATAGATAGATAGATAGATAGATAGATAGATAGATAGATAGATAGATAGATAGATAGATAGATAGATAGATAGATAGATAGATAGATAGATAGATAGATATGAAAGTTACTACTTTATATAATGGATAAAATGACTACATTGAATACAAAGATCATGCAGGTTGAAATACTGTGTAAGATGGGGAGATGTAGTCTGAACTCATACTTATTTGAACAAAGTCGATGTTCTTGGTGAATATGCTCTCTCATTCAGTCACGGGTGTTTTAATATCTGTGAAATTATACTTTCATATCTGAACCAATCCTTTCACATTTTCAGCCACTCTACATTTGATCTGAACCCATTCGGCCATACATTACCGGATTACCTTCTCACCTTATATTTGTGGTAGATGTAGGCTCTAATGTACTCTTTGGTCAGATATGAAGATGTCTTGTGTCTCTTATGTGAACTGTCATTTTTCATACTTGATATGAATAGATTCTATAATATTTGTGAATTACTGTAACTCTTTTGTATTTGAATCCATCACGCTCACTGAGTTGGTTGCACTTTGTTGTGTATGTGTGCCCTGATTTGAAGCCACCTGTCACATTTGATGAGATCCCATTTAGGACACCCCATCTCATATCCTGTTATATGTAACTTTGCCCTCAATTCTTTCATTGGGCTTTTCGTTTTAAATGTGTTCTCTTCTTTGTTTGGTTTGTTTCACATTGGTTGGTGTTGACCCCTCACTTATTTAAGCCCATCCTGCCCCATTTCAAGACAGCATGTATATACAGTGGGATGCGAAAGTTTGGGCAACCTTGTTAATAGTCATTATTTTCCTGTATAAATCGTTGGTTGTTACGATAAAACATGTCAGTTAAATATATCATATAGGAGACACACACAGTGATATTTGAGAAGTGAAATGAAGTTTATTGGATTTACAGAAAGTGTGCAATAATTGTTCAAACAAAATCAGGCAGGTGCATAAATTTGGGCACCACATTAAAGAAATGAAATCAATATTTAATAGATCAGCCTTTTGCAGAAATTACAGCCTCTAAACGCTTCCTGTAGGTTCCAATGAGAGTCTGGATTGTGGTTGAAGGTATTTTGGACCATTCCTCTTTACAAAACATCTCTAGTTCATTCAGGTTTGATGGCTTCCGAGCATGGACAGCTCTCTTTAACTCACACCACAGATTTTCAATTATATTCAGGTCTGGGGACTGAGATGGCCATTCCAGAACGTTGTACTTGTTCCTCTGCATGAATGCCTTAGTGGATTTTGAGCAGTGTTTCAGGCTGTTGTCTTGTTGAAAGATCCAGCCCCGCGCAGCTTCAGCTTTGTCACTGATTCCTGGACATTGGTCTCCAGAATCTGCTGATACTGAGTGGAATCCATGCGTCCCTCAACTTTGACAAGATTCCCAGTCCCTGCACTGGCCACACAGCCCCACAGCATGATGGAACCACCACCATATTTTACTGTAGGTAGCAGGTGTTTTTCTTGGAATGCTGTGTTCTTTTTCCTCCATGCATAACGCCCCTTGTTATGCCCAAATAACTCAATTTTAGTTTCATCAGTCCACAGCACCTTATTCCAAAATGAAGCTGGCTTGTCCAAATGTGCTTGAGCATACCTCAAGCGGCTCTGTTTGTGCTGTGGGCGGAGAAAAGGCTTCCTCTGCATCACTCTCGCATACAGCATCTCCTTGTGTAAAGTGCGCCAATGGTTGAACGATGCACAGTGACTCCATCTGCTGCAAGATGATGTTGTAGGTCTTTGGTGCTGGTCTGTGGGTTGACTCTGACTGTTCTCACCATTCGCCGCTTCTGTCTATCCGAAATCTTTCTTGGTCTGCCACTTCGAGCCTTAACTTGAACTGAGCCTGTGGTCTTCCATTTCCTCAATATGTTCCTAACTGTGGAAACAGACAGCTTAAATCTCTGGGACAGCTTTCTGTATCCTTCCCCTAAACCATGATGGTGAACAATCTTTGTCTTCAGGTCATTTGAGAGTTGTTTTGTGACCCCCATGTTGCTGCTCTTCAGAGAAAATTAAAGGAGGAGGGAAACTTACAATTGACCCCCTTAAATACTCTTTCTCATTATAGGATTCACCTGTGTATGTAGGTCAGGGGTCACTGAGCTTACCAAGCCAATTTGAGTTCCAATAATTAGTTCTAAAAGTTTTGGAATCAATAAAATGACAACGGTGCCCAAATTTATGCACCTGCCTGATTTTGTTTGAACAATTATTGCACACTTTCTGTAAATCCAATAAACTTCATTTCACTTCTCAAATATCACTGTGTGTGTCTCCTATATGATATATTTAACTGACATTTTTTATCGTAACAACGAACAATTTATACAGGAAAATAATGACTATTAACAAGGTTGCCCAAACTTTTGCATCCCACTGTATTCTGTATATATATTTGGCTCTTATTTAAACCTATCCTTTCCTATTTGAATGCATCTTTCCATGTCTCAAGGTGTGATTGCACCCTGTCACATATGCAGACAACCCACTCTCATAACTTTTTGCATCTTTTCACCTTTGTGCAGTTCTTTTCTTGTTGAAGTCTGATAGTTTTTCCATTTTCAGAATGCACAGTTCTTTTTTTTTTGGAGCATGGCTTTTTTTGTTGCTGTTGTTGTTGTTGCTTTGCACATCAAAGCCAATAGAGAAAAGTGAGAAAACTGTTAATCAGCAAATATGCTGTTTACAAAAGTTGGTGCATTTTTCAAATATGATTGAAGTTAACTCTACCATCTCTTCTTTTGCTTGGCAGCTCAATATGAAGTAATCTATGGAAATGACTTGACCTCTAAAGCAGCTGATGCTGGTAATTTTTTTTAATTTTATTTCTGTTGTATGCACTTGTAATCTTAGGCCTGGGAAGTGCACCACTATACTCCAGGCTAAAACATGAATGCATTTCAATAGCATCTGTCTGATGGTTCTTGGACTGAACATTTGGTTATAACACCCGTTTTTGGGTTTTCAGGGGTCAGGATTCAATACTGTGAATAAATACTACAGTATATACTACATTTACTTTACTGTGTTAAATCCTGATTATACTCGTCATTAGCAGTACATTTTATTGACTGTCTAGACGGTTTGTTTTTGTGTAGTGTGAAAAGAATAAATGAGTATTTTGTGTAACGCTACTGTAAAGTGTACAACTTGAAAGTTTTTCAGAGATTCATCTCTGCAAATCTGTTGTTATCTTCGTGAAGTGCAAAACAGCAGACCCCAAACCCAAAATGATGAAAAGGACCTCACAAATTTTAAAGAAGGGTGTTTATTAACTAACAATACACCAGAAGTTTTACACTCAGGGAGGGCGCAAAAGAATAAATAAACTAGATAACAACAGACCTACTGCCCCTCTGGATCTACTTGTACAGGTTCTCCCTCGGTCTAATGTATGGGGTCTCTGAAAGAATTACCACATCCCAAACAACACCAATGCTCTCCCTTCTCATCTCCCTGATCCTCCTTGAATCTCTGGCCTCTTGTCTTCCACCTCCTCCTCTTCCTCACCTCTACTCCAGACCTGACTCCAGGCTCAACATGGCTGGTAACCAGAAGGGCCACTTCAATGGTCAGCAGTGCCTTATGGAACTTCTAAGGTGTTCCTACACCTCCAGCTCTCAACACCTACTGGCTTACCCCCAGTTACCTGTTCCAGTAGCTCACCTGTCTGACCTCTCTGTCACCGTCACTCTCTCTGGTGTGTTTTTAACACTTCTTCCCCATAATGCCATGTGCCCAGGGAGTGACTTACTCCTAGGCAATTACTCATTTTGGACATAGCAACACCACATGGTGTTCTTATACTCTCACCAGGGCACCTTAGTGTCTTACTGATTCCTGCCCTGCATCTCCCCTTTTGGACTGTAGCTGTGATTCTTACCAGTCCCTTCTTAAAAGATATTAACAATTGAAATCAAAAGTACTTCATAGAAGCAAGCGGTGATTAACTTTCAAGACTGCATTCACGTCATCAACAGACATGACATGAGTGGATTACAAGTAGGTTCGGTGACATCTTTCGCTCCTGCAAGGTGGTACTGTTGTAGTGGGCCTTGTAAACAAGAGGAGCGATGTTGAGAGTCTGTTAGGCCGGAGCTTACTTGGCAGTTGGCTTGTCTTTCTATTGAATTGGAACATTTCAGAACATAAGAGAGGAATGTCACATCATGGAGGGTGGCAGCTAACACACACACACCTACCTATCCACACACACACACACACAATATATTTGATTTGGAAAGCAGAGAGCTGCTAAGGCTACATCCACTGCTGCTACATTTTCATTTAAAAATGCCTTTTTTACACCAAAACAATCTCCATCCACACTAATGTTACCATATCCTTTACAAAGGTATCTCTGCCCAAACTAAAATGACCAAAAACACATACAATATAGTAGTTTGCATACATTTGGCATGCATGCATTGTCATGAAAAGAAGGGGTAAGTGTCCTCAGCACTACACATTCATTTACACTTTGCGTTTAAACATGGAGAACAGTAATGGCGAATACAAACTGACGATGAGGCGGAATTGTTCTTGAGAGTAACACACTTGTATAAGGCAGGGGTGTCCAACTCCAGTCCTGGTGGACCGCAGTGGCTTCCGGTTTTCATTCTAACCATCTTCTTAATTAGTGAGCCATTTTAGCTGCTGATTAACTTCTTTTGCCTTAGTTTTTGACTTGACTCAGACCCCTTAGCAGTTGTTTTTCCTTAATGAGCAGCCAAACAATAATGAGATACAAAATAAGCAAAAACAGGACCAGCTAACCTGAAAATAAAGAAAGGTGAAGGTCTTGGTCATGCTGGGCTTCTCAGGTCACTAAAACATCTTGACGGTGGTCTTAGAAAAAAACAGAAAATCAACAGTCTGCTGTGGCAAAATGAGAGCAGCAACAAGTCCTGATATCCAATAACAACTTTAATTAACAGCAAGAATTGGCTTCTCATTAAGAAACTGGTTGGTGTGAAACTGGTTTGAGTTTGACATTCCAGTTTAGCTGGTCATCTGTTGGCTTGTTTCACATCTCATTTTTGTTTGGCTACCATTTAATGAAGAAACGAATCCATTCAGAGGACTGAATCTTTAAAAACAGGGCTATTAAAATGAAGGGAAAAGGAGTTAATTAGCAGTGAAAACTGGGCACTGATTAAGAAAAGGGTTGGAATGAAAACCTGCAGCCACTGCAGCCCACCAGGACTGGAGTTCGACACCCACGCTCTAGAGCAGGGGTCCTCAATCACGGTCCTGGAGGGCTGCAGGTTTTTGCTCCAACCCAATTACTTAAGAAGAACTTATTGCTCAAGTGACACTTCTGCTTCACTTTAGCTGTCTTGCTCATTTGAACCCTTATTGCTTATTTTAGTCTTAAACAGTTGTATTCTTGGTTTTTAATTGCTCCTAATTAGCTATAACATGCAAATGACAAGAGAGACCAGCATTTCTCTATTTAGTTTGTTACCATTTACACCTGTGTGTATTCATTATGCACTATTAGGTTTAATTTAAATACTTGGAAGGAAAGTGAAGAGAAAAAAGTGAAGAACTGAGAATTACTCATCCATTTTAGCCTTCAAATCATTTGGATGATATCCTTAGAAAGGGGAAGAAAATCTAGGATATGAGAACGACCTGACAGAGCAGAGTTAAGTCACTAACAAGCCATGAAATTAATTTATTGACAAGAATTGCTTTCTAATTAAGCCACTGGGCTAGAACAAAAACCTGCAGCCACTGCGGTCCTCCAGGACTGTGATTGAGGACCCCTGCTCTAGAGGAACCCTCAAGTACAGTAATTCTGTAATTAATTATAAATTCTTCTCGTCAAATGATATCATAATGACCGATTTTATGATCAAAAAGATTAGCATCAGAGCAATAAATAATTACTGAAACGTTATAGAATAGTTCATGACCGGAGTAGGAAGGGGAGCACAGTGGCTGAGACTGTGTACTGAGCAGGATCCAATCAGGGAAGGGCAACGTAATAAGCACGAACCAATCAGACTGCGGCTAGAGTCTGCCTGTTCAAAGCTCTACTTTTTCACTCATCCATATTGCAAGGCCGGGCCATCGTTTCCATAATGCATGACTCAGGAGTGCACTTAAAAAAATTTCCATTTTCAGAGATTAAAAATGCCGGCACAGAGACTAATGTCTGCATTTTTATCAGAAAATGTGGTATTGTGGCCACAGCCAGCTGTAAGTGTAAGAGGCAATTTAGTCTGGAGATAAAGCACAGGCCTATTAGAGTCAATGTTGTGACCTTGCAACCCCAAGATGAGGAGCAATAGGACCCCCTGAGGCTTAGATTATCAGGCCAGTGACTTGTCTGTCAACTCAATGTGAGTTCTTCAGAATGTAGGACTGTAGGAGATCATATAGTGGAGGAGGGAGACTCACATACATACATACATGGGGAGTGTGGAGGTGCTCATTGTGTGAAGATAATTGAAATGGCAATCGGAAAAAGTGAAGGCCAGCTGTAGCAGGCTCAGTGACATTGCTGCCCCCATGCTGAAGATTAACGGGAGCCCCCCCAGAGGCTACCAGTTTATCTGTGCAGCAGGCCAGTCACCTATGTTTCAGTTCTCTTATTATTATATTTTTATCATCATCAAGGAGGCATGTGGCTGACATACATACGTATCATTATTGAATTTGGATGATGGGATGGCAGAAGCTCACTGCAGAATGTAAATTAAGAGGAAAAAATAATAAGGGAGATCAAACAAAGTCCTGTTAGGGTCAGCAGAGACACATTGCTACACCCATGCTGATGGATGACAGAAGCCCCTCAGGCAATAGGAGGGACTCCTATCTGCATGCAGGTCATTGACTTCACTTTCCACTTTATATTTGAGTTCCCACAATGCATTACTACAAGTTCTGATCCAGCCCACCCTGCATCTGTACCTTTGTGTGTGATCCAAAGAGAAGCTCACTGTCGCAGGTAATTTAAGTGAGAGTGACAGACGGTGTGTTTACATGCACGCACATAACCAGGTTACGGTGAATAACCTGACTGTGACAAGAAACCTGGCTTCTTAAAATTCCTTGTTTATGTGTGTAAATAATCTTTTGGAGTTCTGCTTTGTCAAAACACTCTGATCTCAGGAAACTGCTCAAAAAAAGTTAAACATTATGATTGCCCCCCAATGAATCCAAAAAGAAGCACAAAAGCCTCTGATTATTTTATAAATTTGTTTAATCAAACTGATACATTATTAATATGTTTCTGTTACTGGATAACTCTTTTCTGATTGGCTGGGTTTTTGAGCCCTACAAAGGACGCGCTATGAGTGCCCTACACGCAGTGCTGCTGGAACAATAATAATAATAACGCAGGTATTTCTTACTTCAGTAAGACACTCGTTACTTTAAGATGTCATCGGACTACATTGCACATGTCACCTTTAACGTGTTACCCTACTGCTCTCCAGAGTGCCTTGTTGAGTTCAGCACTGTACATTCAGTACATCAACATATATTTAGTGATGTCTAAACTTTTGACACCAATTGTTTAGCCAGGAGAAGGAATAATGTGATAGCCCGAACATTCGACTCTAGAAATGTACATTGTGAATGCTTTTTACCTGCGCCTGCTGAAAGTAAGTGCATTGCAAAGCAAATATATGCACAGTCTGACATTGTGCCACTTAACTGGGTTATTCGTGGAGAAATCTACCTCTGTTTATCAGGTTTCTCAGAGGCCAATAATCTGTTTTTTCTAACAAGAATAAGAATTTCATAGAATTTTAGAAATAAGGTTTCTGTGAATAATTGGGTTATTGAAGCGTCTGTTTGATAAAGGGATCTATGCTGGGGTGACATCACACTTGATGACTACAGCTGTTTAAGTGAGAGTAAAGGAGATAGAGAGGCCTGTTAAAGTGACATCATTGCCCATATGCTGAACAGTGACAGAAGCCCCTCAGGTTACGGGAGATTCCATCTACTCAGCAGTCCTGGAGGATGGTAAGTGGAAGATCCATTTAGAGGCATTTGGTTCAAAGAGGTTACAGTGCATATATACTGAAATTGCAGGATGTGGAAAAATAAGTGAAAAACAATTTTAAAAAAGGAGTTAATTTATGTCTTAGCTCTGATGTGACAAGTGACATCTTTAACAACATGGTGGTAATAAATCCTCTTGTCCTCCCATTGGAAGAGGGATATCTGTTTAACATGAATTAACATCCATCCATCCATTTGCCAACCCGCTGAATCCTAACTACAGGGTCACGGGGGTGTGCTGGAGCCAATCCCAGCCAACGCAGGGCGCAAGGCAGGGAGCCAACCCACCACAGGACACGCACAAACACACCAAGCACAAATATCTAGCAATTCACTTTGGACTGGTTAGTGTCTACTGACCAAAGTGTTTGATTAAAACTCTCATTTAAACACAACACTAATCCCGCAAAGGCTGATTGAGAAATCTCCAGAGTAAATGAATTTTGTTGAATCGTACAAGTGAGAGACTGATGACTAATTCATTAACTTTCACTCTTACCAGGCTGAATTTGAACATTTCCATGAAGCAGAAAAGAGTTTCCCTTTTTCAAAACCAGCACACTTGATGCAGACAATGCAATAACTGCACTTAAATTAAAATAAAGGATGCCCAAAATTTGAAGCATACAATAAGAAGATTATTATTATTTCCCATAACAAGTGAAAGACATAGTCATTAGGTGGCCTCATTTAGTTAAATTTTAATGAATACATTTTTCTAGAGCAGGGCTTCCCAAACTCGGTCCTGGGGACCCCCTGTGGCTCCAGGTTTTTGTTCCAACCAGATTCATAATCAGTGACAACACCTGAGATCGCTGATCTCATTTAATTAGCTAGTATTTTGTTTTTTATCTTATTCTACATTCAGAAAAGCACAACAGCATGATTTTTCCATTTATAAGACATTTAGAAATATTCCTGCTTTTGCTATTGATCTAAATGCTTAACTTTCTTTTGTTAATTTTGTTATACTGTAGTTTGCCCTTTCTCTGTGTAGTTTTCCCCCTTCGTTGTATCTTATTAATGACCATTCAAAATGAGCAGTGCAGACACCCAGGAACTGAATCATCAAAGGCTGCGACTACTTTAGCTTCAGACCAACTGATTAGTAAATAATGGATTAATTAAACAATTAGAACACCTGGAAAAGAAGGATGAAAATCAAGATGAAAATATAGTTAAAAAGAAAAAAATGAATTATTCCCATATAACTGATTGGTACATTTTAATATATATATATATACAGTATGTTTTTTTACCAACCTTAGTTTTCTAATTTCAATATTGTTCCCAAAATACAGAATTTGGGAAATAACAATTCACTTTATTACCCCAGGAGCCCAATTAAAAACATAAGCTGCTTGGAACAAAAACCTGCAGCCACAGGGGGTCCCCAGGACCGAGTTTGGGAAGCACTGGTCTAAAGTGTTCTGCTGGCAATCGATTTCTTAAAGGTTTGTGAATTCAGTTAACTGGAAACTCTAACCTACTATTACTGAGTGTCCCCTAGTGATAGGGAAATGAAGCCTCGTGAAGCTTTCTTTCTATTTGTTACGAAGCACCGAAACCTCAGCCCCAGTATGAACAGCGACATCTGGTGATTAACTAAGGTCAAGGCAAGCTCTCAAAAGCGCAAGTGAAGCAGCACTCACTGTTTCATCCTCATGTCACCAGTAAAATTTCAGAAAAGTCTGTTCATTTTATTCTGCTAAGTTCCTTGTCCATTTATACTATTTAACTTTTGAACACCCTTTTCCGCTGTTAGTCGCCATCTGTCACCAAAGCTCTCCAAATCTCTCTCTCCTCATAACCCAACATTGTTAAATGAGAATGATGCATTTTATATAGGCTACCTGTTAATTTAACGCCAGAGCTATCAAACCAAGGAAACGATATCAAACCAATAAAGTGCGCTGTGAAACACGGATGACGTTCGAAGCTGCAAACATCCCGTGTCACGTGACAGTGGTGTTTTGACACAAGCGCTGGCACAGTGATAGGATTCACTATGCTTCAGATTGACTGACACAAGCTTCGACGCTTCGGTATCATTTTCCCATCTCTAGCGTCCCCTGCAGTGGAGCAGTATTCAGCCTTCCAATATAGACAAAGGTTACCTATGACCCAGCACCTGAGTTAACATCTTGGAAATTGATGGATGGATATTTTAATAAGGAGATGCTCCCTGGTGTTCTTCTGCTCCCAACATAATGAAACTCAAATACACATTATGTAAACATGGCAAATTCAGTGAAGACGCACAAAAGGAAACGAGCAACACAGGTAGAGCATTAAGTATCAGACATTATCCAAATAAAAGCCTGTTGCCTCCACTTACCCATCCTATATGAAGTCTTCCTCACTTTCCATGCCTTAGTCACCTAATCAAGTCCTTGCCCATATTTCTGAGCTATCACCCCAACTCATCTCTTCTTTACAGACTATTTGCTCTATCAGGAGGGTAGGCTTTAAACCACATTCTGAGGGTTTCATAGTGGCTTTGCCCAAAAATTACTTCTAGAGTTAGAGGTGGGTCTGTAAATTAAAGAGTGCCCTCCAGCCTTTCTCAATAGCGATCAACATCAGTCAGCATCTCACTAACAGTTCCTGCTTGAAGATCCACATGAATTATGGGTATGGGGGGCTATACTCCTTGAAGATAAAGCATTATAATTTCACCTGCAACTACAAGCAGATAGCAAGGCTATGTATCCCCACCTCTATGGGCCCACAAGCCTCTGAAGACCCCCTAGTTATGCCTCTTGTGTCTGCAATATGTATATGTGAATATTCCTTTCTTTAACTGACATCCACCACATCATTAATTGCTTTGAAAGCTTTAAGATTTTTAAGAACAGGAAAAAAGAGAGTAAAGCATGAAGTGAATTGTACTTTTACATGCCTAATAAAATTAAATGGAAGTAGGAAATGGGTTTTTGTAATTGGCATAAAGGAGACCCTGAAATAGCTGAGGCTAATTATTACATAAATCAGTATTTCTCAACCTTTAAGTATTTGCGACCCGAGTTTTCATAACAGTTTTAATCGCGCCCCCCAAATGTTTTTTTGAAAGGAGCCCACTAATGCCAATTTGTTCTTTCTTAATAAATGATATATCATAGATGCATATTTTATTATACCTACTTAACTTTTATCGACATTTATCTTACTCTATATTTATTGTTCTAGCATCAGAATGTAGTTTAAGTTAATTTGTTTTGGGTTCAACAGATGTATTCTTTATATTTTTGATTCTTGTTTTCTTTTTTTTACATCTTCGCGCCCCCCTTTTTGTTACTTCGCGCCCCCTTAGGGGCCCACCCTACAGGTTGAGAACCGCTGCCATAAACAAAACAGCACAGTCTACTTAACAATTGATCAACGCAGTTTATTGTATTGACTATCAGTAATAAATGATCATCTGTAGTACTTTTTTCTGCAGTCATGAAGTAATGAAGTAATGGATGGAAGCATAATGAAGAGGACAAGCACGCAGCTTTTTAAAAAGAGTTGTTCCTGTTTCTTTCTCTCATGTGTAGATGTTCCCAATGATTATGAAATTCCTTATGCTGACATTGTCATCTCTGCCCGGGACAGCGGGATGCTAGAGGACAGGCGACTTCCAGAATTTGTCGTATGTGCCTACGCTGTGCAGGTGAGGATGTGCGACACAGACTGTCCTGTCTGGAATGACCACTCTGTGGCGCTCTTCACTTCTTGTCTACTCTGATAAAGGATATCATGCTTCATCCAGAGTGTCTGTCCTGGCCTATGTTTATTTTTTTTTTTCTGTGTCTTCTTTGTTTATTGTAAAGTATTATTTGGGGGTATTTGTTGTATTTTAGTATTTTCTGTTACTGTTGTTTTGTTTCTTAAGTATTTACTATCTGTGTATTCTCCTATGTTCCTTGTATTTTGTGGGTAGAACTAAGAGGCGGGGCCACCCTGACATCACTGCTGATGGACCCCCGTCACTCTATAGGCTGGGAGTAGGCCCTTCAGTGGTTAGTTGTTGTTTGGAATGCACATTTAATCAATAATAATAATAATTCATTTTTCTGGTTTCTGGATTTTTCGTGCTTCAGTCTTTAGTTCTCAAGTAATGGATTTTGTTTAGGATTTGTGCCTTTTCAGGCATACATTTCTGCCTTGTTTATACCATTCTTGAATCTATTGGGAATTATCAGTAAATATTTTTTCATTTTTAAAATTTTTTTTATTTGGACTCGCCTCTTGTTCCAGGGGTTTTGTGTTTCCTCTCCTCTGTGGGGCATTTATGCGTATTTTTGTAAATTATGTGGCTTTTAGTTGTGTAATTTGGACATTTGTGTCAGGAGTAATTTGTGATGGACTTGTATCAGCAAGAGTGAAAGGGAAGGTCTACAGGACGGTAGTGAGACCAGCTATGTTATATGGGCTGGAGACGGTGGCACTGACCAAAAAGCAGGAGACAGAGCAGGTGGCAGAGTTAAAGATGCTAAGATCTGCATTGGGTGCGATGAGGATGGATAGGATTAGAAATGAGGACATTAGAGGGTCAGCTCAGGTGGGACGGTTGGGAGACAAAGTCAGAGAGGTGAGATTGTGTTGGTTTGGACATGTGCAGAGGAGAGATGCTGGGCATATTGGGAGAAGGATGATGAGGATAGAGGTGCCAGGGAAGAGGAAATGAGGAAGGCCTAAGAGAAGATTTGTGGATGTGGTGAGAGAGGACATGCAGGTGATGGGTGTAACAGAACAAGATGATGAGGACAGAAAGATATGTAAGAAGATGATCCACTGTGGCAACCACTAACGGGAGCAGCCAAAAGAAGAAGAAGAGTATTTCAGCCACAGAGAAAAAAAGTTAGGGACACATTGAAAATTTCTATTTTGTGATTAAAGTGGACATTTCGGCTTAAATCTTGAAATGTCCACTTTAATCTCGTAGTTTATTTTATTATTGAAGTAGACCATTGTAAATGTCATCTTAAAACCAACCCAGTAGTTAATCACTAGGTGCTTCTTGTATTAAGAGGGGTTTCAGAGGAGCGACAGCGTCTCCTTGGGGTGTGTTCAGCCCCCCTCTTCACAACGGTGTATGGGGGGTAAGGGGTTGACGAACAAAGTGAATGTTACAAAATAAAACAAAAAAAACCTAAACTTTTTTATTCTCTGCCCTGTTTCACCTAGACCCATTATTTATGTGTTAAGATGCCTTGTTTAACGCCGTTTTGTTTAGCGCTGGGATTTCTTAGAACGTGTCCTCCAAGTTAAGCGGGGTCTTACTGTATTATGTTTTATTACAATCAATGAAATCTCAAGAACAGGTGGGAACAAAGGCAAGTCACCATAAGGTCTCTATTTCTTTAATTTTACATTAACATACTGTATTTTCTCTCCTTTTCTCTACTTTCTCTGTTCTACATCTATGCCTGCTGGGATAGGTGGTCTGACTGATTGTTTATAAGTGTATCCTACGATGAACTGGCGTTCCATGCTGGGTTGGTTTCTGCTCGTTATGTCCGAAACAGGGAAGGTTTGATTCTCACAAAGTTTCTCAAAACTGATGCTAAAATTTGTTTTATTGTGATTGAGAAACTGAGAAATGCTAAGAGTTCCTTGGGGTGGGAAGGTCATTTTTGGGATTGCAAAACAATTAATATTGCTCTTTAAAACCTTCTGTACACATCTCTGTTTACCTGTTGTATTGTCTTCATGGGGTCTTAGGTTACCCTCTTTTCTCCTTTATGTCATTTATTATGCAGACTTGACCAAATGCCTCAAATGCCAGACTGTAGTCAGGTACCATATTTCAGGACGATGTGGAGCCAACCCGGACACAGACAGGCGGACATGTTGTTTTTGATGCCACCACATGTTTATTTACAATTATTTACAAATATGGTCACTCAGACCCAGTCAATTGTGCACAAAACACCCCAAACACAGTCCTGGCCACAAATGTCTTCTCTTTGGGCCGCCTCCACACTCTCCTCATGCCTCATCCTACTTCCACCTGACTCTAGCCTTGAATGAAGGGAGACGGCCCCTTTATGACCCAGATGAGCTCCAGGTGCTTCCGACACTCCCCCGTTGGCCACTCCCCAGCGTGGCGGAAGTGCTGGCTGTTCTCCCGGCAGCTATCTGGGTATCGTCCTTATTCTTCCCCCCAGCACTTCCTGGTGTGGCGGAAGTGCTGAGGTAACAGGTCCCCAAGGCATTGGGGCGCCTCCTGGCGGTGACCACGGGCCCCTACAGGGTGGGGCTTCCATGCCCTCAACCCGTGGCCCCCAGAGCAACCAGGAAGGCGGCCCCCACGTGATCCAGGGTGGGCCTTGACCCTCTTCCGGTCCTTCACGGCGTCCCGGCCGGGTCGTTGCCCCTGGCATCCCTGACAACAGTATGAGCTAGAATGAGGGCTGAATCTGCCTAGGCTGGCTCATTGGAAACTATACACTCCCACCTGTGCAAGAGGTGTGCCAGGGTCCATTAGAATTAGATAAAAGAGGCCTGCAAAGACATGGTGGTCTTTTTGTCTCTCTCTCTCTCTGCCATTTTCCATCCTGAGGACAGGTCATCTCTCAGTCTGTCTCTGTTTTAGCCATGCAGACGGCATGCTGTATCAAGGGCCATGCTGGACACGTCTGACCAGAGAACAATCAGCATAATTGAACAAAGAGCCACATGGTAGCCTATTATGAGGTTGAGTTATTTTACCAACACTCATGTGTTCTGCTGTTTTGGGCATTCAGTATTATCTATAATGTATGATTAAATGCAGAATTGTTTTCTCCTGCCTCTTCTGTACTCTTCCTAACTGTCTGTGGTTACTGATGTAAATGAAATGAACTAGAAGTTAAAACCCTGACAGTATGGTAAGAGTAAGAGATTTGGGGCCTTCTGCTATGGTCTTAAAGAGAAAATAGGGTCACCTTAGGACCCCACCATGACAAAACAGAGAATTACCCAGAAGCTCCACACTGGCTCTACCTCATCACCATTCCCTGCTGGCAGTCTGGTCCCATCACATCTATGTATTATGGTGCTTTGATCTGGTATAGATTAATTTGACTTTCCACTCCAGTCTGATTACAGCTAATCAGACTTGTGTCTCAGTTCCCAGAAGTTTGATCTCATCACTATCATTTCTAGGAGTGGGATTGTGTCAGATCCCAGTAGCCTTGACATGTGTGAAGACAGGCTGTTTGATACCAGCAGTCTACAGATACACACGTCTACTAATGTACAAAACATTTCTGATTTCTTTCATTTTCTTTTAAATCCAGGATGAAGGCACGGACGTGCTAAATTCTGCTTACCAATTTGCTGATAAAGACACTAAGGACAGACTGCAAGTTGGACCACTGGAAGTCACTCGGAAACTGAGCACCGGCTCAGAATATGCCGTCATCAATTACAGTAGCCACCCACCTGGGAGCCCCAAGAGGCGCAAAAGCTTTCCCTTTGTTTAAAAGTCTTTACATTCTTAGGGACATTTGGCCCCACTTCAGGATGACTTACTAAGAAAGCATTACTAGTAGAACAAGGCAATGGATGTTAGTAATGCCGACACTGACCAGAGGGAAATCCAATGCTCAAGACATCCAGATGCTCAAAAAAGCTAAACATTGTCATTTCTCTGCAACACAAAGAACAACAAGCATCAGCACAGGATGATGGCTGCCAAAGGCACAGGCTCCACGACAGAGGTGACCACACAGAGTGCTGAGCTGCATCATCCACTGGCTTACGGAAAAACGCACTCAACTAACATTGACACTGCAATCCTAGCAAAAAGTAAAAGAAAAATGGCATTGCATTGTCATCCAAAACTAACAACTTTAATATAGAATTGTCTCTGATAATCTCCTCTTAGAATAAGCAGACCTGCTACTGGATTGGACATGACTGTTAATTATTAATCAGACTTTTTATTTCAAATTAGTTTGTTTTATAGTGTTATAGCATATACAGTGCCTTTCACATCTGTTTGATAGTGCCATCCCCACCCATCTATCTTATTCAGTGCTTTTCTTCTTCTCTCAATTATATAGTGCCTTTTATATCTATCTATTATATAGTGCCTTTCATATCTATCTATCTATTATATAGTGCCTTTCATATCTATCTATCTATCTATCTATCTATCTATCTATCTATCTATCTATCTGTCTATCTATCTATCTATTAATGGCAGATAGATAGATAGATAGATAGATAGATAGATAGATAGATAGATAGATAGATAGATAGATAGGCAGATATAAAGGCATAGATAGATAGATAGATAGATAGATAGATAGATAGATAGATAGATATGAAAGGCACTATATAATAGATAGATATGAAAGGCACTATATAATTAATAAATAGATACTGTAGATTGATAGATTATTATAGATAGATAGATAGATATTATGTAGTGTCTTTTATATCTACCTATCCATCAATTATACAGTGCCTGTCACATCTATCTATCTATGTATTATATATTGCCTTTCATATCTATCTATCTATCTATCTATCTATCTATCTATCTATCTATCTAATAGTACCTTTCATATCTATCTATCTATCTATCTATCTATCTATCTATCTAATATATAGTGTCTTTCATGTCTATCTATCTATCTATCTATCTATCTATTGTGGCGGACGGCTGGATAGCCTATGCAGCTGGGATCTATCTATCTTATAGATTTCTACTATATAGTGTGTTTCATATCTTTTTATGCCTGCTAATGTCAGAAATGTGAATAATTTTACATTTTTATGTGATTTTGCACTTGCAGATTTTTGTTGTGATGCTAAAACCATCATCCGCATCATTTTGTAAAATTCCTTTTTCATGAATGTCACCCTTTTATGTGTCTGCTCACTATAATACCATGTGGTTGCTCAGCACGTGATGTATGTACGACATGAGCTCTGACATAATGGTTGGCATTCGATGCCAAATGGCTACAGGGTTAACAAAGGGCCTAAACTTTATTAAAAACAAAGAAGGACCTGGCCTTTGTTCTCAGGCTAATTATCTTCAGAAGAATTCTAGAGAGGACTTTGCATTTGTTTAATGAACTAGGTTTAGTGAATTCTTTGAACCTTGACAAACACTCTCTGACTTTTTAGTGCCATGCCATGTCTGACAATCCTTTTACTTATCCCCTTCACACTCCTGCTACATCATTTATAAAAAACACATTTCATCTGAACCTTTGTCTTAAAGTCCTTAACAGGAATGCCCCCTAGTGCCAGCTGCAGTAGTCTACTGAATAATAAAGGTCCCATGACACAAAAACAAATAAAAATATGCAAACAAATAAAATGATGTTTGAAAAGCGCTTTTCTTTGTTATTGGTTTCTTTTTTTTATTATGAGGCTCCAAATCTCAAAGACATGTACATACCCAGTATTCTGTCTATCAGTGTTTCTCAATCACTTGGTCACGCTAGACTCTAGTGACTAACCAAGTGGTAACCCATCCACCCCAAGCTCTTTGATATTGCATTCCATTTCAAGTCATGCTCATTGACCACCCCCTCACCACCAAATATGGAGTCATCAATGAACATAAATAAATATTCCTGGGTCGGTTGAGAACCTCTGCTGTAAATAATTGAAACAAGGAAGGATTGTGGGGTGCAGCTGTCTTTGATAAAAGTCCTAAGTAGTGAACTGCAAGATGGAGGCTGCTAAGCAAGGTAGGGTCAGGGCTGGCTGTAAAAGAAAGAAATCCACACTGTCATGCCAGTGTAAAAAGGAAGGGCCTGTTGGAGTGGTATATCCTACTTAGAGACGGGGCACGTGTCTCGTGATTCTGTCAATAAAGGAATGACAACTTGGAACAGGTCAGTAGGTAGACGTAAGGTGGTCCAAACAAGTACATAGAGATGGGCATAATGAACAAGAGCAGCCACCAGAAGTACCTGGCCCTTTAAATGAGAGCTGCTTCTGTGGTGCAGGATTACCTGGAGCTAAACAAAGGGGGATATTGGAAAGAAGAAATCTTGAGGATTGCCCTGAAATGAACGTCTGTAGGGAGTGTGGTACGGGACCCGGACACAGACAGACGGACATCGTTTGCTCACCCAACACATTCATTTATTTACAAATATTTACAAATTAGTTCAGTGCACTACCCAGTGCCTCCAGCACCAGTCCCCCAAAGTCCAGGCCTCACAGTCACCAATGCCTTCCTTCTGGCCGCCTCCACTCCTCTCTCCAGCTCTGTCTTCTTCCATTCGACTCTCGCTAACGACTGGAGGGAGGCGGCCCCTTATATACGAACCCGGATGGGCTCCAGCTGCTTCCCAGCAATCCTCCGTGGACACACCCCCGTGTGGCAGAAGTGCCGGCTGCGCACCCAGAAGCCCTCCGGGTGTCCCCAGTCTTCTTCCCCCTAGCACTTCCTGGTGTGGCGGAAGTGCTGAGGTCCAGGGTTCTTCAGGCACTGTGTGCCCCCTGGCAGTGGCCACAGGCCCCTACAGGGTTGTGCTTCCAAGCCCTCTACCCGTGGCCCCCAAAACAACCAGGGTGGTTGCCCCCTCGTGGTCTGGAGGAGGCACAAGCCCTCCTCCGGTCCTCCTGGGCGTCCCGGGTGGGTACCACCCCCAGCCGCATGCCACAGGAGTTTAAAGGCTGCTCATGATGTGTGAAAGGACAGACAATTAACTGGCGGAAGGAAAAGAGGTGCGAATGAGGGGGAGATGTTCTGGTGGGGGTAAAAATCCCCATTTTAGAACTGCAGGCACTATATTAAATGTAAACTGACACTACAGGTCAAACATTTTAGAACACCTCAGTTTTTCTAGTTTTTCTTCAATTTCAATCAGCTGGAAAGCAATGAATGACTGACAATGGTGTAAAGGTAAACAGTAAGCTGCCAGATGTTGAAATTTAAAGTTTAGGGTTAGTAGTGAGAAGTCAAGCAAAGTGACCCCTTTTATTGGCTAACTAAAAATATTACAATATGCAAGCTTTCGAGGTCCATTCTGCAGGCTTGACTTCTCACTGCATCCATAATGACTAACATGGTACAACACTGTAGTACTAAGTTCAGGTTAGCAAAAACTGAAAAAAGAAAAGGAAAGTTCAGAACATTACAAATAGGCCACCTTCAGGGAACAACTAATAGGTTACAACCTGGTGTGCTGCTGCAATTAAATTGGAAAAATTCAAGTGTTGTCAAACCTCAGAGCAGCAGTGTAGGTTACATGTTTTTGCTCTGACTGACTGCAATGGCTTATAAAGGAATTCTTTGGGACTAGTTTATAGTACACCATGAAGTTTATGATGTTGTTCATTTGACACCATTCATTTATATTTTAAATCAGCACCTGGAGGTTTCAGGGTAGCCATGCATGAGTAAAAACTGCCTGCTTCAAGGGGCCTGTGGCCTTCTTGAGGGCTTCTTGAAGAAACCCTTAAAGACCTTGCAGTGCCTATAGCTGCACAATTGTGCTAGAGAGATTAAAACAAACGAGTGGTGTTTAATTTAAAAATCAATGAACTGAGGGCGGCTGAAGAACCCGAGACACTAAATGCCACTTAGTACAAAAGTCAGCTCTGCTGAGAACCAACCAAGCCTTGCAGAGCTGGGGATTTGGATTAAATCAAGCGTCCAAATATAAGCCCCTGTGTTTAAATGTAAAATGGGTGGAGGTGCCCACTAGAAGCCCTCCTCTGGTGATCTCATTAAAGTTGACTATTCTTCATGCAGTTCTTGCCAACTGCTATAAGAACAAGCTTTTGTTTTCTTCATTAGGGCACGCTAAGCCGTAATGTAGGCCTGAAGATTGGTAACTTATATTTTACACCATTTGACACCCACCCACAGCATGTTCCACTGTGGACAGAGATTTTCAGTTACTTTATGACATAACAGCAACTGCCAAACATTTCTGCCAACTCAACCTTTCAAGCTTGCAACTTGTGAAAAGGTTGCTAACTATGGTTTGCTGATGCCTTTACTCATGGTGGCTTACAAGAATGGATTAGAAATAGGAGAGAGACGGTGAAACGCTTGTGCATGCCTTCATCACTTCTCCTCTTGACTACTACTACTCACTCCATTTATCAGAATTTCACCATTGGTTTAATAAGGTTTATCTGATTTAATTTAATCTAATCTAATCTTTCTAATTTGCTGGACTTCCTGTTAAATTGCTCACTAGACTGCAGTAAATCTAGAATGAGGCAAACAAAATGCATCAGCTCTCTTCTTTGCCATTTGCACAGGCTGCCTTTTCACCACATTTCAAATAGAACATTTCCATGGGGGCAGCAAGGTGACGCAATGGTAGCGCTGCTGCCTTGCAGTAAGGAGACCTGGGTTCGTTTCCTGGGTCCTCCCTGCGTGGAGTGTGCATGTTCTCCCCGTGTCTGCGTGGGTTTCCTCCCACAGTCTAAATACATGCAGGTTAGGTGCATTGGTGATCCTAAATTGTCCCTAGTGTGTGCTTGGTGTGTGTGTGTGTGTGTGTGTGTGTGTGTGTGTGTGTGCCTTGTGGTGGGCTGGTGCCCTGCCCACGGTTTGTTGCTGCCTTGCACCTTGGCTGGGATTGGCTCCAGCTGACCCCCGTGACCCTGTGTCAGGATATAGTGGGTTGGAAGATGGAAATTACTTTTCCATGGTCTAGACCAGGGGTTTCCAGTTCCAGTCCTGGACGACCACAGTGGCTGCAGGGTTTTATTAAAACCCTTCTCTTAATTAGAGACCTGCTTTTGTTGTTAATTAACTTCTTTTGAATTCATTTTAATGGACTTATTTTTCTTCATCGTTCCTCTGAATTGCTTCATTTGTTTCCTTCAATGAAACCCAAACAGAAATGAAATGTGAAGTGAATGAGCCAACAGAAGACCAACTAAGTCAGGGCCTCAAACTCCAACCAATTTTACTCCAGCCAGCTGCTTAATTAGGCGCTGATTCTTTTTGTTAATTAAACTTGTTCTTTAACTCCATGGCTTGTTGCTGCTCTCATTGTACAATAGCAGACATTTCTGACATTGCTGATTTTCTCTTTCCTAAGAGTGCTGGTCAAATGTTTAGGGGAATTGAGCAGATCAACCTTCCTGAGACCTTCACCTTTCTTTATTTTCAGATATGGACACAGTTTGCTGGTCACATTTTGGCTCATTATTGTTTGGCAGCTAATTAAGGAAAAAGAAACGAGTAAGGGGCCAGAGTCTTTAAGAACAATTCAATTAAAATTAATTGAAAAGAAGTTAATTAGCAGCAAAAAAGGTCACTAATTAAGAAAAGGGTTAGACTGAAAACCTTCAGCCACTGTAGCCCTCCAGGACTGAAGCTGAGGACCCCTGGTCTAGCCCTTTGTCATAAAGTGCTGTTTCCACAATGGCAAAATGAGAATAAGGCTTCAAAAACAAGCATGGTAGCCAGCCAGAAATCTAAATGGCCTGCCCAGCAGAGGCTCACCCAACTCAGCCAGGCTCCTAATGTTACCTGCTGACTTCAGCTGGAACAGACCCAAAACTAGGGAGCTGGCAAAACAATTAGAAATATATCAAAAAGAAACACAAGAGGAGGGATTACTGGAACCTTCAGCTAGTATAAAAAGAGCAAATAGAAAATCTTCATGAAACATAAAAATACAAAGAAAAGCTCAACAGAACAAAAAAGAACCAAAGGAGTTACTTCAAAAGGCAATCCTGGGCAAACAATTCCCCGAAAACTAAGTCTGATAAGCAAAATACGTAACACAGAGAAAGAACAATCAAGCATCTTGAGCATGGAAAAGGCACTATATAAATAAAATGTATCATTATTATTAATCAGAAACCTGAAAATTAAAACATATGAAATAGCAATGCTCCTGAACCTCAGAGTAAACAAATGATATCCTGTCCCCGAGTCTAACTTATATAGTCAGCAGGAGGCTCAGAAGCAGTGACATCAGAGTGGCCCCGCCTCCTGGGGCTCCATCCACAAAGGACGAGGAACATTAGAACATTTTATGGGACAGTACACAACTACAAAATCATAGATGAAATCAAAAGAAATAGCATTAGGACAGGAAAAATAATAAATAAGAAAAATAACAATAACAAAATTAAAAATAAATGTACACCAGCCAGCCACAACATTAAAAATAGTGACCGCTGAAAAGAATAACATTGATTATCTCATTACAATGGTGCCTGCCAAGGGGTTAGGATTTAATAGGCACCAAGTAAACAGTCAGCTCTTGAGATGATGTGTTGTAAACAGGACAAATGGGCAAACGTAAGGATCTAAGTGACTTTGATATGGGCTATATTGTAATGGCCAGACAACTAGGTCAGAGCACCTACAAAATGGCAGGTCCTGTGGGGTATTTCCAGTGTGCAGTGGTTAGTAACTACAAAAAGTAGTCCAAGAAAGGACAACCATTGAACAAGCGACAGGGTTATGGGTTCCCAAGGCTAATTGATGTGCGTGTAGAGCAAAGGCTAGCCCATCTGGTCCAATCCCACAGAAGAGCTACTGTAGCACAGTAGCAGCACAGATGCAGAAAAATATAATCCTGGCCATGAGAAAATGGTGTCTCAAAACAAAGTGCATCACAGCCTGCTGCTTAGCCGCAGACTGGTCAGAGTGTCCATACTTACGCCTTTTCACTGCTGAAAGCAACTACAATGGTCATGTGAGCATTATAACTGGACCAGGAAGCAATTGAAGAAGGTGGACTGGTCTGATGAATCACATTTTCTTTAAGATCATATGGATGACCAGGGGCCTCATGCATAATGGCGTGCGTAGAATTCGCACTATAACATGACGTAAGCACAAAAGCCGAAATGTGCTTACGCACAGAAAATTTCCAGATGCAGGAATCTGTGCGTTTGCCAACTTCTGCATTCTTCCACTACATAAATCCGGTCAGCGTGAAAAGTAACGCTGCTGTCCCACCCCAACTCCTCCCAGAATTACGCCTCTTTGAATTTGCAAATCAATATAAATAGCCCTTAAGCTCAGCGTTCTGTGAAAAGACAATGGGAAAAGCACGGGGGAAAATATAAGAATTTCAGCGAATACCAAGTGGAGGCAAAGGAAAAACATACTATTTGTTGATTTAAACAATGGTATAATCAACAAAAGGAAGTTGATCGAGTGACATAGCGTGTCGGAGAAACTCGAAAGCTCAAGTTCACAAAGTCGCACAGTGCCAAAATAAAAAGGAAGTCAGATATCAAAGTCACCGTGAAAAGGCGAGTTGTAGCCCACCGTCTGAGTGTCATATGAAAGCTTATTAGGGTACACACAAAAAAAATAGACACACAGTGGGAAAAAAGCACGAAATGTCAACTTTAATCTCAAAATTTCCACTTTAATCATGTAGTTTATTTTGTCATTAAAGCAGAACATCATAAACTTTATCTTAAAATCATTTAATTTACTAGTTTCTCAAATCCGATCGTAACTAAAGTAGCATGTTAAATGCTTTGCTTTGTATTTGATGTTCTATGTGTGTGAATCACTGCATGCTTCCGTTCTTTCTCTTTCTCCGACATGACACAGAATCCATTACATTCGTGATATTATAGCTCTCTGAATAATTAAAATACTGAGATGTACACGTGATATCATTTTCATGATGATTGGAATAAAAGCATGTTATTAAACACGGGAGCACGATGGCGCAGTGATTGTTCATGTCTCACACAAGATGCTGCTGCGCCATGCGTGACCTTCGATGAAATAATTTATTGTAGCAGTACTGTCTCTTTCAAACGTACTAACCTCCAATTCATGGCCTTCCTTTTCTTTCTCCAAGTACCCAATCGCCACACAATCAGCTCTGTAATAGTCGTTAAGCCATCTGTAAGCTTACAATGACGATTCTTCAAAACTTTTAAGGAACATTGAAATATCTTCATAGTATGTGTTTAATTATTCTATCTGGCTATCCTTCCAGTGTCGCGCCAGCCTCCGTAAATATACAGCGCGAGGCAGGAACAATATCTGAACTTGCTAGTGCTGCGGCACCGTGTCCTCACATGTTTAATTATTAACAATACAGATTATTTAAATGATGATGTATAATATAATCAACATATTCTGCTGCATTTCATCTTAAAAAGGATATCGTCATCATATGTAAATACGCGCTTTATAAAGTGGCGCAGGTTGTGAAATATTATAACTGTAGTGCAAGTTTACAGTGGGGTAATTGTACTAATAAGTCCAGACAGTTCTACAAGTAGCAATTGATTGAGTGCGTTTATAGTTCTTGGGATGAAACTGTTTCTGAACTGCGAGGTCCGTACAGGAAAGGCTTTGAAACATTTTGCCGTGGCTGAAGCAGCGTGTCCTTGATGCTGTATCCCGATAATTCTCTTTCCAATCAGCTGCTGCTGTGATTCCCCACTCAGATACAGTGATAAAAATACTCTGTGTGGTGCAGTGAGTGTAATATGGAAAAAGATGATCTGCTGTGGCAACTCCTAACAGGAGCAGCTGAAAGAAGAAAAAAAAGAAGAAGGTGCAGTGAGAGTAACAACGCTAAAGCAGTTATGCAGTGTATTTATACAGCCACCACAGGATAAGAAAGGATAACCACACAGGAACAGTAGCACTGCTTTGACGCTGGGTGCTGCCAGTCTGCAAAACCGAGCGGAGAACTGGCATATGGACACGATGGAGACCAGCACAGTATTAGGCAGATGGTTTTCATTTTGTGGCTAATATGTGTAAATAACCAAGCTGATACCTGCCATGTCACGGTTGCCTTCATCATTGGTTATTCCTCCATGGGTTCCCTAGGTCCTCTAGTACTGTGATCCTAACAGTCTTGCAGACCTAACATTCTTCTTGGAGTGAGAGGTCAATCAGTGTCATTGCACCCCACATCAGAAAGTCTTTACCTCAACATCAGCATGACCGCTCTTCAGTTTCTCCTTTTAAAACTAATTAAGGGGTCATGGATTCATTTGACTTCTTCTTCTTCTTTCGGCTGATCCATTAAGGGTTGCCACAGCGGATCATCTTCTTCCATATCTTTCTGTCTTCTGCATCTTGTTCTGTTACACCCATCACCTGCATGTCCTCTCTCATCATATCCATAAACCTTCTCTTAGGCCTTCCTATTTTTCTATTGCCTGGCAGCTCTATCCTTAGCATCCTTCTCCCAATATACCCAGCATCTCTCCTCTGCACATATCCAAACCAACACAATCTTGCCTCTCTGAGTTTGTCTCCCAACCGTCCAACTTGAGCAGACCCTCTAATATACTGATTTCTAATCCTGTCCATCCTCATCACAACCAATGCAAACCTTAGCATCTTTAACTCTGCTACCTCTAGCTCTGTCTCCTGCTTTCTGGTCAGTGCCACCGTCTCCAACCCATATAACATAGCTGGTCTCACTACCATCCTGCAGCCCTTCCCTTTCACTCTTACTGATATCCGTCTGTTACAAATCACTCCTGACACTCTTCTCCACCCACTCCACCCAGCCTGCACTCTCTTCTTCACCTCTCTTCCACAATCCCCATTACTCTGTACTGCTGATGCTAAGTATTTAAACTTCGTCACCTTCACCAACTCTACTCCCTCCATCCTCACCATTCCACTGACCTCCCTCTCATTTACACACATGTATTCTGTCTTGTTCCTACTGACCTCTCCTCTCTAGAGCATATCTCCACCTCTCTCAACTTGCTCCCTACTTTCTCTACAGATCACAATGTCATCAGCAAATATCATAGTTCACGGGGACTCCTGTCTAATCTCATCTGTCCACCTGTCCATCACCATTGCAAATAAGAAAGGCCTCTGAGCCGATCCCTGATGTAATAACACCTCCGTCACTCCTACCGCAGACCTCACCACTGTCACACTTCCCTCGTACATATCCTGTAACACTCTTATGTACTTCTCTGCCACTCCCGACTTCCTCATACAATACCACAACTCCTCTCGAGGCACCCTGTCACATGCTTTCTCCAGGTCCACAAAGACGCAATGCAACTCCCTCTGGCCTTTTCTAAACTTCTCAGTCAACATCCTCAGAGCAAACATTGCATCAGTGTTGCTCTTTCTTCGCATGAAACCATACTGTTGCACACTAATCATCACCTCACTCAAACAAATTAATTTGACTAAGGGTCAAAAATAACCCTTTATATACCCAAGGTGAGCCAGAATATATCAATAAATAACTGCACATTTGATTTACAAGCAAGTGACACAGGTACCTCATATCACAATCATACAGTATGTCCTGCCTGACATTCTTTGATTCAGCCTTGGAATTCCAGACTGGACTTGTTTTCTCTGAGTTGCCTTTTTAGGTCTCCTCTTTTTGCCTTTTTTCTTGCTTTACCTGTTTGTTCTGTCCTTTTGATTATTTAAATAAATTCTTTCATAGCATAACTTTCTTTTTTCTGTTGTCCTTTAAGCCAGAGTTTTCGGATACCCTTGTTTTTGTCATAGTAAGGGTCCTAGTGTGACCCTGTTTTCCCTTTCTGGCTCTTTACTATGTAGGCCTGAACAGAATACCCCAAATCCCCTCTATAGCCCTTGTATGTTTACTCATACCAGCCTGATCACTGTCAGGGTTGACTGCTACTGTAGTTAAATATGTCCCTTTTCTGTTATAGCTATAGCACCAAGCACTTTGATAATAGACAGGAGAGAAAGTTGCACTTTTTATTCATGTGTATATTAACTTAAGATTCTGAATTCTGCCCAAAATATAAGCAGAGTAAAAATGAGTGTGACAATTCTATCAATACAACCTGAATAATAATCAGTTTATCTTGTTTAGGCTACCACTGGCTCCCACTGGCTCCCAGTTAAGTTTACGGTAGATTTTAAAATCCTCCTTTTAACATTTAAAGCCTTAAATGACCAAGGTCTGACTTACTTATCTGTACTCATCATGATTTACAAACCTGAGCGCACATTAATATCTCAAGATGCCGGTCTGCTTATGATTATAAGGATTAATAAAATAACAGTGGGAGATCTAGTTTTTAGTTACAGGGCCCCTAAACTGTGAAATGGTCTGCCTGCTACTATAAAAGATGCCCCTTCGGTCTCAGCTTTCAAATCCCGGCTGAAGACTCACTACTTCAGTTGAGCACACCCTGACTAGAGCTGCTGATTAACTGTACAGACTGCACCTCTGTTTTTAGTCATTAGCACTAAAACATAAGTAATATGATTGTTAGAATTTGTTACTAACCTTTACCTATTCTGTTTCTTTTCTTGGTACTCACATATGGCACTTGGTGCCACTGCCCTTCTGCCAAGATGTTTTGCCTGCCTGAGGTAAAGTCATCTCTGATAAAGGATCGCAGGAATCATTGGGTAGAGGGATCCTTTCTTGACACTGGCTGACCCAGTGCTGACTCAGCTGTGAAATGGCCAATAGTGGGAGGCAGCTTGATGGCCGAGGTCTCCAGGACTCTGAACAAATCAAAATCATGTTATGTGATATCATCTACTGTTGAATTCTCCTCTGTACTTGTAGTATTTTTATTGCACCATTGTATTGTATTGAGGATTACTTGTGTTCTGTTCTGTGTATTGTGTTGTATTTACCCCCCTTTTTTTGACACCCACTGCATGCCCAACCTACCTGGAACGGGGTCTCTCTTTCAAATGCCTTTTTCCAAGATTTCTTCCATTTTTTTTACCCTACAAGGGTTTTTTTGGGGGAGTTTTTCTTTGTCTTCTTAGAGAGTCAAGGCTGGGGGGCTGTCAAAAGGCAGGGTCTGTTAAAGCCTATTGCGGCCCTCCTTTTGTGATTTTGGGCGATACAAAAATAAATTGCATTGTATTGTATTGTATTGTACCAGGTGGCTCTCTGTCTTAGTCTGTTGATTGGTCTCTGGTCTAATGTGGTCTGGCATAGCCCTTGTTGTGGAAAAAACATTTCCTCTGTTTTTAAAGAAGTCATTCATGGAGACCAGATGAAAATGTGGAACAAATCTTCATTTGCACAAATGTCTCAGTGCATGGAGTAAGAAATCAATAATACGATTCACTTGCTTTTATGCTTTTCTACTACCATTACCTCATCTAATACAGCATGTCATTTGACTCTTAATACACATAGCTTTATTATTTCATCCAATAATCTAGTGCCACCAGTATTTTGTGACTCGACTCTCCCATTTACCTGAATGTTGCTTTTCTAATAGGGGTGATTCCAGGATTGTATACTATTGATCTTAGCAGCGCTTCATAGGAGGAGTGTTTGGGCTTTCTCTCTAGTTTATCTTCACTTTCTAGAGGGTTGTGTGTTACTCTTTTACCAGAAAATCAGGCTGCTGCTTTCTCTAAGGTGAGGCCGACTTCACGTGCTCAAGCTTTTAGCCGATGGGGTCAAAAGGAGGTCAAACATTTCCCAGAGACTCGAATCAAGCAGGCTCAGCTCCAGTTCCATTCCTCGATAGACTAAACTGCTTGTCGTTTTTTTCACAGGCACATATATTCTGCCAGGCTGTCTTCCTGGAAGGGAAAAGGATGCTTATGCATCAAAACTTGTTCCCCCTTCCAGATGCTCAAATTTAACCTGAAAAATGAAATAGATGATTCTGATGTCACAGAAAGAATATCAGAACAAGAGCTTTGCACTCAGCTTGGGTGCAGGTTATATAGTAAAGTAGTGCTGTGCAATCAGTTACAAAGAAGACTGATGAAGAGGAGAGTTTCATCAGCTTTTTGGTGTTGTTGCAAGCAACCCACTTTTTCCCATGTAAGCGTTTTCATGACACACTTTTGGGACATTCCCCTTTGGTGATTTGAGTGTGATATTTAAACTGGGTCCTCTTTTGCTGATTCTAATGTGATCATCAGAATGGGAATGGGGGTCATCCTTGGTGAATCAAGCATGATCGTCAGAGCAATGACCTTCTATGCAACCCACTTTGCTACCCACCACAACCCATATTCATTATAAACAATAGCAACTTGTGATGCACTGGTGGCAGCCCAGGAACAATGACTAAGAGGCTGAGAAACACTGAGACAGAACCTTCAACACCCTTACCACAAATTACACTGCCTAGCGCAGCACTTAAAAAGTTCTTATCTGATCTAGTGGGGTCATAAATATAGCCGAGCGACAAATGATGCATCTAGCTGCCCCTTAAACATTTTAAACAAATTATTTTTGAAATAAAAGTTTTACAGTCTATATTCTAAATTTTACTCTCCATTTCACTCTCTCCCTTGAAGAGCATTTTTGAGCATTTTAGGTGTTTTGTGCTTTTAAAGCTTGAGCCTATTTTGAGTCCTGTTCACCCCTTTCATCAGTTTTGTGTTGCTGTATCATAACATTCACCACCCTTTGTAATGCACGGACATGAGCTGGTGCCCGTTGTGATTTTGATTTCTTTCTCTACATAATATTTTGATTTCTGCTTATGAATTATTTTAGTTAATTTCTCTGGCATTTTGAATAATGATATTGTCACTCTTGGATAGATTTCTCTAGTGTCACTGTTATTGTGTGTGGTTGTCAAGTGGCAGCAGCAATGCTGTTTGCAGCAAAAATGTCTGTTGCTAACCATGTATTTGGACATTGTCATGACATTTGATACGATCACACTGTCTTATTTAAGATAACAGCACAGTGCTGTCAATAATGAACCTTTACTTCTAGCATAGGAGAAAGCTGTAAGCATTATTATATTTGATAGGCTGTAGTCGTGAGCAGCACTAGGGCACCATAAGGAGCAAGCCTGTCTCTTTGTCTTTTAATTTTGTACACCTCAGACTGTAAATATAACAGCAGCTCATGTCATTGTCAGAAATTCTCAGATGATTCCGCACTTACGGGATGTATTAATGAAGGGGTGAGACAGGGGAGAGGAGTCAGGTGGAGAACTTTGTTCTTTTGGTGAAAAGAGATTTGTCTGAAACTTAACATCAGCAAAAGCAAGGAAGTGGTCTTTGACTTTCACCCCACCAAAGGGCCTCTGTGTCTGGTTACTGTTCAAGGAGTGGATGTAGAGGAGGTGCATTGCTACAAGTACTTGGGGGTCCATATCAATGGCAGTCTGGACTGGTCTTACAGCATGGAGGAACTATAAAAGAAATGGCAGAGCAGAGGAGGCTACATTCCTTTAATGGGGCAAGTGACATCCTTCACATTTTCTACAATTCTGCGATGGCCAGTGCATGAGGCGTGCTGGACTGGTAACATCACTTTAGCAGAGGCCAACCAAATCAACAAGCTAATCAAAGTGGCAGGCTCAGTTATGGAAGCCCCGAATAAGTGTAAGTGCCAGTTTCCAATTGTACACTTGTGTACTGTAAGTGCCATAGCAGATGGACTGGAGTCTTGCCAAGGATGAAAGGTGATCTCTTGCCCAGGTGGGATGCCATAATGAAAGAAAATGGATAGTTCGACATTCTGGCTGGGTTGGGTTTTGATACTGTATATTTCCCAGTTGGGGAGCTATAGCAGAAAGATGAAAGAGGTCTGCATCCTTGGGTTATATAGTTCCCTGAAACATTGGGTGGCAGAATTCCACTGGTGGAACTCCCATTTTTACACCTGCAAAGCATGGTGGGAATTGTAGTCAGGATGGTTAGCACTGTTGGGGTACTTGGGTGCTGCCATTGAGAGCTGCAGGGGAGAACTGTTTCCACTTTGTGGGGCTTCCGCTTGACACTGACGTGCTTTCAGTGTGCAATCTTGTGGCACCGGAAGCACTCCCAGGTCTGGCATAAAAGAAGCCACCTTGTCTTCATCATGAAGTCAGAGTCATGACGGAGAGGACCATGTTGAAGTGAAAAGAGACAGAAAGGAGCTGATTTATTACGTATTGTGTGAGCTGACGAAGAAGACTGTTAAGGTATTGTTATAAATTAAAAAAAATAAAATAAATAAAACTTTATTATAACTTGGAACTGTGTTTGTAGCAATTACTGTATGTCTGGTGTTTGCAGCTCACTTATGCCCCCTAGAGTCCATGACATGTACAATCACTTGATGGATACTCAGGATAAGCTACCTCAGGAATTGTCTTTCCTGGTCAGAATAAATGGTATGGAAGATTCATTTTTTTGGAGGATGAGGTACATATTTATAAGGCTTATATGGCTGACCTTTTGGAGAGATACACTCTTAGAGTTGCTGATGCCCATATGTGGGCAAAGCTGACCATCATTGCTACAGCACGGTCTTCAGTCTACACAGGGTAGATGCCTCTGGTCGATACTCAAGTCAGGTCCCCTGCTTTTGCCACCACTTCAACCCTTTCATGAGGATGCCATCATAGGGTGGCCATTTGGTTATGTAGGGGTGGGGGAGATTAAATGCAAACTTAATCTAAACCTTTATTTTTACTGACTTTTTTAGTGGGTGAGCAAATGACCTTTTAGGCAGGCACTAAACCACCCCTCACCCACCTTCAGCCTTAATAATATTCAGTCTCCATTCTTTTCATTCCATCTCTAAATGATGGATATTAATCCAGTATGAGGTTTAGGGGGTAGAATTGATCCTGATGGGAGTGCCAGTTTATCACAGGGTACATTCAGATATGCACCCAAAAGTCAATATGAGACCTGCATGTTCCCCTAACCTGCCCATCTTTAGGAGGTGGAAAAAAAACTAAAGTATCTTCAGTAAAAGCTATCAAGATTTGAAGCTGTGACATGACCACCATGTGAACTACCATTCAAGTATTAGGACATTGTAAGTTAGACAGGAACAAGCACTGGACAGGGCACAAG
Organism: Polypterus senegalus; assembly: GCF_016835505.1. NCBI lineage: Eukaryota > Metazoa > Chordata > Cladistia > Polypteriformes > Polypteridae > Polypterus > Polypterus senegalus. Next base: position 169,070,041 of record NC_053162.1, read on the forward strand.
TCCTCATGGGGCATGTTCATGCACAAACCCACGTTAGCTTGCAAGGATTATTTACAGATGACAGTAAACCTAGCAGATTTGAATGTGAAAACATAAGAAGAACATGCAAACTGCACATAGACAGTGGCTGGGCTGGGACTCAATATAGGCCACTGTGCCAAGTTTCATCAATGTACTAAGGTGGCAGGGACAAGTGTCCATCCTAACAGAGTCAGGAGCCAGTCAAGAAGGAAAAATAGACAAGTCTATTGTGGGGCATGCTCAAGCACACACATATATTAACTCATGTGGATATCTGTAACCCTAGAAGATATTATATCTTAAACATATTTGGGAAAAAAATCACAATAGATGGAAAAATAATATACTGAAAAAAATGCATTTGATGCTCTGCTTCCATTGTACAATATACAGATAGAGCTGCTACAGGGCAGCATGCACAAAGCTGGAGGTATCTTTCTCTGACTGCATCAGGATACTCCTGACTCGGGCTATAAGGTAAAAGTGAGGATTTGATGCATAGCTTTCAGGGTTGAATTAGCAGCTCGATGAGGAAAGAAAAAGATCTGAAGGTGATAGGGGTGACATAAAGAACTGTTAATTAAAGAAAGAGAGCCATGGGACAACCGGAATGATGTAGTAGTGGAGTGGATCACCGGTATTCTGTGGATTTGTTATTTTGGTGGTGGTCCTATGAACAAGATGGTGGAGAAGGGTTCAAGAAGCAGCTCTCAGGCGCATCTTAACTGGATTGGATTAGATTAGATTAGCTAAACATGGGAAAATTCAGATACATACAGCAGCACACACATAAAAAACAAGGATTCATACTAACAGGACAAATAATATAGTCAATCAATCAATCGAAAAAAAATATATATATATATATATATATATATATGGTACAGATATTTCAAAATGATTATAAAGAATATGTTTGGAGGAAGAATTGAATTGCTTGATAGAAGTGGGCACAAAAGACTTCTTAGCACACTGTGGTGGAATAAGCCAATGGCTAAAAGTGCTCCAAGACAGCGCCTCCTGATGTGGATGGAGGGGATTTTTCATGATGGCATCCAGTTTTGCCATCATCCTCTTTTCCACAACAGCTTCCAGTGTGTCCAGGGTTTGTCCTGTGAAGGTGCAGGCTTTCCTGAGAAGTTTATTCAGGTATTGTGCATCTTTAGAGCTCACATTGCTTCTCCAGGAGACTGCAGCATAGGACACCATTGACTGGACTGATAGAACATTTCTAGCCACCTGCTACACACATTTAAAGACCTGAGTCTCCTCAGCAAGTGCAGTCTGCTCTGGACCTTCCTGTACAGCACCACTGTGGTGTCAGACCAGCCCAGTTTGTTACTTTCTTGTATATACAGCCAAGAGAATGTATAGGAATTGTAAAAAAATTGAACCTCGAGATTTTGATGAATTTTGACGATTTAGACCTTCCCGAGTCTGAAAATACCATTTTTTAAATTTTGTCTGTCTGTGTGAGTGTCTGTAAGTAAACATGATAACTTGAAAACACTTTGAGTGGGCCAATGAGATTCAGTACACCTGCTTTACATCAAAATAAGGAACCCTATCAACTTTTGGGCCACTTCCGACAACTGGAAGTGGTACTTTAACTGAATTCATTCATGAGTTTTCAAGCTTTCAATGCACCTCCGGCCCCTTCTTTAGGCAATCTGTAATAATACAGTACTGTAATGGACCCCTAACAACTGAGATGTCTTCACTGCTGCGCGTTGTGACCACTGATCTTGACACTGACGCTTATTTTTACTTTCTGTTTTGGAGGCAGGGCCAAAAAGTTTAAAAGCATTTGTCTGACAAAAGTTTTGTGCAAGCTGCAACTAGCAAATGCATTTGGGTGGAGGAAGGAGGTTCTGTTTCATGTTGTGTCATGATATGTTTTAGCTTTGTTTTTATATTCTTTTTAATCCATAGCCCACTTGGCTGTATGGAAAGGTGATCTGGATTGTCCGCTGTTTGCCTGATATTTATCTTTTCTTTTTTTTTTTTTTTTGTATTATAGAGATCTGCCTACTTGTAAATAATTATTTTAAGCAGGCATTAGGGTCAACTCACTGCTATATTTAAGTCTTTTTTTTTTTTGTGGTTTACCATCTGTCCAATAGAATATCTGCACTGGCACCACTGTGCCATGCCATAAAACTTTGCTACGTATATGGGTTATAACTTAAGAAACAAACAAATATCAGACGTCGAAGTTTTGATCCCCCACCCCCTTTAATTTATTGCACACAAGGAGTATTTGTTTCCGCCTTTATTCATTTCAAGGCGCTGCACGGTAAGGAGTTCCGCTCTTCTCTCTTACTGTCTTTCTCTACTGCTATGCATTTTGCGATTCTTTTGTGAAGAACTCGCCGTATCAAGAGTTGTTAGGGAAAGATCAGGAGAGAAGCGGGAAGCGTTATTTGGGCGAGCCGTCGGACGAAAAACATCGTCATAGCTAAGGCGAGCGGCTGCCGAGGGTGGTGACAGTATTCACAATTTGGGGGGTCTGCAGGGCCTTAGTAGTTACTGGATAGAGTGGGTGAGATGGGAAGCCGTGCGATTCTGATTTTCGACGAAATTTTGCCCCGATATTGTTTGTTTTTTTCCCTCCTCTTATCTTTTAATGTTTCGTTTTAGAGCACGTTTTACTCTTTTGTTGAGCAGAGGATCATCCTGGGGTGTCGCCGCGGCACACGTCGCTCCCGTTTCTTTAATCATTAAAGTTTATGACTCTAAACGAGCGGGAGACGAGTGAAGTCTGACATCCGATTATCTAATAATAATAATAATAATAATAATAATAAACAAAAACACTAAAGTTTGGAGCTGGGAAGAAAATCTCAGACATTCTAAACTGGCCCCGTATGCGTGAGTAAGAGTAACAGCTGTTAAAACCCATTTGTTTAAACATTAACGTTCAAGAATCCAAACGAGCGGGAGACGGGTGGAAGTGTGGCATCCAATAATAATAATAATAATAATAATAATAATAATAATAATAATAATAATAATAACAAAACAAGAAAACGAAGTTTGGAGCTGGGAAAGACACCCTAAATACTTTAAACTGGCCCCGTATGTGTGCGCATGAGTTAAAGCAACAGCTGCAGAAATCGCCCCCATTTCTTTAATCATTCTCGTTCAAGGCTCTGTCGGATCGAGCGGGAGATAATAAATCATAACAATAACAAGGAAAAGCAAGTAAATAGAAAATTTGGAACTGTGGAGATAATTCCAAACCCTCAAAACTGAGTCAGTGTACATAATGAGTTAATGTGTCTTGTGATGGTCTCGCAGACCGTCTGATTTCTTGTCGTGCCCAGGTTAGCTTCAGATTCTATTGCTCTAAAGTGGACTAAGATAGTTTTAAAGTGGATGAATAATGTTAAAAAAAACTGGGGTGGCCCACATTCCTGGCTCCAGAAAAAAATGTAAGGGGTGGTGTCTGAAATACTAATGAGGGTTTGGTATGATAAAGCCTCAACAATTAACATGATTGTTGGGGGGGATTGGGTTAGCATGGCTGGATAGCCCCATGGAGCTGCGCACGGTGTGGCACAGCAGTTGCTGCTGATGCCTCACAGCTCCAGTGTCCAGGATTTAAATTCTTTGGCCAGCTGCAGTATGTGTGGAGACTGCACATCCTGTCCACCGCCACCCAGCTTTTTTTTTCCGGTACTCTGATTTATTTTTATCGACAGACACTAACGTGGCCTGGTATTAGAGAGGGCGAGTTTGTGTCTGTGAACTGGCCTCCATCTTGCGTTGTCAGATTCTGCTCCGGTACACACAAAGCAGAACGGAAATAAGATGATCAGATAATGGACATGGTAGATAATAATTATAATTATCAGTGTTGCATATCATTATTTTAACAACAAATGGCAAACAAAACATTACTAGTAATTATAACTACTGTATATGAAGCACATGAAGAGCACAATTAGGAAAAAAATACACAAATAGCAAAAATGAGGATATTTGTTATTATTCTAAAAATGTGAATGATTACATCATTTCTACAGTTTCAATCCCACTTCTGCAGCTTCTAAAAGCCCCCTAATAAGCTTATAGTGTAATTATCAGTGCTAATTAAAGAAAATGCGTTATTATTATGAGGGATGTTCAAAAGGTTTCCGCAAGTTTTTAACTCAGTTTATTAAGAATTTCAAAAACAAACGGCCTCACTTTTCTACATAGTCACATCGTTTGCGATGAAATTTTCTCAGGGTCGTACCAACTTTTTAATGTCCAATTACTCCTCCATAACATCACAGTTTCCAACGAAAATATAAAAGTGCGGAAACATTTTGAATGCCCCTCGTATTAGTAATTTTAATGTTGCACGTACAGTACACTGCAGTGCGCTGGCGCTTTACCCAGGGTTTGTTTCCTGCCTTGCGCCCTGTGTTGGCTTGGATTGACTCCAGCAGACCCCCGTGACCCTGTAGTTAGGATATAGTGGGTTGGATGATGGATGGATGGATGTACGGTACACTCTTAAAAATAAAGGTGCCAGAGTGGTTCTTCAGGACAATGCCATATTTTTGATTCGCAGAAGAACCATCGACATGAAGGTTCCAGAAAGAAACTTTATTTATTCATAAGCTGTAATAGGCTCCATAGGAAACTCTTGAATAGATGATAACAGATTTGTGAAATGGGCTCCTGATTTTAAAAGGACTCTCGCTGCATACACGAACACAAGGCTAAGCTCAGGTTTTTTGATCTGTTACTATCCTGCTGTACGCCTACTGTACATTCAAGACTTCTGTTTTTTTTTCAAAGCCCAAATCTTTTCAAAGCCCAAAGAACCAGTTTCATATAGACACCTTCAGAAAATGAAATGGTTCTTTGTCAAGTAAAGGTTCAACAATTAGACACACGACCTATAGGATGCCATTACAGAAGCATTATTTGTAATATTGTGCTATGAAATTCATATCAGGAGTATTGCTATCTTACCTCAGTACTGCTGCATGCAAATGTTGTTTTTGTTCCTTTTCATCCATTTACCAGTCTTCTCCCAGGTATTTCTTCTAGGAATTGTCCATTTAGTTGTTGCTTCACTCTAAAAAAATAATGCTAAATTTACAGTAAAGTACTGGCAGCTGTGCTTGTCAGAATTTTACCATAAAAAAGAAGGTGACAATATTTTTAGGTGTGCGGTATAACTTTGTAGTAAATAACTGTTTTTTCTTTACAACCCATTTCAATAGAAGTGAACATATAACCTGAAATTCACGCGCTGAAATAAATATGCCAATCAATAAACCCTTCGAAAATATTGTCAGGATAAAACACCAATACACAGTTTGCATCAGTAAAGTAACAACAACTAACTGCAAACATGTATCATTTAACTACATTAAGTGAAAAGAATTCAATGTTTAACGATATTATAGCACATTGTCTGGTGGAGAAGTAAAGTTTGCTTTTGTGGTGTGGTGTCCTACAGGTGTGCCAGCTTATCGAATACAACCCACCATAAATCAGGGGTCTTTGGGTGTGGGCACATTCAATAGCAGTTTATGTGAATTTGACTATCAAACAGCAGGCCAAAGGGCAATGTGGAAGGTGGATAAAACAGAGCAACCAACAGGGAAAAAAATGAAGGTTTTATCACACTACTGTGCTTATTGTACATGACTGGCACGTTACAATCATACTAATTATGACACCAAGGTCCATACTAACAAAGAGACTTTGGTTGTTCAGGTGGGACTTTAAAGGTGCTGCTACAGGAGCCATTGTGCACACCGGGTCTGCCTTTCCCAAATGGCCTGCTCTCCCACCAGCACACACACAGGAGGGGGAATTGACAGCCATGACCATGACAAGAGCCAGCCATACACAACAAGTGATTTGATGCAGCAAAAAGAACAAAAAAAAAAAAAAAATTGATCAATTCTTTTTTTTTTTTTGCAGATGCGAGGATTTCGGCTGACGTTGACCCTGGTGGTTATCTTTGACTTCTGCTGGGAGTCCAATGCAGGTAAGTTGAGACACAAACTGGGGAGCCATGTTTTAAAGTTTGAAGTGAAATTTGATTGCTTTGTAAAACCTGCTGAAATCGATTTGCTTTACAAGTGCTAAACATTTATATGAAATTCTGCATTATGAATTTGTTATTTGTTTCCATCATTTTGTGATTGCTGTATTTTACAATACGTTATGCAGCATTTTCAGCTATGCTCTAATTCTGGCATGCTGTAGGAGAGGTTTCATGCCTTCCAACACTTTGACTTGGATTAAGTGGGTTTAAGAATGTTATGTTATGTTCCAGAGGGGCTTAAAGTGGAGAAGGACAAACAAACTGTGATTGCATTCACTACACTGTTGGCACGCAGACTTATTCTGATAAACTGGAAGAACCCAAACTCTCCTCTTTTAAGTCAGTGGGAAACCGATGTGTTATATTATTTGAAGTTGGAAAAAATCAAATACTCAGTTAGAGGATCTGTGCAGACTTTTTTCAAAACATGGCAGGATCTAATCAGTAATATTTTAAAAATAAGTTTATAAAGCACAGAGAATTTATTAATTTAGGTATGTTTACAAGCCTTAAATTTTACACCGTTTGGCTTGCTGTCTCTCTCAGGGGTGGGGATCGATCTGTTCTTAACATAATTCTTTTTTTTTGTAAAAACTTGATTGCTATGTATGGATTGTAATAAAATTAATAAAACAAAAAAACAAAAAAAGAATGTTATGATTTATTCTTATTTCTTAATTGAAGTTGTTATTTTTCATATTGAGTAAAAGAAATACAAGTAAGAAATAAACAATTGCAATTAACTTTAAAGGAACAATAAGTACAACAGAGAAGTCTCACATCTGGTGCCTTCCACTTACCCCATCCAGGCTGGTCAGGAAGCTGGCAAAACTGAGTAAAAATAAATATGATGCCAGGACTTCCATGAGAGAAGACCATATTCTAGTTATCAAGTCAGAAATAAAAGGGGGTTCTGTACACCACCAACTGCCCTCCTTCTTAACTTCAAGCACCCATTTTTTATTATATTTATATATTATATATATATATATATTATACAAGGATCGGTGCACTGCTATAACGATAACGTGCAGTGAATACACTTGACTTGAGCATTCCTAGTTTTCACACTCTTTCTCTGTCTCTGTTTAGCATTCGTTTGCTCAGAGGTTGATGTACTTGCCACTTCCTGAGCAGATCTTCTTTTCTCCACCCTAGCGGCCCGCTTCTTCTCTTCTTTCGTGGGCATCTTTTTGCATTAAAACTGATAAAGTCAGTGTTCGTGTTGCAATTACTTGGTACACTTTCCTTAATTTTTCACTTAAGCTGGCACTTAAGTCTTCAAACTGCCTCGAGAAAGATATGAAGAGGTAGGGAAAGTGACGGCAAAGGTGGTAGGGATGAGAACGGCACCCGTATGGCGCCCTGCTGGCCACTGCCAATAGTTGATTTTACAATAAAATAAAATTAAAAGAGGAATAACCTTGGAGGTCAATCATCACCCGAAAGCAGATAGCAGACGTCACGTAGTATATGTGTACCCAATTTCAGGTCAATAGTTCAAAAGGTTTACGAGCTACAGGTGATTTAAAATCCTGGTCAGATAAACGAACAGCCATTGTAGCATCCATCCATCCATCCATTTTCTAACCCGCTGAATCCGAATACAGGGTCACGGGGGTCTGCTGGAGCCAATCCCCAGCCAACACAGAGCACAAGGCAGGAACCAATCCTGGGCAGGGTGCCAACCCACCGCAGGACACACACAAACACACCCACACACCAAGCACACACTATGGCCAATTTGCAACCGCCAATCCACCTAACCGGCATGTCTTTGGACTGTGGGAGGAAACCGGAGCGCCCGGAGGAAATCCACGCAGACACAGGGAGAACATGCAAACTCCACGCAGGGAGTGAACCCGGGTCTCCTAACTGCGAGGCAGCAGCGCTAGCCAAGGTAGCATATTATATATAAAAAATATTATATACTGTATATGTTACATTTATATTTTTGTTATATATTTTGACACCCACCTGGAAAGAGGTCCCTCGTTGAACTGCCTTTCCCAAGGTTTCTTACATTTTTCCCTACGTTTTTTTTTTTTTTGGAGTTTTTCTTTGTCTTCTTAGAGAGTCAAGGCTGGGGGGCTGTCAAGAGGCAGGTCCAGTTAAAGCCCATTGTGGCACTTCTTGTGTGATTTTGGGTTATACAAAAATAAATTGTATTGCATTGTATTGTATTACAGGCCAGATAAACAATTATTCTTAATGCAGCGAGCTTAAGGACTATCAGGTTGTAAAATAAAGACTTAAAGAAACTTTATGTAAGCCAGTTGGGGGGGTCTCCCAGTGAGATGTCACTACTAAGTTATGGTATCTGAGGCGGAGAGCTTCATTCTTTAATGCTCCAGACTGGTGCAATGTGAGTGTGGTTGTTTATCTGAGTGGGCTTTGTAGGGACTGGTGTAGTATCCAAGGGTTGGTTTTCTGCACTGCACCTGGTGTTGCCCCACAATGACTCTGAAGTGCAATAAGTGGATTTCAGAAAGTGAGGTGATGTCATGTCAGTCCTTAATTTGCTGTCCTTCTTTTCACTCATATTTCATTTTTGGACAGGGTGGCATTTGGATATTTTACATTTGTGAGAAATGTAGAAAGATATGTGTTTTTGCTATATCTCAAAATACTTAAAAGTCTCTTTTTAATAGTACTAGGGGGCTTTGCCCCTTGCTCGCTTCACTTGCCAATCCCCAGGCGGGCACTAATTGCTAGCCTCTTTGTGGTTCTGCCTCTCGCGGATGCGGATGTACAATTTAAACAGATTGTTATTTTTACAGGAATTATTACATATGCATAATATAACAAACTATTTTACATTTCAGCGAATAATTCACCATATTAAAAAATAGTAAAATGTAATCATTTGAAAGTAAATTATGTTTCATGTTTCATTAGAGTTATTTGTTGTGTAATACAATTTTGTTCTGTTTGGCTTTGAAATTAACACACAAAAACTTTTTAAAGTTACACTTTTACTGTAAAGCTTCAGTAAAAACAATTTTTTAAATGAACTTTTCTTCAATTTCGCATTGAATTTTGATTCTGTGTTTGGACTTTCATTGTGACAACGCAACATATAACTGCTCATGATTGAATTTTGTTTCTTTCTCTATAGTAAATAAAATGACTTTTTCGAATGTTTGTCTCTGAGATTTGTTAATTGTCTTTGCAAAAGCTATTCTAACAGGAAACTGTTAACGTTTTAATATAAATGGCATATCAAGATTTCCTTTGTTGTCTAATGTTATCCCCTGAAGATGTACTACATTACATTTCTTGGATACATCCTTCTTTCAACAGTAATTCGTGCAGTGGAAGACCAGCCAGTGTTAATGGTTGTAGATATTCTTCATGATATTGTAAGTTGATGTTTTCATCTTCTGCAACATCACCACCAACTGTTTCAGCACTGTCTATTGATAAGCATTTAACTAATTTGCTGTGCAACCAATCATCATTTTTGATGTTAATTTGTTTGACTTTGTTTCTCAATGCTAGGATTGCCTGTGTACTCATTTTTTATGTTGATAACCCTTCGTGATGAAATTCTTCAATAAGATTTGGGTATAATACGTCATCTTTGATTGTGAACTTAAAGTGAGGAAAATGTTAAAATTTATAAGAGCTGAGAGACCATGATCTGTGTCCGTCAAAAGCATTCACACGAATGAGAGGTGAGAGGACCGTGTGCGTGGTTGAATATGGTTGAGAGGAGGGCGGGACTTGAAAAAATCTCATGGCCAAAGTCTCGTCTCGCGGGACTTGAGAAAATCTCTTGGAAAAAGTCTTGTCTCGCGGGACTTGAAAAAATCTCTTGAAAAAAGTCTTTGTCTCGTCCCAGGATTTTTTTTATCTAATAGAGAGACTAGTGTGTTGAGCAGGCACCTGCTTTGGCAGTGGAACAGGTGTTGAGTGGCACCAGGGTCTGAAGACAACGGTTTGGTCTGCTTATGCCGAGTGAGTAAGTCTCTTTGCTCGAGGCTGCTGTCCATGCAGATAAAGCCGTACACATCAAGCACTATACTTAAACACAGGAACTTCCACCATAATGGATTCTGCATTGTTTTGTTAAAATGGCATTGGGTTGGTCCATGCTAATTACTAATAATTCATTATGGGAGTGCTGTAGTCTGCAGTAGTATAAAAGTTAGAGGGGCTGTTCTCTTTTTGTTCCATGTTACTGGGGAATGGCCTGATAGGGCTAAGGCAGTGGCAGGCGGTTCGAACCTTCAGCCTGAGTTTATGCCTACTGCAGATGAAAAGGACAGATCTAATGCATTATCTAATAGCAACAATGTGGCAAAAGTAATCCCCAGGTGTGTTTTTCCTTTGCAGACAAACCTGTGTGGGAAGCAAACGTTGGAGAGGACGTCAGATTGGAATTTAGCACCGGATACAACGACCCCACAGTGACATGGAAAAAGGACAAGGTGTATATTACAGAAATTAAAGGGTTACACTCAAGATATGCTAAAAACAAGCAGGCAGGGGTCGTCAGTCTCACCATCAAAAACATCAAGAAAGAGGACGCTGGGAACTATGATTGCGAGGTTTACGGTGATGGGCCTGACTACGAAGTCTATTCAGGGAGACTGGAGGTCAGAGGTGAGTAGGAGTGCAGGGTCTGTTTCAGTGTGAGAATATTTCATTTTGCTCATAATGCAGTAAGACCCTTTAGGATTCTGAAGGTTTCTTACTGTTACACATAATACAATGAAGCCATTGGTATTAACCTCTTTAGCGTTACGTTTACCTCCAGAAAAACTAGTCAAAAAGGTAGAATTTTTTTTAACAAGAAAAACTATTATTAGGTGTAAAAGAAACATCAAAACGTCAACATAAGTTCAGTTGGAGAAGTCTGTCTGGTATCCATTGCTGTCCTGAGGCAGATTTAGTACACGTCCTTTGTGTGACATGTTTTGAAACAGCCACCAACGCACAACCCGACATCCCAATTGGGACAGTAGCTTCTCCACACGCTTTTCTTAGAATCATTTTTGTCTGTTGTTTTCACATGAAAGGGTTGAATGTCAGTGCCTGATCCACACAATCGATGTCCCCCTTGTGTTATTGTAGGCTAACACAGTGCAAGGCTTAGTGACCTCCACATTTCCTCTGATATGAACATTGACACTTGCTGTATTATGAACACTGCTTAGGGGGCTAACTAACATCTCTCTCAGCCCAGTGTTGCAATTGGGACAGTAGAAGCATATTTCTTTGAACACTTTTCTTATAATATATTTCCTGAGTATAAAATGGCAGTACCCGATGCTACCACAGCAGAAAGTTTTGTAACTTTCACATTTCTCCAGACACAAATAATAGCTGCTGCATTTTACACAGTGCATCTTTTTTGTCTTTCAGCTTGATCTCAATCAGTTTTTCGTTTTGCTACACGCCTACTTGCACCACAGTGGACCTTCAGGAAATCCAATCCACCAGGCATATCACGGAAGTTTGGTTGTATGCATCAGTTTCACTATCCGTGTCTAAAACTTTGTTAAACAGAACCTACCCAATTTTCCTCACCTACCCAACTACCTCTATGCCAGAAAAAAATATTGCTCAGTCTTGAGGACTCAGACAACATTTCCATAATATATAAAACTATTTTACAGTCCCTCCCTTTCAAAGATCCAAGAGAACAGTGGGAAAAGGATCTCTCGCTCAACATTTCAGAAGGGGAGTGAAAGTAGCAATGCACAGAATTCACTCAAGTTCCAAATGTGCAAATCATAGAATTATTAAAATCAAAATAATATATTGAACGCATCTCTCTCTCTTGTTTAAAATTGTCCAAAATGTTTCCAGGGCAAATCCAACCTGTGAATGTTGCAATCGAGTTCCAGCCTCACTGGGCCACATGTTCAGGGCCTGCACCAAATCAACATCATTCTGGACCAAAATCTTGAAATGCCTTTCAGGCAGCCTTGGTGTCCCAATCCCTCCTAATCCACTAACAGCCGTGTTTGGTGGGCTTCCAGATGGGCTTAAAGTGGAGAAGGACAAACACACGGTAATTGCCTTCACTACACTATTGGCACATAGACTTATCTTGCTCAACTGAAAGAATCCTAACTCTCCTATTCTAAGGGTAACTGATGTTATATACTATTCGAAATTGGAAAACATCAAATTCACACTTAGAGGATCTGTGCAAAACCCTTTCAAAATCTGGCAGGATCTAATCAATAACATTTTAGAATACGCATTTAAATTGAGGAAGTGGATTCTTTCCCCTCTTTTAATTCATTTAACTTTATTTATTTATTAATTTAGCTATTTACTTATTTTTACTAGCATAAAGTTTTACACTGCTGGCCTAGCTCTCTTTCTCAGGGTTGGGTGTTGATGTGTTTCAAACCTTTTTTTTTTGTAAAACTTGAGTTATTTGTATGTAATGTCAATCAATCAATCAATCAATCAACATTTATTTATATAGCACATTTTCATACAAAAAAAATGTAGCTCAAAGTGGTTTACAAAATGAAGAATAGAAAAATAGAAGACACAATAAAAAATAAACATAAGTCAACATTAATTAACATTATTATTTAACCAAAAAAAAACTCCAAAAGCTGGAGAAAAAAAAATATTGATTGATTGATTGATTGAAGGCTCCGCCCCACTCATGAATATTGATGAGTTTCCTTAGACTGGCTAAATGCATAACAATATTCATTATTTTTTGCAGCATGATGTTATTTTTTCCATTAAATGGCAACAGTACACTGTCCCAAGAGTTATTCGGGCTTAACACTGTAAAACAGATTATTACACGTCACCCTGGGGCTGTAATTACATAAATTTTTACCAGAGTCACACTTGGAGTTAACGCCAAGGAAGTTAAAGCACAAACACAATAAGACCATTCACAATTTTGAAAGGTTTCTTTCATTTACTACAAAGCAGGGAGATTAAAAATTCTGTAGAACCAAATATATTTCTTTAGAGATGGTCCCAACTATGTGAAGACCTCAGCTGGACCAACATAAGACATTTTTCATCTCAGACTTCTACTATCCACCCATTTTCTGACCCCAGTTAGTGTATTGGTCATGGGGAAGTGGAATTTATTCCAGCAACACTGAACATAAGATGAAAATGCCAGTCCATCACTGTGCACACGCGGGCATACGTCAGTTTTAAAAGATGTCCCCCATATTCACACTTACTAATGGCAATATAGAACTGGAAGTTAACCGAATTTAGGATGTGAAAGAAAAACCTGATTGTCTGGAGAAAAAGTGATAGAGACACAGGTAAAACATTGCAAAGCCACACAGATAAGAAAGCCAACTACTGCACTACACTGCCGAGTATATGGCGATGTAATTGTGTAACTGAAGTGCTTGGCATCTTAATAATTGTAACGACAGGTTTGCTTAACATGCACATGTATATGGTTCTGCTGTAATTGTTCCTTTTTCATGGAGACCAAAGAGGAAATTAATTTGATTAGTCACAGTGCCGTGGGACCCTACATAATGCAGAATAAGCATCTTAGCTACATCATAGTGTGAGTTATGATAATAAAATTACCCTTCCTTTCCTATAATTCTGCATAGTGCTGTGATAGTGCAGCTCGGCTCCACGCTACTGGGTCCTTCCAGAAGCTTCTTGAAACTGCCACCATATGCAGTAGCAAGGGGTAGGTGAAAAAGTGAACAAATGCTTTTATTAAAACCTATAAACAAACTGTGTTCAAAAACAGTGCAGTGTGTCATAAAGTCTCCAATAAATAAATAATTCATAAAACAAGGTTAAAACACTGCAGGATTCTTCTTTTTAAAAATCTTAGTCCCCAGTGCTTCCATTTAAAACAGACGTCTCTCCAGCTTATCCTACTCAGATCTTGCAGCACAGATACAGACAGCATCCACTCCTATGACTCCTGCTGCCCTTGCCAGCCTTGTGGGGGAGTAATGCGCTGCTCCTGCTCCCATTCTCAATGGGTACAACCCTCAGCGTCCTTAAACGCCGGCCACAAGCTCCTTTACCCAGAGTTCACAATTCTGTCTGCTTGGTTCCATTCATCTTGCACCAGCTCTCTCATTTCTGATCTTCTTTCTCCATCCATTTACCTCTGCTCTCTTTTATTCCTTTTCCTCTTGTCACCTTTCTGTCCTGTGCAGGCTGTTATTAATACTGCTGCCTAACTGGGTGCAGGTGCGAGAAGCCATTTTCTCTGCAGCCACATTGAGGTGTCCAACTCATCCTGGTTAGTAATGGTTTGTAAATATTGTATTTCTTAAATTTTTGTATAAATGACGAACAAACAGAGATGCAGTATGCACAGCTAATCAGCAGCTCTAGTCATGGTATGCTCAACTAAAGTAGTGAGTCATCAGCCTGGATTTAAAAGATGAGACTGAAGGAGCATCTCTTATATTAGTAGGCTGATAATTCTGCTTCAGTGTCCTGTAACTAAAAGCTTGATCTCCCACTACTATTTTATTAATCCTTAGAATCATAAGTAGGTTGGCATCTTGAGATCTTAATGTGAGCTCTGGTTTGTAATTAGTGATAAGATTCAGATAAACAAGTAAGGTTTTAGGTGTTAAAAGGAGGATTTTGAAATTAGCCCTAAGCTTAACTGGAAACTAATGCAAGGACTTGAGAACTGAAGCTATGTATTTGCATTTTAAGGTTCGTGTAATAATTCAAGCAGCATCCTGAATTAATTGAAAGCTGCAATACAACTGGGTGGCACAGTGGCAGCGCTGCTGCCTCGCAGTAAGGAGACCTGGGTTCGCTTCCCGGTCCTCCCTGTGTGCAGTTTGCATGTTCTGCCTGTGTCTGCATGGGTTTCCTCTGGGTGCTCCGGTTTCTTCCCACAGGTTAGGTGCATTGGCAATCCTATATTGTCCCTAGTGTCCCTGTCCGGGATTTGTTCCTTCCTTGCTCCCTGTGTTGGCTGGGATTGGCTCCAGCAGACACCCATGACCATGTGTTAGGATATAGTGGGCTGGAGAATGACTGACTGCAATACAAATGGGTTCAACCCATAAATTACCCATAACACACTAAGTTCACCATGAATGTTGAAGTGACCTTTACCATTTCCCATAATGCAGCTGTTCCATTCTAGCTGAGGTCACCTTGTATCCATTACACAAGAGTGAAATGCATAATGCTGAACATGCTCTATTCTTGATTGCCAACTCATGAAGTGTTAGTTAAATGTTACATATTTTAGAATATCAACCTGATTTTGGTGAATGGAACTGGACACCAATGACAGCCTAGAATATATTTGGCTAATACTTTCTTCTTTTTTCTTTATAGATTCAGCCAACACTTTAAATCTTCCTCTCACTGGTAAGTCTAAAAAACCTCAAGTTTTGCACATAGCTTCAAAAGGGCCATGATCTTAATAATATTGATCTGCAAGGCAGTAGCTCCAGCATTCAGAGGGCCTACAGAAAGAAGCGTTAGCATTTTCAAACATACGAAGGCCATACAGCATCTGTCCTTAAGATTGTGATCTCTTACAGCTGTAGGACAAGTCCAATAAGGCAGGGTTGGGGGTTTCCAGATTAGACCTTAAAGTTATAGACTGACGATCGTGCAGGTCAAATAGCTCTTAGATGCTATCCAGACCAGGTTCTTAAGGTTATTCTCCCTTACTGTTGTAGGGCTTGTGAAAGCCCAGCAATGAGGGGTAGTGTCTTGTCAAGTCAGAGCACTTACAGTCAATTGCCAAGTCCTATAACATTTAAGGACTATCCAACAATATGCATTAAGTCATAATCCCTCAAAGCTTTATGACTTATGCAGGTTGAATAATAGTTAGATCATATTTAGCAGCACTCCTTTAAATTATAGTCCCATACAACTGTAATAGCTAGGAAAATCAAGCCATAGAGATTAGAAGCCATCTAGAAACTGTCCTTACTGTCATAGCCTTCACAGTGGTAGGTCCTATAATGGTTAGGGCCTGTCTGACACTTCTATTTTAGATCATGGTCCTTCAGAGCTATAGTGCTGGTTTAGGTCCAATAATGGTTAGTTGCTTTTCAGGTCCAATCCTTAAAGTTATTATTTCTTAGAGCCGTAGGCCTTAAGCTTGTACGTAAACTTAAGCTTGCTGCTGTCCATTATCATTTCCTCAGAACTTGTTTTCTCATAATTCAAGGACTTCTGCAGGTCTAGTAATATGTGGCAGCTGTCTGGTATCTATCTCTTAGGTCATATTCACCCCCACCTGTAAAGCTTGTGGAGGTCCAGTAATGACAAGGTGCTAAAGTCTTGGTCACTCCTTAGCAACACTAGCCCTGCAAGTCTGGGTCTAGAAATATGATCCAGATCTTATCAGCTGTAACTGTTATCTGCCATCCACACCTGTAGGACTTGTGCAGGTCCTTTAGTGCAAATTAGGGCAAGTCCCGCACCAGTCCATAAAGACATGGCCCCCTTACAATCCTAGGGCTTGTGAAGATTCCAGTAATTTGGGTTAGTGGCTATTGAGAAATAGTCCTCCAAGAAGCACGTCTGTGAAAGTGACTCAAAGAAGTCCTCCAGATCATAATTCTTAACACCTGAAGGGCTTGTCCAGCTCTAATGATTTAGTCTAGGAGCTGTCCAACTCAAGGCCTTAAAAGCCACTATGCCATCCACCTCCCTTTCTTATTGATCAAATAGTATTACATCTAGCTACTATTACAAAGTTGAGAGGAGCTTTTGCTGACACCTTTCAGTTGCTTTAGCTAGTATGCTATCAATTCAGATGTGACACGGGATAAAATTCTAGATAGTTAGTTCCATTTTGTTGGAATCGATGACCAAATACATTGACATAGAAGTGTGAATAATGCTGGAGACACTTGTCACAACTGTGCTCTATTCTCCCTCTTCAGGTCTTCCACTTGGACTTGCTGCACTGGCACTCCTGGTGCAACTGTGAAGTAACCTCACAGAACCACACCACTCCTGCCACACAAAGAAAAAAGGCTTTCTCCTGAAACTGAAATATATTTGCAATGTGTGAACACATCACGAATGTTACTGAGGAATTTAATACTCCTGACCCCGTTTTAAATAAGACAAAAGAGATGCTGGAGTATTTGGATACCTTTGCCTGTGACCTGCTTGTCTGAACTATTGACTTTTATGAGACCCAGTCATGGCTCCTCCTGGTCAGCACTGCCAGCAAAGCACAATGGAACATCATTCTACTCTTCACGATAAAAGCTTGGTTTGATGTCTGAAGGTCACACTGAGTGGACAGTTGTCTCTGTGTATGAGAACAGGTAGTGGGAGCCAGACCAATGGCTCATGTCAACTTCAATGTGTGTCACTGTCACCGCAAAAGAGCTGATGGTAGATGTCTACTCTAGAAAGCCATCTCTGTCCAAACCCACAGATGCTCAATTGAAGAGAGATTTAGTCATTCGCTAGATTAAGCTGCATTCACTGCCATGTTCCTGAAACCTTTCCTGGACTTTACAAGATTGTTGACGTAAGCCCATTCATTTATGGGTACAGTGCTGCCATATTGGACCTAACTGGCAACACTGACCAGATATTGTTTGGCATTAGTACATTTAAATCAAGGGACCTAATATGTGCCACCAAAACACATCACATACCTTTGCTCTGTCGTCACCAACCTACAGTCGTGGCCAAAAGTTTTGACAGTGGCATAAATGTTGCTGCTTCAGCATTTTCAGCTTATTTTTTACATATTTCTAAGGTATACTTAAGAATAATTATAAACATTTCATAAGTTTCAAAGGATTTTATTGTCAAATACATCAAATTTATGTAAAGAGTCGATATTTCCAGTGTTGACCCTTCTTCTTCATAACTTCATGTAATTTGCTCTGGCACGATAAATATCAGCTTCTGGGCCAAATCCTGACTGATGGAGATCCATTCTTGCCTTTTTTGTAACTTGGAGTTGATCACAATTTGGGGTCTTCGGATTGTCCATCCGCTTTTTGAGAAATGACCACAGGTTCTCAATGGGATTAAGATTTTCCTGGCCATGGGTCCAGACTGACCAAGCCACTTCGTTATCAGTTTTGTCTTGTGATGTGGTGCTCCATCATGCTGGAAAATACGCAGATCATCACCAGACTGAGCCTGGATTGTTGGGAGAAGTTGCTCTTGGAGAGCGTTTTGATACCATTCTTTATTTATGGCAGTGTTCTTGGACAGAATTGTGAGTGGGCCCACTCCCTTGGATGTGAAGCAACCCCTACACTCAGGATGCTTCGCTGTTGGAACAACGCAAGACTCATGGCAGTGTTCACCTTTTCCTTTTCTGGACAATCGATTTTCCAGATTTCCCAAACAGTCGGAAGAAGGATTTATCTGAAGAAATAACTTTGCACCAGTCTTCTGCTGTCTAACCCTTGTATTTATTGCAGAATTTCAGTCTGTCAAATGATTTTTTTCTTGGATGGAAGTGGCTTCTTTGCTGTCCTTCCTGACATAAGCCTGTTGTCCAAAAGTCTTCGCCTCACTGTGCATACAGATGAACTCACAGCCACCTGCCATCACAACATGATGGCAACACGATTATGTGGCTGAGACGGTCCTGCCACTTGCTGGACACTTTTAGCTGATCATTTTTTGCCAAGGCCAAAATAAGTAAAAATGGGTTTTTGTGATAAACTTAACTTTTTATGCTAACAAAGCTCTTTGCAATTATTTAATTTGCATCTAATCACTCTGCACAATAATATAAAAGCAATGCAAATTGCCACCACAAAAATCAAAGCCGCAAATTTTGCAAAACACAACAGTAGTGTCACTGCCTAACCTTTTGGCCACTACTGTACATAGTTATAGCCATGCAGAAGAGACCTATGTGTTTGAAATGCGTGTGCCATTTTCGGGTCTTCCCTTTTGCATGAAGTGGCTGTTTATTGTGCCTTATTGTGTTTGTTTTCTTGACCAACTGTAATTATAGATTCTGTCAGATTTTCACTGACAGAACTCCCTCCATGACAAGTTGCATGTTCACCGTGAGCTTTATTTTTGTGTTCTGCTTGTCTGTCACTCGGTATAAGCCATAGCAGCGGTACATTTATGCCCTAAACAGCCTAATGCCAGAATATTGCCTTGCATAATGCTTCCACCAGCTTCACTTCATCGGTGGCCTGCTTTTAGACACGGGCTCGAAGCCTTACACTACACTGGATGCATTCCTAACAGAGTGTGTGGTGTCCACTACCATGCTGGGCTATGTATAGTCCTGTCCATTCTCACACTGAATGGCACATAAACAGACTCAGAATCTGCTGCTTCTGCCCTCTCGCTGGGAATGGCATCTTTTGCACATGTGATACTGTCACCAACTAGGCGGTCATTAGTGTTAGAGGAGCAAGTGGTCCTGAAAAAAATTGATTCTTGAAAAACTGAAAATGTGTGTTCCACACGTTGAAAATAGTTTAGAACTACACTAGTTAATGGTTGACTCTGGTTTGTGCTGTTACTTAACGGATCCAAGGTGCTGGTTTTGATTGTCACACCCCGATGCCAGCTGTGGGAGTTTTTTGCTTTCTCTCTCAGCCTGCATAGATTTTCCTACCAAAGGTATACAGGTTAGGTGAACTGGAGTGGGCTTCTGGATGACCCACTACAATTAGGTTGACAAAAAATGGTTTCAATACCTTTTTGTATATGTTTTAACTTTGCTAACTTCCTTTTTTTCATTACTTAGTATTTTTATATAATAAATAACACTGTTTCTGCATCTGTTGCATCTCCTGCATTATAATGGGTGAGGAGATACTCAACGTGGGCACCCTCTCTTGTAACAACTGCTGTTTAAGTCTTGGGTTATTATATTTTTTAGTTTTGTCTTTTAAAGTGAGTACTGTCGAAATTTAGGGCTAATATTCAGTAAACGGTTTGACATTTCTGGCTGAATCTGAAGGAAAAATTGTGTTTTGAGATGTCTTTAAAGTTCAGGAGCAGATAGGTGGCTTATGGCCTGTGACTATTCTCAGTTACCCACAGTTGGTTACAGGTTGGACACATAGCTCTGGAACATTGAGGACAAGGTGGGCATTATATAAAGGGGATTGTTTTTTCAGGATGAAAAAGGACAAGATAACAACTAACTCTGGTGTAGTGCAATGGCATCTGCAGATGAATGGTGGAGGACCTACCACCAGATGTTGCCAGGGTGTAGTTTGCACATTCTCTAGATCAGAACAGGCACATATTGCCTTCCATAGTTACAACACCTCCAAGTTGACTAGTAACCTCCAGAATCTCTATTTCCACCCATTTTCTTAGCCCATTTATCCAGGGCAGTGTTATGGGACAGTGGGAGCCTATCCCAGCAAACACTGGGCAAAAGGCAGGACCAACACCAGGACTCAGAGTCAGTCTATAACAGGGTGAACGCCCACACACACACACAGAGGATAATTTAGCAACACCAATTCATTTGACCCGCAGGTGTTTGGACCTATGAAGACACAGGGAGAACATGCAAACTCCACACAGGGAGCTCCTGGGAATGGAACCTGTGTCTCATTTATTGTGAGACAGCAGAGCTAGCACTATGCCATAGTGCTGCCCTGAATTCAATTTCCCCAATTTTTCTTTACAGATATTCAAGTCCCCAGAATGCACCTTGAATTTCAATCATTGTTTTCCAGTGTTATAACATCATCTTTCATTTCCTCATCCTCAGAATACATTTGAAATCCAGCTGTAGCTGCCATCAAGTCCTCTATTTTAGACTGAACACTAAACAACTGGCTACACTACAGTTCTGCCAACATGTGGCTAGCTTGTTTTCTGGTTTAACAAGAGATGTTACTCAAGGATGAGCTGATGTGCTCTGAATAGACTCCTACAGGCAAAAAGGCCATCTCTTTAAAGTGTCTAGCCACAAGATGAACTCTTAGTCTGGTGGCTTAACTAATGAGAAACATAGAGGCCTTAATAAATAGTCTTATTATTTATTGTCATTCCCAAAAGTAAAACTGATAATAGGTGAACTGATTCAATCACCAGCGAGTTCAGACACTCAGTCCCAGTAGGGCGCAGCATTATTATCTCTCATGTTCAACATTAAATATCAATCTTTTCCTTAATCACCTCCTACATCTTTTTGTCTTGTCTTGTTTCAGACACTGACTAACAGTGTGTAACAAGCTGAAAATAAAAAAAAAGATGCATCCATATGTTCACCCCATTTCTCCTCACTTACTTGATATCATGAAGACTTCATTTTACTATATCAACGTGTAATCAATAGCACTGATCCCCTTCAAACCCCAGATGGAGCTGGCCATAGTTAACATTGCCATTCTTCCGATGGCGTTGTGTGTGTTTAGTTACTCAACGTTTCTCTGTCTTCCTTGCCTATTGGATGTGCACCTATCGATATTACTGACTCTGACAACAGTCAGTCAGTCATTTTCCAACCCGCTATATCCTAACACAGGGTCACGGGGGTCAGCTGGAGCCAATCCCAGCCAGCACAGGGTACAAGGCAGGAAAGAAACCCCAGGCAGGGTGCCACCCCACCGCATGGCACACACACACACACCAAGCACACACTAGGGACAATTTAGGATCGGCAATTCACCTAACCTGCATGTCTTTGGACTGTGGGAGGAAACCGGTGCATCTGGAGGAAACTCATGGAGACATGGGGAGAACATGCAAACTTCATGCTGGGATGACCTTGGAAGCGAACCCAGGTCTCCTTACTACGAGGCAGCAGCGTTACCACTGTGTCACCGGACTCTGACAACACTTGTGTTCAAATTCATTTCATACATCAGGAAACCTGCACCGTAAAAATATGTGAAAGGCACTAGATGTAAGACAGTCACATACTGTAGTTAGATGGATCGTTAGTCCATCCATTTTCTTGCCACACTGGAGCCTGTGCCAGGAACAACCCCTGGTAAAGGCACCAGCCCCACTGCAGGGTAAACACACACACATATATATCAGGGGCCAATCTAGCACTGGCAATCCAACTAAATTGTATTTCTTTATACTATGGGATGAACTCATGTTGTGGAGAAAAATCTCAGAAAAAACAAGCAGAGTCTTCAGAAAGTCTTTACATGACAGCACAGAAAACAATTGCAGAGCACATAAAGCCTGTCTCAATTCATGAAATGAGCCCCAAGTGTCCAGAGAGCCCTGAATATATTACAATTCTTTTCACAAAATTCCCCCCTTCCAGAATAGTTTCCCAACATCTACTGTATAGAGCTTCCCGTGATGTTTTCCCCACTCAACATCTTTACCCATAACAATCACCTGCTGTTCCAGACCTTCTCATAACAATATTCTTGCCCCTGAAGACATCCCCATATTAGTCTTCTTCTTGATAAACCTTCTAATAACAGTATTTTTGCTGTCAGAACAGTTTGAGAATCACCTTATTACCCATCCCTTCATTCTCATGGCCTAATCCTGAGCTGTTAAAGATTGATGGCCTTTCAGTTAATCAATTCTTAAATATTCAGTCAATTCTTAACAATTACGTTGGGATCAAAAGGACCCATATATGAAAACTGGACTGCCTAATTAATAATTCAATAAATGATTACTTGTTGCACTAGCATCCTGTAAGGCTAAGGCTAACATAATAGACAACTGTGCCAGTGAATGGCAGCACACAGCTTCACTGATGGAGGACCAAGCTGCGAACAACGTTGACACGGCGCATCATGCTTGAGATAAAGAAGGAAAAAGACAAGCCTTTAACAATTGCTTCTTTAAGCTAACTAATAGGTGCTAATGTATCTTTTTCATAATACATTGTATTGCTTAAGGTCTTGATGAGCCCTAATGCTTCTAAATGTCATTTAATTGCTTATATGTTTTAGGCGCTAGCTAGAGAGCTTGCCCTTTACTCACACAGGCAAAAGCTTTGCATGCAGTTTGTTTAGTGTTCTGTCAGTAAGAAGCTCAGCACCTTCATTTCTCAAAACAAAGTTTGCCTGCTTGCTTCCAAAGAGAGCATGACGACTTTTTCTCACAGCGTGACTTGCAGAAATTTAAAGAAAAGCAAGTAAGAAGGACAGGCAGGCAAGAAGCCTTTCTTAACAAAATAAATGGTGTCCTTTTAAAGTTGTTTCAGGCCTAGAATTTTCATAGCTAAGAGCACAAAAACTAATAATGCAGCGCATTGATCCTTGATCAAAATTCTCAACACTCATAGCAGCTGGAGGAAACCCACATGGACATAGGAAGAATGTGCAAACTTAATAGACACAGTCCCCGGGACATGAACCCTGATCTCACTGATGCAAGGCAGCAGCAGTGCTACCACTGTGCCAATATACTGCCCTTAGATGCTTGCTGATTAAATGCAAGTAAATGCAGTCATTATTTTCATCCTCTAAAGGGTTCACCAGTAATTCCCCTGAAATTTGCCAGCTGGTAATCTCATCTCTTCCTTCAGAAGTAATCAGTGCTTCCTCTCACACTTCCCTAGCTGCCACTCTTGCTTTCTCTTTGACTCTGACTGCTCTCGTTTGTTCTTGGTTTTGTATATCAGAGTGAGAAGAAAATAAGCTGGCAATAGAAGGGGTGTAGTAAATTAATAGGTGACTTCAGGCATACCCTGGATAGTACAACAAGCATCTGACTTCAATGGGAGAAAAACATTAAATTCAAAAAGGATCAGGCTACCACTGGTGACCTCCAACGTCCCCTGTCCTACAAACTGGGCTCACTGATTTGCATTTCACTAAAGCTTGCTTTTGTTTTTGCTGTGACCTGTTGATTTATTTATTTGTTTAACTTTGCCCAAAATACTCCCCCATAACTGAAGATGGCCCTGCAATACAAAACAGGAAAGCTCACATTAAGGTAATCTGTCCATATGTTAAGTGAAGCAGAAAAAAAATCCTGTGTGACTTTCTTTATGACCACTTTTAATACTGGAATTAGTTCATAAATAAAAATGCTGTACGGGATTTGTCCGTGCTTTGAGGAAGTAATGTTGTAGCCAATCTGCTGTGAATTGTAATCATTTTAACGTGTCGTGTCATGCATTTGAAAGAAGGAATTAGAAATTATGATGACAAACAGCTTACAAAACATTAACATTACCATTTGAATCCCTGTTGGCTACTGGATAAACTAACATGTATTTTAAGAGATCAAACTGCTTGAAAAGTACAAACTATATTTAAATTGCTGTACTATCATAACAGTTCTCTTTTTATTAATAACATTAAAACCTCTGATATTATTATCCTTCATTTTACAAGTAATGGGTTTTATGATTTTGAGTTTTTACATATTTTTTTTTACAATATTACATTAAGGTTTTTGCTATTTTTGTTCAGGTAAGAGGAAAGAATCCCAGCTCAAATATTCAAGTGGTTTTGGATGAAGATGCAGAGGAACAACAATTTGTATGTTCAGAATTTCAGGTCAATAAAAATAATAATTATTTTCTAGCTCTGATTCGTCTAGCACAGATTCACAGGGTTGTTGGGCTCATCCCTGCCCAAGTAGCAAAGCACAAATGATTGCTTCAGAAACCTGGCAGCCCCCAAACCTACACACAGCAAGTACTTCAAAAGTTCAATAACGTCCCTGATAACATTCTGGGAATTAATTAAAAAAATTGCATTTTAATATTACGGTAACGTTGCTGAGTAACATTTCGTTAATCTACATGTCACCTTCAGATTACGTAGCAATATGGTAATCCCGTTTAAATACCTACTATATGTAGTACCGATGGATTCTCATTCGTCCTCGAAAGTTACGGATATTGGATGGAAAGGGAATGACTAAATAAACTTAACTGACGTTCCATTTATGCAGGGGATATAAAACAAAAAAAATGTCAAATATAAAAAAAAAACAGTATAGGGAAAAACAGTTCACGTTCATTGATTATTACTGTACGATAAATGCTGTACGCAATTTTCTGTTCGTTTATTTTATTTATCTTCATTTTCAAATAGAAGGTCATGACTTACGGATGCCCACCACTACAACAAAGGGATCAAAAGCAAGAAACAACCCTGTCGCCAATCCCCGGCATTTACTCAGTAAATACAGAAAAAGAGCGCTTGTCGGCCCTAAATTATCAACTTCCTCAGACTCTGCGCTCCTCCCTCAGCGCGTACACGTAATGAATGAGCCTGCACGTTCACGGAAAAAGGAAGGGCTTGCTAACCGTATCCGTACATGGAGCGAGCGTGCGTGCTAGAAAGGTTGTCAAGGCAACACTGGACTCAGACAACAAGTTGTGCGACCTGATAGTTCAGCGAAACGTTGAATTGCCCTGAAAACAGAAAGCGTTATCACCACATTGAATGCTCTGGGTTAGACGAAAAACGGAAAAAAACAAATCTAAAGTAAACTATCTCAGACGCAGACGTTTCAGAGCAAAAGAGGTAAGATGTATTTCGAGTCCAAAAAGAAACACATCATTTTGTAAATGAAAATATAAACTTGGGTATAAAACTACATAATAAGTGTTGTAGTACTTTTTGATTTTAAGGCACTGTATGTATAACATAACTTTTTAGTTGCGTTCAGCATGTGTGACATTTTGCAGAAAAATATCTGTTATCTGTTGTTCCAACAGTCGTTTTGTGGCAGTGCTGCGATGAAAGGAGCTATAAAGAAATAGTTGACGGAAATATAAATCATCGATGCAAGACATGGTATAGAATAAAGAACGATTATTATACAAATATAGAAAATGTAATGTGACACATTTCTACTTGCTATAAATCTAATATGCATTATGTCATTTTCTTTGTAAAGTGCCGGATATAAAGTAGCCTATACAGTGATCATTTGCCATTAAAGGGTTGATAAAACAAAATCTTGCTTTTAGTCTTCGCTGCCCGAAGCCATATGAATAATCATAATCTAGAGGTACAAGAAGATTGTATGTTGTATATATGTCACGTAGTAGTGTATGTATATAGTGTATTAATGTCGCGTTTAATAAACACTGAGACTCGCGGATTTACTATTAAACCCCTTCCTAGTAGTTGTCCTTTAAGGCGCTAAATTTGAATAAAGATTGCTGTGAAGTATATTACTATTAATCTCTCCTAATCTGATTCAGTCACACTGCGACGGCCTGTCTCGTCATAGCTGCCAGCTTTAGGGGAAGCAACAAGTGATAGGGCATAAGTCAGTTACAGGTGTCACTTCGGCACATTGTCAATTTGAAATTGCAAAGAAAACCAATGTATTTGTTTTGGGTGAGGGAAGAAATTCGTTACACCTGAAGAATAATCCGGGTACACAAGGAAGGAACGTGAAAACAACACACGAATAAGGAGAGACGGAGAAAGCGACCAAGGAGGAGATTCTAACCTGAAGAAGCAGCACCAATTTAGTTATAAAATTTACTTAAAACAGGTTACTCTATGTATCTGAACCTGTAGTGGAGACATTACATATTTTAGCGTGTTATCAACTTTAAAAAGTTGTAAAAAGTAAACTGATTTGTACACAGCAAAAAAGTTTACTATTTATAACATTTTTGTGTGATTAAGTTAAATATTGAAGCGCAATTGTCAGTTACTGCGGAGTAGCGAATTTCAGGATCAATTTTAAAGAAAGGAAGCCACTCTCGAAGCTAGACATTTAAATAGTACGTTTTCTCTGTGCCACTGATGGGAAGGGCTTCTGTATTCTCTTGTGTTTTTTGTATCTTTGCAATGCCAGATTGTGTTAGGCGACCAATTCACGTTGTGCGTATGTAGGACTGAGGAGTAAGACATATTCAGCAGGACAGGCGTGTTGTAGTCTACAGTAGCTCAAAACGTTACATTACTTTCCACCTGAACTGGAGCCTTCGACAGCTAATTTGTGCAAATAATGAACGGGGCATTATGGATGAGTTCACGGAGCATTGACGCGGAGCTCATAAACCCAAGTCCACTGTCATAATCGGGACATCCGAGGATAATACGCATACAGCTACTTTATTGAAAGATACGAATTCTCGTTGGGGCATCCTTTCATTAACTGTGTGATATGCCACTGCGGGTTTAAGATGTGATATTCCTGGCCCTTTTCTCGCGTGGAAATAGGCTTCATTATCGCAAGAAGTCAGTTTGAAGGTTGAGAAGTGAGCGCATATAAAACCCAAAATTCTGTGTATTACTTCATAACCGAAAGAAAAGAAGCTGGAAAACTAATAGAGGATCTGTAGGTCAAACCTGATATACTTGAGGATCTGTAGGTCAAACCTGATATACTTGAACCTAATGCAATTTGTAAAAGTTCGCATTGAATTGTATAAACACAATTCTGGTATTAAATTACAAATGATGCCTCATCTAAACTGAAATAAGTACCAGTGTGTCAGCCTAGGAGAGAAATAGATTACGCTGATTAACTGTAAGCAGATCTAGCGGTGCTCACCACAGGATTCGTTATTTATTTAAATAATTACATAAATAATGGGACCGAGAACGACTCATTTGAAAAACCCATTATATACATTCACATTTCATTTGCACAATGTTGCGCAATCGGTAGATCATAAAACGTGGCACACGTTTCTGGTGATTTTTTTGTTTAACTGTTTTACTGGAGGAAAATAATTCGTATTCTTCAAAGTGTGGTGTATGTTAGGTGATCTGAGTCTTGCAATATGTAAAGAGCTCTATATAAAAATGCTCAATCGTATGCTACAACAATACACAGAGGTATTCGTTTGCGAAGAGTCACAATTGAAACTAGAAGGGTCTTTAGCTTTGTGATCTGATGAGGTTAAGTCTGAAACTTTAACACTAGGTTACAGTGCCTCCTGTCGTATATAAGACACATTTGGGCATGACAGAAAAAGTAGGAATGTCAAATTGCTTGCACATCGGATTAAGATGGTATATAAATATCTCTAATGCTGTTCATGCAAAATGTTTTGGGACTGTTCTGGCAGTTTACCAGCAGCCTTTCGCAGGACTGAGAAGCCACCCTTGTTAAGCTAAAATGCTGCACTCTACACTTTTAAAATGGTAGTGATAGTGGTATGATGGACTGAAAAGACAAGGCTCCTTAAAAACAGTCTCCTGCGCCTCATGATTGCACTTCACTCAATAGCCAACTGAAAGGTGTAATCTCTCCAGCATGCCCTAAATCTTTCCAACATTTTCTCACAGTAGGCTGAGCCTGGTGCCATCTTTGAGAGTGTATTGTAACTACAAGCCCAAATCCACTGCAGGGCACGCTCATGCATAAACATAGATTAGATCATCTTATAGTCCCTAGTAAACTTAACATGAATGTTTTCAGAATGTGTCAGAACAAACACAATACAATCTGTTTTTCTAAATTAAAGGAAATTGTTTCCTCAACCTCAGAGTTTCTTATCTTTGGAAATGTGTATAAATTTGGTTAGACGTCAGTAAGCATCAGGGAGGGTTCAGAGGTATAAAATTTAAACAGACTACAGTATCTGCTTTTTTTCTGTTATTCCTGGGTAGTTGAACTAACTGGGTTAAAATGAATTACCCAATAATGGAGAATGTGCTGTACAAACTGATACTCCGGAGTCTAGGCCTGAATTCAGGTCCTCTGAGATGTGATTCAATATTTCTAGCTCCTGTGCCAAACAAAATCTGATATAGCAGCAATAAATATCTGATCAGTAGTCCACGACATAGAAATGAGAAATTATTTGTCTCTAAAGCCAACATACTGTTGAATAAAACAAAAACAGTATTGAGGTACCTGATGCTAAGTAACAGTAATAATCAACAGTAGTCTGTGAAATACGTACAATGTCTTAGAGCAGAGCATCTTGCTTTATTTATCATTTATTTTGAGCACTGTATGTCCTTAACCACACACAAAAAGTTCTCTTATTCATGTTTTGAGGGTTGGCAAGACACTACTAGAGCAAAGAGTTAAACACTTAGTCATATGTGTATTTATTTAAGCACACAGTGTAGCATTGGCCACACTGGGCCACGGGGGTTCAAGGACCAGGGTTTGATTTTTGGCCTAGTGACTGTTTAAATCATGAGTACATTAATTTATATGTGCCATTGTGGGTTTTATGTGAGAACTCCAAACTGACCTGATGAATGTGTGAGAGTACTTTGTGATGCTGTGATCTCATCCACAGCTGGTTTACACCTTGACCATTGGTACGCAGATGATGAAAAGATATATTTTCCACTGAAACAGATTAAAATAAATTCTCTTAAATGTTTTTGGAATGATTGGAAGATATTAAAACATGGATGTCACAAAATTTTCTTAGTCTAGTTAACAAAAAAAAAAAAACAGATTGTGTGTTTTGGACCTTCTGATCTTACTTGTGCTACAGAAATAATCTTGGCCCCTTGACAACCTACTGTAAACCCTTGGTGTGATTTTTGATAATGGCCTTGAATGTGATAAACAAATTAACTCCTTTGTTAAAGCCAGTTTCTGTCAGCTCAGGGCACTGGCTAATGTCCCTTTCTTTCTATGCATGATTTTGAACTCTTCTCGGTGTGACTATTGTAACTCACTATACATTGGAGTTAATCAGTCATCAATCATTGGTCATTTTATAAACCAACAACTATATTATCAACAAGGAGGAACCCAGTTGAGGCAGAATTAAAAAAACAATTTTAAGAGAGTGAATGTATTTATTTAGGTTGGGCTTTTGTCCATCTGCTTTTGTATCTGATGGTGTCAAAATGTTCTTTCAGTTTTAATTTACTACCAGGAGTCTGACTTCAGTCTCACTGGGTAGTTGGCTCTTACCTTGTTTCTACCACCAGTCATCAAGTCTTACTTTAAGTCAGTCTGTTTATTTGTTTTATTTCAGCCTTAACACTTGTTTTTATTGTCTTGTAGAAATCTTGAGTCCTGCAGACTCAAACCATGGCTGTGCCCTTGTCAAATACCAACCTGCGAGTTCCACAAGGATTTGGAAATGTCCTCGAAGGACTGACCAGGGAAATCCTCCGGGAACAGCCGGCAGATATCCCAACCTTTGCGGCACTCTACTTTAAAATGCTGGTGAAAAAGAGACAAGGTCAGTGTTATAGGAGCTCATTAGAACTAAGCCGAGTATCTTTACTTTTGAATGGAACCATCACTATCATCATCATTATCTTTCCCTAACCCTCTTAATCCAATTTAGGGTCATTGAGGTAGCCCTGCATTAGTCACAAGGCAGGAAACAAACGGCAGAAAGCCGTGGCCATTCATGTATACAACCAATAAATTCAATGGTTGCCAATTTAGAGTTGGGTTTTGGGCAATGATGGCGAACCTATGATACACAGGTCAGAGGTGTCACGCCACAACATTTTGGGTGACACGCCAGTGTTCACTAAGTCCCGAGTTACCAAAGATACTGAATGAACAAAAATGTAAGAAATATAAGACCCTGCACCACCCAGAGCTTAAAACTGATTCTCACAATCCAAATCAGCACATCATCTGTCATCACAGCAGCCACACACTTCAGTTGACTTCTAACCACTGCACCGGAAGCATGTGCAATATCTGCAACAGCTGTCTCCAAAATAAGCGCACTATCTGCATTTGTGTGAAGTTAGCTTTTACATTCGTTGCTTGTGTGAAGTACATTGAATTATTTTGTGCCAGAAGACAGTTCAACATCTATGTACTATGTTTGTGATCTTTTCACATACATATGGGATATGTACATGGTAAGGGTCATCCCATAATTCTTTTTCATTGTGCATTTCAATGCTTCCATAAATAACACTGCTGCAGAAGTTATGAAGTTATTCCTCTCAAAAACTATTTTGATATACTGTCTCATTAAAAGTCTGCAAAGGGAAGTACTGACATTGCTTTCTCTCCATGGTTACACTTCTTCAAAGGGAAAGTAGTCTGCATTTCTAAGCATGTGCTTTTTTTACATTTCTCTCTTAATCCCTCCTAAAACTAGTTTATTTTCCATGTTATACTTTTGCAAGACCTTATTCTCAGTGCAAAAGAAACCGACTGACAGATGAAGTTAGTGCTGCTAAACTTGGGCTTGAAGTGCACAAAGTACAGACCTTCAATTTCAGACTTATCTATTAAAACTCAGCAACAAAAAAGTCATTAATTGAGGTCAAATCAAATGCAATGCGTTCCATATTTTTTTCAGTTCAATTACATTAAAAGTAGAGTAATTTTTAGTGTACTATTTTATGCCCAGTTGTCAGTGCGCATATCATTTTCTCTATTGTAAGTCACTGAATTTTCTCTCTTTTGTTTAGCAGGGGCAACACACCAGCAGAGTCAAGTTAGGCATTTTCAGAACTTTTTACATGCCAAGTCCAAAAGGTTTGCCATCACTGGCTTTGGGCATGAGGAGGAACACCCACCAGGGTTGGCACATAAAATAATGATTGAGGCAAGGGATAATACATTGGTGCTGTGCCTCCTGTCTATATCGTTACAAGGCATGATTTGATGCACTTAATCCTGATTAATACACATATTGCAATTAAGAGATCATATGACAGTACTCTTATGATACAGTAAAGCCTCGAAACAACAGGCAAAATAATATTATTTTTGAAAAAAAAATATCTTAAAACCAACAAAACATTTAAAACATGCATTCAAAACTATACAAATGTATAACTTCTTCACTGCTTCATTTTAACCCAAATGAGCATTTTTATGAAACTTTGCAACGGCCGAATGTTTACATCCGGTCTACCCAATTATTCGCTGGTGCCCGCCCTCCCAAATTTGATGGGTCAAAGTGACAGCTTCCATTAGAGCAGGGGTGTCCAATGCGTCGATCGCAATCGACCAGTAGATCGCAAAGGTAGTGCAAGTTGATTGCGTTTCATTCAAAAAAATAAGAATTTTTTTTTTTAAATGTTAGTCTATCATATATCCTCCCTTATGGCATTTGCCACTTGATTGACATACAGGTCGGTCAGTTTGAGATCTCTTCTCTTCTAACACACCTGCCATCCTACACTCACGATCGAGCTACTGCAAAACTCTGGCTGTGATCTAGTTAGCTTTCCAATTTATATCGACTAAAGAAGGGATTTAAAAAATTGTTTGGGGGAGGGTATGGGCTGGATGTGGAATTGGAAGAGGATTTTTTCTCACAATGTCACAATCAAAGTGCGTTTGTCTGATCTGTCAATCTATGATTGCTCTTCCAAAGAAGGAAAATGTGGAAAGGCATTTTCGAACTGTTCATAAAAACTACGAAACTGACGACCTTCCAAAAAGCGATCTGAGAAAGAGAAAGGAGAGGGAACTAAAATCGCAGTTAATCGAAAAGCCGTCATTTTTCACTTGGCTCAATTCAAAAGCTCATTGACTGCATTATTCGGCTCTACTTATTTATGCAAGTCAGCCTTTTCCCACATGACGATTATTAAATCCAAATACTGTAGTGACCATAAATGTATTGAATTATTATTGTGCTATAAAGGTTATTCAGTTATGCAAGGTACAACAACATATACTCAGTATATATATATATACAGTGGTGTGAAAAACTATTTGCCCCCTTCCTGATTTCTTATTCTTTTGCATGTTTGTCACACAAAATGTTTCTGATCATCAAACACATTTAACCATTAGTCAAATATAACACAAGTAAACACAAAATGCAGTTTTAAATGATGGTTTTATTATTTAGGGAGAAAAAAGTCCAAACCTACATGGCCCTGTGTGAAAAGTAATTGCCCCTTGTAAAAAATAACCTAACTGTGGTGTATCACACCTGAGTTCAATTTCCGTAGCCACCCCCAGACCTGATTACTGCCACACTTGTTTCAATCAAGAAATCACTTAAATAGGAGCTGCCTGACACAGAGAAGTAGACCAAAAGCACCTCAAAAGCTAGACATCATGCCAAGATCCAAAGAAATTCAGGAACAAATGAGAACAGAAGTAATTGAGATCTATCAGTCTGGTAAAAGTTATAAAGCCATTTCTAAAGCTTTGGGACTCCAGCGAACCACAGTGAGAGCCATTATCCACAAATGGCAAAAACATGGAACAGTGGTGAACCTTCCCAGGAGTGGCCGGCCGACCAAAATTACCCCAAGAGCACAGAGACGACTCATCCGAGAGGTCACAAAAGACCCCAGGACAACGTCTAAAGATCTGCAGGCCTCACTTGCCTCAATTAAGGTCGGTGTTCACGACTCCACCATAAGAAAGAGACTGGGCAAAACGGCCTGCATGGCAGATTTCCAAGACGCAAACCACTGTTAAGCAAAAAGAACATTAGGGCTCGTCTCAATTTTGCTAAGAAACATCTCAATGATTGCCAAGACTTTTGGGAAAATACCTTGTGGACTGATGAGACAAAAGTTGAACTTTTTGGAAGGCAAATGTCCCGTTACATCTGGCGTAAAAGGAACACAGCATTTCAGAAAAGAACATCATACCAACAGTAAAATATGGTGGTGGTAGTGTGATGGTCTGGGGTTGTTTTGCTGCTTCAGGACCTGGAAGGCTTGCTGTGATAGATGGAACCATGAGTTCTACTGTCTACCAAAAAATCCTGAAGGAGAATGTCCGCCATCTGTTCGTCAACTCAAGCTGAAGCGATCTTGGGTGCTGCAACAGGACAATGACCCAAAACACACCAGCAAATCCACCTCTGAATGGCTGAAGAAAAACAAAATGAAGACTTTGGAGTGGCCTAGTCAAAGTCCTGACCTGAATCCAATTGAGATGCTATGGCATGACCTTAAAAAGGCGGTTCATGCTAGAAAACCCTCAAATAAAGCTGAATTACAACAATTCTGCAAAGATGAGTGGGCCAAAATTCCTCCAGAGCGCTGTAAAAGACTCATTGCAAGTTATCGCAAACGCTTGATTGCAGTTATTGCTGCTAATGGTGGCCCAACCAGTTATTAGGTTCAGGGGGCAATTACTTTTTCACACAGGGCCATGTAGGTTTGGATTTTTTTCTCCTTAAATAATAAAAACCATCATTTAAAAACTGCATTTTGTGTTTATTTGTGTTATATTTGACTGATGGTTAAATGTGTTTGATGATCAGAAACATTTTGTGTGACAAACATGCAAAAGAATAAGAAATCAGGAAGGGAGCAAATAGTTTTTCACACAACTGTATATATATATATATATATATATTTTTTTTTTTTTTTTTAATGTAGGTAGATCATTTCGACCTGGTTATTTTAAAAGTAGCTCGCAAGCCGAAAAACTCTGGGCACCCCTGCATTAAAGGGTATTTCATGTCAAGTGTGAAGTGCTAAGTGGTAGCGCTTCTGCCTCGCAGTTAGGAGACCCGGGTTCGCTTCCCAGGTTCCCCCTGTGTGGAGTTTGCATGTTCTCCCCGTGTCTGCGTGGGTTTTACTCCGGGCGCTCCGGTTTCCTCCCACAGTCCAAAAACATGCAGGCTAGGTGGATTGGCGATTCTAAATTGGCCCTAGTGTGTGCTTGGTGTGTCCTGCGGTGGGTTGGCACCCTGCCCGGGATTGGTTCCTGCCTTATGCCCTGTGTTAGCTGGGATTGGATTCAGCAGCCCCCCGTGACCCTGTGTTCGGATTCAGCGGGTTGCAAAATGGATGGATGAAATGAAGACAATTAAATAAATACTTCAAGGAAAAGGCCACAAAAATATAGATTTCGTCACACATCTAACTATTTATACTCACGTTTCATGTTATTTATTTGTCACATTTCACACATAGTTTTATTTTTTTCGCATTCATCAGGCACTAGCATACCGAAAACTGTATAATTCTTCGCTTCATGGTGTCCTCTAGAGATGGGAAAATGATACCGAAGCGTCGAAGCTTGTGTCAGTATAATCTGAAGCATAGTGAATCCTATCACTGTCAGGTGACACGCGACGTTTAAAGCTTCGGACGTCATCAGTGCGTTACAAGGCGCGTTTTATTGGTTTGATAAAGTTTCGTCGGTTTGACAGCTTTGGCGCTATATTAACAGGTAGCCTGTACTGTATAAAATGAATCATTCTCGTTCAACAATGTTGGGTTGTGAGGAGAGTGAGAGAGATTTGGCGAGCTTTAGTGATAGATGGCGACTAACAGCGGAAAACGGCGTTCAAAAGTTAAATAGTATAAATGGACATGGACCTTAGCAGAATAAAATGAGCACAGACTTTTCTGAGCTTGTACTGGCGACCTGAGGCTGAAACAGTGAGTGCTACTTCACTTGCGCTTTTGAGAGATTGCCTTGACTACAGTTATTCACCATATGTCGCTGTTAATACTGGGGTTGAGGCTTCAACGCTTCGAATCTTTTTCGACAAAAATAGAAAGAAAGCCTCAAAGCTTCATGAGGCTTCATTTTCCCATCACTAGTGTCCTCAAACGACTTTGTGTATGACCAGTCAATTACGTTACAATAAAGCGCAGTGCTGGTGAAAGTATCATATATAAAAAAGACATTTTTTTCGAAAAGTTTCAAGAATCAACTGTTTGAATTCGCGGGAAAGTTCCCGCGCATCGGAATGCCTGGACGAGGTCGCGGTGACGTCACACTCAGTGATGGCGGCATCTCGTGGGGCGTACAGTCTCGCGGTCTCAGTTATTATTTGTTTTGTGCATAGTTTTCAAGGCTCAGGGAAGTTTGTTTTATATATTAAAAAATAAATGCAGTTACAGATTTCCTACACCAAAGGTGAAATTTAAGCACTTCCTGCCAATGTTCCAAGCATATTTTTTATAAGGAAACGCAAACGGACGCTAGTATAGAGTTTGGCAGCAACGGATAACGGTTCTTGAGTAGCGAAAACATTCGTCGAAATTCAAACGTGAGTATACAAATGTTACAGCGCTTATTTCTTGTAAAGCGCATGCGATTGATTATTAAAATGCCAAATCATGTTGGCGTATTCAGTACAAATGTATTCTTTAATTTGCTCACTTGCAAAAAAACAACCTTGAGCCATGCCGTGAGCTTGCTATTACTGTAGTGGTAAAACTAGCGTTGCAGTAACGATTTTCGTTATATAAGCTGCAGGTCCCAGTGATTTTTAGGGTATTCCACAAGATAATCATGAAAATGTATTAAATAAATGTTTTGTAAGGTACAGTACTTGTTTCTGATGGGTCGTTACATGATTGTTTAGTAAAATTAACAAGCGCGATTTCTTTATTAACCCTACTATTATCCTAGCATTTCCACCCATCTGTTATCTTGGGCGGGTCGGTGCCGACCCGTGTCCTAAATCAGCCTCCCTCAACCCTCAAACATTTTTTTATCATCCAGTTTGTTTCCTTACCTCTTGGTTACCTTGTTAGGCTTCCTTATCCATGAAAAGATTTTAAAATTTGGTTTTAAAATTTTTGGTGTGGCCCTCTGAAGATGAGACGTATGATGTCAATAAAACGGCCCAGTCCAAACAAATTGGTTAAAATAAACCTCAGGAGAATTATACAAATAAATCAAAGGTTTATATGTTACCTGACTATTACTGAGGGGTATTAGAACACAACTGTAAAAAAAAAAATTACAATTTTTTATTTTAATAATATTACTATCAATATTATTAATATTAGTAACATCTGTGGTGTTAGGGTCGGTTTTGACCCATATATATTTACTTCAAGAAGAAGGCAAAAAAAGTATTTTTTTTCCAAAAGTTGAACTTTAATTCAATCACAAAGACAAAGCCAAACAAGTAAGACAAAATAAAATACAAAATAAATTACAAAATGTAGATCAAACAAACAATCAAACCAATAGAATTAGTAGTACGGTGGTAGGGTGGTAGCTCTCCAGGAGCAGGATTGCTACTGTATGTTTACACTATGTGCAAGTAGGACAGTAAGTGACATTTTTAGTGTGCTCTTTGCAAATATATTTCTTGCATTTGGCACACATGGAATTGGTTTTTCTGTCCTTGCTGCTTGGGCAGACCTGACAGCGCTTTCTTTTGGAATCTGGCAGTCTCTCTGGGTCTGGGTCTGTGGCTGTGGCAGGGCTGGCTGTGGCAGGGCTGGCTAAAGGGAAGGATGCTGGTGCTGAAGCTCTTCGTCTTCCTGCTGACGTGGACGGAGTGCTTGCCGTGGTCTGCAGCTCTCTGACCACAGCTGCAGCGGCTGGGTCTCGGGGGACCCGTTCCCTTTTTTCAATGTGTCCCTTTATAAGAGAATCCCCTAGTTCTTGGAGAAACATTTTTCGCCTTTGATTCTTCCCTGCATTCCACCCTTGGTGGATTTGGGTCCACAACACAAATGCGTTGTAGGCTGACACATCCAGCATATTGTAGAACAATACCACTGGACATCTCCTGGTCATGCGCTGGCATGTATAGGTGGCAGTCAGCTTGTCCAGGTTGTCCACCCCTCCTTTGTTTTTATTGTAATCCAAAATAATGATGGGCTTTTCTCTTTTGCTGATGACACAGCAGTGTCCTTGTGGAGTGTGGACATGAGTATCACACTCCGGTTTTTTTTTGGACAATATGACACAATAGTGGTTGTGTCTGTAAAGGCAAATTTTGAAGACAGTGGTGCCCTGTTCTTCAAATTCACAATTTCAGCGGGCAGCTCAGGTTTATTTTTTTTGATAGTGCCCACCATGGTGAGCTTTCGCCTCAGAAGTTCCTGTCCAAGATCAAAACTTGTAAAAAAATTGTCACATGTAATATTGTGTCCGCGCAGTCCAGTTGTCAAGTCGAGGACTACACGCCTTCCCTGGTTCCTCTCAGGGATGCCACTTTCAGGTTTTCCTGTGTAAATTTGCATGTTCCAAGCATAGCTTGTTCTTGCATCACAGGCTGCCCAGATTTTTATCCCATATTTGGCTGGCTTATTGGGCATGTATTGCGGAAAGGGCATCTTCCCGGAAAGGCACAAGACGCGCTCGTCACGGTAACCTCTGGCCCTGGATTGAACATCAAAGGCAGGCGCTGCACCCATCTCTCCCAGACATCCCTTATGGGAGCAAGCTTGTCACGTCTTGCTCTCATGTCTCGGTTGTCAAACCTGAGGACTCTCGAGATCATGTGGAAGCTCTTCAGTGACATCGTGGCCCGAAAAATATTTCTGCCTGTTGCTGTGTCCCAGAGACTGGCTGTGGCCTCATTGCTGGATCGGTATACTCCAGCAAGAAGAAGAATTCCAATATAAGCATCCAGGAATTCTTCATCAAAGTCAATCCATGTGTCTCCGTAGACTTTTTGTCCTTCTAGGTTTGTCATGTCAAGTATTATTTTTTTCAGCGATGATGGCATGAACTGTTCAAAACTTGTTTTGATGTCACTTATCCTTGTTATGGCAAACCTTGTGACCCCAGGAGTCATTCTGATGATATTTTCAGCAGCTGCCCTGCCAGTTGTCCTGCGAGTCTCGTCAGGTGGTACTAACCTCCAGGAGATGCTGCCATTCTTGGACTGTAGTACTTCAGCTGGTGGGGAAACTGCTTCAGAGGTGATCTCCTCCTCAGACTCTATGTCTGTGTCTTCTGACTGACACTCCACAATGTCTTCCTCCTCTGAGTCCACCTCATCAGTGTCGCTGTGCCACTCTGTAACTTGTCCTTCAGCTAGGATATGATCCAGAGCTTGGAGTGCTGTGAATCTGGCCATTTTTACCTCTGCAAATTACATGCTTTCTCTCCAGTCACAATCACCAAACTGAACTGGTCTGGGTCTGTTTTGTCTGGGCTGTCTCTGTTTTTTTACTCGGGGGAGGTGTGAAGAGATAAGCCCCTGACTACAGCTCGGGGGATGGGAGAGGCCTGCTACCTGACAGAGTTGTGTGGGGGGTGTGGGGGCCAGAGTGAGCTGAGAGTGTGTTTATACTGGAACTTAAGTTTGGCCAGTATTTATTGTTTTATGATCTCTTATTGTCTTATTGTACCCTGGGTCGTGGCCGACCCGGTAAGACCACAGGCAGTGAATTTCTGATTAGAGAAATAATTTACCTTTTTTTTTTTTTTTTTGTTTAAATGGAAGTTTCAGAAAAATAGAAAAAGCCTTGATGCAGTAAACAAAATGTATGTGGTACTTTTATGCATTTAAAACTTGAAAACAGGTCGGTACCGACCCTAGGGTAATAGTAGGGTTTATTAAGGGATCCATCACCGCTTTTGTTATACTAACTAGCAAAATACCCGCGCTTCGCATTGGAGAAGCAGTGTGTTAAAGAAGTTATGAAAAAGAAAAGGAAACATTTTAAAAATAGCGTAACATGATTGTCAATGTAATTGTTTTGTCACTGTTATGAGTGTTGCTATATATATATATATATATATATATATATATAAATATACACATCTACATATATACCTGTATACACAGATCAACATATATACACACATACATATACATACATACATACACACAGATAAATATACATATATACGCACATACACATACATATATATACACATCTACATATACACACACACATATATATATATACATATCCACATATATATACATATCTACATATATATATATATAAACATACATACATACATATATATCTACATATAAATATATATATATACTGTATATAGCAAAATCCCCGCACTTCACAGCAACGAGGGAAAATATACCAATAACTATCTGTTAAGGATCTCTTTGTATACCACGTTGTCAGTTCAGCAGTCCGGTTGTAATATGACCAAGCTGTGCACTGAGATTACTTTTGAGAATGCAACGTATAGTTGTGTCCAGGAGGAAAGCAATGTTGCCTCAAATCAATGGCAACCTTTTATAGGGTCTGTCCCTGAGACTTATTACTTGTCATCGCGAAGCAGAGCCTTACTGGAAATTGGAGGCATTTCAATTGAAATGGGAGATCAGAGGGTATAACAGTGATGCCAGGAATACATTCAGAGTGTGGCGCTCTGCTGTTTTTTTGTGTAGCTGCCTTCACACAGCTTCTCTGCTGCTTTATAAACAAACGCCATATAAGGCCATCATTTTTCCTTGCTTCGCGGTTCTGTACTGTTTTATTATTTGTTTATTACAATTCTTATACAGTAGTTATTGTGTAGCAATTCGAGACTTACTTTACTGTTCAGGTACCCATTTCCTTTATTTAATCCGCGGCTTGTACGTTATTTTTTGTTCGTTTATTACGATTATAGATATTTATTGATTCCCTTTATTAGCTGACTGACTGCTCATATAAGACGCTCCGCTGGTTTTTTGTGAAACAGCCTTTACACAGCTTCTCTGCTGTTTTATAAACGAACGACATATAAAGCCATCACCTTGTCAATTGTGTAATGCGTTTTTTGAACAGGTTTGATGCATGGAAGTGATCACTCGTACTGTGTTCAGTCAGTTTACGTGAGCTGCTCTCTTGTGTGATGTTGCGATGTCCACAGCTTTATTTAATACTAACTAAGACCCGGCACTTAAAAGTTTCTGGCTGCACTCCGGTTGTAATATGACGAAACAGCGTGAGCTCACTCTTGAGAATGCAACGTATAATTGTCCAGGAGAAAAGCAATCTTGCCTGAAATCAATAGCATCGTTTTGTAGGGTCTGTTCCTGAGACATATTACTTGTCATCGCGCAGCAGAGCCTTACTGGAAATTGGAGGCATCTGAATTGAAATGGGAGATCAGAGGGTATAAAGGGGATGCGAGGAATACATTGAGTGTGAAGAAACTCTAGAGAAAGCGTGTGTATTAACTTGCGTATTTTTCTGTGAGTATTTGGTGGCAGCGTGATGAAGTAGCTTCTGCTAGACCACGTTAGCTGTGGAGCTCAGCTCAGAGCATATTCTTTTCCTACCTTGTCAACTGTGTAATGCGTTTTTTGAACAGGTTTGATGCATGGAACTGATAACTCGTACTGTGAGCATCACGTGAGCTGCTCTCTTGTGTGATGTTGCGATGTCCACGGCTTTATTTAATGTTAGCTAAGACCTGGCACTTAAAAGTTTCTCGCTACAGCAATTTTAACTCCGTTACAAAGTGATCCAAAAGTCTCGTTTATACCTCGTGTCTTCTCATTAAACTTGTATCTCACGAATAAAGTATTCAACGTTTTTCTTCAGCGCTCTTTGGGAGTTCTTCCTTCTTTTCTACGTACTGCGGTCACAGTCAGTTCACGTGATTACGTGGGAGGCGTGATGATGTCACACGCAGCTCCACCCCCCACGGCCATAGAGCTAACGTCCATTACAGTATATGGAGAAAAATAGGTTCCAGTTATGACCATTACGCGTAGAATTTCGAAATGAAACCTGCCCAGCTTTTGTAAGTAAGCTGTAAGGAATGAGCCTGCCAAATTTCAGCCTTCTACCTACACGGGAAGTTGGAGAATTAGTGATGAGTGAGTGAGTGAGTGAGTGAGGGCTTTGCCTTCTATTAGTATAGATTATTATGGTAGTATGGGAAATAACCCTATCAACGCATCACAGGCAGGGTTGCCAGACATGCAGTTTTCACGGCAAATTGGACCGTCTGTGATTTGGCGGTATGAAGGTTTTTACGCTGTGTGCGTCGGCCCAAATGTAAAAACCCCAAGTGGGAACCCTGCCCCTTGACGTCGGGAGCAGCAAAACGCTAAGGGGGCCCCAACCACCCAAATTAATGATGTTGGTAATCGGCAAAACTTTGAGGAAGAACATCAACAGAGGCAAAACTACATCAACAGCCCAGACCATTTCCTCTGTCGTCA
Source organism: Polypterus senegalus (assembly GCF_016835505.1). Classification (NCBI taxonomy): domain Eukaryota; kingdom Metazoa; phylum Chordata; class Cladistia; order Polypteriformes; family Polypteridae; genus Polypterus; species Polypterus senegalus. Next base: position 169,111,653 of record NC_053162.1, read on the forward strand.
ACACTGCCCTTCATTGGTCTGGTCCATAGTGCCGTTAGGTGAATTTTAACAGATATTGGGCTAGAAATAATTCCAGGACCATGCAACCCAATTCACAGAGAGCTTTTCGTTTTGTATGACATTTAAATATAAGAAATTTTTCACACTACACCATCAGCAATCATACATCGAGTAAAACAGTCAGCCCAACAAGCAAAGACGCGTATAAGAAAGTGGGAGAGACCAGAGAATGACACAGATAAGCTACTCAGGTGAAGTGAGTACACCGTTTGCTTGGTCGAGATGAAATTAACTGATGACGACACAGAAATGTGATGGTTTTCAGAGTTTTAGGACTGGGATATATACAACATGTTGTATAGTAAAAACAGTTCCAGTGAACAACTGGTGGGTTCTTTGTCGTGTGTTCCCCGTTACGGTATATTTTAAATCTAAATGTGTACTGCAGCAGTGGTGCAAAGAATTTTTGCATTATGTTTAACGTGCCTTGGCAAAGAATAATTCCTTCTTGTAACATTGCGTTACAGTGGTTTGATAAATTAAAAATTTCTGTTTACTGAACCACTGGTTCATCAGGTTTTTATCCTGTCACAATTTAAAGTACAAATAGTGCATACATGTTTTAGGAAAACTGAAGTTACTTTTGTAGTCAAGTTTGTTAAATTGTTAAATGAAAAGCAGAATATGTTGAACTGTTTGATCTACTTTATTCCTTATCAGATGCCATGAGTCAAGTGACTAAATTAAGTGACCAATTGTGCAGTCCTTTCAGTAATCATCACATCCTCATTCCACACCCTAAAAAACTAACCATTTACGCCATACTTTAAGAAAATATTCCGTTTTAAATGTTTTTAACTGATACTTTTACTTTCAACTTTTCTCTTTAAGTAATACGCATGAATTGAAATTAAAATGATTATCGTTTATTATTTTCTGTCCATTGTTGTCAAGTTATACCTCTCATATCATTATAATAATCCTCTTGTTTGGACCCAGTATGGTACTGATTCTTTGGGTTCTCAGATTAAACAGTTCAAGAACTCCTATATTTTAATAGTGTGCCCTTTTTGGCAATATGGAAAGACCTGGGGTGTTCATAAGTATGTTCCAGGTGACAGCACACTGTTTATTGTTTATTAACAGGGTGGTTCAATTTAATTCTTAAAATCCAGTTAAACAAGTTTTAATTACATATTGAACAGAGAGTGAATGTGTGCATTAATATAGCCTGGGGTTGATTGCCAACCTGTCCAGAATTAGTTCCTGAGTTGCTTCCAGAGTTGCTGGGTTAATAGCTGGCTCATGGCCTTGAACTGGATAATTGGGTTAAAAATGGATGGATGGATAACACAACCTGTTGTATATGGAAATCGTGACTTTCACTGTGGTTATCTGGCTACAGTAAAAATGTGCAAAGCTGGACAGATCAGACCATAACCTCAGGAACTTATTCTAGCTCCTAGGGAATTACTGGACACTTATAGGACAGTCAAGAATATAATTCAAACATGGTCTGGGTCCTTACCCACTGCACATTGCTCTGTTTCACCTTCCAAAGGAGGCAGGCACCTGAGAACATTGTAACTACTTGCCTAGACTGCCTTTACTGGTTCTTCTTGATTTGGAGATGCAGTGGTTCTGTGTCAAAGAAGATGATAAATTCCTACGGACCTTGATTTTAATTTTTTTTAAACACCTTTAAAATTATCCACTTTTCATGATTAAACTCTATAGAAATTGCTATCTAAATACAGCTGTAAACCACATAATGTCCATCTATCTATTTTTAACCCGCTTATCTTGTTTAATTTCATGGCCAGCCAGGGTCTATCCAAAAAACACCTTCATGGACACATCCACAAGATGTCAGTTAACCAAGAATCTTTTCAGATATGGAAAGAAAACCAAAGTATCTGGAAGGTAACCCATACAGATACAGGAATAATAAGAGCAATACCCATATCATTTCCAAGGCTAGAATTTAAAACCAGGACCGTTGATGTATCATGCAACAGGCCTAACGAGTACACCACCATTCCACCCTCCACAATAATAATCCAAGAGGTTCTTTTAAAAAAAATCCAAACTGTAAATTTTAAAGAAAAATATTTTGTGAAAATTTTATAATAGTAATATTGAAACCATTGAGCATTCCATGCTTTTTTCCTGTCATATTCTGTCACTCTCTTCATTATTGGTTTATCCCCAATAATATAAGAATTAATGACTTAATCAGAGGAAAATCAAAGTTAGTCTCAGTGAAGTAGCACATGATTGTCATTTTATTTATTATTTAATTAACTTGTCTTAGCAAAGGCTTTATTCACAAATATGCATTTTACAAGAATAAGCCTTTATTTTTCAAAAGTGCAATATGTGATTTATGATTGAGGTATAACTTGTAATTTCGTCACTCTGTTAAAATTGCTTCATTTTATTCATTATTTTCTTTTGTGTTTTTATTTATACTTTAGCTGTGTTTTTGCAATTGCTCTATTTGTTTGTATAATACAATTTTATTTATTAAAAATTATAAAAGTAAAAATACATGATGCATTTATGCACATACAGTGCCTGATGTTATTTTCCAGTGATTAATGATGTTGTTGGCAAATTTGTGTAGGTCTTATAGTTGGGGATGGAGATAGCAATGCTGCCATAGTCATAGACTGCTGGTAACACACTTCCAATTGTATGAGCACATTCTCTGCCTTTTGACTCAAATTGTCAATTGGAGCTGCTCTGTACCTAAAAACTACTGTCAATGGAATGTGACACACTCCCTTTCCATCTAAAACTGAGAGGGGACTGTGCAGCATGTTGTTCAGCTGAAATGATCTGTCCATAACACTCTAGATAGACAGACAGATTGATTGATTGATAGATGGAACTTTATTTGTCCCTAGGAGGAAATTTGGCTTTTTATAGAAGCCCTTTAAATAAATAAATACATAGAGTACATAAATATGTAGATAAGTGAGTAAATAAGTAAATATACACACACTTTGGTCTGAACACACACCAGAATGACTTCAAGAAAAAAGCAAGAAAGCAAAGAAAATTAAAATGAAAGGTTTTGAGTTAGCTGTTACTTGTTGCAGGTCATCTTGAACAAATCTTAAGACCGGAAACATTAAATTCATTTAAACAAAAGAGTGTAGCCACTTTCATACATTTTTTTCCCAGAAACTAAGCATCTGAATTAGATTGTGGATTGGAAAAAAAAGAAAACAAGTATTCTTCTGGGTTTAGCAATGCTGGAGTGAAGGGGCTTTTCCATCCATGTCATGAGTTTAATGAAATGTTATAAATAGCTTTTTCTCAGAGTTGGATATTTTTAACCAGAAATGCCCTGTCATTTTTCTATTTCTTTAGAAACTGGATTTGATTCTGCAGAGTGGGGTGCAAAAATTGAAGACAGATACTACAATAACCGTGCCTTCCAGGTAACTACTATAATTTGTTTTTAAGAACAATATATTTGTTGAACAACTAGTTTTCATTTCCATGGCTAAGGAAGAGTTGCTGGAGTAAATTAAACATGAGTGGGAAAAAAATATTTTCTGTGTTACTTCTAATTAAATGGTTTTATGAAAATACACAGAATAGGTGAAGAATTGTTTGTTGTCATCATTTACAAAGATACTCTCAAGTTTTGCAGTGATACAGTGATGCAGTAGTAAGTGATGCTGCCAGAGTTTTGGGTTTGATTGTCAGTTTTGTTAGTAAGAAAATGTGTATTTTTTAAATGTGTCCACATCATGTGGGTGCCCTGGTTTTCTCCTAACATATTTGTTATCCATTTCAGTTGATATTTTTATTCATACATCAAGCACTTTATCTCATTGATGTCCAAGAAGAGAAAACATTTTAAACAATTAAAATTTAAATTCTAAAAACTGAAATGTCAACAGTTTGTAAGTATTCACCACCCGTTTTCAGGACTTGGTTGAACAATCTTGCAAGCTATTACAGCAAGTTGTCTTTTTGATAAGTCTTTATTAACTTTGCATAACATGATGAAAAAAGATTCACCCTTTCCTCCTTGCAAAATTGTTAAATCTGTGCCAGGTGAGTTGGGGAGAAGCAGTGGACAGCAGTTTTTAGGTCTTGCTATAAATGCTTAATGACGTTAAGGTCAGGACTCTGAATGAGCCACTTAAGAATATCAGTTTTCTTTATTTTAAGCTACTCCGTTGTTGCTTGGGTTGTGTGCTATGGGTCATTGCCCTGTTTAAAGACACCTTCCCCTACAGGTTTTAAGAACTGCACTGATCTCTGAGGGGTAAGGTATGTTCAGTACCATTGAGATGGTCTTGTACCCTCATCCAAATCTGCACTTTGCTATAATTATATCCCTCTGTCCTGAATCTATTCGTGTCTTTTTTTTGTTTCATTTTGTGGAAAATCTCTGCTATACAATTGGACATAAATTCATCAAAGAACAGGTGAGCCACCAGGCACGGACCATCAGCATATTGGGTGGTCATCCGTAATTAGCTTTATATTTACAAAGGGAATGAATAGTTTGTAAATCTCACAATTCTTGTTTTTAGTTAATTGATCAAAGGTTATAAGTTTGCTTTTTTTGTTTTTTTCATGATGTACACTGTTTTGTACATCAAAGACTTGAAAAAAAGGACTTAGGAAAGTTCTTATTGTAATAAACTATTAGTTTGAATCTGGGACAATACAATGTGGAAACAGTTTTTGGGGGCTGAATAACTTTTCAAAGTACCTCTATATGAGTTCTGCAATATAGCTAATGAATTTTCACCACATTTTACTGCGGTTTTGCTGAATACGGTGTAAACAAGCGCTATATAGTGCCCGACCCGGCACAGACTACGCAGAGGCACGTGTTCACACTCAAAGGGCTTTATTTTTGTTTCTTCAGCCGTGGGCACACGTCTTCCCCGTGTCCCACAGGCCCAACAGAGTTCAAGCACCAAAACTCACACAAACCAACCGCTTCCTGGCACCACCACTCCTCCCAGGCAACCTCGTCCTCTTCCTCCCGATTCTGGCCTCGAGTGGAGGTGGCTGGCCCGTTTTATACCCCACCCGGGTGGGTGGGGCTGAGAATTCAAGCAGCTGGGCTGTGGAGTCCATACAGCTCCCCCTGGTGGCCACCCGAGCCCCCAACCAGGCTGTGGAGGACTCCATCTCCCATGGAGCCCTGCGGGTGGTTGGGGAATCACTGTCCGCCAAGTAGGCTGCCACCAAGCGCCCCGGGGGAGGTACTGAGCTGTCCTTGGTGGCTCCCCCGGAATATACACAGCAGGGGCGTCCCAGCCGGGCATGGGACCCGGCTGTCCGTCACAACGGAAAAATACAAAAAACGGTGAATATAGGACAAGAAGATTAAATGTTCTTTAGACTTCCTAGCCAAGCTCATTATCCTAAAACTCAAATCAATCTGTTGTCAAGCCAAAATAAGAACTTGAATTCGTAGGTTGTAATTTGTAGCAATAATTTCATTTTACCAGAAAACACTGAACAAAAGATACTCACTCATGCTCAAAGGTTTTCTCTGTAATCTTGGATATTCAGGAATTGTACACTTAAGAGTATGTTTAAAATGTAGTAATTATTTTTTTGCCATAACTTTACATGCTTAACTCTGTTTTGTCACTTTCATTTAAATTGTTTTCTGACATGTTTACCCACTTAATAGTAACAACACTGAGCGATAAAACAGCTATTTTACTGTTAAAATAATAGCTTAAATAAGTAGAATGTGAAAAAGATCAAAGTATTTAAGCAAAACTAATTAATGCTTGTGTGTCTAGCTAGTAAATTCTTGCTTCATTCAGTAAATAATACTATAATAAGTTGTTAGTCTTTAGAACTTAGGAAATAAGAGCAAGTTTAATTAGGATAAGATAAATTTAAAAGAAGAAATTAGTTGTGATGAAAACCTATAGATATAGAAGACTTGTGGACTGAACTAGAAAACAAACCACTGTTAAACTGGATAAAAGTGGACTGTGATGAGTGAATCAAATGTTTTAACAATAACTACACTGTGAGTGGGAAAAAAAACACACCCAAATGTTTTTCATCACATCTTCAACAATAGTCGGCTGATTTACTTGATGTTTGATACAAAGTGTATGTAATATGTTTTCCAACAACAGTTGTATTAATTACTCACAAGTTTATACAATGTTCCAAATTTGATCAAAATCGGCCGACTATTGTTGAAGAAAAACATTTTGATGTGTTTTTTTTCCACTCACAGTGTATATTATAAAATAAAGGAAAATAGTTGCTATTCTCCTTTAAACATTCTGTGCAGTTTTTGCCTTTATTGTAAAACATTATCTTAAAAGGACCCGAAGCACAGTCAGCTATTGACAATTTTATGGCATTTTGAAAGAATGGGGATGGCAGCCTTATTGAATGAAATACAAAAACATGGAGGTAAGGGGGTTTGAGTTGCACGGGTTTCAGCAAATCCGTGTGTATGGAAAGGCAAGGCACAAGTGCCAAACAAGAGAAGAAAATTGATGGGTGATGGGTGAAAAAACTTGCCAGTCAATCAACAGTAGTTTGTGGTGCCTGATGACAAGTTTCTGTTGGTGTTTTGTTATAAATGTAACAGGGTTCAAGAAAAGCAAGACACCGATCTGTCAGAAGAGTTAAATGACCAAAAGGATTTCTGTTTGATTCAGCTGCCTAAAATGTTTGTTAATCTTCGTCCACATGGAGGAAAGGACACAAGCTTGCTCTTTGGTCTGGATTGAGAGAAGCCGTGGCTCCGATCATATGACACAATATACACAAACTGCGATCTGGTACAAGTTTGATTCCTTTCTGAGTGGAGTTTTTCATGAAGCTCTCCTGACATTTTTTTCATTGTTATTCCCTGTTATATGAAAAATGAAGTCAAGATTTACACTCATTAATGGATTTTTACTTCCTTAATATTTATATATAACTGAATTACAAGTCATGGTTTATTTTTTTTTTTTGGTAAGTCAACCTTCAGAGTTATCACCTTGAAAACTATCTTAAGCGTTATTTTTTATTATTCTCCACTAGGGGTAGCCATTCACAAAGCTTTGCTTTGGAAAAGGAACCATGTCTAGAGGAACAATAATAAATGAACATAACTTAGAAATTATACTTTGCCAGTAGACTTTCAGCATTAATTCATTATTCTCAATTTTTTGTAATGTAATCTTTACTGTGCAAGTGCGTGTAATTAATACTATGGGTTAGCAGATACCAATGTATTCTATATTTGGACTTACCTGGTTTTTTTTTTTTTTTATTTAAATTCTTCAGATTCCATTTAGAATTAAAGGCTCGGAGTGAAATTTGTTCATCTCCTTTTTCCATGTCACCATTCTGTTATTCTTTGAGCTTTGGTAAACAAGACTTACAATTTTCAAATGCTATGTCACACGCCTTGTCTTTTTTTTAAAGGGTCGGCACACATTCACTATTGAAGAACATAAAGCAGCTGTGAAGATCCAGGCCACCTACAGAGGGTTTATAACTCGAAAGAAGTTGAAGAGTGCGAAGGGTCATCGCTTTGGTGAAGACAAGTGAGTTGCATTTTACCGAGTATAAGGAAGCAGGGGATTTGCACCATAGGTACAGGCCAAGGACCACATACAGAGAAGGGAGTGTGGAAAGTGAATCCATCTTCAGGTGCTTTCTTGCTGTTATCATTTCAACTAATGACAGTGGATTCTGTGCTAGAATTCAGCAATGGTACTGCTATATTCTGATTGATATGCAACTGATTTCTATCAACATTACTGTCTTACTTATACAAAGCACTTGTCATTGAATTTCTGCCTTTCTTTGATAAACATTATACATATCGATACTACTCAGATCTGTCTAGTGGGATAGGTCTGCCTCCTCCGTCCATGTCCCCAGCTGTTTGAACCTCATATAACCATATGCCACGATTGAGACAACACCCTATAGAAATTCACTTGCACTTATCCTGAGCTTAATATTTTTTTGCTTTCAACAGGTCCGTAACTTGATTTAGTGTTTCATACTGCCTCTTAGTCCAGGAGTACTGTTAGGTGAATGCTCACTAGGCTTTCTAGCTTCTCATCTTGACTTTTTTCATCCTCATTTTTAAGGGGAGGCTGCTTCAGAGTCTGGTCTGAGTTCTTATTTAGATTCTGTATAGCCCAAACTACCGGATTTGTCAGAATAATACATGATTACTGTATTGGCAAGTCTTAAAACATCCAGTTTATACTTGTAGTACAGTCTCATTTAGAGTATTTGTATCAGTGTGGCAGCCTGCCCCATTTGTATTGATTTTAATGAGACCAGACCAGTGAGAAGGCATTCTTAGTCTTCTTTGTAATCTTTAAGTTGTTTGTTTTGGTGGATACTACACTTTAGTGGTGGTTGAAGTGGTTCCCCACTCACTGAAGCTCTTTATGTAGTGAGAAGAGAACGATATAAATGTAAAGAATTATTATTGTTTGTTATTCTTGCTCTGGATTTTAAACTTGCTTCTGGATCTGGGTGTCTAAAACTCTTCCTTTACTTGATTTTCTAATTTTCTTGGCATTATCTGATGCAATTGGCAGTCAGAGTACTGCTGTCTCACCATCAGTTTAATATTACAAGTGAAAGTGGAGAAACGAGAGTAATCCCAGCTGTCTTCTGTTTTTGCAAACTAATAAGTATCAAAATGGGCAGCAACAAGTGCCATATCATCTCAGGATAGTCTCTTGCATTGTCTCCAGCAAATATCTTTCCTAACAAATTGTCCTTCCTTGTTTCTTTTTTCAGAACTTAACCTAGCTCTAATATACTATATGGCCAAAAGTATGTGGAAACTACTTCAGATTGAATTCAGGTTTTTCAACCATTCCTATTATAGCTGGTACACAAAATATAGCAAAGAGCTATGCAGTCTCCATTGACAAACATTGTCAGTACAATGAGTCATACTGAAGAGTACAGTGATTTTAAAGGTGGCAGAACAGAGACCACCTTTGTAACAAGTCAGCACGTGATATTTCTGCTCTGTTAGATCTGGCCCGGTCAATTGTAAACACAGATACTATGAGGAGCAGCTCAGTGCAGCTCAGCCACAAAATGGTAGACCACAGGAGCTTACAGAGTGGGGTCGCCAAGTGTTGAGACGCATAGCATGTAAAATTTGCTGTTCTCTGTGACATAATTCATAATAGAGATTCAAAGTGCATCTGAAAGCAACATCAGCCAAGAAATATGCATCAGGAGTTTCATAACATGGGTTTCCATGGCAGAGCATCAGCACAGAAGTCCATGGTCACTATGCGCAATATTGGCTGGAGTAGTGTAAAGTAGACGTTCTCAAATGGGAAGCCGTGGCCATTGAACTTTCAGGAAGTCTGCAAGATGAATGAAAATAATAACGAAATACCTGCAAAATACTCGGCAATATTTAAAAAAACAAGCTACAGCATGGCTGCCAAACTTGTGTTTTAAAGTAGATTGCTTCATCAATATTCAAAATACTGTAGTATCTCTTCTTGGATGCCACGTGGCAGCTGTGCAACAGTTGGGTCTGGCGTGGTATTCGGCACCACAGGGAGCTGCCTTCATATAAATCTGGGCAATGTGCAAAACACTGATACTAAAAGGAAAAAATGGATGGCACCATGATCGGGTGTAATAGAAAGGAAGGAATGAGCAGAAAGAGCAGGAACATAAGGCTTTTCTTTTGGAAGGGTTGGCCTGTGTGGTGGTGAGCATGTTAGCTATATTGAAAACCACATGCAGTCCAGGTGATTTTTGTCAGCAGGATAAAAAGAAGTTATCATTGACAGTGTGGTGGTTCAGAAAAAGTGTGTATAAAAAAGAGAGAGAGTGAACAGCAATAGTGGCAGTATGACCTGGGGTAGAACATCATAAGTCAGGTTCAGATCCAGAGGATCATTTAGCCAGACTAAGCCCCCCACCCCAATCATCATATGAAGCTCCCCAACCCACGCTCTTGTGATTGATCAGCACTTGGAATGTGATGATGATGATGATGGTGATGGTAATTACCTCGGGCAGCACTTCGGTAAGGGTGGCGTTGTCATGTAACTTTTTTTTTTTTTAACATTACAAAATAATAAAACAACAAAGTTATGAATGAACCCTATGATATACATACAAATCCAGTGACTTATTCATATACTAACTTTTAAAAATATTGAAACGGTGCTAGAGAAAAGTCACAATGGTAAAAATGAAACTATAACGAATGTGATGAGTGTAATCATTAAGTCATTGATGAACAACAGATGATATTTAAGGTGTTAATTCAAAGTTTTACGTAAGCCCTTTTGAGAAATGGAACTTACTCTTTAGCAATTTATTAAGTCTGCTGACGCAGTGATGTTGCCGCGTTGATTATTTGATTTTGCTTTGACGTGTCTGTTTCCTGTGGTATGCCAGTATGAGGATTGCTATTTTTAATGCCGAGTGATAATCTGAGTTATAATCTATACTTTTTTGCCTCCTTCTCTCAGTATTTATGACGAGTTGGTGCCCATGCACATCGCATTGTATGGTAACAACCTGGAGGGACGTGCTCCTCAGGTCCAGACCCAAGGGAGCTACTATAGTGTGTGTTTGTATGTGTGTCAATACAGTATATAATAAATGTTCACATTTTCTAAGATCAATATTGTTTTGTCTGATGTTCAGAGAATACACTATTTCCTGAAGCCTGTACAGCAATACATATTATATGTGAATTAGCCATATCATCTCATTCTAATTAAGGATACATTTTGTGGTGGGGACTAATGGACAGCAAAAATGCACCTGTGAGAAGTACTGTGATCATTGCACTCAACAGTGGAACTACTGCTTTTGTGTTGCTAACTGTCACTGGCTTCACAAGGGTATTATTTAGCGAACAAGCCCTGTATTCAGACATGGATTTTTAGGACTTTACTACACCGTGTCCCCGCCCTACCCCCGCATTTCAAATGCCCCCTTTACCAGTTTGATCTTGAACTTTGGCTGCCATAATTAGTAAATCAAGCTAAATTGTTCCTGGTTCAGTTCTTTTATTACTAAGTATACTCTGATCTTTTTGAAGCCACTTCCTTGTTCTGCTGTGCCTTCTTCTTAAACCAAGGATTGGGTTGCCACAATATGTTACGTGTAACATGCAATGAATGTTAGTGTTTTTGAAGACTCCCTTTAACACGAGTTTCATATATACCGCAGCTACAGTACTAATCTATGGTTAGAATAGAAATGGGCTCACTGTCATCAAAACCTTAGGGTGATACCAACGTGACAGTCTTATATATACAATATATATATATCCTCTTTAATAAAACCCCTGTGTGCGTCCAAGTGTCCACGTGTGTGTCTTCTGATGAAGTGCGCATGCGCGGGGCCACACGGCACATGTTCAGTCTCTTCCTATGCATTCCCTATGTGTACAGAGAGAGAGATACACAGGTGCGTGCACGTGAGAGACAGACACACACACACACACAGGTGCGCGCGCAACACACACACACACAGTCGAGACAGACACACACACAGACACAGAGGCGCGCGCTTAAGAGAGACAGACACACATACATGCAGGCCCGCGACAGAGACACACACATACACAACAACATTTATTTATTTTGCACATTTTCATACAAAAAGTAGCTCAAAGTGCACACAGGTGTGCACGTGCATTGTTGCAATGTTACTTTTCTTGGTTGTTTATTAAATTACGGATTTTTCAAATGTTCATTTTTTTCCCTGTGCTTAAAACTCATCAAAAAACTGTTTTTAGCGAGCAGGTCGTAAGGCTATACACTATGCGACTCTTCAATTCCACCCGGGGGAGTAAATGCGAACATTAATTTTATTTTGGAGTAAATGTGAACATTAATTTTATTTTAATTCTTTTCATTTTTATTATTATTTAATTTAATATCGTTTCTTTGTATCAGTATACTGCTGCTGGATTATGTGAATTTCCCCTTGGGATTAATAAAGTATCTATCTATCTATCTATCTATCTATCTATCTATCTATCTATCTATCTATCTATCTATCTATCTATCTATCTATCTATCTATCTATCTATCTATCTAGTGCGAACAATGTGTTTGTGTTAGTTTTCTCTGTTGTTTAAGGTTTTCTTAGTGTTATTCAATGTTTTTACATTTAGTTTACTATTACACTGTGCAATCCATGGTATAATTAACTATATTTGTGCTTAAAAACTTAAAAAAATATATATTTACATACAGTTCATATGGTCTGGAACGGAAATAATTGTATTTACATACAATCCTATGGGAGAAATTACTTCGGTTCACGACCAAATCGTGTTACAACCAGAGTTTTGGAACGAATTATGGTCATGAACAGAGGTTCCACTGTATTACTGTCAGACAAAATTACAGGCATTTTACGGAAATACAAACCAGTATTACTTAGAGAGAAAATTAAAGGCACACAATACAGTGACACATATTACAGCCACATACAAGATCCCTTGCCATTTAATATAGACTGTTCATACAAATGTTTATGCACTACTCTTCTAGCGCCCGTTATTGTAACAGGCTTAATGTCTAGTATATTTATAATTTTATTGATTTTATTGAAATCGCACAATAATCTTGTAAAGGAAATGGTAGGTTGACTTATACATGCTGCTGCTGCTCTCCCTTTTTAAAGCCACAAAGGTGTAAGGGCTTGACCTGTTGTATGTGGAGAGAAAATGTATATATTAAATGGGATTAACGCAGATTGAAACATTCCAGTGCTGAATCCAGAGAAAAACAAAGTATGCTCTGACAGCAGCAAACAGATAGGAGGGAAAATATGTTGGGGGTCCTCACCTATTCACATCATCCACTGGGGGGGCCTTGGGAGAACAAAGTTTGAAAACCACTTGTGTAAAGGATGCTGCTTTTGGACTCTATAGCAATGGAAATGTGTTCTGTATAGTGATGAATCATGTTTCACTGTCTGACAATCTGAGATTAGTCTGGGTTTGACAGAAGTGAGGAAAACACTGCCTTCTGGACTGCATAGTGCTTAACTGTAAAGTTTGATGGAGAAAGGATAATTGCATGAGACTGTTTTTAAGGGTTTGGGCTACTGGGGTACTGTTAATCCTACACCACACAAAATCATTTTCGACAATTGTATGCTTCCAACTTATTTGTTCCAGTATAACTGTGCTTCTGTGGGTTAAACCATGTGCATAAAGTGTGAGGCAATTCGAGTGACCTGCACACAGCACTGAGATCAACCCTGCTGAAAACCTTTTCAGATGAATTGGAATGCAATTTCAAGCCTGACCTTGTCATCCAACATCAGTAGCTCACTTATAAATGTTCTTTGGGCTGAATGGGCATACTCCAAGATCTTGTAGTGGAGGCTGTTGTAGCTACATGTGAATGCACCTGATTTTGGTATAGGATGTCCAACAAGCTCATCTAGTTGTGATGGTCAGATGGCCACAAACTTTTTTTGCATAAAATAGTGCAATTTTTTTTTAATGATACAGAAGTATGATTTTTCTCTACAACTCTTCATCCTGATATCATTCTCCTTTTTAGCACTATTCACACCATCTGTGGGACATTCAACACTTCTCAGTTTAATACATTTATTTTTTTTCACTGTGATTATTTAATTAAATGAGCTTAAGGAAATGCCCATCCTTGTCTTAGTTTGATTGTTCCTTTTGCATCACTTATGTTTGAGTCATTTTTCAGTTATCAATATTCCTATTTCTCATGAATATGGGTGTTAAAGGAACCAATACTTTCAGCACCAGTTGATACCAGTGTCCCAAAAACATAATGGTTTTAGCGTTTAGTGGTAGTATCGAGTGACATTTTGTATTGGAGTTGTGAATGACTACAAGTAGACAAATTACTCCAGAAGGTAAAGTGATATTTGAGAAAAATGTGACTACAAAAGAAAAAAAAAAGCAATTACATATAAAAATGGCTCTTGGTGAAGATGTTGACATAACAGAGCATCTCCAAATGTTGGAAAGAAAAACAGAAGCTATGTATAGAAATACTTTGTCTCCAAGATGGAAGAATTTCAGCATATGACTGCAAAAATCATGCTTATCTATTATAAAAAGAAATCCTGGAAAGAAACACTAGGGAGATGAGACGTGATCTTCACGTGAAGATCACGAAAGACACTTAAAAGACCCGTGAGACGAAAGAGATTGGCCACGGAGCGTCTCGCGGGGACCTTAAACATGAGACTTTGTGCCAAGAGATTGACCCAGGAACGTCTCGCAGGGACGTAGAACATGAGATTCTTGCAAGACACATTCTACTTACATCCAATATCAAATAAGACCACGGGCAGCAAAACACTCAGTCATGTAAAGGCTTTGAGCACACACAGATCCAGGGCTCTCAGCGCATATAAGGCGTATAAGGACAATACAATACGTTATAAATGAAACGTAGACGACTACGTGAAGAAGAAAGCAGCGCAGAGAAAAGAGACTCAAAAGCATTGGAGAGAAAAAAAAAAAGAAAAACAATAATCTAGGTGCAAATTCAAAAAATAAGGAAAGTAATTATCAGCCCGGAACAAGTGGAATTGAAAAAAAAGCACGTCCAATCGGGCTCAGAATTAAAAGATGGAGAGTAAAAGACAAAGTAGAACTTCATAAAGACATTCACAAATGTTGGTGCTATACACATGCAGAGCAGGTTAGAGATTATGAAAGCAGTGGAATTCGAAAGGCTCAAAAAAAAAAAAACAAATCGGCGCAATACACTTGTGGAGAAGTTAAAAAATATGAAAGTAGGAAAATTAGAAAGTATAAAAAAAGAAAGTAAAGATCGTAGTAGCACAAACAAATAGAAATAATTACTCGAAAAAGGGAAAATAATCACCACGGACCAAGTGTCAGTGAAAAAAAAGCAGGACAAAGCGAGGTCAGAAATAAAAGACAGATTAGAAAACAAAGTAAAACATCATAAAGAGGTTAAAAAACAAGGGGGCCAAACACATGCAGAGCAAGTTAGAGATAATAAAAACCGGAATTCAAAAAAACGCAGGCGAGAAACACATGCAGAGCAAGATACAGAATATGAAAGCAGAAAAAAATGACAGTGTCAAAACAAAGAAAGCAAACTTCGCATTAGCGCAAACAAAGAGAAATTATTACTCGGAGAAATAACGAAAAGGCGAATAGAGATTGAATATATGGACATAGGTGATATGTCAGAAGTATGTAAATATTGTAAGGCTTTGAAGTTTAAGTCAGAGAAGTTCAAAAACGGGATTTACCACATACGCATTTATTGGTTACTTTGCAAAAAAAATTATTAACTGCTGATAATGTGGATCGTTTTGTTTGTGCTGAAATTCTAAACTTAGAAACCTATCCTGAATTATGGTACAAAGTCATTAAACACATGTCTCACTGACCTCATTTAAAAGATTCCCAATATGCTGAATAGTTGCAGCAAGTGAAAGTCGAGGGAAGTTTCTAAATGACATGGCTATTTGGCTTGCCTACGCTGCTGATGTAATAAGCTTTTCTAATTGTTGGTACCAAAATAAAATGTATTTATTGCTACAAAGCACTGTGTTTATGCCAATTAGCAATATGGCTAAAACAACATACTTTTGGCTTTTAAAGCAACATTAATATGTTTGTGTAAACTCTAAAATCTGACAAATGTAGAGAAAGCACAAATGTAATATATTTGAAAGGTATGTTGGTGAGTGTATAATGCAGTGTGTCAGTTAAACTGCTACACAGTTACTACTGTGGCAGTTAGACATAGTTTTTGGCAGGCAGTGTGGTGTATTGGTTAAGGCTTTGGACTTCAAACTCTGAGGTTCCAATCCTGCTATTGTCACTGTGTGACCTCTTCACCTGTCTGTGCTCCAATTGGAAAAACAAAAGAAATGGAACCAGTTGTATTTCAAATGTTGTTGATTACCTAATTTTTCTTTTCACCATTTATGTAGTGTGTATGTCACGTTTGTTGTCACTAGTCTTCTGATCTTGACATACACATTTTATTAGTGTGAACTTATAGGCCTACTTTCATGCATAACTAGGTGAGACCAGTTTAGCAGTAAGATTCCGTTAATGGATCCACATATAAATACACAGAAATTTCTATTAACATAGAAAGCTGGGTTTGAGGCAGTAAACAGTATTATCAAGACTCCACACCCTTTATGAGGCTGACCACAGTTAAGTCTCTCTTAGCTATCAACAAAGTCCCCATCTGTCCCAATACATACACTTTCTCTCTTTCCCTCCAATCTTCAGCCTTCTTCCCTTTTCTATGACCTTTTTTCCTCAGTGCCAGGTGAGCCCTTGTCTCTGCTCTTATGTTCCTTTTAACATATGACTCTGGGGTACTCTGGATCAGCCGGTTCTTCATAGAAGTATTAAGGTTGTCTCATTAAAAAAACTCCTTATTTAATATTATTATATCTCTAGTTGATATACATATTTTTTACCTGTTTTAATGCTAAAATAAAAAAGGTCTCCTGGTTTATTGCCTTATTTGGATGTTTCCCTTCTTGCTGAGCCAATCACATCCGTCAGTGATGGGCCTTTTGACATTAAGCCTTTCTACCAGCAGAACAGCAGATAATCAACTGTACTGTAAATGCAAAGTGCAAAAAATAGGATTTTTCATGAAAACCATACCAAAGTTAACAGCAAAATTAAGAGTGGAGAGTGTGCCTACTAACAAAGTTACAGTTTGGCTGCCCAGCTCCTTACTAGGAATTTTCACACCTACACCCATGAAAAAAAATACTGGATTAATTCACTGGATATTTGGAGATTTGTTCTCTAAAACATCTCAATATTTCCTGTTCACAGAGTTCATACTTTACAATATCAGGTTGGAATGAAGTCAAGGTGTATGAGATGCTATAAGTTTTATGTAAAGGTCCAGGGTGACAGACATCCAAGTGGGGTTTAATGTGATTTTTTTTTTGAGCTGTGAACTATTTGTCTCACTATTCTTTATATATTAGTTTGATTGTGCATTATTGCATAATTTCTGCTCATAAACAGATAATGTTTTTCCCACATTATTTCAGTTCCAATTTCCAAAATTTTTTGAAATAAAAAAATTTGAACGCGCACCCCCTTTGCTTGTTTGGTAAAACTGTTGAGTTCATTGTACTGGAGTCACAAATTAATCTCTTGAATTGGGATTAATTAAGTTGTGATATTTTGCATAATTGGGTTTTAAATTGAGGTATTAGTCATTTTAGAATTGTCAGCAGGCAATTACCAGAGAACTCTGTTCTAACTTCTTTCACAAATGACTTGTGTGCTAAATTCATGTATTAGTCCACATGTGAGTTTTTTGATAAACTTCGGCTTGTCCAGACTGGAAGTTCTCCCCAATCTACCTTCACATTCCACTCCACAGATGAATTCCATTGTTGTTGGAAAACTGAGGCTACAGTTGGCTGTTTCCAAAATCTTTGTTGCTTGGGACTGATATATATATGGCTGGCTAAATTAATATTTACTGATATCTCAAAATGCATCTGAGATATCTTAAAATACAGTTTTAAATATCTCTGAAACTCATTTCTAGATACCTCAAAATATGTTCATTTACATTTTTAAAACTCTGCAGTACATATTGAGATCGCAAATACATTTTTAGATATCTCAAAATAACTGTTAGACCATTTGAAGATATCTCAAATGCATTTTGAGATATTACTTCCTGTAAAGTTGCCTTTGTTTTCAATGGGACTTCTGTCTATAAGATATATTGAAATGTATTTAAGATATCTTAGATAACTGGTAGAGGGTAACAAGTTGGAAGGTGATGTAATGTAATGGGATTGTGTGTGTGGAGGAGGTGGGGGTGTTAATATTTCAGCATCATGATGAGTAATGTGCTTATACTACTTGTGAAATAATTTAATTAAACCTGTCAAACAATTCAGAAATGTTCTAAAAGAGCCGGACACATCATAACATGGTTATTGTCTTGTTACTAACAACTTCTAGTAGTCTCTTGATATTGTTTGTTTGTTTAAGTTTATTGTCATGTGCATAGTAAGGAAACATGTTTCCTGTACAATGAAATTCTTTCTTTGCTATCCACACCAAATGACAAAACCAACGTATAAAGATAAACATAAATAATAAGTAGCAGATATATAATAAGTAACAGAGGCAGCATAAAGTATAAAAACAGAAAAGAAGTATAAAGTGTAATTGTGCAGGTAGGTGTGTGATGGACAAGTCAAATACAATTGTATGAGGTAGATGGAATGAGGTGAACCATGGTTATAAACTCCAGTCTGTTATTTAGGAGTCTAATGGCCTTGAGAAAGAAAGAGTTCTTTAGCCTGGAAGTCCTACATTTCATACTTCTATACCTCCTGCCTGAGGGTAGAAGTGTGAACAGTTCGTGTTGGGGCTGGGTGTGGTCCCTGAGGATCGAGGCAGTTCTCCTGCAGACTCTGCAGTTGTAGATGCTCTGCAGAGAGGGAAGTGAAGTGGGGTCCTGGTAATCTTCTCAGCAGTCTTTACCACTCTCTGCAGGTGTTTGCGGTCCATTGCAGTAGTGTTGCCATACCACATGGTGATGCAGCAGGTCAAGCTGTAAAAGTTGCCGAGGATCTTAGTCGACATACCAAACTTTCTCAGCCTCCTCAGAAAGTACAGCCGCTGTTGAGCCCTCTTGATATTGGGATAGGGATGTACTGCAATTAAAACATATGGTGAAAGAGATTTGTAGACTTTATCTTAGCCTGTCACAGATGTTGCAGGATTTCTGGATTACACACTGCTTTGCTCTTTTTCAATCTAATCATGTCTTATTTTACTTCATTAATTCTTATATTGTTTCTGTTGATTTGATTTATGTTTTTCATAATTTTTCCTGAAATACTCTCCAGTTTGCACTGCATTTTTAAGTATCTGCAAATGTCAAAAATAACCATAAAATTTATAGGTGTCTTCCATAAATGGTGCACAATTCCTGCATCCTGTTTTCATCACATAACACTTTATCTTCACCCTAGTTCATAGTTTTTAGTGTGCAGCTTGTTGTATCTTTGAAGATGATCTAAACCTATTGTATATTGGCACGTTTAATTTATTTTGCCCAAATTGGAACCCAGGCCTTTTTTACCCACAGGTATTCAGAATGGCCACCCTGTGGATAAGGTGATGGACTATAAAGCACAAGGCCACTGGTTCAGTTCCAAACTCTTGACTCACTGCGTGGCGTGAAACAAGTTAATCATTTTGACAGTTTCTCACATTGTAAAAATGTGGAATTGGTCTTGGGTTTGTTTGGAAGCAATGTGGGTGCCTCGTGGCAAACACTAGTGTGTGTGTAACATGTGGTTGCCAGTTCAGTGTCCACCATTCTGAATGAATTGTTTCACTGGATACAATTCTATTTGGTTTTGTAAATTCCCTTACAGGTAATGTTGCCCTATCTTGAGGATAAGATGTCACACTGTAAAACACATAGTGTCTGGTTCAACCACAACCATATGTTCTGTTTTTGATCTTGAACACATCTATTACATTCGCACTTCTAGAACTTTGGACTTGCTTGTTGTTTGTTTAGAAGTAATGCTGAAGGCAAAGTTTGTATTAAAACTATGTAGTATAAAGTTTCAAAGTTTCCAATTTAATTGTAACCAATTGACACACTCTATGGCCCAAAGAGAGTTAATTAACCATCCATTGCTTTATTAGTGGAAACATGGAAGTTATTATATGATACCATTGTGGGTTGGAAATCACCTTGGAAGCACTGAATCCCCCAATGGCTAAGACATTAGACTTTAAAGTTCCAGAATACTGATTCACTTATACTCAATATGCAGTAGCACTTGACTTCCCACACCTGTACTTACTGTATATATATATTGTAGCA
This sequence comes from Polypterus senegalus, assembly GCF_016835505.1. Lineage (NCBI taxonomy): Eukaryota > Metazoa > Chordata > Cladistia > Polypteriformes > Polypteridae > Polypterus > Polypterus senegalus. The sequence goes on from NC_053162.1 coordinate 169,131,539, forward strand.
GTAGGGGGCGCTAGCACTCCCTTGAACCATCAGGTACCACGCTAAACACCAGGTAAAAGTGCAATAATTCTTTTTATTATAAGAATTACGTGCACTAAGCACCCTCCACTCCACACTACTCATAAATAAACCAATAACTACAATAATAAATCACAATCCTCCACTCCCAGACGTGTTGCCCTCCTACCACCCAGCTCAGCTCGCCGTCTGGGAGCTCCCACAATCCTTTTACAGTTCCTGACCCGGAAGTGTTTCTCATCCTTTGGTCCATAATTCCCTATCACTTCCAGGTCAGATAAAAGTAGGGCACAAAGAAGTCTTTTGTCCTCCCTGCAGCTCCCTCTTGCGGCCCCTGTGGTATCCAGCAGGGCTGAGGATAAAAACTACAAAGTCCATGACTCCCTGATGGTCTTCGGGACACCTCCATACTGCAGGGAGGGCTCCATCTGGCGGCTTGGGGCACTTGGCTGGGATAAACTGCCGGGCACAGTCCACAATATATATATATAGTATATGTGTACGGGTGTAAGAGTGTATATATATACAGTACATTTACATTTACTTGCTTGCTTTTATCCAAAACAAGCAGGAGATAACCACTGAATTTCCCAAATGAAAGAAACAGAACATAGGAAGAGAACAAACATTTTTCTGATTGACATTTCATTGTAAGTTCCTCCACTCTGGATTCTGCGTGCTGTGGGATTTCAGATGCCCTTGAAATAGACTTTGTTTTGGCATCTAAAGTGGACCTTCCAATTCTACGTTTTTTTTTCGGTGGTATGGGTATATTAATGAAAAGCAGGACAATTATAATGTGTTACATGGTATTAGGTACGGAATAAGCACCACAGTGAGATGAATTTACATTATTTACAATATGTCGGAAAGCAAACATAGCAGCAGTCAGTCAGAAAGAGCAACAGTGAAATTGTACTGTCAGTTGGAAACGGAGCAAATAGTACCAGAAATACAGAAAGCCAGTGAGAAAGAGTAGCACTGACACTGTACTGGGAAAAATGGCAGGGAGAGGGGTGCTCTGTTTGTAAGGAGCGCCTGTGTTGAGCCGTGATGCTATCTAAAAGACGTTGGCGATGGTAACTACAGAGAGAAGTGACATACAACCAGTACTGCGTTTGGGGAAAATGGTGGGGGAAGGATGCTGTCTTTTTAAGGCGAGTCTGTGTTCAAACGTGCTTGCATATAATGGACGTTGGCGAATAAAATACAGCACTATCAGTGTGTGTGGGAGTGCGACACCTTCTCATACTTGGACACTTCCGCCATCTGTTGGCAATTTAAAGAAACATGGGTAAAGAGCGATGCACAGAGACCAAAGCTGCCGGTAGATGGCCCCTCAGTGAATGTCTGTTGGAACGTACGGCCATCTTGTCGATGATAAGTACGGTAACGTATGCTGAAGGTTGTGTCGGTGAAAAGGTGTCCTGCAGTTCACCATGAACATTTTTTCGAAGCAAACATACCCCATGACCTTCTCCTGGTCACAAAGGAGCCCCATCCCCAGTTTGGTGCCAATCAGATGCCTGGTGCAGATTTGTATGGCGGACAAACAAACATACAGTACATATATACATACATACATACACATGCACATACATAATCGACTCTGCTTTATATATTAGATGACTTAACAAAAGAGGTAAACCTAACTGAGTTACATTAGGCCAGAGCCTGTTTGTTCAGCAAGTGTAGTAGGACAGGCAACAAAAGCTGATTGCCAAAAGTGAAAAGATATAATAACTAATAAATTTACAATCATAGATTAACAGTTGATAAAGAAATTAAACTTAATGTAACAATAAATCAACCTACAGTATGAAAGATCACAGAGCAAAGTTGTTTTTTTTTCAATCAATCAGATCTTCACAGAACAGATATGTCTTTAATTGCTTCTTAACTATATTGAGGGAGGCAGCAGTTCAGATGGAGGTGGGCAGCTCGTTCCACCAACTAGGAACTAGACAGGAAGAGTCTGGACTGAGACTTGATACCATGCAGAGGTGGCATTACCAGATGCTGTTTTCTGGCAAACTTGAGTGGGTAAGAAGAGCATAGCACCTCTCCATATACACAGATGCTGACCCATTGACTACTCTGTAGGCAAGCATCAGGAATCTGAACTTAATATGTGCTGCTACAGAGAGTCAATGTAGCGACCTGAAGAAAGGAGTCACATGTAACCATCTTGGCTGGTTAAATATCTGACAGACAGCTGCATTTGGACCATCTGCAGTGGCTGGATAGCACATGCAGCTACTCCTGCCACAAGTGAGTTCCAGTAGTCCAGGCATGACAAGACCAAAGCATGGGCTAGAAGGTGTGCTGCATATTCTATTAGATATAGTTGCTCATCAGTCACCACTCCAAGGTTGCGTACTGACTTGGCAAGTGTTCGTGACAGTGAGCCAAGATGTACAGAGATGGGAAGTTGAACAGACTGGTTGGCCAGGATCTCAAGAAGCTATATAGTTTGTTGTTTTTCTTTTATAAGTCTATTGTAAACAGGTGATATCCATAATATCTAAAGATAATGCTAGTTATGTAATTACTTAGGAGATGCAATGTGTATCTGTAAAAAAATATTTTTTAATTAGAATTGTTATTTACAAATATTTGCTTTTAGAAGTCACAAGCTTAGTAAAACAACATTTTCTACATGGGTATTTTTAGCAAATACAGTATGAGGCACACTGCTTGCTTTCACGTTATCAAGCTAGTAATGTAGGAAAAGTGATGGTTTTACAGTTATACCAGTAAGCCACCATGCTCCAAAAAGAAAAGAATTAACTCTAAATTAGTGTAAGCTGCCCTAATTAGGGATGTTCATAAAAGATGTAATCTTTTACTGAGGTAGAAGTACATAATAAACAAGAATAGTACTGTCTGATATTTGAAATGTTAAAATATGTGCTTCAATTTAAATGTTTAATGTCTAAATATTCTCAATTGTAATTAAAATTTATCATTTTTCACCTCGGAGTACTAAATCTCTAGTAAATGGTCAAAATAACATCATATTTGTAATCACTGACTTTGAAATAGTCTAAAGTGGTACCCCATGTTTTATAGTGACATACATAATTTAATGCACAAAAACTGATCAACCTAGTGACTTGATAAGAGGAGCAAAGGATAGCAGACAGTCTTGAATATGCCAGGGTTTCTTGTTCCATTTGGGTTATGTGAATTATGCTAGGCTTCCATCCAGTGATCAACTATTTAAAGGTGCTACTCTTCTACAACAGTGTGAAGTGTGTAGTAAAAACTGAGTATAAAGCAGTATACATCCTTAAAGAGTAGTGCCTTCTTGCTATTTGATTTGTCACACTTCCACTGATGGTGATCCAGGAGCTTTGCTATGTTAGAAATAACTTGATTATTGTACATATAGTACCAAGACACTTCCCAGAACAAGACTGTAGTACAGTACTGAACCTCTGAGCAGAATAAAGATGAACAGAAATATCTTTTTATGGAATTGTTACCAGTTCATCACTATAATTACACACACACACACACACACACACAATGTCAAAAGAGGTCAAGTTTGACGAGCCAGTTAAGTAATGTGTGCATGTTTAACAATGTAGGAGGAATGTTTTTGATCCTGCTTTACTGCAAGAGAGCCTGTGGATGGAATTTCAGGCTATCTACAATAGTATACACTCAAGCACAACCTTTCAATTTTTTTAAGCAGATCTTTTTATGGTATATTTTATTTCTAAGTAGAGTGATACATATACACTTTCATATATAATCTTGCTTTACAAACTTTCATGGGTTTTTAATTTAAAATTATACATAGTTTAGTATATTTATATACAGTACTGTGAATATTTTAACCCCTCTTAAGTGTTATTTCAGTATATTCAAAAACTTTATTTCTATTTCAAGCTATTTTATTTCCTGAATACACATAACTGTTTCATTTATACTACATGTGCTTGGAGAACTTAATGATAATTTAGTTTCTCAGCAGTGTACATAATGTAATTCGAGTATTTTTATATGTTACATTTAATTTCCCTTTCAAGTACTTCACTTCATGTACATTTAGCATCTTCTGTGCTTAATGAAATTTCATCTTGTAAAATGACTTATAATTGAAATATAGGCTGTCATTCATGTTCTTTTTGGACTTGGAAGATATACATCTGTAAAACTCGAGTCCCTTATTAGTGACGGAGTGGTGGCTCTGACGTTTGGGATCTGCGCTGGCAATCTGAAGGTTGCCAGTTTGAATCCTGTAAGTGCCAGAAGTGATTCCACTCTGTTTGGGTCATGAGTAAGGCCCTTAACCTGCCATTGCACTGTCATGGGTATGATGTTAACCTGCATCTAGCCCTGCAAGCAGGTCCTCCAACTTTATAGGGAAAATTTGGTGGTTGGTGGCAGGATTGGCACTCCAGCCACTGTAAAAAAATCTCACATTGTTCCATTCCATTCAAACTAGTGTGGTCCTGAGGTGTGGAAGGTGTGGCAATATGCTCTATAATTGCATGCTTCCAACCTCTTCCTTACTAGTGTATTTTGTGGTCAGCTTGCATAGACAGAATGAATTAACCCTTTTAGTTTAAGCAAATGAAGAAGTGAGATTTATATAAGTGTTTAAAATTTTAGAGGTATTGCATAGGGTGGATTCTAGCTGTTGCTGTAAAGAGGTAAAGGTATACGAAATAAGCTAGCAAGCAGACCATAGTTAAAAATGAATATTTTACCAAACTTAAGTGAATAGAGATTTATGAACTGGTTTACGCTGAATAAATTGTTTTTGTGTTCGTTGTACACATATATATTTAATGTAATATTTCATTAGGATATTTAGTGTGGACTATACTTGTTTACTTGATGTAATCCTAAGGATTTTATTTGATGCCTTTATCATTCATATTGTCTTTTATATACAGTCATGACTTGATTAATGTTGGCATATGGTTCTAACCAAAGTACTATTGATCAATTTCTTGTTAAGCATGTTGATGTATATTAAGGACTAGGGCGTGCCTGTGTCTTATGTCATTTTTGCCATTCTGACTTTGGATATAATATGCCGTGTCTGTGGCCTGTGTGTCGTTTCATTTATTGTATCTTAATGGAAGCTCCGTCATGAAAGCACAGCACCGTTAGATGGAGACATTGTTAACCGAGTCATGACTGTAGTTAGAGTCTACTCAAGGAAATAAGCTACCTGTTCAGTCCTTTTTAGAATGTACAAGATAAAGCTAGAAAGGCATAAGCCAGTAAATGTGAGATATGGAAGGGTTGTAATTTAACATGTAATTCATAAATTACATTCTTTTTACCAGCAGAGACTGGTAGTTTAATAAATTGCCTCACAAACCACATTCTAAAACAACATTGCAGTCCCAAGCTTGAAATGTTAACAGTATAAATTAAACCGTGGAGTGAAATCCATGTAATTTGCTGTATGCAAATGAGGGTGAAGGGCGGTCAAAACACTCATGTTAATCTAGTTATTCTGCACAAGGGCTAGTAGAAATGAACTACTAATAATGCTGACAAAATGTTCCCCTTGTTGAACATTTCCAGACAAAGCTATTGTCTCTAGACTGGTGGAGCTGTCAGAAGCATTGCATAAATACAGTATTTCTGTATGTTTGCCTACTGCATAGAAAATGGGATGTAAAATAAGGGTTTGGTGACAACAAAGCTCAGTGTTTCACACCAAATGTAGGAACTAAGTTTATGAAATATTTTCCCATTCCAATAACTTGGTCTTTCCTTTACACAAAAACAGTTCCACAGAATTGCCTACTAAGAGTTTTAAGAAGAGCATGGAGCTTCTTCATATTCTTCGGTTTTTGGAGAGCTTCTTCACATTCTGCTGTTTTTTTTTTACTTGAGCAGCTGGAGCTGATTGTCATGGCACTTCTTGTGCATCGGATTCTGTTTTCATGTTTGGAGACCACCTTTTTACAGACCTTTCAAGAAACTGCTATACTCCCGTGGCACTTGAGTAGGTTAACAGCTGATGTATGATGTACAGCCATGTATGGCTCTGTTCAGCTAGAGTACACCTCTCTTTTGAACCATGAGAAAAATTTGAAATGCTAACGTTCTTTCTTTCTTACTTTTTTCCTTTCCACACTTCTAATTATGTTTTTCCAAATTTTCTCTTATTTAGGGACCATCTACATTCTGACTTCTTTGCTTCTGGGCAGTTTGATGACTCCCATGATATACAACGTCATCATGGGTTGGTGGCAGCCTCTAGTGAAGACCTTGAAGGGTTTGCTGCAGGGCACCACTTGATGGAAGGTCGTGGATTAGTGGCAGCCTCTAGTGAGGACCTTGAAGGATTTGCTGCAGGGCACCGCTTGTCAGAAGGTCGTGGATTAGTGGCAGCCTCTAGTGAGGACCTTGAAGGGTTTGCTGCAGGGCACCACTTGACTGAAGGTGAAGACACAACCTTTGGTGATGATATCTCATTTGAGAGGCGTTGGCATGGTGATGATGACCTTGCTGAACTACTGGAGAAGTCTGTGCTTGGTCAGAGGGATGGAGCTGACCATGACTTCAGTGGGAGTGAGCTTGAGGATGACAAAGATGCCCTACATGACAGCCAAGCTGGCCTGGATCAACAAGCCCACCATTTAGAACGTGCATCTCTGAGGCACCGTGGCTCTCAGAGGGCATCTTTTGAGGATGGTGGGGATGGCAGAATATCTTGGGGCACACAGACCACTTTTGATAAAGGTGATGATGCTACCCAGTTGCATGGAATTAGTTTGGATGAACTTGAAAGGCTTCGAAGGGCCCTGGAAGAGCAGTCAAGAGCTGGCAGGTCTGGTGGTGAAGGCATTGAGGGAATTGACCAGACCCAAGGTGATCAGGCAGGTGCTGGCGAGGGTCAGGAAGGGGGAGACCAGAGTGCCCAGGATGGAGCAGCAGCAGGTACAGGAGCAGAAGATGGAGCAGGAGATGACCAACATGAGATTGCTGGAGTAAGGCACGTTGAAGATGACTATTATGATGATGAAGCTCCTGAAGAAGACCAGGATGAGCCCCCAGGCCTTGGTGCAGGCGATGCAGACAGCACGGTAGAGTAAAAACTTTCCTTTGTTGCAGACTGCATTGCTAAATGTGTTTTCTCTGCTTTGCGCTGTTTGTTGCTTGCAATGAAGTAAAGGCCAAGCGAGAACAAAAGCCAGCTTGATGGTCCTTAAAAGGAGCACCTAAGAGAAATACTGTATAGCAAATGCTACTTATTTTGGCACACTTAGTATATTTCACTTGAAAAAAGTAGTACATATTTGACCTTTTCAGCTCCAATTTTCGAGATGCAGATTATGTGAATGCATTTTGATACAATGCAAAATTCTTCAGGGGTTTAAGTGGTACTGTGGGTTCCCAAAATGCAATTTGAATATTGCTCAATAGTGTGCCTTTCAAAATTCAAGTTTAATTTATAGTATAATGCATGACTGCTGCCTGGTGTCAAGGCCTTCAAAGCACCTCGTAGAAACTATTTGCAAAACAGCATTGCATAAGTACCATATTAACATGTGGCTAAAGTCCATAAAGTCATACATTTCCTGAACCCACGTACTCTATAATATAGAAGAATCTGAGCCTCTCCTGATATCATCAGAAGCAACTGGCTCTGGGTGGGGATCCTTCACTTATATAAATAATCTAACAAATTTGTTTGCCATTCGACTTAATGCATACATTTTTTGATTTGGATAGAAAATCTTCTTGAATAGAACCCTCAGGAAAAGCCCATGCATGTTGGGAAAAATGTGCAAACTCCACTCAGAAAATGCTGCATATCAGGGCAGTGAGATATTCTTTTGTCATTTAAAAGATGTCCACTGACTGCTTTAAGTTTATTATGGCATTACCTTGTTTGTTTCATATACAAAATCTAAAGCTCTGTGTAAGTCTGATATACAATAGAAATTACATTTGTAGTGAAATGAATGAATACTGTAGATACCATTAAAACCCTTTCAGTAAGGATATATAGAAAATGGAAATTGTAAGCTGAACTTTGTACATGGCAGCCTTTAACCAGGTCCCAGCTTTAGGAATGAGAATGTAAGAAATATTGCAATTGAGATGACTGAATTAATTCCTTAAACTTGTTTTTTAAGCTAGTAGTAGAATTGTCCCAGTCTACTTGAAATGTTTTTGAAAGATGGTAGCATCGTAAAGTGAAATTTTATTTAGATTTTATTCTTGTGCTTTAAATTTTGAGTGCCATTCCCCATAATTTCCACTAGGTGATTTCAGATATGTATTTCAGCATTTAAGTGAAAACACTCTGTGCTTTGTATATCATGTGTAGGTAGTCTATAAGATACACATAGTATAAAACATAGTAATGGTTTACCTCAAACAGAACTTTATAACTTTTGAAAAGACAGTATATCAAATTTATATATCTTTGATAGATAACAACATGTGTTTTTTATATATTTTACATGATACTTACATAAGCAAAATGATGCTGTAACTCCTACAGTCTGATATCCAATGTTTGTTTGGAGTTTGTACTTTTTTTCCCTTCGCTATGTGGATATCTGATCAGATGTTCCATTTTCTCTTCAGCATACAAGAAAAGACGTGTAAGTTGCCTAAATTATTCAGGAGTTAGTGGATGTGCGATGTAATGCGTACCTTGCTGTCTCACAGTAGGAACTGGGTGAATTATTTACCAATAAGATGGCTTATGTGTCCAGTGAAAGGTTTGTAGGAAACTTGGTAATAGTCAGTGGAAACCTACCTTAGATGAAATGCCTTCCATAATGGGGCACACACACACACATACACACCTACAGACAAAGTGAAACTAATGAACAAGAAATCAACAACTCTACTCTTGACTGCTGTAGGGTGGCATCATTTTATGTTACACTGTACTTATGCAATGCTATGCATTTCTCGATTGTATGTAGTAAAAATCTAATTTAAACAATAAGTTCAGTCTTTGCTTAGTTCAAATAAAAAAAGTACATATTTCATTATTGGGAGTTCAAATTAAAAGCTGGCAATATTAACTGAAATACATGTGAGAAATTCTGTTTAAAAAAAAATTATGTACTGTAAAAAAGTTAGTGCCCTATTAACAGTCATGCATCCAAAGTATGAATGCTTGTTTGTGCCTACAGTTTAATTCTGTTGTACATTATCTTGTAAAGTGTTTCCTCTTGCTTTGCTTTGTGTTCTGCTAAAACCTGTCAAATTATTTTACTGTGATGCATTTAATTCCACATTGCATTAAAGTTGCAATGTTCCTTATTGTATGTTGTTTGGCTTTGACCTACCAGTCAAAGCTCCCAGGTGCTCTAGCCAAAAGGTTTTAAATTAATGATTTAAAGTACAGTTTTAATTGTAGATGCACACTCTGGTAGTATTTGAGACACATCCCACATCACCTGAGCCTTTATGTGCTCTTCATTGCCTTGTATATTTAACTGGTGTTTTACCATTGGATTCCAATACACCTGCTGTTTCCTGCAAGGTGGCTGCACCAGTTACAACTTATAGGTCTGCTATTTCTAGCTATTAAAGACTGAATGGTAAAAGGAATGCTGCAACTTTAATCTACCACACTGTTACTGTGTGGAACTGCTGTGCCTCTGTCTTCATCTTTGAATTCATTAAACTAAATGATTCCAAAATGCTTCATTAACTGCAAAATGAAAACTTAGTGTATGCTGTTCAAATCCTGAACTCAAACAAGGACTCAAGCAGAAAGGCGGAGGCTCTCTTTTGTTCAAATTATTGTTAGATTTAGTTTGAACCCATCTGCTGACAGCAAGTACAGATACTACTCACTTTGGAAAATACTATGTAAAATAATAAAGTTGTAGATTCAGTCTATAAAATTCATGTAAAATAATGAAGGTGCTCATTTAATCTATAAAATTAACTTTTCACACTTAATGTGCCTAGTCACTTTCTGGGGCTTTATTCCTATAAATGTTGAAAAAAAGAACAAAACAAAAAAAAAGGTTTTGTGTATAATAGATTAAATCATTTACAAATAATTTAAATTCAGTTCAGGATCACATTGGACCAGAAGGCTCTAAACATTATTGATGTGCAGGCTCAATCTCCACCAATTATTCTTACACGCTTCAAAAGTATTATATACAATAGAAGCATCATTGACTTGATTTGAGTAAATCGGTCATCTTAATAGGTTATCTGTGTTAAGTATAATACCACTTTTCGACACTTAGTAGTTGTACTTTATCTCCTATGATGTTTTTTTTCTCTCTCACTCCAATATATATTTCATTGTATTTTTAAATAAGTATGAATATGACATATTTCTAATATTTAGTTTGCACTGTAACAGAAATAGATGCCTGCTGGGTGGAAGAATGGAAAGTTTAGGTAGTTTATGTGACAGCAGAAATCATTAACACCTGAAACTGTCAGTGATAGCTCAGGCCATTCTAGATCTAAAATAATCTGTATGGGAACAAGCATTCGTCCACAATATAATAAATATAAAGTTATTTTTTTCACTCATCAATATTTAAGAGTATGTAGCTAATGTGGGTCTAATGGTAGTCTTGCAACCTTATTGAAATGTGCTCTTCTGCATGGAGTTTTGCACATTGATTACATTCTCTAAAATGTGCTCAAATTGATTGGAGGGAAGATATTTGCTTGCTGTCTACAACTACAACATGTAGTCAGGGACTTGTATCTGGCCATTGTACACACTGGTCTTGGGGAAATGTCCAAACAAATGTAGTGCCTTGCTTTACTTATATCATATTACCAAAGTCATTTAGAGTGACCTGTGTAACGTTACAAAAATGGTTAGAATTTTTTTCCACAGATTTTCTAACATCTGTAGAACAGCTAGCTGCAACATTACTTTCAAAGAATTCTATATTAAACGAGTAACGTCAGCCTTCTGATGTGTATAAACTTCAACACTTCTCACTTTAGTCATACTTAATGTTATGAATTGTTCATGGGAATTGTAGCAAATTTCAATATGGTGTTGGACTGCAAACAACAAAGTTGTGGTTGCAGTTTCCAACACTATGAAATTATAAAAAAATGGAAATAATTGCATAACATACAATGTCTTGAGATGTAATTTACCCTGGGAACATATTATGATTTGGCAAGCAGTTGAACCCTAGTTGGTAAGGTGTTCAAGGTTTATGTTTAAGAGTTGTATAAAAGGTGGCTGTGTGGATAGCCCCTGAATGTAGTTATGCTGATCAGTCAGCTGTACTCTACTCTTAGTAAGTTAGGTTAGTGATGTCATGATGCCAGAATTTTTGTGTTCAACGCTCACTACAAAAACAAACATCCTATTTGATGGTTTTTTATTAAAGCACCTCTATTACTGAAATGAACAATACTGTGCAATTTTCTTTAATACAGTATAAAATATATAAATGCAAACAGTTAACAACAGCTTTAAAAATCTGTTATATCCATTAAGTTATTACCCAACTCTCATTTAAATAAACAAGTATTAGCATTCACAAATTTCAAAATAAAATGCAGGGTTTGAGCTTTAATGTGTGGCTGAGGTGGGAATCCCCCCAGTTTAATAATGGATGAGGTTTATAATCTTGGGAGTATTTCAGTATAGCGTTTATAAAGAATAGTATCCTCATGAACTACTGGATTTATCTTAGCAAGTGCACATTTTAAATTTATTTTGACATTTTCTGTCCAGTAGCTAGAAACTGCTGTTTAAAATCAATGCTAAATATAAAAATTCAAACATTATTATATATGTATAATTGAATTATTGAATTCCAAGATAATTCAGGATATTTCCATTTAAAGAAACTCTTTAAAGCTGGTTTTGTAACAACATGGTAACAAAGCCTGGTTTTGTTAATGAACCATTCTGTTAAGTTTGTCTTATTTGCTACTGTGATATTTTATATTTGTGTCATTAGCTGGTTAAAAAATATTACTGAAGAGAAACATTTAAAGGACAAATTAAATTAATTCAAATTTCAAATGTCCGAAACTCGTGGTGCTTTAATCTTCCACATCTGTCCCATTTTGTTTTAATATTTGTCCTAACTTGAAAGATTCTTGTGTGAAATTAAACTTGTTAGCTTACCATTAATCCTTTATTTGAGATCTCCTGTTAAATAGCCATTGTTTTGATGCTTTTAAGGTTTCTTATTTTTTTATTGTTTATCCCTGTATACAAATTCAAAATTAGAAAATTGTTTGAACTGTCTTTAACTGTACTCAAAAAATGTATAAATGTGAGACAGTATTAAATTCTTCAATGTATTTATTATTCATATAATATGATGTGTGCTTTCACTTATGAGATATAGCTTGTATTTGAAAGCCAAACTAATAACACAAATTTAGTGTCTGCAGATTCATATCTTGCAGTCAAATATGCTGTTGTTTTTAGTCCTGCTAATGATTACACACCCCTGTTAGCACAGTACATATCATATTAATAGGGAAATGTCCCTTGTCTATCCAAGCATTGAAACACTAAATAAAATTTAATTTTGGTGTTGACAAATGGAGCAACTTATGCCATTGTTGGTGCAAACAAGCCAAACAAACACTTTGAGTAATTTTTATATGTAGTTTTTACTCACTTTATTGCTATGTATTATTGTGCCTTCTGAAGTAATTGGTCTACTTGCAGTCACGCATGATCATAATACCGAATTTTTCGTTATTACTGATACTGTACAAGAGGTGAGACCATTCAGTTTTCAGACCTTTGGTACCAAATTAGTATCAAAGTATCGTTTCTTGTGCCATTTCTAATCAAGATACATACATCACCAGTTTGGTGTCATACAATTCTTTGCATTTATTCGCAATAGTAGCTATATCCTGCCACGTGTCATCTGTCTTGGCATCGACCTTACATTTGTGCACACAGAATAAATGTTGGGCCCGCTTAGTAAAATACCCTCTAATGGCTGCCTTCCTTTGCCATTACTTAAAAACTTTACATCACCATTACCAGCATGTTACTCTCTCTCTGCCCTGTAGTATCCTCCCATGACAGTATTTTTCTTGGACGCTGGACAGCCCCCTGGGACTAATAGTGAATTAGTATCACTTGTATTGAGGGTACAATTTACCAGAATGCTGATGTTAGTGTCAGCTGGGAAGTGACAATAACACTTTCAAATTGCATTCCACCACAATGTCTCTATAGAAGAAAAGTGCCAGCAATATACATCTCCTAACCCTCCACAGACCCTATGTGATGCTCCTCCTACCCTCCTTCATTAAAGTTCCATAAATATACCATATTCATTGGTAAATGGCCATCAATATTAGGGTCAGCCCACTTTTGCAATCCAAAAAGAGTAGGTGTCTAGCTGTTTACAACCAGTTGTTAGTCCCTTTACACTTTTCCAGCTTGTTTTTAGCTGACCAGTGCTATATGAGTTTGAGAGCCTCTGCCTTTGGTGATTTCTACACATTACCAGTGCTGCATTTTGGGTCCTTGTGAAGAATAATTCTAATCCTGTTCAGAAACCCAGTTACTGATCAATGTGCCTGTGTTTCTTTTTTGCTATGTTTACCTCTACCGCCACCGCAGCTGCTGCTTGTTTCTGTGTTTAATTTCTCCTTTTGTTTGGCAATAAAATGTGATTGGTGATTTTAGTGTGGCGCCTTTTTTCATTTCCTGGCATGTTAAGCACCAATTTGTGAGAGTGTTCTTCAAGAGGTGCTTCTCTTTCACCATCCACTTCAGCTTCTCTAGTAATCCCCCTGCTGCTTCTCTGGTGGTAAGGGTTTGAGCAACTGGCTCATCCAAATCTTAGTGACTCCCTGGAAGTGATCTTGCTTCCCTGGCACTTGACAGTATATCTTTGAATTGGGACTGGGCATTTATGTTTGGGGGTTAAGCCTGGGAATGTGGTGGCTTGACTAAGCTAAGTGTACTCAGAAATAAAATAAGCCTTCAGTGCTGAAAATGAACTGGAAGGTGAAGCAGACACCATTCTCTCCTGCCTGGAAGGTAAGTGAGTGCTCTTTACATAACTTGGGATGGCATTCTAGTGGTAAATGTGGTATATTCATTAAATTATGACTCAAAAGTAAGTGTACTGTTGAGTATTTAATATGGAATCACTAAAAAGTGCATCTTTGACATTTCCACGTGAGACAAAGGCAGCCTTTTCATGCCTTATTTAATCAGGAAAAGTAGAATTCCTTCTGATTTGTGTGTCTAGGAAAGGAAAAAAAGCAAAATGTAGAATTAAAACAATTTGGTGCTTTGCGAAATGGACAAAACTTTATAAGTTTCACTTTATATGTCTGCGTATGTTACTGAATGATGGACGTCTTGATTACACTGTGCCTTGGGTATCTCATTTGTTGATCTGCAGGGAGAAAGAGATAGAAGTCTATGTTAAATGTAGCAGATTTAACTGCAGCAAGCGAAGGCTTAGCCTGTTCTTAAAATCTCCGAGTAAAGCTATCTGTCCATTATTTCATTGAACAGTCACATTAACTTCCCCATCCCCAGTGCTGAGCTATGAAGTAATAATTGATTCCTTGGAGAGCTTTATAATATAGTGTTAAAACATTGCAAGTATATAGAATTTTCAGAATTTTACACACTTTTACATATTTATGTTATCACTCATGCTGGTAAAGAAAAACCAGGAAGTATAAAGAACATTATATCAGGTCTGGTGGTTGAAAGCAACTTCCTGTGTCCAAGGAAAACTTCCACTCTTTGGAGAGTAAATGGCTTTCTGAATGCATTACATATTTTCTGACTTCAGATAATGAAGCACATCTCTGTGCCTTGACAAGATGGAATACTTTTAAGGATTGTGCTACCAATGTATCCATGAAGTCCGTGTCAGATTCACCAATAATCAAAGCAGGATTAATTTATGCTTAACTCCAAAAGAGCAGCAAGTGGAAGACAATCTACTGAGACCCTGAGAGTGTCCAAAAAAAAAAAAAAACAGTACAACTGTAATTCTAGTCAGATCTAGCCAGAAAGTGTGGTTATAGGAGGCTGCTGGAGCTTGGCTATATTTCTTATGGGCTATGTTCAATTATGGATTCATTTTTGGGAAATTAATATTGTGCACAGTTTTAAAATGTATTAATTTATTTCATCTGCTTTCAATTTGGTATTTTAATGTAAATGTAACTTCTTTCCTGTAGTGTAGCTCTTACTAGCATTGATTAGTCTGTTATTAAGATCATGACCTTTATTTGTGGAAGCGTTCCCTTGTAATGTTTTTACAAGTGGGAAAGATTGTTTTCTTGGGTTTAGTAAAATTAATACATTTCTAATAGGAATCAAGTAGAAAAAATAGTTTGCAGTTATATTTCCTAGACAGCTGTAAAGATGAAGCAACAGTTTATGTGAAAATCTTGACGGTCTTCATACCATACATGAACCAAAGATTAAGTGTGATGAAAGTTCATGAAGGAGGAAATACATGATACGATTTTAAAATCACTAATAACACTTAAACAATGTTACCAAATTCTCAGTGACTTTTGAACCATTACATTTTTCCGTAGCACACTATTGAAGATACGAGGTGGCTTAGGATGATTTATTTTAAAAATAATGGTACACTACCAGTCAAACATTTAAGAACCCCTCAGTTTTTGTGCTTTTTACTGCTTACTTTTTCACCATTTTAGGTCATTAATTGCATTTCAACTGATTAAATGTGAAGTAAAATCGGAAGAACTGACTAAGTTTTAAGGACATAATTCGTATAGGAATAAGACTGTGAACTTACCACACTGTGGGCTTGTCTATAACTCCCTTGTCAAAGAAGCAGGGTGCTTAACATAGCTGTTCAGTTCAGTACCACCACAAAATTTCCCCTTCTTCACCTGCACTATGTTTTTCTCTTAATGAATTCTGTCCAATTTTCATCTCATTGCTGATGTGCGTTTGTCAATAAATATCCTCTTAATTCCGCACTCAGTAGCCTTATGTTTAAAATGGAATTTTAAATCCTAGCACTTCAGTTTCACATCCAGTCTCCTCTAAATCAGTTCTGGGTCGAGGCTGCTGTTCAGCAAATAAGAGACAACAAGCTAAAAATACACCTAGTAGCTCCTGCTGTACAAGATTCACTCCAGTGCAGAACTTGTGGGTCAGGAAACAAAGTCAGTTTTCACAGTCAGCTCTGGGCTCATGTGCTACTACTCATGTTTCTCTTATACTGTGTAGCTGCTTATTTACAAAGGCTACAGACCCATCATACATCCAATAATTTCCCACTCTGTAAAGAACATTAAATTATCAAGCCAGACCTCATATGGAATCCACAATGTAAGGTGAATGTCCCAGTATGATGTTTAAAATAGTGCATCCTCAACATTTGAACATGTAGATCAGGCATTCAAATAAGAATTACATTCTGCATACAAGTAACAATAAAGTTGAATTTGAGCTTGAAGAGAAGCCACCACTTATTTCCTCTAAAAATATTTCAGTGTCTCTTCCATATGTTAAAAATTATAAATGTGGTATGCCAACTGCATTACCAAATCAAAAATTAAAAAGACTTTCCTAAAAATCATGTTGCAAAGTGAACAGCAAGATCTATGTCAATTGAAAGGTGGATGCTAGAAGTGACATCTGGTACCTAAATAAGATGTGTGACCGACCACCTTCTTACCCATTTTCAACACAGGTTGAAAAAAAGACCTTGCTTTCCAAAACTATATTTATGACACTATCACCTAGCCATTTGTAATTTTCCCAATAGGAGTTATCTACACATAAGCAGTATGTCTGCCTATACTGCTTCCTACTTGAAAGGGTAGACTTCATAGAACCTCCACCCTTAATATAGCAATGTTTGAAATAGAAGACTATAGTAAGCACATCCAAATCCTCCATTCGCCAATAACTAGTTATTCAATGGTACATATGTCTCCACAGAGTACTTCTTACTTTAAGAACAACACTTCAATGACATTGCTTAAAGAAAGAAGGAAACAGTTTATCCCTTCATACAATTCACTTTCTTAGGGAGCTTCATTTAGATAGAGAGTATTATGAGGCCCTCTGTTGTCTTCTAATCATGTTTATTAAACCTATTAATCTTAAATACTAGATATTATACAAAGTTAAAATTAATTTGTCTAGAAATAGAAATAATTTTGCTGTATCTCTGACATGTTTAATGCCCTCGGAGGGTGAGAGAGTAAAGGACCTAACCTTTTCTGAGGTGCCTTAACACGCAAGCAGATGACGTGAACTTTACAGCTGTCAACAGCTGAGGTCAACAAAAGAAGAAATGTATTTTGAATTTTATCACTTTTTTTTTGTTTTGGTTGCAGCATAGTTGGTATAGCCATCCCTGGTTCAGTTTTCGGACTTGTGTCTTTTGTGTGGAGTTTTAACCTTTTCCTTTTCTCTTGCAGTCCAAGGGTACACTGCTTTATTAACTAGCTACTTTATTTTGGCCTAGTAAGTGTGACTGTAATTAAGGACTGGTGTGTGGATAGTCTCTCTGTGTGTGACAAAAGTTTGGCTGAGGAGCACAGATGCAGCACAGGCAATTTGAGGAAGGAGAGCACATCTTTCCCTAAGAATGCAACAGTAAGTGATTGCTTTTGTGAGGTAAAGTGATGTACAATCCCCTGCCTTAAGCTCTCAAAGTTCCAAGTTTACTGTCATAAATACATAGTACAATGGGGACTTAGTACGATAAAATGGCTTGCATTTCTCTGCAAAATAAATTAACAGCAATACTGTAACAACAACATAAACACACACAGAAAAACATACATTGTATGCATCATATACTGAATATATACAGTTTATATAAACAATTGTACTGTATACAATATATTTTTTCAAATATGTGATTATGTGCACAAGTTATTAAAAGAATTGGGACTCTGATTGGAAGACCCCATTTAATTGCAAGTTGTAACATTAGAAAACTACAATTTAAGTTACTTAGGTATTGCAGCGCTTCACTGATTGGCATAGGTTTTTAATAAGTTGTCTTCTTTTGGAGTATTGTCTGCTCAGGCTGAAGACTATTGTTCAGAATGATGAAGGAGTTTGTTGCAAGTTGCTTTCCACTGTTCCTGATCAGCAGGGGAAGGCCTGGAGGTGGAGAAGTGACGTCAGTCATCTTCCAGACTAGTGAGGGAAAAGGAAATCCTTGCTGTACCCTCGACATGATCCCCATAAAAGACTCACCATGCTTGTGTTTTTGACTATATATATATATATATATATATATGTTGTATGTGCACATATGTTTAATGATTGAGCATTCAGTAATCTTACAGTCTATGCATCAAAACTGTCCCTGAATTGGTTGGTGTGAGTGCCAATGGCCCCATACCATTTGCCAAAAGATAGTAGTAAGAAAAGCAACTGTAAAGGTTGGCTGTGGTCTCTAATTATATTTTTTGCCTTTCCAAGACAACAAGTGTTATATATGTCCTGAACAGAAGGCAGCTGGATAATATTCTTTTCCGATACCCCCTGCAGGGCTTTACAATTTTGAGCTGAGAAAGTACCTCACCGGAATGTGCTGCACCTAGTGAAGACGGACTCCACTGTGCACGTGTACAGTAGAAGTCATGAAACCAAATGAAAAAATATGAGCTTTACTCAGATGTCTGAGGAAGTAGTGGCATTGGTGAGCCTTTTGGACAATAGTTAATATCTGACATTCCCAGTTCAGTTCATTGCCGATTGTTATTCCAAGACATTTAAAGCTGCTTGCCCTTTTAACAGCAGTCTCACAGATGTAGATGGGTGTATGGCCTGCTGTCTTCTTCCTGAAGTCTATAATCATCTCCTAGGTTTTGCTGACAATAAGGGTGAGATTGTAGTCCTGGCACCATTGCCACAGCAGGCAGACCTCTTCTCCGTAAGTAATCTTATCATTATGGGTGATCAGGCCTATGATGGCGATGGCTTCAGCAGATATAAAGATTGACTTGGAGCAGTGTCTGGCCAGCCTGTAAAAGATGAACAAGGAGTGCAGAAGGGAACTTAGCATAATACCCTTTGGAATGCTTTGCTGAGGATCACTATGGAAGATATAATGTTGCCATCTGCAAATGCTGATGTGTATTGGTCCAGAGTGCAGTTGCAGAAGATGGCTCTATATCCTAAGTTGGGTAATGTAGTGGTCAGCTTGTCTGGTATAACATTGTTAAATGCTGAGCTGTTGTCTATGAGCAGTGTCTCTGTAATAACCATTTTTATTATCCAGATGTACCAGGATGGTGTGGAGTGCATCCTCTATGCAGACTGGAGGTAATCATGACTCTCTGGAAAATTCTGTTTAATGTGCAACATTGATGCTGTTTAATGTCAACTCTCTGCAGTTCATGCTGGAAATTATACTTAGGCCATCTGGGTCTCCTTTTGTCATCTTGTGGAGTCCAGTGCTTTGTCATTTTGGATGGTCTTTGGTTTGATAATCCAAGATGTAGTCTGCCAGGTACCATATGTGTTTCCTCACAATCTCCTCTTAATTTTTTTTTACCAGCTCTACATAAGATTTTCTCATTAGTAATCCTGTTGTAGCGGATGACATAAAAATGACCCTAAGTAGACAACTCTGCTGGGATAAATCTAACTGTTGGGGGAGACACATGTTGATCCTCAAAACCTCACTGCCGTAAACAGCAGTTGGTAGAAAAAATTAATTGAACCAAGTAATCTTTGATCTGGAGCTGATAGTCCTTGATGACTGGATGTGGCACATATAGTATGTTGGAAAGTCACAGTGGCTGTGCTTATTGTGAAGTCGACACCTGCTTCTATCCTGCCATCAGCTACTAGAACACTGCCAAGATAAGTAAAACCATCAACATTTTTGATCTGTTAATCAATAGTGACTTGTGTTGTCGATTCTTTCATACCAATCTGCATATTGATCTTTAGACAAATCCTTTCTGCAGTTTTTCACCGTTTCATAGCCAGATTGTGGAGTACCTGTTTCTACCAGGAGTGCAATGTCATTGCCAAAGGCCAGATCTGTCAGATGTGTGTATGTATTCAGTTGTAAACCAAAGTGAGACCGTTTGCAGACTCACCATGTGATGAAAATCACTGCCAAGAGAAATAAGGGGGGGGTGGTAATTTGCAGCCCTTTTTGACTCCAGCAGTAAACTTTAACTAATTCATACCCATATATACAGTATATCTTGATACAATAACTGTAGTTCAAATAAAGGGTTTACTGTATTCTTTCAGAAAATGAATGATGTCATTGGTGATCTGTGGACTCTTAATAGGAAATTTGAAGATTGTTTTTTTGCTGGCACACAGTTAATTCACACGGTTTTTGATGAATCCTGTTACAATATTTGTAATATCCAAATCTGACAGGGTGTCCCTAAATTTGTAAGAAGGGTCTGGCTGCAGGACCTTGTGACTTGATTTGGGGACCTGGGGCTGGAGGTGAGAAGTGGAGAGTTTTGGCACAGGAGTTATCTTGAAAATATGCTGTGCAGTGGATCCCCAGGACTGCAACATTGTTTTAGTGGAGTGGGCATGTAAAGGTAAATAGGGATGCTAAGTATAACAATAACATTTATTTATGTAGTATGTTTTCATGCAATAATGTTGCTCAATGTGATTCACAAGATTGACAAAAAAGTTTCAAGAAAAGATAGACAATTAAAATAAGGCAATAATATTAAAGAATAAGTAAAAACAAAGCAAGGTAAAGTCAAATGGCCTTGGAGGACAGAAAAACATCTCCAGTAAGGCTGGAGAAGAAACAATATCAGCAGGGGTTTCAGTGCCAAAAGTCCACCAGACCCCCACTGGGCATTCTGCCTAACATAAATGTTCCTAAATCAGTCCTGTTTGTTCTCTTGCTTCATGTGATAATAAATTAGCATACCTTCATCAAGCCTGATATCATAAATTAATGAGTATACACCTTACTTTACAATTCTGATAATAAATATATAAACAAGTATAAGTTAATATACTTATATTTTGCTAATAAAACCTAATATCATACATTAAGAGGGTATAACTTCGATAATGAGAATGTATCATTTCTACATATGTACAGAATTACAGTTAAACGCATACACAATGTAATTAATTTAAAGGAGGTTTCTGTTTCTGTACCAAAGTAGAAATAGTAAACTATCATTTTTGATAGAGGACATACCCTTGTTAATTTGTTATTTTGGGTGTTATTTGCAAAATTCATTTAGTTATTTAAAGATGTTTGTTTATCCCTTACATGCACGTATGTGTCTTTCCACTGAACTAATGTTTTAGCCCTGGGGACCCACTAAATGGCACAGTTTTAAGAAAGCCCTGTGATAAGACTCTTCATGTTACACTTCCAGTCACAGGCCTCCAAAGGACATCACAGGGTCCAGCAGCTGAAATACCCAAAGAGGGGTCTGCAACTGGAGGTCTGCAGCCAGACACCATTGAAACATGTCCCAGTTTACACAAACAACAAATCTTTTATTCTGTTTGTTTAGTCCAGCTCTGAACAGCTTTTCTAACCAGCTCCACACATTTCAGTCTGTTTGTAAGCTGGTAGTAGGGGACTGACTAGTGAATGGACCATCCAGTACTGTTTCCTGCTTTGTAACTTAATGTATCAGTATAAATGAAAAAAGCAGGCTGAGAAAAAAGATAGAAATGTGAGTGTGAATTAAATATTGTGTGATGCCTTCTTATTGTTTCTGGAATCTGGTACATTATTATTGTAATTAGTTTGTGTGCAATATTCCATTATGGTGCATATTCTCCTTTACTATGTATAATCATAATAATAAAAATAAATTTTATTTATATTGCGCTTTATATTTAACAATCTCAAAGTGCAACAAAATAAGAATAAATTAACAAACAAGATAATCTATAGAAATAATTTAGCAAAATGCCTTTCTAAAAAGATAAGTTTTTAGGTTTCGTTTGAAAGCATCAGTCGACTGTGGGGGCCTCAGGTGGTCAGGGAGAGAATTCCACAGCCTCGGCGCCACCAAAGAAAAGGCCCTATCACCCATACTGCTAAGCTTAGTTCTGGGAACTTGAAGAGTGTTGGTATGCACAGAGCGGAGGGTGCGTGAGGAATTATGAGGGATAAGGAGTTCCTGTAAATACAGAGGAGCAGATCCATAGATGCACTGATGGGTAAGGAGGGAAACCTTCTACTCAATTCTAAGTGGTACAGGGAGCTAGTGAAGGGTTTTCAAGATAGGAGTGATGTGGCTATGCTTTCGCACCCTCATCAGGATCCTGGCAGCGCTGTTCTGAATGTACTGGAGTCTCTGGATACTCTTGCCAGGAATCCCAATGAGGAGCGCATTACAGTAATCCAGCCTGGACAAGACAAAGGCATGGACAAGCCTCTCTGCATCTGCCAGGGTAAGTGTTGGACGGAGTTTAGCAATGTTCCTGAGATGGTAAAAAGATGACTTACAGAGATGTTTAATGTGGGTGTCAAAAGTAAGTTGAGAGTCCATTTTAACACCCAAATTTGTAACAAATGTAGAAACAGGAATGTTTTGATTAGAAAAAGTGATACTGGTGATAGTAGAAGAACAAAGCTGGTGTGGTGTTCTAACTAAAATGGCTTCTGTTTTAGATCTGTTTAGTTGAAGGAAGTTGAGCCTCATCCATGCCTCTTTTTTCTCTAAACAAATAGTCAGTGTAGATGTTGGCAGAGGAGCAGTAGAGGAGGTGGGAATAGTCCTAAAATAAAGCTGAGTGTCATCGGCATAACAATGGAAAGATGGACCATGTCTGCTAATGACACTTCCAAGGGGGGAGCATGGAAATGATGAAAAGGATGTGGCCCAACATAGAGCCCTGTGGAACACCACAGGTAACATTACGGGTGTGAGGTTTTGCACTGCCAAGAGCGACATACTCAGTTCTACCGGTCAAAGAAGATGTAAACCAATTTTGAATAGTTCCTGAAAGTCCAATGGTGTATTGCAGACGGTGAAGAAGAATATTATGATCAGTTGTATCAAAAGCAGCTGTCAGGTCAAGGAGAATGAGTAAAGAGGGAGAACCAGTATCTGCTGACATCAGAAGGTCATTAGTGACCCTGACTAGGGCTGTTTCGTGCTATGGCCAGGGCGAAAACCAGACTGAAACATTTCATAAAGGTTATTCAGTTTGAGATGATCATGAAGTTGTACTGCAACTATTTTTTCCAGAACTTTAGAGAGAAATGGAAGATTAGAGATGGGTATATAGTTAGACAGAACTTCAGGATCCAGGGTGGGTTTTTTAAGTAGAGGTCTGATGACAGCAGTTTTTAGTGCTGAAGGAATATGGCCAGCCAAAAGGGATTGATTTATAATCCTGGTAATAAGTGGAGAAATAGCAGAAATCTTGGCCTGAAGGAAAAGCGTCCAGGGAACTGGTAGACGGTTTCATTTTCCTGATGGCGTCCTCCACCTCTTCCCATGTGGCAACAGAGAAGGAGCAAAGGGGCTGGACAGTCTCAGGCAGCGGGTCGACATTTGGGGGGAACAGAATATCCATGGTAGATAGGTTTAAGTGGATGTTATAAACCTTTTGTCTGAAAAAATTAATATGCAAATTACAGCTCTCATCAGTGGCCTCGGAATGAGCACATGAAGGAGGTTTAAGAAGATGATTTATAGTAGAAAAAAGTTTTTTTGGATCCCTTGAGCTATTTCTAATGATGGTAGAATAGAACCTGGACCGTGCAACCTTCAAAGCTTCTGCATACGCCCCCCAATGTTCCTTATAGGCCTGTTTGTGAACAGTCAACCCAGAAGCCTTGAGCTACTGCTCAAGGACACACCCAGCCGCCTTCATTTTTCGCAGCTCGCAGGTGTACCCATGGTGTTGAGCATGAAAATGAGACAGACATAGACGTTAAAGGGGCGTGAAAGTCCAGGAGACTACTCAGAGACTGGTTGTAGAGATCCACGAGGTCAGGAACAGAGCTGGAACTGGTAAGATCAGTAGAAAGAAGTTTAAGGTCCAGGGCCAAGGCATCCACATTGATGTTCTTCAAATTTCTAAAATGAATCTGTTGTTTTGGTTTGGTACGAGGGGAGAAAAAGGGTATCTCCATTGACACTACTTGCATGCACCTCATATTTCCCTCACCTTGGAGAAAAGCTGCCTAAACTGTACTAAAATGTGCAGTGAGGCTAGCCACCCCCCTAAACTTTTCTTCCTTTACTTTGTTGCTTCCCCCTCCGTGAATATTTTCTTAGTTAAAGAAGTAGTTTCCTTGGAAACGCTCTTAAACCAAGGACTTGTTAGCATGAAAGTCTGAACCACGTGTGTTCCCAGCAAAACAACTTGCGCTGCTTCGGCAGGGGTGACTTGCTGACCTGAGCTCAAAATAAACAAACGTAACTGGCCAGCTTTGTCATCTAGTTTTGCTAACCACAGAAAAGCCGACGTGATGATAGAGACTTAATCTAGTTACCTGATGTTTTTAATAAAATAGAAATGTTCGTAAACAATAAACAACTGAGTCATGTGAAAACAATTGACATACTGTAGCATAACACAATATTCTCATTCCAACTTTATACATCTTATAATTGTGTTTGGCATATGTGCTAATTAGAAGTAGGACAGCATTGTGCAACATTGCAGAGTCTTGCTTCTTCATAGTGTCAGTAGTCCGTTCTTAATTCCCAATCTGGCCATTGTCTGTGTAAAGCTGACATGATGTCCCCACAAGGGGTTTCTCCAGGTGTTGTAAGTTAATTAGGTTGTTTTAATTTTGTCTGGTCACCCCTGCAGTGGACTTGTGTCCTTTCAAATCTGCCTCCTGCCTCGGATCTGATGCTCTCAAGATAAACTTGGGAAAGTTATATGAGGATTAAGAAAATCAAGTCATTTTCCTTGGGGTTTCTCTATGGCAGGTACTATTGCTGTTCTGAGCACTAAAAGTGGTTTTGCATAAATTGCATATTGTAACGTTCCTCCTGTGTTTCACCTAATGCTGCAGAAAACTATGGAACTCTACTGTAAAAAGATTAGGACATCTGACATGTATGAATTTAGTGTTAAAGTAGTTAATAAAAATATTGCAAATAAAGTTCCACAGATTATATATTGATTATTAATTGTTTTTTTAACTTCAAGTTCACTCATGGCACTGAGTAACATGCAAGACATCAGCACTCTGCAGAGCCATGATCAGTAAATATTATTTCACTTTCATAAATTAGGAATACAATTTTGGATGCATTCATGATTTCTTATTTTTCAACCTGTGAGAGGTGACCTTGATTATTCAGCTCAGGGTCAAGCAGTTTCTCCCTATCCCAGCAACTTGTTAAATTCCAATTCTTCAGAGGGTCGTCACACTCATGGACACAAAGTCAATCAGGCTTCCTAGCATGTCTGCAAGATGCAAGGGAAAACCAAAGGAGCTGAAGGCATATAAACACAAAGATTGAGTCAGTAGCTCTAATCATAGCAGCACCACATTACCATTTTATTTAGCAAGTTTATTAATGTTTTTTTTTTTATTCATGTGACCTTTCCTTTTGACCTTTCCCCACCCAGACACTATCATGACATTTCCACAGTTGTTGCTGTATTGTTACTATTGGAAAAATGTTAATTAAATCTGCTGAAGGAGTCTTTTAAGTTGATAGCATTTTATTAAAAAGGTATTTTTACTATCCTCTAGTGGAGCCTGACGTGAATTACAGCATATCTCTACGATAGGCCTGTGTGCATCTTGTTTTGCGTTGCTGCTTACTTCAGGTTTCTCTCTCTGTTACCGCACAGTCACCAAAAATGTGCTATAAATGAAAGTTTATCTTCATGATGTGTTTTGTTATAGCACCTCTTCTAAGTATGTGTGAACCCTGAAAAGGCAGCACTATGAAGAATCTGTTGTGTGTCGGTTCTTTGCATTAATATTTTGTGTACAAAGTGCATGAAGACATTTTGTCAATCAGAATGTGAAGGTACTTTGTGAGCTTCACATGGTTGGTATGTCATCTGAATATTTGATGCAGAGTTGAATTTGACTGCATGCAAGAAAGTAGTCCTCTTATCTATGTCTGTTCTGCAGTACTGTGTGCTTCATGTTCATCTTTCTTCAAAGGTAACAGTTTAAAGTCTGCAGCATGCCTGGTGTCTTAACGGTCTTTAAAAGTAGGTTACAGAAGGAAAGGGCAGCACAGAGCCTGTGATTGATGCCTTGCGATGCATTGCACAGCTATATTTTGCCTCGATGCTATTTTTGTCAGGTGCAGCAACACTCCTGATGCATGTCTTCTGCACCCAGCTGCTTAAACAGAGTGAGTAGAGATGCTGACAAAAGTGGGAGAAAGGGGGAGAACTGTGTGTGTATGTGGCGTGTGTGTGTGTGTAATTAAGTATGTGTGCATATACGGCTCCCTGCCTTTCACTCACAAGATATCATAGCAGAGATAATGACAAGACATATAAAAATCTGAAGCATAGATAACTGCCCACACAGGTCTCCTTTTTTTACAACTGTTCAAAATGCTTGCAACCAATAGCTATATAGGTTAAATCCTATCCCAAATACTAACATCTGATGTGTTTACAACACAGGTCTTGTCATATTCTGGTTCAAATATTGACTGATGCGTTCCCTCCTAGACCCGGCTCCACAGCTGAACCTTACTCCACTTGCACCCTTAATTCATTCATATCACTGCCATTATGTTTCTGAGTCACTTCTATTTAAGCCTATAGGACTTTTTTATGAAGTTAGTTTCCTACACCTACTTGTTCTCTTGACTTCAATTGTATCATGTTTCTGAGTTAAATCATAACTTCACTTCTCCTAATAAAATTGAGCTTCACTTGTAGGCTGGTCCCAAGTGTCCTTCAGTCCAACTCAACACACCCCAAAGAATCTTTCTGGGTCATGACCCTCCGCCACTAAGACACTTTGAGGTAACACCAGTTTTAGTGATTCTGGGTCCTAGTATGGCTGCAATAATTGGAAAGAATGACACGGATGGTGTTTGGCACAACCTGCTATTACCACAGTGACCTCTTGTGAGGCTGCAGAGTTGCCAACTGGCCTAAACATCTCTCATTAGTGCCAGAAGAGGTGGAATGCTTTTCCATTGTTTTACTTTTGTTTTCATTTTTCTTGTTCAGTTGCATTTGATGGAAAAGGAAAACCCTTTGTGTCAGCAGAACCCAAATTTCCCCTGGCTGCAGCTAAGAAAGTCTTTGATGCTGTGTTGTCACCTGTCCCGTAGGTGGGTGTCATCATCAGATTTGAAGTGCAGTGCTCAGCAATATTTGGAAGAGACAGATGATTGAATAATACAAGAGCATGTCTAAGGCAGGCATCTGTTCTCTGGGCTTGGCTCCTTTGCCGCTTCCTTCCAGCTCTGCAATTATTATCTCATTACATCAAGCTCTGGCAAGGCTGGCTACTTATGAATAAAATCTAAACACACTGAGACTTTTGGAAAGTATAGCCCTTAAATGGTCACATTGAAACACATTGCAGGTATTTAGTGTATAGGGTGAGATATATGGTAGAGGCCTACCTGATCATAGATTGAGTCTTTTTGTGCATCCATGCCATGACTCTGCATTCTTCACCTCTGGCCAAGGTAGACAAAGTAAGTACATATTCACTTGTTTATACTGTACTTCTCCAGAATCTTGACAAAGAGGATCTGTGTAAACAGCTTAAAGGTTCCAGTTGATACAATCCTATAGTCTTATTTCCACATTTAGAGATCCTGCACTTTTAGGGACTAAGGATCACAGTGACCATTTTGAAGGTCCATGCTGATCAACATTAGGGCACCGAGAGACCAGGTTTAGTTCATCAGAACTTCTTAAGTCTGGTTGTTTTAACAAGAGTGACTGCCTAATAGCCATAGCCAAGCCTATTGACACAGTAAGCCTTTAGTATTTGACCAAAAAGGACCCAAAGTGACCACATAAAGGTAACATGTTCCTTTTGGATAACATCCACTTGGAGATGTCATTTTAGCTTCATTAGACATTTTATACGCCACTGTCAGTCCATGTTGACCAATTGGAGAACCCTGCTGGTCAATACTGGATTGTATATGAGAACTGAGATTCCATTCATTAGTGTTCAGTCAAGTCTGTTAGTCACTGCAGCTGCTTATTAGACAGAGCCAGGCCTCTTTACACTGTACACTACATTGTCATCCACTTGAAGATCTTATTTCTGGTCCTTCAGACACATTATACTCATAAACAACTGAGTACCCTTGTTCACTACCTGTTTGGCCCTAAATGACCAATGTTGATTTTCCACAAGCTTTTGTTGGTGATCACCATCCCTGGTAATTATGGTAACTACTTGTTAATCATAGCTGAAATAGTTTGTGCTTTAGGTTTTTTTTTTTTTAGCAAGGACTTGTAATGACTACATGAGTGATCACAGGTCAGATCCACTAATGGACCTTGATTTCACTCTATTAACAGTTTTACGTTTATAGACACTAAGAACCCTACTGACCACCTGGAGACCCATCAGGTCATCTGGAGAATATATGATCACTTTTTTAGTTGTAGTGTTTTGCCTTTTGAACAATTAAGACCTATATTTACCCTTTGAATCTGCCAGAGCATCCAAGGTTAAAACCATTTGTGGATTAGAGTTCAACTTCAGTAGTAAATATATATGTTTATTGGCTCTGAAAATTCACATATTGACGTGAGCTTCATTATACTCAAATGACCTCAGCATTTTAATTGCATTAATCCATACTGACCACTGGAGAGAATCTCAGATGTGATTCATTTGGCACACATCTCAGCTGCTTGAGAAGTCCTCAACTTGCGAGGAAGAGCATTGAGGCCACTTCATGGTGTCCAGCTGTAATTGTGAAACTAAAAAGAGTTTATCAATGTATAGGCAATCAAGAATGCTGGACCATTTTGAAACAAACTTTAAGCTCCACTGCTTTAGTTCAGTGTATAATTCAATTCAGTTTAGCTGACATTTGCATAAAATGTACATGGGTAAAATGCAGTTATAAACTTTACTAATTACATGATGTATACACATAAAGACACAGATTTGTTTAAGCACATAGAAAGATAGAGCAGTTAGAAACTGATTAACATAAATTAGCCCAACTTTATCTGTTAACATTTCTGGCAAGCTAACAATTGAGAAGAAAATTAACACTCCAGTCAGCAGTATATGCCTAGAGAAAATAATAAGCAGCTCTGACCATTAGAGGGTCCCACCTTGCAAATCCTGGCATAGTGACCACCAGGTCACTCAGGTTAGTTTCTTGCCAAGATGTAGTCACTAATGCATTTCAGATCTCATGAAAGTGTTCCCTCATCTCTACTGAGAAAGTCATTTGTCGTGATTCTTCGGGAGATGGTTTGTGCTGACAAATCTTAACTTCACTTGTCACCCCTGCGTGTCACTTCTATGAACACCTTCATGCCACAGGGACAGAATACACAAGAGAGGCATGAAATATTCAGACAGGCACTCCTCGCATTGCTGTTTTTAGCTGGAAAATATTCTCAAAGGTTGTTCCCCCGGGGCGAAACTTCCACTGTGTTTCCCGGAGGATGGTAATTGCGAGGTAACAATCCGGCTCTGAAACAGAGAGGAGAGCCTGAGACTCTCTAAAGTGCAGCTGATTAGTGGGAAGAACCGAAAAAAAAGTGAGAGAAGAAAAATAGAGCAGCCATTGTGACCTGTTTCTGCAAAGAAAATCTCTAAAACTGAGCCCACCCCATGACCACCACCCCACCTACCATAAAGTAGCATTTCTCTAAGTCTCCACAGCACAGTCGCTGGGATGCAAATGAGTGAAAATAAATTAGCATTCTCCTTATTGTATGTACAATATCTTTAGAGCAAATGCAGGGGTCTCTAATTAATATCCATTGATTGTAAACAAGGCCCATTATTATTTCCCACTATTTCTATGGGCCAAGTGCTGAATTCATAAATGAATGGTCAGAAAAGCAGTTGAATGGCTTTTATTTTTCCCACAACTTAATTGAGCAAAGTACAGGGGTCTGTTTTGACTGGTCACTTAACACTTTTCTTAATATCAGTAGTGTCATGGGGCTGCTGTTAGTGTGGTCACTGAATATAAAGAAAGCTAATTTATAATTTACGTTGTTTATTTAAAATATATACAGGGCTCATTACAAAGTGGCCACTGAATATAAATGAAAGCCCCTTAAGATCACCAACAGTGATCCCACTAGGACCAATGCTGGGGGTCACTGTTATGTGGTCTGTGGAATACTAATGAATCTTCTTTTTACTTCTATAGTGTTTGCAGTACAGGTTCAGGAGACATTAGTGGACGGTTATTAAAACAAATGCAATCTCTTTTTCTTTAACAGACAGATACTGTGGTCATACTGTGTGACCAGTGAATATTAATGCCTTCCTTATTACTCCTACAGTACAGGGGTCACTCTGTTAATTAATTACAGGTAACACCATTTGTAATGTTTGTGATCTCTGCAGGACAGGTTAAAAGACGTCTTTTGTGTTGGCAGTTAATGTAAGTACAGTCATTTTCTTATTCTAATGTAGCGCCGCTGCATGGTTCACTGTGGTATGGTTAGAAAATGTTGGTGAAGCCCCTTAATGATGCTCCCAGTTTTTAATGAACATAAAAATTGGTGACCATCCTGTGATGAGTGAATACAGGAGGAGGCCCTGCATGATATTCACCGGACAAGCATGAGTATCATGTCTGTGTGATCAGTAAGTACAGATTAAACTGCTGTATGAAGCCCACTGCCATACATGGGCTCAAATCAGTTGTGACCACTATGTGATCAGTGGATGCAGGTGATAATTAATGGCATTTACTAGATTAGTCAGGAAAGGGGGGGACTCCATTCTGTGGTCAGTGAATATCTGTAAAGCTCCCTTATGATCCTCTTACAGCCTTTACAGGAGAGGTGTGCAGATCACTTGTTCAGTCAGTGAATCCCTAAAGTCACTACATAACAAGCTTCAGGTTCAGTAAATAGGGACGAAGCTCTAAATATTCCAGCTGTGATGTCCATGTGTATCCAGTCTCTGGACACCTTCTATGCACCTCACAGAGCCTTGCTAATTGGTCTCTGGGGAGCCCTTTTCAAAACTGGGAGAGTTTGACCATTCCTGGGTAGCTTGAGGAAATGCTTGCGTCACGGAAAGGGCCCTGGCTTTGTTTGCAATGCTTTGCTGAGTGATTATTCATGAGGGAGTCACTTGCATCATCTTCAGTCTTTGTTGTTTGCATGCATTTAGCTAAATCAAGCAGAAGCTGCATTTCATTATTCATATTGAATATCCACATGCTTGGGCAGAGATTGCCTGTCTAGATAGCAGAGCCTCATGAACTTGCCATTTATTAACCTTCATTTTCTACAGCACCTACAAGCAGTAAACATCATGCCAAGGCACTTTACAAATATAGAGATGTAGTGCTATTATTTACAGTTGAAGAAATATGCAATTTTAATGTTGTCCTCAGTGTCAGTCATTGAGGCAGCGGTGGGATTAATCTAACTGCATGGTATGTCACTAAATTACAGTGGTGTGAAAAACTATTTGCCCCCTTCCTGATTTCTTATTTTTTTGCATGTTTGTCACACAAAATGTTTCTGATCATCAAACATATTTAACCATTAGTCAAATATAACACAAGTAACCACAAAATGCAGTTTTTAAATGATGGTTTTTATTATTTAGGGAGAAAAAAAATCCAAACCTACATGGCCCTGTGTGAAAAAGTAATTGCCCCTTGTTAAAAAATAACCTAACTGTGGTGTATCACACCTGAGTTCAATTTCCGTAGCCACCCCCAGACCTGATTACTGCCACACTTGTTTCAATCAAGAAATCACTTAAATAGGAGCTGCCTGACACAGAGAAGTAGACCAAAAGCACCTCAAAAGCTAGACATCATGCCAAGATCCAAAGAAATTCAGGAACAAATGAGAACAGAAGTAATTGAGATCTATCAGTCTGGTAAAGGTTATAAAGCCATTTCTAAAGCTTTGGGACTCCAGCAAACCACAGTGAGAGCCATTATCCACAAATGGCAAAAACATGGAACAGTGGTGAACCTTCCCAGGAGTGGCCGGCCGACCAAAATTACCCCAAGAGCGCAGAGACGACTCATCCGAGAGGTCACAAAAGACGCCAGGACAACGTCTAAAGAACTGCAGGCCTCACTTGCCTCAATTAAGGTCAGTGTTCACGACTCCACCATAAGAAAGAGACTGGGCAAAACGGCCTGCATGGCAGATTTCCAAGACGCAAACCACTGTTAAGCAAAAAGAACATTAGGGCTTGTCTCAGTTTTGCTAAGAAACATCTCAATGGTTGCCAAGAGTTTTGGGAAAATACCTTGTGGACTGATGAGACAAAAGTTGAACTTTTTGGAAGGCAAATGTCCCGTTACATCTGGCGTAAAAGGAACACAGCATTTCAGATAAAGAACATCATACCAACAGTAAAATATGGTGGTGGTAGTGTGATGGTCTGGGGTTGTTTTGCTGCTTCAGGACCTGGAAGGCTTGCTGTGATAGATGGAACCATGAATTCTACTGTCTACCAGAAAATCCTGAAGGAGAATGTCCGGCCATCTGTTCGTCAACTCAAGCTGAAGCGATCTTGGGTGCTGCAACAGGGCAATGACCCAAAACACACCAGCAAATCCACCTCTGAATGGCTGAAGAAAAACAAAATGAAGACTTTGGAGTGGCCTAGTCAAAGTCCTGACCTGAATCCAATTGAGATGCTATGGCATGACCTTAAAAAGGCGGTTCATGCTAGAAAACCCTCAAATAAAGCTGAATTACAACAATTCTGCAAAGATGAGTGGGCCAAAATTCCTCCAGAGCTGTAAAGACTCATTGCAAGTTATCGCAAACGCTTGATTGCAGTTATTGCTGCTAAGGGTGGCCCAACCAGTTATTAGGTTCAGGGGGCAATTACTTTTTCACACAGGGCCATGTAGGTTTGGATGTTTTTCTCACTAAATAATAAAAACCATCATTTAAAAACTGCATTTTGTGTTTACTTGTGTTATATTTGACTAATGGTTAAATGTGTTTGATGATCAGAAACATTTTGTGTGACAAACATGCAAAAGAATAAGAAATCAGGAAGGGGGCAAATAGTTTTTCACACCACTGTATTTTGATAGCAGGCCTTACCAATTTGAGATAAACTTTTCAGTAAGACCTGTTGGAGGAGGCCTTGCCCTGAGTACCAGTGCTGATACGACTCCCATTCTAAGAAATTCTGTTTTGTCTGTAAGTGGGTCTTGGTCCCTGAATGGTGACTTATATCAACTAACTAACTCCTGAATTTTTCAATTTCGGGCCTGTACCATGGCTACATTTCTAGAGATGAATTGTGTTAATACCTAGCTTTTAGTAAATAGACCTCCAATTTGAGATGCTAAGACCAAGAGATTACTTTGTTTGCAGTAAAAATGGAAAAATAACCAGCACCAAGAAATGAGGCAGCTTTCAGTGTTCGTGCTGAGCTGAAGACATTAGAGATTAACTGTCATTGTTACTGTGTTGGGTAAAGAGGACTTTTAAGTATTTTTAGTGTTTCGAATGTAAAGACACTGTATAATATGGAAGCTGGTGCTTTCATTTCTATAGTCATTTAGAGCTAGCTAGCTATCAGGGTGACAATCAAGGCTTCCATTAAGAAGCTGGAATTAATACCTGAGGTGCTAATTTTGACAATGGGTTTCGTAGATGCAATTTGGTTATGATGGCTCAGTGTGTGTGTGTGTGTGTGCAGTGAATACCGTGCTAAAGACAATGTTGGTGACAGAGTTTTGGAGTTTGGATTGGGGTGTGGGAGGACTGTGAGCCAAGCTGATAGCCCTGGGGAATAATCTGCTTGAGGAAGCGAAATATTAATTAGATTTCTGTGCAGCTTTCCTTCAGGACTCGCTCTCCGACAGCCTTTGTTGCTAGGAAACACAGAGCAAAAGAAATAAAAAGAGAGGGAATGCGCGTGCGAACGAGTGTGTGATGTTGTTTCTCATCTTCAGATAACTGCTAATGGATTAAAGCATTTTGTTTCTTTTCTGTTGTGTAGCCCCCTTCCTTCTCCTCCTCCACAACCACTACCTTGTCTCTCTCTCTTCTCTTGGATGGTTTATCTTTGGATTCCTGCCCTGCCCTGCTTTGGCATGTTGTTTGATCCTCATAGATGTTCTATCTATCAACCGTTTGGATTCGAGTTTGCAAATGTTCCCTACTTGTTCATAATACAGTCAAACACGTGTATCTTTAAAACTTCCCAAGTGTACCATACCCATGTTACTTTTCTTCCACACGACAATGATGACCATTGTGTCTTCATCCTAATATTACAGATGTGGTTGTTTGATTATTTGGGATCGCACCCTAGTGTCTATGGTGTTAGACTCTGTGCTATCTTCATTGTGTTACCCTGAGAATGTCACTTAACCAGACTGTGCTATAATTTCAAAAAGTAAGTAAATAAAGACACTATGTAACGTTTGTTTTGTCATGTTTCTCCACATGTCACTCAGGTGTACTCCCTCTTCAAAGCTTATGCAATTAAATCAGTTTTTTATGGCGCCTTCAATGGTGAACACCATCCTAGTGATCTTTAAAGCTCTAGTGCTTACTTTGGAGCCCATATGAAGCCCCAGACTCTTTTACAGTTCAGTCAGGTTGACCGGCTATGCTTGGAAGGTACTGTTTCTTGGAAGGTACAAGTCCTTGCAGTCAATGGCGATACAGTATGAGCTTCTACAGCCTAAGGATTACCAGAAAGCTACTAGCTATACCTAAGGCACACCATGTGAAACAACAGACAAGTGGATCAGGGAAAATGAAAAAGGCATTAAGTTTTAAAATAAAAGTTGTAACTGAAGGTAGTATGTTTAAGTCCCTTTTGCAAGAGTCTATGATATTGTAATGATCTTTTAAATCAATGTAAGTGTTGATAGTTTTTGTTAGTCACATCCTTTGCCCTCTGTGTGTAGTAAAAGGCAGATGTGTGAAGCCTGGGTTACTTACCAGAGACTTTTCTAATTGATGTAACAAATTTGTAAGTTTTCATAAAATATTCAGTAAAAAGCAGTTATCCACCATCAACCACTGAGCCCTAATATTAAGATGAAAGACAGTGCTGCAGTCATTAAAGATGTCTTTGTATGTTATATTTAATACTGTAGTTTCTACTAAGTTTGAAGAGATTTGCTTTATTCCCAAATTAATGTCTCTTTAAGTTTGTGATGGAGACTTAAAAATCAAGATCATCTTTTACTAGCAAAATTAGAACTATTTAAAATATGTACACCTGGAGTAATGTTCAGACATATTCAGGGACTTAGTTAACTGTTTTGAAAGTTGGGTAACTTTAGTTAATTTCTTTAAATCAAGGACTTAAATCATCTAAATAACAGTTGTACCCCTTAGACCTGTTGTGGCTAAAATAGTTTACTAATAGACAGCAGAGGCCAGCTCAAGTGATGTAAACGTTGTATCAATTTTGAAAGAAGTGTATTGCTAAGATTTGTTGTATGTTGCCTAGTAACAAAGATATCTAATTATAAGTTCATTGACCTGTCTGTTCTCCAACTGACAAGAAAAACTCCACCAATAACTGGGAATTTACCAAAGGACACTATTACTAGCATGAAAGAATGCCTTGCTGACAGAGAAAGATAGGAAAGGTCAAATCTACAAATGTCTGCTATAATCTGTTAACTGCCTTAGGTGTGGGTGGTGGTCTGGTGTTAACTGTTCTCATCAGGTGAAGTCAAGGACTTGTTTCTTCCACATACTAATTGTACTGTTGTTAGCTGTTGGCTGTGTAAGGCTTGGCTAATTGTAGGCAATGTAGCCAAGAGTTTGTCCATCCATCCATCCTCTTCTGCTTATCCGGGTTGGGTCACGGGGGCAGCAGCTTAAGCAGAGAGGCCCAGACTTCCCTCACCCTGGCCACTTCTTCCAGCTCTTCCGGGAGAATCCCAAGGCATTCCCAGGCCAGCCAGGAGACATAGTCCTATCCTCCAGCGTGTCCTGGGTCTTCCCCGGGACCTCCTCCCGGTTGGACGTGCCCGGAACACCTCACCAGGGAGGCGTCCAGGAGGCATCCTGATCAGATGCCTGAGCTACCTCATCTGACTCCTCTCGATGCGGAGTTTTGTCTTTAGTATAAATACAGAATGCATGTTTATTCACTGTATGCACAATGACCTATCGGTCCATGCTTGTAAAGTTGGATTTTTCAGTTCATTTCTAGATAAGTTAAGTGACTTTTTCCTGCACTGAGGCTTTGGGATCCACTCACAGACCACAGGATAAGCATTACCTCGATAGTCTCCCATTCAAGTACTGGTTGGGCCCAATCATGCTTAGCTTCAGGTAGACAATATGATCTAAAGTACAGGTGGTGTGGCCATTTAGCAGTGGCTATTGGACTAGTTAAAGTGAATATATATATATATATATATATATATATATATATATATATATATATATATATATATAATTTACATTTTATTATTTATTTATTTTAATTTATATTTATATATATATAAGAAATGCTATCTGAAATGAGCCATCTCAGGATAAACTTGAAACAGTAAATAAATCAGTAATTGAGGCTGCACTTCAGTAAATCAGTAATTAAGGCTGCACTCAGGTTTAAGAACAAGCACTTTTGCTAATTTGGCAATGTGTTTTTTAGACTTAAAAAACTTGCACACCACTGTTTTCAAGATATATTAACAGAAAATGGAACTTTCCCAAAAAAACTTTCCTTATGTACCCAGTGTACCAAATTTCAATTATATCATTTGAAGGTGTTTCATGCAGATAAACTAAAAGACATGATGACAACAATATATACACATTTCACATTTTATGTGAATGCTCCTAAAAAGTTCTAGCTTCCTTGTCATGAGGTAAAGCCTCATCTAAGCCATATCAGGGAAGGTTTTTTAGCGACTCCACTGCTTACATTCGGGGACAGTAGTTAAAGTAATGCTATGAATCTGAGTGCATATCTTTTTACCTTCTGGTGACAACTCCCATTCATTTCCCACTGAGAACTGCTTCCTATACAACAGTCCTTATTAATGATAGATTTCAACATGATTTATGAATTAGTAAGTTGCCAATCACTATCACTGTTGATATTTACTACTAAAGTGATTTAACATTTTTTTCCTGAAGTATATAGTCTGGACAGGTCCTTTTATATGTCATTTTAATTAATGTGGTCACTTTAGGTGATGCATAAGACAGCTTTTTGGAGGGGTGAAATTAATGATAAAATATTATAATCCACTTTGCAGCCTGTAAAAGAGCTAGCACGTTTATTTACCCAGTAAAAATATTTTATGAGAAGTGGCTAACAGCTTGGAAGAGCAAATAACACTCGTGTGGGAGACTCACAGACACCCACATTGAGATGCTTTAGCACAATATTCAAACAACAGGCCGACATAATTGATAAACAAGGTTTTTTCTTTGTGGGACTCGGCTCAATTACTGGTGTATGTGCCAAGCAATAATAATCAGCTGAGGAAGTCCACCACAAATCCTACATGGCTTGTTAGATTAGGAACGAGGATAACTGTATAATAGCACTACAATGGAGTTTGAGTCTGCCAGATTTGTTTTCCTGCATGTTAGTCTGATCATGATAGATTTCAATTTATAGTAATGTTATCTCATTTTCTAATTCAGTTAATTTTTAGCATCCTGCAGTTTGGAGTTTAGTTCTTGTGACACCAGTATCCTACTTAGGCAGTTTTAGCCTCTTGAGACTGCCAGATTTCCACCTACTTTGTAATTTATATTTATATTTATTTATATAGCCTATTCAGTCAGATCTGCGCTGGGCTGGCACCCTGCCCAGGGTTAATTTCCTGCCTTGCGCCCTGTTTTGGCTGGGATTGGCTCCAGCAGACCCCCGTGACCCTGTAGTTAGGATATAGCGGGTTGGATAATAGATGGATGGATGGATTCAGTCAGATTATGGCATCTCACAGTTTTATCCCTCAGGTCATATTGTGTCAAGTCTGTATTGTAGAGCTTTGTGTTTTTATGCACTGATCTTGTCGTGATTAAGTCTACTGTACGTTTGATTTCTTGACATCTGATTTTGTGTAAGTGCAGTGTCCTTTAGTATTTTTTTTTTTTTTGTAGTATGGGTTTATTTATTTGGTTTTGCTACATAGTTATTTACCCTTCTTGCTTTTGATTCTGTCATATTTTAGAGACCTGCGCTTTTATCCCTAGGAGTCAGATTGTGTCACGATTCTGAATGATGCAGCTTTGCCTAGTTTTAGACTGATCCTGTGAAGCCTCAGTCTTCTGTACTTGAATTATTTTGACCACTGATTTCGTCTGTTTCTATGTCTTATAGTTTAACCTTTATAGGTTAAACTGGACACATTTTGTATTGTTTTTTTTTTTTTACCCCATTGGAACATGATATTGTCAGATTTTAGTATCCTAAAGTGTGACACATTTTTGAGCTGATTCTGTGTGATATTGGTGTCCTACCATTTCGATCTTTTGCAAAGATAATTTTCATTCCTAAAAATGAATCACAACAGATTTACCTACAGATCACAAAAGGTAATTCACTAATAGTAAAAGCAATATTACCATGAAATATAAAATATTTAAAAGCAGAAATCTTCCAAAATATTTAGAGATAAAGAAGTACAATTCAGCAGTAGTCTTGCGAAAAAATGTGCTTTGCACAATTCTTTTATGTCGTACAATGATGGAGTGTTCAGCAGGTAACAAAAAATATTATTTGCAAATAACTCCAGTACAATGTAATCCAAAGTTAGCAGACCAGTTCCCAGGTGGGACTTCCTAGATGAAGCCATTACAAATAATAGTGAAACCATAATGGCAAAGTATTTTGAGATAAAGCTCCCTACATCAAGGTGAATTGTGGTAGCAATTTAACATGTTATTAAAGAAAGAAGCATCCCCTAACATGACAAATCAGTTATCAGGCAGGAGAAAAACTGTTCATTATATTTTTTATTCTTTGCGGGGAGCATTCTTCAAAAGCTGTCTGTTATAGCACGGTCAGAATGATCAGAGAAACAACAAATAGAAATTCATTTTATAAACTATTGAATTTACATACAGTGTCAATCAATGCAAACATTTACTCTGGTTGGTTTGCTGGTTTACACCCAAATGACTTGTATAAAATAAAAGTCTATTGTATTGTATTCTGGTTCTTCTTATACCTTTGAGTTGAGCTACCACCCTTGAAATTGAACTGTCCATTCTGGTTCATTACAGGACATCTGCTGATTTCTCTGTCATCTTTTACTTTTTCAGTACATTTTGTTGTTCACTTCTGTTCACATCTGAAAGATCCCAAAGACAGGAAGCATTACAGAGCTAATGTGGATATTAAAAATAAGTTATTAAATCTAGAATAAGAGATATAGGAACAGCCACAGATAGTATATAAATTGATGCTTAAGGAAGACAAGATATTTTCAGGTAATGGTGACAGATGTTTTGAAGTAAGGTGTCTTGTTAAGACAAGGAAAATAAGGGCTTTAAGATGGTTCTACTCACTAATCATGGTTCTAGAGATGAGCAACTTGTTGCACATTGATTAGCGCAATCAAGTTAGAAGTTCACTGTACTGGTTACATGATAAGAGGTACCACATAAACCTGGAAGTGTTAATGTAACATAAAGCTACTTAGTTTTACTACATTATATTTTTGTCGGGTTAGAGGAACTCACCAAATTAGTTATGGATTGGTCTACTCTCACACCCTAAGCTTAACACACACACAGACTCTATCCAGTTAAGCACTGATTATAAGTGATGCCTTCACAACCTGTCACTCCTCAGTACTTCACATAGGACTCTCAAGCTTTAGCATGAAAATGTGTCTCGCCAGATATAACTTTAGCGTAAAGGCTGATGTAACTAGCTCCCTGAGAATAACCTAGACACATGAAATCTGATACACCTGTAGGTGCTTCTGCATATAGAATAGAACTAAAGGCTGACACACTTTAATTCCCCAAGAATATCATAGACACATAGATGCTGATACACCTTCAGTAATGGCACTTACCAACTAATAATGTGTTACACCCATCATGCTGTTCTCTATTGGGATGTCTCCCTCAGCCTGCTATCCCTGAGGGAAAGAAAATTGTAATCTCCTCATACAAGCTGCCTTGTGTCTACTTTATTACTTCAGTCTCTTATTTTGTACAAAGAATAGAAATTGTAAAACAAATCACTATTTATTAAAATAGGATAATGGCAAAATTAACTAAATTAAATGTGAATAATAGTAAAGTCTGTATGCAAGGCCCTAAAAAATTGACTTGCTTTATATTGAATAAACCTGCTGAAAATTAGCAGCAAAGAAAACTTCAGTATAAGGGCAGGAGTTATCTTGGGTGACTTTTAGATGAAGCAGACAGGCTAATGCATGGAGGACATCTTTGACATCATGGTGAATGAAGTCTCACTTATGGAATGGAGAGACTCTCTCAGATGTTGTCTGCTGTCCAGCGACTCCAGTGATGGACAGCTCTACCTAAAACCGTTAATAGTGAAAGTATGTGCAAAACACACTGCCTTGTCAATGGTGCTATCTGATATATCCAGGCCATTTCCACTTAACATAAAAAGGATAATCTACAAAGTACGTAGAAGCAAAGCAAAAACAGAAAACTCTACCACATTATTAATGCAAAGCAACTTTACAGCATTGCTGTGAGTCCACAGAGTTCTTTTACAGGTCATGGCAGTCCGTCTGAGCACAAACTTGTAAAAAAAGCAGATTGAAGCTAGCTTTTAATATAGTGCAGGAAGCCTAAATATGACAATCATCTACTACAACACACATTAAGGTATAAAAAAGGGGTAAAAGGTAAGAAATTACTCACTTACTTGCTCATTCAAAATGAAATTGCCAAAATGTAAAATATCTTTCGCAAAACATACTGTAATAAAGTATTCAAGGATGGGAATTTCTAGCCCCAAAGCTGCAACAAATATGAATGAAAGAAATGCAAAGTAACATCTCTTAAATAAAACAGAAGAGGTCATTAAGTTAATTTAACCCAGCTGAGGAAACAGTGTTTAATCTCTACATCCAGTAGGCCTACATTTCGATAAAACATCATTGCCCTCTCCACCCCTGGAGAGCGGTTTTGCAGTCTCAATTACAGAATAACATAAGTGCACGCAGGTGTGGGATTTATCAATGAACTGCCTGGAAGCAGGGTGTACAATACATGTTGTACATACGGATATACTGTAGCTTTTATGTTCAATAAATCTGTTTTTAACTGAATAGTTTATTTTAATTTTATTTTAACAATATAAAATAAAGGGCAAGATAGAACAGTACAAATATCACCATTAGACAGGGTGATGTTAATATTCAGG
Source organism: Polypterus senegalus (assembly GCF_016835505.1). Lineage (NCBI taxonomy): Eukaryota > Metazoa > Chordata > Cladistia > Polypteriformes > Polypteridae > Polypterus > Polypterus senegalus. The sequence goes on from NC_053162.1 coordinate 169,172,932, forward strand.
GCATTTCCTTTATAAAACATTTGGAACAAATATTCTGTTTTCAAACAGTTAACACTTTTTGGGAGCATTCTCAAACATTCAACAGATAAGGTTCACACTACCAAATCTCTAATTATTTTGTTGTGTGTAAAGTAAATGTTCTTGAAAAAACTATTTTTGAAGTATGTATGTGCAAAAGTTTTAAAATATTCTGTTTGAGCTGATTAGCAAATCTGTCCCAGGCAGTTTAAGTAAAAAGTATGTAGAAAAGTAAGCAAAGAATGCAGACAGATCCTGATTTGTGCAGTTTACCCATTTCGAAACTGAGCTGGCTATTTTGTTTTAAGTCCCAGCCTGCTATATTCTGAAATCTGGTAGTTAGTTTCTTAAAAATATGAGCTTTCCCTGCATGATGGCTGGGCTCTCCCTTAGAGTTAGGGCAAGAAGCGCAAACATCCAGGAATAGGCTAGGGGTAGAGCCACTGACCCCTCGGCATTGAGTGGAGTAAATTGGGGGTGATTCAGGCATCTGACATGGATGCCTCCAGGCTGCCTCCCTGTGTGAGGTTTTACAGGCGTGACCAACTGGGAGGAGACCCAGGACTTGCTGGTAGGAAAATTTTACAGATGGCCTAGGTACACCTTGGGATTCCACAGTATGAGTTGGCAAGTATGGCTGAGGAAAGGGATGTATGGGTCTCGCTGCTAAGGCTGTTGGCCCCACAACCCATTCCCAGATAAGTGGTGGAAAATGAATATATACGTTTCTTAAAAGTTTAGCTAAGAATGTGTTTTTTGTCAAATCTCAATATTCTGTAATGTTCTTGGTCTGCTTCTTTTAGTCTTTAGTGTCTTATACATTTTCATATTTAAGCGAAGTCTGAATGTTTTCGATTCTAAAATACTGCTGTCATGTTGTCAATCTCATGTGCTTTTATACCATTCTTGTGAGCCTGTAGTACATAATTTAGTGTTCTGTAGATTTATGAGCTTTATAATATGGAGCTTCAACTTGTTGTACTTTGATTGTCAAGACTGTAGCTACATGCAGTGGCTGAGCAGGTCATATTTTGGTATTCTAAAACAAGTATGCTTCCTCTTTATCCTTGGAAGTGTGTCCATAATAAACTTTCATTTCCTATGTTTTTTACCTTTTAGGAGCTTGATGTTGCCAGGTTGTATTGTCAATAGATTTTAATCCCTTGGAGTTAGTCTGTGATTATATGCTTCTGTTCTACAGGTCCACCATATGTCAGATCTAATTTCTCCACCCTTTAATCCTCTTTGCATCTCAACTCTCAATTTCCTCCTGAAGTCTGAATCTGGCAGATTATGACATATGATGTTATAGTATATTCATGTTGAGAAGAATGTAATTTTTTAGATCTCAACATTGTCAGATTCTTTGAGTAGTTAACATCCTGTAGTTTTTCACCTCTGTTCAGTGGCTGGTCCTGTCAGATTATAGCATCCTGCAGTTTTGCCTCACATAACGATTCTTGTTGTGCTCCCAACATCTAGCAGTTTAAATCCAAATTAGACATCCTTTCAGTTCTTAGCATTATTTAGCTTTCCTCAGTGAATTCTGATTTTGACAACTTTTAGTTTCCTGCAGTTTTATTTTCATAGGATCTGGTTCTTCTAGTGTTCTACAGTTTTAATACTTGTAGTGTTAGTATTGCATCTTAGTCTACTGCCTTGCAGACAGCACTCTATGCTGGTATGCCCTAGAACTCTGACCCTTCCTGTTTTATGTTTCTAAAGTATTTATTTTCCACCTAAGTGGTTATCCTATTAGCTTGTGGAAGCTTGTACAAGAATTTTGTCACATCAGGTAAGTGGGCTAATGTCACTCTGCCTTTGATGATTTAAAGGTAATCTGCTTGTTAAATTTTCACAGAGGACACATTGTTAATCATAGTGTCCTGATTTTCTCCTAACCCTCGTAAGATTATCAAAAAGAGAGGAGACAACTAAACACAGCAGCCTGTCTGGCCGTTGCATGTCTCACATAACATTTCCTTCCTTTACTTTCCTTTTCCTGTCATAGTAAGGTGCTTTGAAAAGACAGATGTGAATTAGATGTGGTACTTGTGCTCCTGACAGCCCTGATTCCTTATTTTAATCTCTTGGAAAATTATAAATAGATTTAACCAACTTATGACTCAGTTGTTGGCTCTTTTACGTTTTAAGCAGTGACCAGCAAAGTCAAAAAAGTATGTCAGGAAAGTTTTTGCTGTCATATACACTTGCTATGGCATACAGCTAGAGTCATGGCATCTCTTCATGTTTTCTTGACCTTTATAATTGCGTTGAGTCTAATAATGTTGGCTTGTTCTTGTACTTCAACATGCATTCCTGAAATCCAAATATTTTGTTAAAATCCTAATTTTCAAAAGGACTATACCATATTTCATGGCAGATACAAAGCATTTTAGATTTTTACAGATGGTATCAGTTTATTATATTCTATACTACATGGAACTGTACTCGACTGATTAATGAGCCACTGACTGCTGTGCACATTCATGTCTTGTTTTTGTGTATCATGCAACAAGCACACGTTATCACACAATACTGCAAAGCTCTAAATAACTTTCCTGAAATTATGCTTTGTTCTTAGTGTACTTTTATTACAATAATAGGCTCACATGTTTGGAACTCTGCAGAAAGTTAGTTGTTACAGTATTAGATTTACCACATTAACATTTTTATAGATTCTGCTACACTATATTTACAATAAGCAAGTTTATAGTAGTTAATATAGTGAATCCTATACTATACCTTAGTCTAATGTTCATTGCTGTGTTGCACTTTACTATAGCTTGTTATACGTCTTTTAATTCCACTTGCTTTTACTCAACATCATTCCTGCATAACTGAACTCGAACATGATTGCTGTTCTTGAAACATGGATAGTTTTTGATTATTCATACTATAGAATTATATACAGTATGATTCACAGATTTCTGCTTACTATCAAGCATTTAAAAATAACCGTAGTGCTTCTTGTGTTTATATAGTAAGCAATACTTGCTTTGCTACACTATACTATATCTTGTTTTTATTCCATTTTGGTATTCATCGTTATCATTTAAAGTTAAGTATGATGCCTTAAATATTGACTTACACAACTTGTGTGCCCTTTTGTTACTGACATAGTGTGATAATATACAATGCTATACTGTCTCATACTGTGCTATACCTTTGTAATGCTCTGTCATACTATAATACCTCGTAATAATACGTAGCCAATCATATTGCTAATCATTTAAAGTGGAATACAACTGTTGTCTTTGAGATATGAATTATTTTTTTTCCTTCCGGTTTTATATTTGACCTATACATCTTGGGTAAATTGTATGCATCTTTTTATGGCTATGGTAGTTGATGGGTTGGCATGCTATGCTCAGTTACAGTATATATGCTATCTTATTTGACTGACGCTGCGACTTATAGCATCTGAGATAAGATTGGTTACATTTTCTTTTTTCCAGTTGGAGCACTAGCAGGTTAAGTGACTTTGAGATCCAAAACCTTAACCACTATGCTACCATGCCTGCCAGACATATTATATGTATACTATACTATGCTGTACAATATATGACAAATAAGTATTATTTTATGCTTCATTTTACGATGCACTAGGGTATTACTGTATGTACAAGAAAATGTCTGGTCTACTCACACTGTCTAAATTTTCACAAGTCAGGCATACTGGTATCAATCATTTTATTCCAATGCATCACTGTTAATAGTGTATGTCCTGGTTTCCCATCTAGTTCAAGCTGCCCCACTACTGTCTGTTTCTATTCTGTGTGCTATTAATTCAGACACCATTGGGACAGAAAACTAAGGCACCATTCCAGAGGCTTGCCATGCTTGACTGGCATGGTAAGTGCCAAGTAGCAGCTTTTGAAATAAGAAAAGTGTAAACAACAGCATCCAGCCTGGTTGGCACAGAATCCTGAGCTTTACTTTCTGTCCTACTTGCCAGTTCTCCTTGCCAAGAACAGATGCCACAGGCTCCATTTTTATCTTCTCACCATCGCTGTCTCTCAAAGTTTCCTCCAGCTAATTAGCTCCTTCTCACGCTTCATTTCATTTCATACGTCAAAAAAGCGTGCAATGCAGACATTGCAATGCCCTTCTGTTTCAATAGTGAGAATGGCTGGACAGACACAGTTTACTAATTGCATGCCTCCCTTGTTGAGAGCCTTGTCCCCTGAAGCAAGACCTTCTAGGTTTTTAATAAATCTCTGTGGGAACTCAACAAGGGCATGTGGACCAAGGTGTCAAACAGAAAAAGACCCAAGTACTGCAACAGACATTCAGCCTGAGACAGCCAGCAAGTGCTCTAGAATATCTTACTGCTGTTCAAATGAAAACTTGTATTAGTATATTCCACACAACATTCACCTCTAATGTGCCTGCTGTTTCCATTTTTTTATTTATTTCATTGTTGTAATTTGCTATGGAAAATTGTGAACGAGGCCTGAAATATGTGTGTCTCGTTCTACTAAGAGTTCAGCCACTTCCTGCCAGAACGTCTCCTGATCATATACCATTTTAGCCAGTAATTCTCAATTGTGGATATGAATCACACCTCCAAGGTAAATTACTGACATTTATGCATCATCTTTCATTTCAACTAATTAGTCCCTTAGTCTAGTCCCAGTTTAACAAGTGACTCATAGATTGTTGTGAGATTGTTTTCATGTATGCCGATTATTTTTCAGTTTTTTTTTAACTTCAGCCTGTGATTCATACCATGGCCATATAGTACCACCTAGATTGGGTGTCATTGGGTCTCGTGCACCCCCAAATCATTATTTTATTTCAGATTGTCAGTGCATCCCTTTTTGGAGTTACTGACTACCATGATCTCTCCAGTTCTACCAGTGACTCCCACTGGGTCCATGCATAATTCACTTATTGTGACAGTGGCTTTTAATTTCTTCCCATTTCATCCACTAACTGCTATTCGCCCCCCACTTCATCTACCATAGTTTTTTTTTTTTAAATTGAATTGTTAACTACTAGTAAATTCCCAAGTCTACACCTAATTCAAGCCCTTACTCCTAGTCTCCTACTTTATGTCTGAGGTCAGTTCAAGTTTAGCCGCTGTCTAACACTGAAGCCATGAGTCTTCTTCCAACTTAACCGCTCTCATTGTCCGGGAGTCTCCTCACAGCTCAGTCACTAACTTGTCCTTCAAGGGTAATGACACATCCAGTTCCACCACTGAGTCCCGCTGCCACTCCAGCCACTCATTATCAAAGAGTTGTCTTCAAGGTCAGCCTGTAAGTGCAGTGTTGGGTCTGTGTTTTCTTCAAGTTCGGGCACTGACTTTTACTCACCTTCTTGTCCAATTATAATTTATCATGGAGTCTCCTGACTTTGATTATGTAATATTCCTGAGTCTAGTCCTAGTTCAGTCCCTAACTACTACTTTGTACTCCACATCATTGCCAGTTTAGCGTCCAACTAGCTCTCAAAGCAGCTATGAATCTCCTTCAAATTAAGTCTTTTGACACTCTCAGTGTGGTCATATATTATCTCCAAGATCCACCACTAGCCTCTTGTCCCTATCAGTCTTCCCCTAGTGCACCCCATGTCACTTCTTTGATGTGCAGGTGCTTCCCTAGTTAATCTCAGTAGCATGTTATATTTCCAACTGTCATGCAGGTTGTCACTGGTGGCAAAATGGGACCTTTCTTTATAAATGATAGTAGCCTCCTACATGCAACCCTAAATCCACTGCTATATTTTCTATTTTGTCTATGTAGATTACTATCATTCATGCGTCACCCTGGTGACTTAAACCCTTAGGGTGCAATATTTGCTGGAAAACAACAGATGAAAATAGCGGCCTGGCATGAGTACCTTGGGGCTGCAGGCAGAATTGTACTCTCAAAGGCTGTGACCTCTGTTTGTCTTTCAGTGTAAAGTACATAAAGTATTCTATCTATCTATCTATCTATCTATCTATCTATCTATCTATCTATCTATCTATCTATCTATCTATCTATCTATCACTTGTCTGATCTTTGTTTGTACCTTTCTAGGAGTACATCCTGCATGGATATGAATATTCACCTAAATTTCAACATAATAATTTATAGGTACATTCAAGATGAAGGTGCCTCATGGACTGGGTGTGGTCTGCCACTGAAGGCACACCTGACTGTAGGATTTTTCTTTAAATATTGGGTAATGAACAAAAACATGTAAACCCAAAAGTAAATGATCATAAAATGTTCAAGGGCTTGAAAAACTAATGAATATTAGTATAAACTAATGGAGTATAATGGATATAAACTAATGGAGTATATATAAATAGCTGTGGGGAGAAGGCCAGTGATCAGCTTAGTTGCGTGCCCTCACTACTACACTGCTCTCAAAGTCTGTAGGATTGGCTGCCATTATTATGACAGGGCTTTTGCTGGAGGCACTGGTTCTTTTCATTGTGTTTCATTTACTGGCTCTATTATTTGTCTCCAGTACTTTTTTCTCATGTGTGTTCATGTGTGTATGGTAGAGAAAGGTATTTACAGTAAATAGCAGAACAATTCTGAACTTGTTACCACCTTTACATAATGAATGCTTCCCAGCTTTGGAGTGTACACCATTTCTCTTCCCTAGCCCCTCTCCTGCCTTGTATCCGAAAGCTTAAACTTTTCATTTTTTTGTGCAGTGAGAATAATACTAAAACTAATCATTAATAAACTGAATCTGATATTAGTGACCAACTCCTCTTGTTTCTTTGAATCAACTGTATCTAGGTCATATATTTTTTCGATGAGTAAAACAGCCTGCTGTAACCAGTGGAGACCCCTGGATACCCAGATGACTTACCATCGTTGGAAAGCTAACATGGGAATTTCATGGAAAATCTGGAATGTTTTTAAGGAGTGGTTTGAATGTATTTTTCTGTTTTCCATCTCTCCACTTGGCTAAGAGCAAAAGCAGGGTAGGTCACATTCATACCAAACTATAGACTATGCTGCAGTTACTATGTCTTTACAGCTTCTGATGCACAGTGTTTTTACACCACTCAGTAAGTAAGAAAATGTTGCCTTTAAGCAGAAGGAATGCATTTATATTATTGTGTGCTTTAAATGTTTCTTAACTGTTAACAAAAGGAGACAGGTGAAACGTCCCATCTGGCTGTTCACTTGTCAATTAGGTTTTTCAGTCTCTCATCTTTTCAGTTAAATACAACGATGGATGAAGTCGTTCTTTTAGATATGTCTCAGAATTGGAAGCACATTACCATGACGTTCTGAATTGTGTTTCTGCAAGTAAGACATGAGGTGTCAATATCATAGAAGTGGGAGTTTAAACTTGATTGAAAAGAAATCAAAGTTTAAGCCAAAAATTGACCCAAGCAATCTATAAGACTGGAGATCCAGCTAACACATTAGTATCTGATAGACAGAATGGCATGGTCATCCTCCAGTTATAAGAAGTCACAATCGTAGATGAAAGTGTTAGAGACACCCAGCTCGTTTTGTAAGACAGCAGTCCTGCCTTCCACACATGTCTGCATCAAGACATTGATTCAAGTCTAGCTTTGTGGTTCACTTTTTTTTATAAAACATTTGAATCGTTGCCCAGATCACATTTCATCCAGCTGGGCCATGATAGAATACCAGGTTCATGGGATAAAGAGTATCTGATTCAGTTTTGATTTAAGAGATCATAGCGACCTTTCCTGAGAGCCATCTGAACCATTCCATAGATATGGAGACAGCTGTTCCATGTGACAAGGTGTATTTCAAAGGATATTTTGAAATCTGTGCTTTATTGTTTTCCGGCTTAGTGCAGAACTACAAAGAAGAACGCTCTCAGTGTAGAAGTTAGACCTGTCTTGAGATCACCAAGATTCAGAGCCATTTATCATTGAGGAGTCCCTTTAAATCTGAACGTTGAACAACAGACCTCCATGATATGATAACCATAACCTTGAAATGAGATGTCTGCAAAGTGCCAAATCAGTTAACAAGTCTGTTATTATAGAGAGATTCTCTTGATACCAGCGCAGTTAATCCCCTAACTGGTGAAGACTCTGTGTTACATACTAGAAATGATGGTGGCTGCAGCCCTCAGGTTTGGTCTTCTAGACACATGAAAAATGCAACATGAAGTCTTGGAAAATCCAGGGTTTTTCTTAATTCTGAATGCACAAAGATGACTGAAGTCTAATATTTGTTACTGAAGGAATCTCAATGATTTGAAGTCAGTAGTTGCTATAGCAACAGAATCTTTTGTCCTCTTTAACTTCCACCAGTGAAAAATTGTTTGGAAGATTGAGGACGAAAGAGTAGATAGAGTGACCAAGCAGATGAAGAGAACCTCTGGGCTTTTCAGAAACAAGTGTGTCATTCTCTAAATACTAATGCTGGAAAAACAATATTTGAACCTTTCATTCTTTGCACTTTGAATTACATTGGGATATGCCTTTGTCTGCAAAACTGCTAATCCAGTTTACAACCTCATATTGCCAATAAGGGAAATGGTTGAAATCCTTAAAATGATGGCAGGGAAATAAAATGGCCAGCCTTAATCAACTCTCTGTTTTTAAGTGAAGTTGAATGATTGGCCGGCATAATCACATGCATGGAAGACCTGTTTTTATCCAGATTGACCAGTCTGATATCCTGAAAATCTTATTTGAGTTTTGGATTTATAAAATCAAAGGCATTTTACCTTCTAAGAGAAAATGAAAGGTTCACAAAGTCATGATGACCAGTTCAACCGTCAAGGATCCTGAATTTATTACCAGCTCCAAAGAAGCTTTCACAATTTTGACTTCAAAAGGATAATGTTTCTGTTGTAAGGTGAGCAAAAAAAGGCCACATTAATCAAAGGTGATTGTCATCAGGGAATATTACAAAGTACGGTTGATCTGAAAAGGTGTGTTCACTAAATTTCTGTCCCAATAACTCCTAAAAGACGAACAAAGAAGGAGACATGATAGTGCTATTTTAGAATCAGAGTAAAGTTAGTTAGTGTACTGTAAATGCTGTCATTTTATTAACTGTATCCTGTTTCTGTCTCCTACCTTACTTTGGTGGGGACCACTGAAAATATATGTATGATTTGATTCTCTTCTTTTTCCTTTTATTTTTCTTTCTCTTAAACTCTTATTTTACCTCTTTAGTTTCTGGTTTGGTGTGGAGAATGAAAATCATCAGCAGAAGAAAGCTGTTTACAGTAGAAAGCAGTGAGGATGCCAGTGGCCCTAATGCTGATGTTTATGGAAGCAGTGGACACTGTTAATAGGCAACATGTGTTCTTGCACTAAGTGAGTTGTGACCCATTGGTGCCAGCCTTATAAAGAAACAAGAAAAGGAGAGAAGACCAGGCACACATTTTGCTCTGGAGGACCCAGTACCACCTGTAATTTTGAGTGAGAGCCACAAAACATTTCATAAACTCTTTGAAGTGCCAGCTCATTGGTCAGCACCAGTGAGCACTAAATACAAGCTGTAAATGCTCCCTGTATTGCACTAAGGAGCATAGGCAGTATAAGTGTTTAATCCTGACTTGCCTTCAAACAAAGAATTGGCAGATATTGTTGGCTGTGAAGGCCAATAAATGCTGTTTATAGTTGCTGCTCCGGCAAGATAATGAAGCTGCTGCAGCAATCTTTGACAAGGCCTAAGCCCTGTCACACCACCCGTTTACTTGTGAGAACACCTTCTACTCTCCACCATTATAATGAAGGCTGCCAACCACAAGGATATCTTTCCTCTAGTGAATCACTAGCAGTATGAGACCAACCTTCAAAGGAATCTCACTACTGCTGACTCGATCATCTGAGAAACATATGAGCAGGTAGGCAGGCATTCTTTGGTTTGTCTAGCGACTGGGTTACCCCAGTTTTGGAAGGTTTCGACCCATGATTTCAACCATTTTCAGAGTAACAGCAATGAGCTTACAGTTTCTTAAAAGGCTTGAAAGGAAATGAAAATGCCAGAAATAAGGTCACTTGAATTCCTGCCTCTGGATGTTTTCTAGTAATGAGGTCACCTCAGCTTGGAGAAGGGTTTAGCATGTGAATTACTCCAGCTATAGTAAGTAGGAGCCTGGCATCAAGATGCCATTAGGATTAAGACAGCTGGTAATAAAAATATTTTACGCAAGCATGAGGCAAAGTCCCTGCCATTGATGAGTAGATGAATAGAAGACTCCATCTCCTGAAAGGAGCTGTATGAATTACTCAATGAATGCTGAGAAGTCCCCAATTTCAGGCATAATACCTTTTAGAATATTTCAGGACTTTTACAGCCCCTCAGGTATATGTACTGAGGGGCTTAACCTCAGATTCGATATAATTTCACATAGTAAATACCACCAACTATGTCTCTGTTTTCCTTGCATAGTCGGAGAAGAGCCCATCATCTTCCTTCTCACTGTACAAAGAACATCAATGTTGCTTTTGCTACCTTTCACACCTCCTTGTATTTCACTTTACTCACTTTTGCAGAGAGTCTAGTTGGGGTCACTGCATCCTCTTCGGGAGTGACCTTATCTCCATGCAATTTCTAAGTGCCCTACTTCACCTAGAAGTGATGTCACAGACTACAGTGCAGTTGAGGCATGTCTTTTCCAATCCTTGCTCCAATTTGAGGTAGCATCTGGGAACAAGAAAAGAGATAGGATCGACATTTCCTAAATTCCATTGTTGAGATGTTGGTCATATGACCATTTTGATCCAGCTTAGGTTTTCAGGATCAAGCTCAAGTTATTAAAGAATGAAATGGAGTGGCAATCACTAGAGCATGGTGTGTCTGATTTCTGCATTAAAGTATGTTTATCACTTCTTGGTGTCTTGTGTGCTGTGTGTTTACTGAACCTTTCAACCTTCTTAACTCATCCTGTTTAATGATATTTCTCCCAAGCCTTTGTGTTAAGGTAATATCTTCAAATAGTTTCCCCAATGTTGTATATTGCTATCCTGTGTTCTTGCTTTTATGGTTTAGACATTTTACCATATACAGTATGTATCACATTGAGCCTTGTACCCACCCTCTGGAAATGCAATGTTCAGCTTGCAAAGCTGCTATAAGCTCTGTGCTTGGCGAATTCTTTTGCAGTCATGTTTCCCATCTAAAAACTCTTTAAAGAGACAGCCAAGAGCTCTTGTTCTCACAGCATGGAAATATTTGTATTTAAAATTGTGGCACTGATAAATAGAGTGGGAACACAAAGGATAAAATGACAAGACACATGACCTAGAATTATACCTGTATTGCTACACACAATATTTATGTTCAGTATTTCCCATCAAAGTTTATTCTTCAGTGGCCATCAAGGCAGTCATAAGCAAATTTGAGAGCATAGACCCATGGGGCCAAAAGGAGGGCAGTCAGATTGTTGAATTTTAAGCAGAAGTCAGTGATTCCACCAACAACAAGGAAAATGAAGGACCTGCTAACAAATATTACAACAGTAAGTACAGAACCAGCAAAACAATAGAAACTGAGTTATTCACTGGTTTCCAATCTGATCACTTTAAATATGCACTCTCTCATCCCAAGTAGGACTTGCGTATCTGTATTCACTGTACTCACTGTCATGTGGGAACTGATTTACTTCCTCAGAGAGCCAAGAAGATACTCTGTAAGCTGCTGAAAATGCTTTTTGAAGTAGCTGTTACTTTGGATTCAGCAGAAATCTGCAGATAAACACATGATCAGTACACAAGTCAAAGCTTGCCATTGTCACTGGCTGCTGTGCTGATGACCGTAAACTTTGATGTTATCAGTGGCTAAGAGCACTGGCTGTGTCCAAATTATCAAGAATACAAAAGGAGGTTGCAAATATTTCTCTTCTCTATATTTCAGAGGTAACCGGAAAAAAATTTGAAGTGTTGATGTAAAATATCTTGGCACAGATTGTTATTCTAAATTCCCAAGAAGTGCCATTACATGGAAAAGATAAACATAATACTGGAAGGAATCTGTTCACCTCTTAATTACTGATGTTTTCCCGAGGCTCTTCTAAGGTGAATAAGAACTTTAATGTGGGTTAAGTTTATTACTAACAACTTTTGTTCACCTAGCAGTCCTTTACATGTTCATACTTGATAATGAGAAGGAGGAAGCAAATCTACAAAATATATTTCACCTTTATATGGGAAAAAAATCAGAATGCACTTCAAATTGTATAATTATACAAAGCACTTAACTTCTGAATATTTGCTATAATTAAGAACATAAGGAATTTGACAGATAATGAGACCGTTTAGTCTATCAAGCTTGTTTGTTTAGCCAGTACCTCCGATACCCCAACTTAAAAAGTTGTCAGTGTTGTTGACTAAATGACTTGGTAGTTTGTTCCAGATTCCCACAACACTCTGCATAATGACGTGCTTTCTGGCTACAGTCCTATATGCACTTCTCCTTAATAACTCGTGCCCTCGAATATGTGATTCACTGTCTCGTTAATAGAATTCTGATGGATCAGCTTTATCAATGCCTTTAAGAATTCCGAAGACCTGGACTATGTCCCCACACAGCCTCCTCTGTTCAAAATTTAACATGCTTCATTTTTTTCAGAATAGGACATAAGTGAAATAAGTTCATAAGTGAAACAAAGTCAGAGATAATGATTGAACTGCCAACCTTTTGGTTTGCATTCATCTTAGTAGGCCAAAACCACCTTGGTGGCATGTACAACCATAGCGTCCACCATATTGAATCCCCATTTTTAAAATTTCCCATTTGAAATACTAAACTCACACATCATGTACATCTTTTCACATTAAATATCTTCACATGGCAAGCCAATATCTTGAAAAACCCTATTAAATGTACCAGAGAGAACCTTAGGTAGACCCTCGGGTATAACTGAGCCATCTAGCATACCTCTTTATTAACTGCTGGTATACTGTATATTGGACACATCTACATGATAGTAAGCTGAGGAAAAACTCTCCAGACATGTCCTTGATCCACTTCATTTTACTAAACAATAAACATTTTCATATTTTTAAATTGTGTTTATCGATTAGACCAACTGATATTTTTCTTAACAATAAACATTTTCATATTTTAAAATTGTATTTAAAGATTAGACCTGCTGAGATAGATAGATAGATAGATAGATAGATAGATAGATAGATAGATAGATAGATAGATAGACAGATAGGAAAGGCACTATATAATAGATAGATAGATAGACAGATAGGAAAGGAACTTTAAGATAGATAGATATTGTTCTCTCTCTCAAGTTTCTCATACTTTAGAAAATATGTTCCAGCTTAACTTAAGGTTTTTGACTGATAAACATCTTTGACAAATACATTTAGCAAAAAGTTCTGGCATATTAAAATTGAATCCCCAAGTGGCCAAAGTGTTCACAGTTTGGAACTTTTAGCAGAACAGAAAAAAAAATCCCACCAATTTTAGACCAAACATTTGAAGCAATAACACCCCAGCAGTTTGTCATTTCAGTCATTTTCTACCTATACTTCAATTAAAAATATATGAGAACAGGTCACTGTTGTATACTTGGTTTACTTCATATATCACTTCATGTGGTAGACCTCCAGCAGAGGTAAAGCAGACCTCAAAGTAAAAGACAACATTAGTTGTCTTCACTTCATATTATTTAATAGAATAACCTCTAGACTTGGACTGTTGAAAAATAACTCGGCCTTGTCACAACTTAGATCTCAAGCTTGTAGAACAAATCTTCCCAGAAACAATACATAACCTGTTAGTCTGGTGGAGCATTTCTACTTCATCATTAAACATTTATTTCCTCCCTGTAAAAGTAACACAACATAACATACCAGGAAGCTGGTCGATTTTAAAAACCTATAAGTTTGAAATGGATATGCCTGAATTCTGTAGTCTATTTATTTACCAGCTGGCTCTGTTGGGTTATGGAGAATCCAGTTTTCCCTTGATTTTGTGTTCAACTTGGAGGTCAGTAATAATAAAGGCAAATTTCTACCAGTCAGACTTAACTGTATTTTGATATTTTTTCCATCTGCTACAATGGAGTGCTCCATTTAGGTTTGGATACTGTCTTGCCAAGCGGGATTGGCATCAGTTAACCACATCATTGTACTGGATAAGCAGTTTAGAAGATGGATGACTGCTCCCTTCTGTTTCAACACTTGCTGTATTTTCTGAGTAAGCAGAAGCACAGACAGATTTACATAGGAAAAGATGATTATGTCATAGGTCAGGAGTATAGTTTTGTGCAATAATCTGTCCAACACATTTTTGTAGCAAATCCAATATCCCATGTATATTAAAAAAATAAATACACTTGTGGGATGAACGGCTGACTGAGTCAACTGCGGTCAACCATTACAGTCAGTGAGCCAGAATGAGCCAATATGACTTCCTTCGAAATAAATGAAACCTTTACTTCAGGTAAGACGAGGTACTCATGAAAAGCACTTATCAAAAAAAAAAAAACAAATTCTATTGTTCATGAAAGCTTGAAGTCATCTGGAGCTGTGGGGCAGACCAACAGACGTGGATGAAGATGCTGGGTTGTCATATAAAATGTCAAAAAAGAAGCGCACCATGCCCTGCTAGTAGGATTTGTATATTATTTGTGGTTGGAGGGAAAAACTGCCCAGAAAATACAAGGCTGTACAGAATTATAAAAGTAGAAGTATGGTTTTGTAAAAGCCATACAATAAAGTGGTGCACCTATTTTCCAGTATATTAGCCTAATCACAACTGTATCTTAAAACCACTCATTTAGTTAATATCTTCAGAGCTCAGACCACCAGTGATATGGTGGCACAGTGGTTTATGGTGCTGCCTTTCAGCTCTCTCAATGAGGAATCTGCATTTTCTCTTCATGTTTTCCAGTTCCCAATCACAGACTGATGCCCTAATTCATACTTTTCACTTAATGTTATCTAGAGAGGTTTTCATAAGATATAGGCTGCAGAGGTGTATGACTTAATGTTTGCTCCTTTGATAATGAGCCTTGCGGTTTGCTCATTCATTAGTGACCCTCTTGTCATCCCTGATCACCATCCACACAGCAGTGAATGTACATGTAGTATTTTTTTTTTTCATTTGCACATCAACATTAATTTGACAATTTCCTCTGTCCTAAAGCCTTTAAAGATTTGTCGTCTTGTCATCAATCACATGGCAGCCACATTTGTGGGAGGAGAGCAAACAGCATTGGCTTCATCTGTAATGGCCACCCAGAAATCAGTAACCCAGAGTCTGCCCCATCTGTTTTAAAGTTTATTTGATTATCATTTCCCAGTCAAATGACAAGGCTTCGGTGAGATGACAGGTGTTGTTTATCGCATATTACTGATCAAAAAAACAGTGGCACCCTTCATAAGCAGTGACCCCATTTCTATCCTTTATATTTTTGAGAGCCTTTTTTTTGATACTGCATTACCTCTTTTCCAGTCTTTGTAGATGGGACCAATTTGATTTATTCTGCTTTCACTGATTCACTTCCTCAGACACTAAGAAAAGCCCTGTCTCCATCTGAGCCCACCTACTACCTCTCTATCAATGTCTCCACTTTCATGAGTTGAGGATTTGTTCTTTTGAGTATAATTGTGTCCATAATTGTCTAGTAACTCTATAGTGGGTTGGAACTATGAATGCTCCTTTATTGTATTTCCTGTTTTACTGCCGTATCAAAAAATAGATGTTTAATCACACATTCCTAAGCTGTTTGGCTTGTTGAATGCTTAGCAATTCTACCGTTTTTTGTGTTGTTCCCTCTATTAAACCCCCATTCATAATAATACTTAAGTCATAACACACTGTATGTTAAGTTGGGTTAATAATAATATACATTTAAAAATTCATGAGCATCCACTTAGCTGTTTTGGGGTAATGCATGTTTTTTTTTGCTGTGTAGGCCTTCTCATTCCCATTACAACTGCTCAAAAATTGTTGAACATCCATGAAGCTGAAGGATGAACAAAAATACAAATATAAAATTTAGTGAAAGTGGATATAGCTTATTTTATTGGGATACATGATTTTTGTGTCGGTTCTGCCTGGATGTAGAGAGTCTGTAAGTGCCAAGTCCCCAAAACTATAGCAAAAAGCCCCACAAGTGCAAGGATCTGCCAACCTTCGTCATGCAAACTGTAAAGGGCAGATGAAGAATCTTTATCAAATGAAATATTTATTTGCCAAAAGCTCTGTGGCACAAAAAAATTCTGAAAGGTATAAAGGCCTAGAAAGAGCTTCCTTAAACAGAAAAGGAAATCCAAGGCAAATAAATCCCCAAAACACCAATCCAGAACGCAAAATCAAAAACAGAACACAAAGGTCAAGAAATGCAGTTATTCCACAAAACAACAGGCATAATCACAATCGAAACTAACCAATAGCAGTTCCTTGTAATGAACCGCAAGAGACTGTTTGTTTCTTCAGCCTCTAGAGGGCAGTCCCTTGGTGGAGTTTAACAAGTGGCCCAGCCTCTTAGGAAACTACGCACAAAACGTGGAGCACAGCAGAACAATTGTAGACACACAGAAATTAAATAATGTACAAAACCAAATAACTATTTAATTAAATAGCAAAAGTAACAATATTAGCATAGACAAAAGATTAACAAATAAACAAAAAAAACATTTATTAGGAATTTGAACACCAGCCATTGACTGAACCATAACAGGTTCCTCATCACACCACCCCATCATAATTTCCATTAAATCACTAACATTCAGCGTAGCTTTAACTATAAACTGCCCCAAACCTATAGAATATGCCAAATTTGTTACTATTAGTTAAACCATTTGGTGTGATAATGTGGTTTTAGTTTTGTACCCCAACCCACCCCAATTTTGACCTTGTTTCTCATTGGTAATTTTTAAATAATAATAATACATTTTATTTATAGGCGCCTTTCAAACACTCAAGGACACCGTACACTTTACACAACACACAATACAGTACAGTGTTTACATAGAGAAGGCAAGTTTAAAAAGATGAGTTTTAACTGAAGACTTAAACAGAGAGAATGAATTAATGTTTCTAATCTCAGGAGGCAGTGCATTCCAAAGTCGGGGGCAGAACGACTGAAAGCTCTGTTCCCCATTGTGGAAAGACGAGCGGAAGGAACAGTCAATTTAATTGAGGAGGATGATCTAAGAGTACAGGAAGGGGTGACGATGTGGAGAAGGTTAGACAGGTATGGGGGGGCTAAATCATGAATAGCTTTAAAGGTTAGCAGAAGGATTTTAAACTCGATGCGGAACTTAACAGGGAGCCAGTGAAGTTGATGCAGAACAGGAGTGATGTGGTGAGTAGAAGGAGATCTCGTGATAATACGGGCGGCTGAGTTCTGGACTAATTGAAGTTTGTGAAGAGTTTTTTGAGGGAGACCAAAAAGAAGAGAGTTACAATATTCAAGGCGAGAGGTGACAAGGCTATGAACAAGAACTGCAGCAGAGTGAGGGGTGAGAGAGGGGCGGAGACGGTTGATATTGCGTAGGTGGAAGTAGGCAGATCGTGTAATAGTATTGATGTGTGAAAGAAAGGAGAGGTTATTATCCAAGATGACACCAAGACTTTTGGCCTGAGAGGAGGGGGATAGAGTACAGTTATCAATTATAATAGGGAAGTTATGGGATTTGGATAATGTGGATTTTGTACCAATAAGAAGGATCTTAAAGTCTAGATTTTAGATTACGTCACTAGTAATAATGTATCCATATAAAAGTTAATGAACTTCAACTTAGCAGTTAGATGCACCTCCCTGCCCCATTACAACACATCTTCCCAATTATTATTTTTAAAATGCCAAGTAGCCTGGATTTTGAGTTGGTAAAACAGTAACCTACCTTTGGTATACTATACTTATCTTTGAGGGGAATTTGTCAATAATTCAATTTTAATGTTAAGGGACTTGCTTCGGGGCCAAATGGAGTAGGATCCCTTCTAGCAGTAACATGATTTGAACTAGCAACCTTCCAGAAAGCAGCACAGATCTTTAGCCTCAGAGCCACTACACACTGTGTAGGTGGGCATTCCCTCTGCTAAATTGACCTTGCCACTGTCTTTGTAGAATTTGCATGTTACGTGCAGAATTTCATGAAAATTAGTTAAGGCGTTTTTGTGTAATTGGCGAACAAACAGGCAAAATGCAATCTGAGAGACAAAATGAGGTCCTTAGTGTGCACAACAGATAAATGACATCAAATAAAGCTGTGAAATTCAAAAGACAGGCAGAGGGTATTACTATTTTATTTACATAGATAAATAATTTCGGAAGCTGTATTTAATGTATAGTGATACATTCATTGTCTGTCACAACTATGATTAGTCTGTAGGAGACATGCCAGTAAGAATTTCATTGCACAATGTAGGCATTTAAACATTTTTGAACATAACCGTGAAGCTGATCTCATAACAGCAGTTCAGTCTCTGGCGCGAAGGCAGAGTTGATGTACCTCTGTCAGCTGAACTTTATGCAATGACCTCTGTATATCCCCTTATTGTGCATGTGAGCCCATTGAATTTCTGTGTCCCTGTCATTTGGAATAATTCCATTCTTCCCTCCACAGAGTTTTTGAGATTGACACGGCAGGATTTATTCTCTTATCACTTGATCATATGGCAGCAATGCCCTCTGTGGCTGGAAGTCAGTGTGAGTTCATCCCCAGCTTTTGACCATTGAGTGTTTTCATGGCATGCTTTTTGATATCATGTCTTCTAGCTGACCACATGTGTGATGAAGCGACACCTGCTGCTTGGGGTAGCAGTGCTTACTGAGGTGTATTATCTCTCCTGTTTGTATGCACGGCTGTGCTAGCTTGGCAAGTTGTACTGTACTCCAATTTTATATAAGAGTTTGTAATTTTCAGCCAGCTTGTCAGGCTTTGTCTGTCTTTGACTGGATGAGATGTGTAGGTGAAACACCGGCCTGGCTCTGCAAACACAACCACGCAGACAGAGGAAATAAAATTACAGCTTTTGTTTCAGCATTATGCTAATCAGGAGAAAAGCCAATGCTGACTAGGAGACACTGGCTGGGTGGTGGCAGTGGGGGGTTGGGTGTCGGTGGATTTTCATTTTATTTTTGTCAAAATGCAGGAGAAAAAATCCATTTAGGTTCAGTGTGGGAAATCTCCAGCTCTAAACCCAGTGTTCCCATTTTATTACTGTCAGATCAATGGTTTGCTCAGATGGGCTTCATTGGAGCACCTCGTGATCTTCAAGCTGCTTGCTCTCACGATCACTGATTAGGGTTGACAGTCATCCCATAATGCCTGTTTTGTGATCCCTAAATATCATTTAGTATGCTTATTGTACCTGACTGTCAGAAAAAGCGTGTCTTCTTTCTGCATTTCTTTATGCCTTCCGCAGATTGAATTTCCTCCAACTTGACAGATGTGCCATTGATAAGGAGCTAATAAACCAAATGAGATGTGTCAATCAGCCAGGTATTTACAGCTCAGTGAGCTTTTTTCCTGGAAACTGCATCTTCATTAAATATTAATTACTATTCAAATATTATTACATATTGATTTATATATGGGTGAGTGTATGCATGATCTGGCAGCACTTTATTACTTACTGAAAGCACGATGACACAGTGATTAGCATAGTGACTTAGAGTTCTCGGGTCATGGGATCCCATCTCAGTTTGATTGCTGTCTGTGTGATGTTTGCACACTTTCTCTAGGTACTTCAGCTTTTGTACACATCACAGAGATGTTCATGATAAGCTAACTGTTGGGTTTAACAGGCCTTATGTAAGTGTGGATGTAACAGCATAATATACAGTGCTGATTCCTGTCTTTTCCCAATGTTTCTGGAATATGACCCCCACCTAGGAGACAGCAATAGAATTAGAGAGTTTAACAGAATAAATGGACAAATGAAGACACACTAGTTAGTGCTCTTGTCACATATCTGCCGAGACATAACTTTACATCCTGAATAAGTCCTGTATTGCCCAGTAAGGACTGGGCAGTCTCCTGACCTTGGAACCCCTGCAGAAAAACCTCTGGGTTTTTTTTATTTTTTTATTTTTTTGTTTTTTCTGCCCTCCTGGCCATCGGACCTTACTTTATTCTTTGTTACTTAGCATTGCCTAATCTTATTTCTATATTTTTACTAGGGGGTTCCCCCCTGCTCGCCAGCCACTTTGCGTCTCTGCCACTCACATTGTGAATGCACCCCAAGGAGACGCTCCTCTGAAACCCCCTCTTAAATGGTGATACAATGTTAAACAAATACTTTTTTTTTACGTCCTCTTTGCTCGATCAGCCGTTGGATTGCTGCTGCTGCTATGTTGCTTGATCTCGTGTGGCACTTTGAACATTTAAAAGCCTGTACAGTAGCTTTCCTACTCTTTGTCTTTTATTTCCAGCCCCGGGCGTGGTTAAATCTCTTGGCACAAAGTCTCGCCTCGTGTGGCGTGAGTTCTTGATATTTTTTAGTTTATAATTTAAGAATAATATAAGAAGTATATTTAAGTATAATATAAGAATCTGAAAATCTAACAACATCACATTAAATTTCTATAAATTCTGAAAGGGATGTATAAACAGAATAAGAATCTGAAAATCTAACAACATCACATTAAAGTTCTATAAATTCTGAAAGGGATGATACTGAACATATATATGTAGTGTGGTATATGGCCGGCCATTCATCCCGGCCAATACCCCCAGGCCACCAGATGGAGCCCTCCCTGCAACATGGAGGTGCCCCGAATGCCAGCAGGGAATCATGGACAATGGAGTGTTTATTCACAGCCCTGCTGGATGCCATGGGGGCCGCCAGAGGACGCTGCAGGGAGGATAATGGACTTTTTTCCCTACTACCCGGAAGTATGTCATTTCTTCTGTCCATGTGACTGGGACGTACTTCCGGGTTGAAGAAAAGGAGTTTTTATTTGACCCGGAATTGTTGCCAGTCACATGGACAGAGAGAGAGAAACACTTCTGAGTCAAGGAAACCCCATCGTTGAACTGAGTTGGGAGGAAGGGAATAACGCGTCTGGGAGTGGAGGATTGATTATTGTTATTATTATTGTATTGATTTATGAGTATAGTGGAGTGGAGGGTGCTTTGTGCACATTATAATTATAATAAAGTCAACATCTGATGTCTGGCATCTGATCCGAGGGTTCAAGGGGACGACAGCGCCCCATATCTGTCACAGTAGGTTTTAAAATAAGCCCGATTTAAAGTGTGACAGAAAAACATGGCATTAAAAACGTCATCGTTGCACTTTTAGGCTTAGGATTCTTTTTAGAAACTTTTCTTTCTCCATCTTGGAAAGCACATTAAGGTTCATCATTTGTATGAAAATGTGCTATAGAAATAAATGAGGTTGTTGTTGTTATTGGAGTAAGGAAGTTTAAAAATCAATGGATGGACTGATTTTGATTAGTGATGTTGCCTGGGTTCAACTCCCTAAAATATTACTGGAGTCTGTCTAAAAAAATGTGGTGTGCTACTGAAGTGCAATCCTTATTGAAATGACTGTACTGCCAAAGGCACAGTCCCGAATAATTTTTCACTTCCAATATAGAACTTGACAAATAGATTAAAGATAATAACTAAATGAATGAATCAACGAGACTGAAGGGCTAATTGAAGGTCAGGATAGTCCAGTTTTCATGTTAGTTTTTTGTTTTCAATTATTACTAGTGTCGTGAACACTTTAAAAAATAAACCGATTTAGAAAATTGAAAATAATGAAAACTTTTTTAGTGAGCCTTATGAATGATTGTGATAGTGTGAGGCACTATATGTGTAAAAAAATGAACAGGCTAAAGTGTCGCCTTGTCACTAGTCAGTGGAATAGGCTGACTAGATATGCCTTTACAATTTACAGCCTTTAATTTTTACAAGCATTGTGTTCTAACAGCTTACTGCAACAGTCATTCAATGTCAGAAGTTTTCTATTTCCATTCTGATGAGGTGCTTTGGGGATAATTAGCAACGTTCAAGAAAACTGAAAATTTACAACAAAGCTTTCACAGCTTGAGAGTGAGGAAAATCAAGGCAGTGGCAGCACACCCCATGTGCTTGTCATGGTTGCCTCTCCTCTTCTCTCTTTTCCTATCTCCCAGTTGTGAGCTCTGTCATGATTATCCATTCAAAGAATTTCCATTCTGGGGGGAATAGGGTCTCCTGGTGCTGCATTTCACTATGAGGCCAACAGGGAGTCAGGGTTGTTTTTAAATGAATGACTTCTGTATTAAACATCTTTCCACCTGCGCCCACAGTGTGTGGAGTGTGAAGTCAGATTCGAGTACAAATGTATGTGACACCCATTAACACTATAAAGGTTTTTGAGAAAGTATGGGGCCACTTTTCACTTTAATTTACTTTTTTGTGCTGTATATACTCGCATTTAAGTTCTCCCGTGTATAAGTCGGGGCTTGACTTTTCCGCATAATTTCCGGTAGTTTTATATTTTTGGTCGTATAAGTTGAATGCGGAAAACTCACGCTCTTGGTCAAAAACACACACCTGAGCACGGAGCACACTGCCTTTGTTTTCTATGTATTGTGCCTACGTGAACACTAGGTAATACCCAAACTATTCCAAAGCGACTTTTGCACTGTTTTGTGTTTGTTGTATCTCACACCCTCATACACCTTTATCATATAAAGCATTAAATGGCCAAGGTCTGGCTTACTTGTCTGAACTTATCATGACTTACAAACCTGAGCGCACATTAAGATCTCAAGATGCCGGTCTGCTTATGATTCCAAGGATTAATAAAATAACATTGGGAGGTCGAGCTTTTAGTTACAGGGCCCCTAAACTGTGGACTGGTCTGCCTGCTACTATAAGAGATGCCCCTTCGGTCTCAGCTTTTAAATCCCGACTGAAGACTCACAACTTCAGTTTAGCACACCCTGACTAGAGCTGCTGATTAACTGTACAGACTGTATCTCTGCTGTTAGTCATTAGCACTAAAACATAAGTAACATGATATAATGGCAATGTTATAATTTGATACTAACCCTCACCTATTCTGTTTCTCTTCTCGGTACTCAAATGTGGCACTTGGTGCCGTGGCCAACCTGCCAGGTTGTTTTGCCTGCCTAAGGTAAAGTCATCCGTGATTGAGGATTGCAGGAATTGTGGGGTAGAGGGGTCCTTTCATCGGATTGGCTGGCCCAGCGCTGTTTCAGCTGTGGAATGGCCAATAGGGAGATGCAGCTTGATGTCTGAGGTCTCCAGGATTCTAAACAAATCCAAATCATATTATACATTTTCTGGATTATGCAGCCATAGGGCATATCCCAGTGATAACAAGGAGCAAGACTAGAACCAGTCCTGGTCATGGTGTACTTAAGCATACATTCACACACATTCATGCTAGGGCAGTTTAGCCAGTCTAAATGAATATATCTATGGGAGGAAACCTGGGTGAATCTTCATTTACACAGGGAGAATAGAGATATGGACCCAGGTCCATGAAGCTGTGAAGCATCAGTGCTAACCACTCTGCCCCTGTGATCTGGTACTATATTGTAATCATTTTATGTACAAATAACATGTGTTAGGATTTGTGGTTTTGTATTTTGCTGCATGCTGTTTTGCAGGTTTTTTTTATTTGCAGTTGTAGCATATACATGTAGACTATATTATTGACTTGATTACATTCAGTTTTCAAAATTACCGTATATAGCAGCTTTTGACAGACAAATGTGCTCCACCAGTTGACGAATCTAAGGGGGTAATTAGTTTTTCTTACAGATACTGGGTGATTGACAACGTTATAACATTTAAAAAAAGGATTTAAAGGATCTGGTGTTGTCTGTTCACTCACTCATTTCTGTTCACTTGGTTCATCTAATGTGCTATCCCATCTGGGTCACACTTTTAGAATTTTTGTCTCAGAACTGGATAGTGTGAGTGAAATAATTGAAGCATATTTGGGGGTCACATAGGAAAGCATTGACCTTCAATGATGAAGTGATATTTGTAGCATGCCCCTTTAATTTCTAAGAATTACTCTTCTGCTAAAGTGAAAAATAATTAACAGCTTCATTCTAAATTGTCTTTAAAACTGCTGTAAGTTAGTATTATGACCAAACTCTGTGAAAAGGTGATTGAAAAGTACAAGTTAGGGGATGGGGACAATAAAATATCCAAGTCACTGAATATCCTTTAGAGTCCAGTTAAATCAGTTGTAAAGATGAGGAAAGAGTATGGAGCAGCTTTAAATATGCTAGGACAGGTCATTTACAAACCCTGAATGATCATGCAAGAAGGTAATGAGTGATGGAGACCACCAAGAAACCTATAATAGCTCTATAGGATTTACAAGTTTCAGTGGGTGAGGTCTTAGAGAATATGCAGACAATTGTTGGCCGTGTGCTTCACTAGTGGCACTAGTGGCTGAAATGGTAGAGTGGCAAAGAGAAAACCTCTTGCAAACAGAAGACACTTGAGAAAATCTGAAGTCACCTGGAAGAAAGGTCTATAGTCTGATAAGGCCAAAATTCTAACACCATGTTTGATGTAAGCTAACCAATGCAAATTATCAAAAACAACCTATACCTTGAACATAGCAGCATCTCATTGTAGGTACGCTTCACTGCAGTATGGCCTGGAAGACTTGTGAGGATAATATGAATGCAGCAAAATATGGGGAAGTCTTGGAGGAAAACCTGAAACCTGCATTTTGGTAGAAGATTTGTTTTCCAGCAAGACAATAACCCCGAGCATAACGCCAAAGCTACACAGGAATGACTTCAAGACAAAAATGTGAGAGTACTGGAGTGGCCGAGTCAAAGCTTAGGTATCAATCCAAGTGACAATTTGTGACTAACCTTGGAAAAAGGCCATTCACTAGCAATCACCATGGAGCGTGCCAAGGCTTGAGCAGCTTTGCCAAGAAGAAGGAGAAAAAAGATGGATAAAAAGAGAGAGATACCTGTGCACACAGGCTCAGGGCCATCATGGCTGCCATTCAGACTTGAATGCTTGAATACTTATGAGATCAATTATTTTGTGTTACTGTATATATTTGTAATTGACTTAGCGCACTTTGCAATGTTTTCACATTTGAAGAGTCTTTTTTGTTGATCGGTGTCAAAACTGCCAAATTAAATACACTATATTTCAATGTTTTATGTCAAAAAATGAAAACATTTCCACAAGGGTGAATATGTTTAGAAATATAAAAAACACAATGTATAACACTAAATACTGAATAATAATTATAAAGACAACAAAATCAGCCTCAAATAAGATAATATACTTAAGTCACAAAAACCATAACATAAGGAAGACTTAAAAGGTTCTCACAGGCCAGAAACAACACACATCTTGAGGGTGGAGAATGAAGACAGAATATGAAATCCAAAGTCACAAGAGAAATGGTGGTTTGTTGTTGGGATGGGTGGTCAAAATAAAGAACATTTTAATGCACTGTATGGAAAGTGTGAAAGTGGCAGAGTTACCCAAGCAGACACTCACATCAGAAGGCCCATAGCTCAGTTCCTGTTTCGTTACTTGATACACTCATTTTGCTTATTATTTTTTTTTTTTTTGTATTAAATAGCATATTGCAACTTCAAATCATTTATTAGAAGGGAACTCTTCTTTTGCAATTTAAAATAAAACAGTTTTTGAAGTCACCAGAATGTGGTTCATTAGACTAGCACAACTTATCCCATGAGCACATTTACCATATAAAAATATAAATTTGTAACATCCCCATTCCCCCCACCACCTTACACTCCCACAGACACATTGCAAAACTTACGAGAGCTTTCAAAGAAGAGAGAAAGCTGCGGGAAGGATGAAGAAGTGTGTGTTTTTTCTGACATCATCAGTGCAGCAGGGAGCTTGTCACCCCAAGGACATTTCTGAGGCGTTGATTTGGTCTCTCTTGGGTGAAACGTGTAGAGCTGAATCTAAGCTTTTTAAGTTTTGTGTTTAATTTCCTAATTGCAGATCAGCATCCAAATCATTTCTAAAATAAGCATGGTGTAGGAAGACTCCTTTCTGAGCTTGCATTTATTAATTTACATCCCAATTGGTGGTTGAAAACATTATTATACACACTTTGGTAAAGAGAATAAGAATATGACCTCCATGGGGTGTGTTTTTAAAACAATATTTTATATCTTAATTAAAAATATATTCAGACATCTTAAGTGCATTTTCACATATAGTAGAAATCTGACACTCCAAATCTTAAAGGATAAGTTACTTTCAAGTTGAGGTTGTTTTTTCATTATCATGATTGGCATAAATTTGTCCCAGGAAATTATGTTCGTAAGTGATGCTTTTTTGTATAAATTGTAAAAAAAAAAACTGTCATGCCTGTTCCATTTATTTTAAATGGATTCTGTAGGGCAAACATCGAAACATTAAAATAAAGGAGTTAAAATGTACCGAATACAAACATTTTCAAGTATTGATTAATGCCTAGAGATAGTTCCCATATTGTAAAACAGTGTATTTATGACATTTGCAGATATATATATATATATATATATATATATATATATCCACCATATACATATATATATATATATATATATATATATATATATATATATATATATATATATATATATATATATATCCACCATATATATATATATATATCCACCCATCCATCCATTATCCAAGCCGCTACATCTTAATTACAGGGCCATGGGGGTCTGCTGGAGCCAATCCCAGCCAACACAGGGTGCAAGGCAGGACACAAACCCCGGGCAGGGCGCCACCCCACCACAGGACGATATTAAAATAAAAAAATTCTGGGGCGAGATGAGATTTTTTAGCCTGGGAGAGATACTTTTAAGTCCCGCGAGACAAGACTTTGTGCCAAGAGATTTAACCATGCCTGGGGCCAGAAATAAATGACAAAGTAGAATGTTATACAGAATTTAAAAACGGCGCGATACACATGCAGAGCAGGTTAGAGACAATTAAAGTACTTAAATTAAAAAGTCTCAAAAAAATGATAGTAAAGATCGCATTAGCGCAAACAAACGGAAATTATTACTCGGTGAAATAACAGGATAGCGAAAAGAGATCGAATATATTTTTCAGATTTAAACTTTAAGTTGGAGACTTATAGATCGTCTAATTTGTGTTGCCATCAGGGAAATGTAGTGTTTCTTCCCAACGAAGAGGCATATCCGCGAGAATTAAAAGATTTGTTGCTTGGTAAAAGTGAAATTATAAAAGAAAAACCTGACATGAGACATTCTCAGAGATAATTTAAAGACCAGCGAGAGATAATTTCAAGTCCCGCGAGAGAAGACTTTATGCAAAGAGTCGAAATTTGGAAAAGTCCTGCCCACATCTAAAATCTAATTCCAAATATTGTTTTTACTGCAGTGTTACAGTAAAAGTGTACGTTTTTAAAGTATTTGAGTGTGAATGTCAAAGCCTAAAAGAATGAAAACGTATAACGCAACCAATACCTCTAATGCAACATGAAACATAAATACAGAGCAAGTTAGAGATTATGAAAGTACTAAAATTCAAAAGTCTCAAAAAACTGACAGAAAGGATCGCAGTAGTGCTAACAAATGGAAATTAGTACTCGGCGAAATTACAGAACAGTGAAAAGAGAGCGAATATATGGACATATATGGTGATATGACAGAAGTATGTAGATATTGTTTGGCTTTAAACTTAAGTTGGAGACTTGTAGATCGCCGAATTCGTGTTGCCATCAGGGATAAGTAGTGTGTCTTCACAATGAAGAGGCCTATCTGCGAGAATTAAAAGATTTGTTGTTTGGTGAAAGTGAAATCCACAAAAACGAGCGGCAGAGACGCAAAGTTGCTGGTGCATTGCGCAGGCAAGGGGGTTGGCGAAGCCCCCTAGTATATATATATACGTGTATGTGTATGTGTGTTTGTGTATTTGAGATTCTAATATATTAAAAGAAGTCCAGCTGTTCTCTTGACCTTAATTACATGACACCACCTGCGGTAACCTTTCACTTCAGGCATGTAGTTTCCTCATTTAGTGATTGCTGAAGTTGACCTTTAATCTTTTGAGAGTGAATTGAGTGCTTTGGGTAAGACTTTCTATCTATCATATAGTGCTTGTCTATTTATCTATCTATCAATCTATTGTGGCAGACTGCTGGGGCCCTTGACTTGCAGCGGGGCCACAGGTTTGGAGCATGGAAACTCAACCCTGATGGGACCCATGGCCACCACCAGGGGGTGCTTGAACGTTTACTGGGCCTTGTTTGGCAGCATTTCCGACACACTGGGAAGTACTGCCGGAAGAAGGTCACTGGACACCTGGAGTCTTTTTGGGTCTCCTATAAATGGTGCCAGTCACCACTGCTCAGTGGCCAGAGTCGAGAGGAAATAGTACAAAGCCTGTTAGGAGGAGTGGAGGTCAAAACGACTGTGTTTTGGTGTTGTGGATGTTGTAGTCTTGTAGGGAGCGAAGAAAGTGCTTCCCCACATGGAAAAAAATAAACGTGTGCTATTAAAAATTTGTGACTCCTCCTGTCTGTGTTGGGGTTGGGGCAGCTGGAGCGCCATGATATTTCACATTATCTATCTGTCTGTCTATCATATAATGCCTTTCACATCTACAGTATCTATCTATCTATCTATCTATTTATCTATCTATCTATCTCAAAAAATCAAAATGACAAAAATGTCAAATAATGATAAAATAAAATGTTTTTCTAATATTTTCCTACCTTAGATACCTTTCTAAGGCAGAAACCTGGTATTAAATCTATCCATATAGTTGTTTTATTCTGCTATTTCATTAGGGACTTTGAAAATACCCAGGCAGCAGAAACCAAGGGGTGTCAGTCTAACATTGTGCACATGCAGAGCAATTGTTTTATAAATCTGTACTGCAGAGGTGTCCAACTCCAATCCTAGAGATCTAAAATGGCTTGAGGTTTCCATTTCTGCCACTTTCTTAATTAGTGACTACAGTTACTTCCATCAGCATTAGTAATTGGTTAATAATGGAGAAAGTGTCAGGAACAAAAACCTGCAGCAATTGTGGTCCTCCAGAAACTGAGCTTGTCATTCCTGCTGCATGGTTTGAGTCAAGTCAGGATATGTAACTTGCTCAAAGGCAATTTACTTTGACATCAATGACACAGTGTTAGTTTGTTAGGATATCGACTATATAACATTTTTATTTTGAATATTATTATTTAGTGGTACAGTTTAGAACTGATTCAAGACATTCATATTTTGAACTTTTTTTTTATCTTTTACAGGATCTTCAGGAATTAGAGCCTGTCCCCGTAGCATCAGATGCAAAGGAAGAACTAGAACTGGAAACGATGCCAGTTCAGCATTGGGCAAGTATAAAAAGCTTCATTCATCTGTCGTCAGATTCATTTAATTCAAATCAGGATTGCAAAGGCAGCCAGTGTCTACCCAGGCAGCACCAGTAGAAAGACAGGGTACCAGTCCATCACAGGGTCCATTCAGACAAATATATCAATGTATTCATTCAGACTGGGACAATTTAGGGACACCAATCAACTTAAGATGCATACTGCACTTGTTTTTGATGTGAAAGAGAAACTAAGGTATCTGAAAGAAAAAAAATGAAAGAAAGTGCAAACTCCATAATGACTGTGATAATGGGGATGATGGATTCCTTCTCAAGCTTCTGGTGCTCTGCTGCTTTAAAGAAAAAAAAAAAGCTTGTTTTTCAGCGTGACTGTAAACAGGTTTGCTCATTCACGGTAACAGCGTAAGTCAGTTAACTGTTTAAGGTCTAGGGGGTCTCGGGTTATCCCAGCAGCACCAGTAATCAGGAACGTGCAAATCTTGGACATGATGCCACTCCATCCTAGGGTGAGTCCAGAACAATGTTTTCCATATATAAGCAGTGTGAGCACAGGCAAGTTAAGCAATGATTTCATGGTCAAACTAATGCTCTTTTACCTTCAGGTTATGTCACTAATATTGCATCCTATTACATTTCATATTTATACATTTTATGTTGAGTTTTCTTTTGAAAATTATTTTAAAGTACTTAAAACGCACCGTTTAGAATCCATTTAAGCAACTGATATTCTGAACCCTCTTTATAACTTACAGGGTCTTGAGGAGTTGGAGCTAACACTAGCAGCCTCAGATACAAAGGAGGAACTGGCCCTGGATGGAACAGCAACTGACAATGGGGCAAGTATAGAACAATCAATTATTCCTACAGTGTAGTCATAGACAAATAAAGCAAGTCACTGAAGTTCATAGTATCAATCAATCAAAAGTTAGACTAACAATAACCTAATAGTTTATCTAAAGACTTTTTTACTTAAACCATTTTAATGTGCTTCATTGGTATATGTTAAAATCTGTCCATACATCAGGTTTCTAAATCTCACTTTCAATATTACAGGGAGCTCAGGAGTATGCAACAGCACAATTAGATGCAAAGGAGGAACCAGCCCTGGATGAGACACCAATTCAAAGCCAGGCAAGTTTAGAAAAAAATATTTTCATATTTCAATTGAATCAAGCATGTATCAATGATAATAAAATGGATGAAGTTCATTTTTGCATGTCATCTTTCCATCTTGAATGCTATTTCAATGTGCCTGCAATATACAGCATGAAATCGATCCATTAGTATTCTGAATCCATTTTATCCATTACAGTCTCTTCATGAGTTACAGGCGATCCACTTTACATCAGATTTAATGGAGGAGCCAACATTTGAAGTGACCCAAGAGCAACACAGTGTAAGTAAAGAGTAAAGTATTCCATATTTCGAAAGTGTGAGTTCAGGTTAGTTAAGCAATGATTTCATGGTCAGACTAGTGCTGTTTTACCTTCAGGTTATGTCACTAATATTGCATCCTATCACATTTCATATTTATACACTTTATATTGAGTTTTCTTTTATTTGCAATGGTGATGGACAGGTTGACAGGCGAGATTAGACAGGAGTCCCCGTGGACTGTGATGTTTGCTGATGACACTGTGATCTGTAGTGAGAACAGGGAGCAGGTTAAGGAGACCCTGGAGAGGTGGAGATATGCTCTAGAGAGGAGAGGAATGAATGTCAGTAGGAACAAAACAGAATACATGTGTGTGAATGAGACGGAGGTCAGAGGAATGGTGAGGATGCAGGTAGTAGAGTTGGGAAAAGTGGATGAGTTGAAATACTTGGGATCAACAGTACAGAGTAATGGGGATTGTGGAAGTGAGGAGAAAAAGAGAGTGCAGGAAGGGTGGAATGGCTTGAGAAGAGTGTCAGCAGTGATTTGTAACACACGAGTACCAGCAAGAGTGAAAGGGAAGGTCTACAGGACAGTAGTGAGACCAGCTATGTTATATGGGTTGGAGTCGGTGACACTGACCAGAAAGCAGGAGACAGAGCTGGAGGTGGCAGAGTTAAAGATGCTAAGATTGGCATTGGGTGTGATGAGGATGGACAGGATTAGAAATGAGGACATTAGATGGTCAGCTCTAGTTAGACGGTTGGGAGACAAAGTCAGAAAGTTGAGATTGTGGTAGTTTGGACATGTGCAGAGGAGAGATGCTGAGTATATTGGGAGAAGGATGCTAAGGATAGAGGTGCCAGGGAAGAGGAAAAGAGGAAGGCCTAAGAGAAGGTTTATGGATGTGGTGAGAGAGGACATGCAGGTGATGGGTGTAACAGAACAAGATGGAGAGGACAAGACGATATGGAAGAAGATGATCTGCTGTGGCATTCCCTAATGGGAGATGTTGAGTTTTATTTTGAAAATTATTTGAAAGTGCTTAAAAGGCACCGCTTAGAATTCATTCAAGCAACTGATATTCTGAACCCCCTTTATAACTTACAGGGTCTTGAGGAGTTGGAGCTAACACTAGCAGCCTCAGATACAAAGGAGGAACCAGCCCTGGATGGAACAGCAACTGAAAATGGGGCAAGTATAGAACAATCAATTATTCCTACAGCTTAAGCATAGACAAATAAGGCAAGTCACTGAAGTTCATAGTATAAGTCAATCAAAAGATAGACTAACAATAACCTAATAGTTTATCTAAAGATTTTTTTACTTTAACCGTTTTAAATTGCTTTATTAGTATATGTTAGAGTATAGTTTAGTATATGTTAAGAATCTGTCCATACATCGGTTTTGTAAATCTAACTTCCAATATTACAGGGAGCTGAGGATCAGGAGTATGCCACAGCACAATTAGATGCAAAGGAGGAAGCAGCCCTGGATGAGACACCAATTCAAAGCCAGGCAAGTTTAGAAAAAAATATTTTCATATTTCAATTGAATCAAGCATCAATCAATGATAATAAAATGGATGAAGTTCATTTTTGCATGTCATCTTTCCATCTTGAATGCTATTTCAGTGTGCCTGCAATATACAGCATGAAATCAATCCAGTAGTATTCTGAATCCATTTTATCCATTACAGTCTCTTCATGAGTTACAGACGATCCACTTTACATCAGACTTAATGGAGGAGCCAACATTGGATGTGACTCAAGAGCAACACAGTGTAAGTGAAGAATAAAGTATTCCATATTTCGAAAGTGAAGTGTGGGTTCAGGTTAGTTAAGTAACTCATCCATGGTCTCAAATGGCCATAGTTAATCCACCCATACATCCATTTTCCACACCTGCTATATTCTGAGCAGGGTCATGGGAAAGCTGGAGCCTATGTCAGCCATCATAGGGTTCAAGGCAGGAAAACACTCTGGATGGGCACTAGCCCATCGCAGAGTTTCTAGTTCACATATCATTTCAAAATATGTTTACATACACATTATACAATTTATCCTTCCCATTTTGTTCGTTGCAGGAGTGTGAGGAGACAGACCCTAACAGTACAGCACTAGACCCAAAGGAAGAACCATTCGAGGATGAACCACCAGCCCAACATATGGCAAGTTTAGAGCAATGATTTTTTTTACATTTGTGTATTTTGAGCACTGGCAAGTTAAGTAATTTGCTCAGCTTCATGCAATGAATTAATTATCTTTAAAATGATTTCCATCCATTATACAACCAGTTATATCCTAACTACAGGGTCACGGAGGTCTGCTGGAGCCAATCCCAGCCAACAAACCATGCAGGGCGCCAGCCCACCGCAGGGCACACACACACGGGACAATTTCAAATTGCCAATGCACCTAACCTGCATGTCTTTGGACTGTGGGAGGAAACCCACACAGACACGGAGAGAACATGCAAACTCCACGCAGGGAAGACCCGGGAAGTGAACACGGGTCTCCTAACTGCGAGGCAGCAGCACTACCACTGTGCCACCATGCCGCTCCAATGATATCCATTCAGCTGTTTTCTTGAACAGCATTTCAGCATGCTTTACAGGCACAGTTTACATTGTAGCTATCTATTAATTTTCAGAACCCTCTTTCTCCATAACAGGGTACTGAAGAGCTGGAGCCTACTCCTGCGGCATCAGAAGTAAAAGAAGAACAAACCCTGGAAGGATCACCAGTCCAAAATACGGCAAGTAAAGAATAATTGTTTTCCTTATTTCTGCAGTGTGAGTAGACATTAGTTAAGCACCTTATTCAATGTCACATAAAGAATTATTTACCTTACAAAATAAAGTTACACTAATGGCAGGGTAACAGTTAATATAATCATGTTTAATACAGCACCTTTCTATCTTAAACATCACTTCATGGTGCTTTACAATCCAATCATCCATTAATCTTTTTGAAATCCTGTTTATTATCTGGTGCAGGATCTTGAAGAACTGGAGCCCATTCCACCAGCATCAGAAGTAGAGGAGGAACCGACTGTGGAAGAAACACCCGCCCAAAGCATGGCAAGTATAGACTGCTTTCTATTTTGCTACAAAGGTGAGTACACATAAGGTAGGCAACTCATTCATTGTCACACAACAAATCAGTTAACTTACAAACCAAAGCTACACCAACAGCAGGGTGATGGTGGTATTTTATATAGAATCATTCTTTGTTGAGTATCACTTCAAAATTCTTTACAAACCCAGTTTAGAATCAATTTTTCTCTTGTGATCAATTGTTTATTGAGTATTTCCAATCTATTCATTTTGCGAAACCCTCTTTATCTTTTGCAGGATTTTGAAGGACAGGAGCCCACTCCAGCAGCGTCAGACAACAGAGAAGAACTAACCTTGGAAGGAGCACTAGTCCAAAATACGGCAAGTATATAACAAATGGTTTCTATTTTTCTACGGTGTGACTGCACACAAAATAAGCAGCTCATTCCAGGTCACACGATGGATCAGTAACCTTTGCAATTAAACTTATACTAATGACAGATTTACACTATCAATGTTTTTAAATAGCATATTTTTCTGTTGAATGCCATTTCAAGATAAATGCCATTTAGGCAGTTTAGAATGTAAGTTTTAAAAATGTATTTAAAAAAAATTATTTTTCTAAACCATCATTATGTACTGCAGGATCTTAAGGATAGGGAGCCTAACCTTGCACCAACAGACACAATGGAGGAATCAGCTTGAAAGACAACTCCAGTCCAAGATATGGCAAGTATAAAATAATTATTTGTCAAATGTCTAAAGTGTGTGTACAGACAGGTTACAAAATTCATTTACGATCACACAGTGAGTTTTTTACCTTTAAAATCAAATTTGTCAAATTTATGCCAGGAACAGTTTAGTAGTTAATGTAATGGCTTTTGCTAATGACCTTTTAGCCTTAAATTTTACAGTTTACAGTCCATGTTTCAATTTTATAAATCCAATGAATCCATCACATGATCTCACAGAGTCAGACTCTATCAGATGCAAGGGGGGGATCCGATTCTGGATGGGACGCTAGACTAACACAGGGCAAGAATAGGCAGGATAACTAAATTCATGATGGTCATACAGAGAGTTAGCGATGAACTGGAATCTGCATTACCATCCAGGGTCACTGGTTGACTCTTTATTATCTTCAAGTCTCCTGCAGCCAAAATGTAAGTAAAACATTCATCCATCCATCCATTTTCTAACCCGCTGAATCCGAATAGGGTCACGGGGGTCTGCTGGAGCCAATCCCAGCCAACACAGGGCAGGAACCAATCCCAGGCAGGGTGCCAACCTACCGCAGGACACACACAAACACCAAGCACACACTAGGACCAATGTAGAATCGCCAATCCACCTAACCTGCATGTCTTTGGATTGTGGGAGGAAACCCACGCAGAGACACGGGGAGAACATGCAAACTCCATGCAGGGAGGACCCGGGAAGCGAACCCGGGTCTCCTAACTGCGAGGCAGCAGCGCTACCACCGCGCCACCGTGTCGCCTGTAAAACATTCAGCTCATGTTTTTTTTTTTTTTATATAGTGTCATTCAGGATGAACAAGCTAAATCTTTTTATATGATGTAAGAATAAGAGATGACAATGATAAAGAGTTGGGGTACCGCCCTGGTAACTCCATATCATTGTTTTTTAAGAATAAGCAAATAAACGCAATTATTACAGAGTTGCCTTAGCACATGAGCTCAAAACAGAAACTCCTCACGATGGCGTAGCTTCCGGTTTTGGGCGCTTCTGACAGGAAGAGGTGGATGGAGTCCTGAAGTGATGTCAGAGGTGTTCCAGCCATCAATCATCCTGGTCTACAGAGAGAGCGAGCGAGAGAGGAAGAGTGAAAGGCATTGGCCAAAGCCTGAAAAGGCGGTAGAATTGCAGCCACTAGAGCCCTTCTGCTGTCCCCTATGTTCATGCATGTGACATTGCATATGTAGAGGTCTTCATTCTGATTCTGCAGGGGAATGTATTTTGCAGCCACTAAAATCAATGATTACTAAATTTATATCATTTTTTCTTTGAAACAATATGAAGACAAGTTTGATTTCTTGATACATAATCATATTCTATGCAAAGATTTAGTTTGCTTTTAGCCATACATAAAAAAGTGTTTTTCTTTGTACTAGGAATATTTGAGGAAATAAGAGCTGTAAGACAAGGCCCCTTCTCAGATGGAAGCATTCAGAAACAAATACGAAAACAAGATACAGTTGCCTGATCAGATCTTCAAGAAAATTAAAAACAGAAAAGAGCAACTAAGGAAAATGTATTTTCAGGACGTTGTGGAACTTTGGCGCCAGCACAAATAAATATTTAATATTATCTTTTTATGTTCCATGACAAATTATGAAAGATGCTCCTTCTTGATTGGCTGCTAAAATCTGTCAACCTCAGAAAAGTTTCATGATAAAATATGAAATTGTGAGAGAGTCATGTAATTTGTAATCGCCTGCATTATAGTCGTGTAATCTGATATCCTCCAGCAGTAAGATCAAGCAAGCTGCACTTGTTAAATGAGTACTCCACCAAAATATGATGCTTTTTTATGTGTTACCCCATGGAGTTTGTATTGATGACTGAGAAAATGTGTAAATCTTATAAGTTTTCATTAAGAATGGCGATAATAAAGGTTCTGAAAGTATAGACATGTATGGTGGCCAAAGCAATACCAAAGACCTCTATGGAAGAAAGCCACATTACTTGTGTAGTACAGTCCACATGTTATTAGGTTGAAGGCACACAATATCCCAAACACAATATTTTTACTAAAACATGATAGAATTGACCCGTTTTGGAAAACACTCTTGTGAACATACATTGAACACACTGAAATGCGAGCAAGCATTTGAATTGTAGACCCAACTCCCATTGTTCCATTTGTATTTATAGCAGTAAGCCACATCTGGAGTACCTTGGGATTTTAACCTTTACCTGTGGATGTCTGGCCTCCTCTATAGATACTTGTTCAATCAGAAACTTTGTTATCTCCATTCTGCATGAACACATGAAAGTACATTTTTTCTTGTCCATTATATATCAAAATGCACTGCTGAAAAAAATTAAATCACACATTGAATAAATATTCAAGTGGAAAATCATTACTGAGTAATACTGTGTAATTCATTGAGAACAAAATGATGTAACAATGTAAATTTGAGGACTGATTCAACATCCCACCGAAAATCAGTCAAAAATTAAAATCCCAGGCTGATCCAATTTGCGTGAATTTCGGCACAGAAACTCCTAACGTGACTCAGTACTGTGTATGGCCCCCACGTACCTGTGTGCATTCCCATGATGATCTGATGAGACGGCAGATGGTGTCCTGGGGGATCTCCTCCCAGACCTGGATCAGGGCATCAGTGAGCTCCTGGATTGTCTGTGGCACTACTTGGCGGTGTTGGATGCAACAATACATAACGTCCCAGAGGTTCTTACTTGGATTCTGGTCTGGGGAATGTGTGGTCCAGTCAATTGCATCAATTCCTTCATCATTCAGGAATTGATTATACCCTCTGGCCACATGAGGTCGGGCATTGACCTGCATCAGTAGGAACCGAAGGCCTACTACACCAGTGTAAGGTCTGACAATGGCTCTGAGGATTTCATCCTGGTACCTAACAGTAGGCAGGGTATGTGGAGGTCTCTGTGACCCTCCAAAGATATGCCTTTCTAGACCATCACTGACCCACCTCCAAAACGGTCATGCTGGGTAATCA
Source organism: Polypterus senegalus (assembly GCF_016835505.1). NCBI lineage: Eukaryota > Metazoa > Chordata > Cladistia > Polypteriformes > Polypteridae > Polypterus > Polypterus senegalus. The sequence continues at coordinate 169,210,338 of NC_053162.1, forward strand.
ATCAATCAATCAACATTTATTTATATAGCACATTTTCATACAAAACAAATGTAGCTCAAAGTGCTTTACAAAATGAAGAATAGAAAAATAGAAGACACAATAAAAAATAAACATAAGTCAACATTAATTAACGTAGAATAAGTAAGGTCCGATGGCCAGGGTGTAATGTAATGTTGCATTCACCACGGTGTCTCCAGACTCTTATACTTCTGTCACAAGTGCTCAGTGTAAACCTCCTCTCATCTGTGAAGAGAAATGGGTGGCAATGGTAGAGCTGGCAATTGTGGTATTTTCTGGCAAATGCTAATCGAGCTGCACAGTGCTGGGCTGTAAGCACAGGTCCCACTACAAGACATCAGGCCCCCGTGCCACCCTCATGCAGTTTGCTTCTGACAGTTTGGTCAGAAACATGCAAACCAGTAGCCAGCTGGAGGTCATTTTGTAGGTTTCTAGCTCTGGCAGTGCTCCTCCTGTTCCTCCTCACACAAAGGAGCAGATACCAGTCCAACTGCTGGGTTGATGCCATTTGAAGGCCCTGTCCAGCTCTCCCCCTGGTATCGCTTCCATGCTCTTGAGACTGTGCTGGGAGACACAGCAAACTTTCTTGCGACAGAACATATGGGTGGACTATTCTGGAGGAGATGGACTACCTGTGCAACCTGAATAGGCTGCAGGTACCACCTCATGCTACCAGTAGTCACAAGTACACGAGCTAAATGTAATACTAGAGAATAATCAGTCAGGAAGGATAAGGAAAGAGCAATTGTCTGTGGCCACCATCTGCATAACCATTCTCTTTTTCGGGGATTGTCTTGCTGTTGCCTTTCCAGGTCACCTGTTGTCACTTTCATTTGCACCAAAGCAGGTGACGCTGATTAACAATAAGTTATGCTGCCTAACTGATATCCCTGAAGCATAATTGACTTAAATAGACAGACAGACAGACAGACAGACAGACAGACAGACAGACAGACAGACAGACAGATAGATAGATAGATAGATAGATAGATAGATAGATAGATAGATACTTTATTAATCCCCGAGGGGAAATTCACATAATCCAGCAGCAGCATTCTGATAAAAAACAATATTAATTAAAGAGTGATAAAAACGCAATGCACAGCCGTCTGATAGAACATCTGCAGCATCTTATTGCAGATATTGAAGGACGCCAGTCTTCTAAGGAAGTATAGTCGGCTCTGTCCTCTCTTGCACAGAGCATCAGTATTGGCAGTCCAGTTCAATTTATCATCCAGCTGCACTCCCAGGTATTTATAGGTCTGCACCCTCTGCACACAGTCTCCTCTGATGATCACGGGGTCCATGAGGAGCCTGGTCCTCCTAAAATCCACCACCAGCTCCTTGGTTTTCTGGAGTTCAGGTGTAAGTGGTTTGAGTCGCACCATTTAACAAAGTCCTTGATTAGGTTCCTATACTCCTCCTCCTGCCCACACCTGATGCAGCCCACAATAGCAGTGTCATCAGCGAACTTTTGCACATGGCAGGACTCTGAGTTGTATTGGAAGTCTGATGTATGTTGGCTGAACAGGACCAAAGAAAGTACAGTCCCCTGCGGCGCTCCTGTGTTGCTGACCACAATGTCAGACCTGCAGTTCCCGAGACAGACAAACTGAGGTCTGTCTTAAGATAGTTCACGATCCATGCCACCAGGTGTGAGTCTACTCCCATCTCAGTCAGCTTGTCTCTAAGGAGCAGAGGTTGGATGGTGTTGAAGGCGCTATAGAAGTCTAGAAACATCATTCTTACAGCACCACTGCCTCTGTCCAAGTGGGAGAGGGATCGGTGTAGCATATAGATGATGGCATCCTCCGCTCCCACCTTCTCCTAGTATGCGAACTGCAGAGGGTTGAAGGTGTGGTGGACCTGTGGCCTCAGATGGTGAAGCAGCAGCCGCTCCATGGTCTTCATCAGATGTGACATCAGAGCAACAGGCCGGAAGTCATTCAGCTCACTAGGACGTGATACCTTTGGGACTGGGGTGATGTAAGATGTTTTCCAAAGCCTCAGGACTCTCCCCAGTTCCAGGCTCAGGTTGAAGATGCACTGTAGAGGACTCCCCAGCTCCAGCACACAGGCCTTCAGCAGTCGTGGTGATACTCCATCTGGTCATCACTTGGTGTTAGACTGGGATAATTAAGTGTTCCCTTCATTTTTTTGAGCACTGTACATGGGGTAAGTAACATACAAAAAAATATCATTTCTGGGAGCAGTAATCCTGAAATGCTCTCTTACTCAAAGTTGTGTGGTGTCAACGTCAGCCTTAATCACTAAGCCTTACTCTTTAAGAACTGTGGCAGCTACAGTGCCCACTCTCCTCCACCTTCTTTTCTTTATTATTCAAAGAGGGATATCCGAGGCAATTCCTTTGACAATGTCCTTTTCTTCTATCATGATCTATTGCTTCTGTACAATACACATAGATGACTAAGCACACTTCCAGTCTTTTATGTCAAGCGCCCTTCACTCTACATTAGCTGAGTACCCTTTCAGTGGGTGTTTCTAGGACCAAGCAAAATTAGCTTAAGGTATAAGTGGAGGGGTGCCATGTACTCTGAAAATATTGAATCTGATGTCCATTGACACGTGTGCCCTCTAGCTGAATTAAACTAATTAGGTTAATTTTTCAAAATGTTTTACTCACCATTGCTCATACAGGTAAGAAGCTCCCACATATGCCCCAGTCTGCAAAGTATGGGCATGAAAAGTGAATTAAACTCCAGTGATTGATCATGCGATATATACACTGTGCTCCCAGGAGCGGCAGATATGGATGAGTCAGGAAGTGTAATTGTGCAGAACATGCAAATGGAAGTCCCGCATGTGCTTCGTTACACATCCAGGCCTGCTGTCACCAGCAGCACATGCCTAAGAGTGCAGCAATGCCCGTGCCTCCCTACTCTTACTGCTGGCCAGGGATCTCTTTAGAGACCTCCACAGCCATTAAAATTCAAGCAGTGTCTTTCGTCTGAACTGCTCAAACAGAGTTTGCAAAGGCTTTGTGAAAGCCAGCTTGAGTTGTTCTGACTGTTCTTGTATTTATGGGCTTGGAAGAAGAAGAAGGAAAGGGAGAGATAAAGAAAGAACATAAGTTATAGAGAGCGATAAAAAGGAGGGAGGGAGGATCTGAAAGTGAAAGAAAGACAGAGAACACAAAAAGGGCTTTAACTGAGCAGTACAATCCCCTAAAAAAAGCTGAGCACATGAAGCCTGTTGAGGGGAAGTGACTGGGTGTACAAGAACTGAATGGCTGAACTGGGAGGAAACTCCAATGGATGAGAGGTGGAAACATTAAAGCTGTGACCGCACAGGGAGCCAATTCATGGACAGTATGACTGAGCTCCCTGAGAAATTAGGGCATTTCATGAAGAGTCAATGTCTGAAATGGGAATCCACTGGGAGTGAGTGACTAGTTCAAATCAACAGTAGCACTGGGAAGGGATTAATAAAGTATCTATCTATCTATTATATAGTGCCTTTCACATCTATCTATCTATCTATCTATCTATCTATCTATCTATCTATCATATAGTGCCTTTCACATCTATCTATCTATCTATCTATTATATAGTGCATTTCACATCTATCTATCTATCTATCTATCTATCTATCTATCTATCATATAGTGCCTTTCACAGCTATCTATCTATCTATCTATCTATCTATCTATCTATCTATCTATCTATCTATCTATATAGTGCCTATCTATCTATCTATCTATCTATCTATCTATCTATCTATCATATAGTGCCTTTCATCATCTATCTATCTATCTATCTATCTATCTATCTATCTATCTATCTATCTATCTATCTATCTATCTATCTATCTATCATATAGTGCCTTTCACATCTATCTATCTATCTATCTATCCTTTCCATCTATCTATCTATCTATCAAAACAATGTAAGTTATGACCTGAAATAGCAGAACATTTAGGGGAACACACTTGCTCAGAGGTTTATGAATCAGGAAGTGAGTCATTAACTTAACTGAAAGAACAGTCAGAGATATAAAGGCCGTCAATGACTGAACTGGGAGGGACTGGATGGCCAGAGAATTGAGAGAACTCCATCCATATCTAAATAAGACATTAGAGACTCAAAAATTATAAGGGTTAACTGATCAGGCGACTCAAAAGAATCCACTCTCTAAGTAATATATTATGAGCTGTTATTTGAACTGGGAAGCGATTTGTACTTAGAGTTGGCTAAGGGGCCAATAGATTGGAGTGAGTGTGACTGGTTAGCTAAAACTGAGAAATGAGAAAGTTTGGGACACTCTAGGGGTCAGCTTCAGAACTGGGAAGAATTGCAGAGGCACAATGGATGTGACCAAGGACACAGCAAAATACAATACACAATACAATTTAATTTTTGTATAGCCCAAAATCACACAAGAAATGCCACAATGGGCTTTAACAGGCCCTGTCACTTGGCAGCCCCCCAGCCTTGACTCTCTAAGAAGACAAAGAAAAACTACCAAAAAAAAAACCCTTGTAGGGAAAAAATGGAAGAAACCTTGTGAAAGGCATTTCAAAGAGAGGTAGGACCTCACCACTGTCACACTTCCCTCGTACATATCCTGTACAACTCTTATGTACTTCTCTGCCACTCCAACTTCTTCATACAATACCACAGCTCCTCTCGAGGCACCCTGTCATGTGCTTTCTCCAGGTCCACAAAGACGCAATGCAACCTCTTCTGGCCTTCTCTAAACTTCTCCATCAACATCCTCAGAGCAAACATTGCATCTGTGGTGATCTTTCTTGGCATGAAACTGTACTGCTGCTCACTAATCATCACCTCACTTCTTAACCTTACTTAATGAGTGAAAATTAACATTATGTTTCCTAATGAGAGATCCCAGTGGATGCAGTCAAGAACTTTCTAAAAAAAATGGAAACAATCACAGACACTCCAAAAAGAATGGACTGGAGTAGAAGATCATATTAGGTGATGTAAGGTGACTTTGGCAATCACAACATCTGTTTTGGATATGACTTGCATTCTCACTGCAAATTAGTAACTGTGAGGGACCTCAAGAACTCACTTGGAAGTAACCCAGTGCTGCACTCACAGCAGGTGGTGGAACTTGAAAGTGAGACACACAATAAAAGTCATGTTGCAAAACAAGAGGAAACTCATGGATACTCAATGGGAGTCAGTGACAATGACAGAGAAAGCATCGGTATCATATAGATAGCAAATTTCTAAACAGGGTGACAAAGTGACATATTAGTTGCCACTAGCTCATCTCTGAAACAGCAGAAAGATAAAGCCAGGGTCAAAACTAACTGGGACCAAACTTACAGACACAGTAGGAATCGGTATGTATATGTGGAAGACGTTCTGAGACACAATGGGATTGAATGGCCTGCTTCTTATGAAATTCAATGGTAGTCAATATCTGAACTGAACAGGACATGCAGGGACACACAACTAATTAGTGATTTGTCTGATGAATGATTTATTGCCACAATAGATGAGCAAGGATCTACAAGCGTAATCCCTAAATTTCAAACCTTTTCCCACTGTGCCCCTGCACAGCTGCCTCTGAAGGACATACTTTGCTCAAGGACCCATAGGAGCTCAGTTGAATTGGCTTGGGCAGACAATTAAAATGTACTTGAAGATAGGAGACTTCACAAATGGTGCTATTAATAGCTGAGTACAGCTTGCTTTTAATTAAGTCCCTGCATTGCTCTCGGCCACCTAGATTTTGTAGTTAGATCTTAGAAGATGTATCAAGTTAGTGTGAACCTTCTTTGAGATCTACGGTGTTAAGTATAGCTGGCAGTACACTCTGTAGACAGAAGAGTCCTGCTTTATCTTTATAAACTATAGCAGTCCCTGCAGCACTAGAGTAGCAGAGCTCCTTATTATACTCTTTTGTCTTTCCTTTAGAGAGAGAAGAGTCGAAGCTTCACATGCTGACATTACTTATAAGGACTGAATATGAGAGTACTTGAGTGAGAGCCTATTATTCTTCTAAACGGCTCCTGTCAATCATGGAGAATCCACTGCATCCACTGAACAGGATCATCTCCAGACAGAGGAGCAGCTTCAGCGACGGACTGCTGTCACCGTCCTGCTCCACCACACTATGTGACTCACCGTTCCTCCTCCACACTATGTGACTCTTCAATTCCTCCCTTTGGGTGGGGTAGACGTTAACATTATTCAAAGTTATTGTCAGTTTTTACCTGCACTTTTATCACTCTTTAATTTAATATTGTGTTTGTATCAGTATACTGCAGCTGGAGTATGTGAAATTCCCCATGGGATTAATTAAGTATCTATCTATCTATCTATCTATCTATCTATCTATCTATCTATCTATCTATCTATCTATCTATTATATAGTGCCTTTCCTATCTATCTATCTATCTATCTATCTATCTATCTATCTATCTATCTATCTATCCTGTCTTTCATATCTATCTATCTATCTATCTATTATATAGTGCCTTTCCTATCTATCTATCTATCTATTATATAGTGCCTTTCCTATCTATCTATCTATCTATCTACCTATCTACCTATCTACCTATCTATCTATCTATCTATCTATCTATCTATCTATCTATCTAAACCTAAAGGAGATAAGCTGAGTGCTATGCAAGAATAAGTGTGTTAAAACGAGAATGACACCTTTCTGTTTTTGCAGTTAATTTTATTTATTTATTTATTTATTTGTTTGTTTGTTTGTTTATTGTCACATTAGGCTGCAGTCATTTCCTTGCTTCCTTTGGCTTGTAGTAATAATACCATTGAGCCCAAGAGTCAGATGTGTGCAGGTCAGTCCCTCACTTGCTGGCCTGGGTCCGTCACCTAAACTGCCTACTCCCCTGTTATTTGTTGGGTTATTTATTGAACAATCTTGTGTTTTAGCCAGTTTTTTTTAAAATTGTACTTCTTATTGGTTTGCAAAAGACTGGTTGACAAAAAATCACAAGGATATATTTAAAACGGCTGAAGTTAATCTATTTTGTCTCACCTGAATTGTTGTGAGGATTTAGAGAGACCCTCATAGAGCTCATGCACTTACTTACTTACATCGTACGTAGACACCTCACTCCAAAGCATGGAGAATCTTTTAGGTTTGAAATTTCTTCTTCGGCTCCAATGGAGTGGCTCTTTTCTCCTCCTCTGGGAATCTAAAATACGAATCACAAATTTAAATTTTAAATATAAGCTGCCCTGAAAAATATACCCATTATAGGCTTTATTTTTTTACTTACATCTAAAAAACAAGTTAGAAAATGTACATATGGCATAACATTCAGGAGCTTAGTTAAGAGTTTTGAAAGTTGACACATTTTTAATTTTTATTTATACATCAAAGAGACAGATATCACATTTTTATTTATTAAAGACAATGACTCATTTCCAAAAATAACAGGAATAACAGAATGTAATTTACATGTTTTAGCAGAGTATATAAAAAACATGTTGTTTAATGGTAATTTTCAATATCTTACAGCTAAAAACCAAGCCCAGATAGGCTGGCAGTAATTGAAATAGTTTTCAAAGACAATATTCCAACTCAGGGCATGTTAAAACTGCACGCTTGCATTATTGTTAGTTGTTGGGTATGGAACGCAGCCGCAGAGGATGGACATACCAGTGTGTTTCTTTGTGCGGGTCCCAAGCCTGGATAAATGGGGAGGGTTACGTCAGGAAGGGCATTCGGTGTAAAATTTTGCCAAATAATATGCGGACAACAATTTTATTTGATCCGCTGTGGCAACCCCTAACTGGAGCAGCCAAAAGAAGAAGGAGAAGAAGAAGTTAGTTTTTGGTTAAGGAGGATCTATGACTAACTATAATTCATATTTTGTACACATAAATTGTTTGATAGAAGTACCTGATGGAGAGTTAAAATCATTGCTGAAATCTCAAGCTAAAATGATTGGCCGTAATGTACCGTGATGGATAGCAGATCATCATGGCACTTTAAAGATAAATGATAATCTCAGAAAAAATATTTACTGACTTGGGGGCTTACTCCCTGCTCTCTTCGCCTGCCAGCCCCCCTTGCCTGCGTATGCTCCAGCCCCTTCACGTCTCTGCCACTGACGTTATGAAGGGGGGGCTGAACGAGACCCCATCTTAAATGGTGATACAATGGGAAACAAATAGAGTTTTTTTTTTACCTCCTCTTTGCTCGATCAGCTGCTGTGCCGCCTGATCTCAGCTTTGAACATTTAAAAGCCTGCACAGCAGCTGTCTTTGTCTTCTACTCTTTGTCTTTTATTTCCAGCCCAGGGGATGGTTAAATCTCTTGGCACAAAGTCTCATCTTGCGGGACGTACGTTCTTGATATTTTAGTTTATAATTTAAAAACGGAATAAGAATCTGAAAATCTAATAACATCAAATTAAAGTTCAATAAACTCTGAAAAGAATGATACCAAACATATATATGTAGGTTTTAAAATTAGCTTGATTTAAAGCGTGACAAAAAAGTGACATAGAAAGTCACATAAAATTGTTGCACTTTTAGGCTTAGGATTTTATATATAGAGAGAGTAGATTCGAATCTTCAGAATGTATCGCTCAGGTTGTTTTTAGCATGAAAATTAAGTGCATGTTTTTCACTGTAGGCATAACGGCTGCGGGTGCTACTTTTCACTTTCATTGACTTCTCGGTATGTCACTTTTTGCTTTCTTTCTTTTCACCTTTTTCATTTTATGGTTACAAATATTATTTAACTGACCTGCTGTGAATCCACAAACATAAGGAGAAGTGAGCTGGTGTTGTAGAGGTTTGTACAAGCAAGCCACTGATGTGACGTGTGTTTTCACCTGGGCATGTGATTCTGCTGCCATTTGAATAGCTTGTCGCGAGGACCTGTTGTGTAGTGAGGTTATTAGACAAGTAAAGGCAGAAAATACATAAAGTAGACGAGATTAAATAACACCTGTTAAGGTGAATATCTCTCTTTTATAAAAAAAAAAATCTTGGAAGGTTGGAAGGAGACGAGTTGTGATATTTTCAGAGAGACACTTTTACGTCCCGCGAGACGAGTGTTTGTGCCAAGAGATTTAACAACAACCCAGGGCCGGAAATAAAAGACAAAGAGTAGAAGACAAAGTAAAAGTCGTAAAGAATTCAAAAACGTTGGCGCAGTACACATGCAGAGCAAGTTAGAGATTATGGAAGTACGAAAATTCAAAAGTCTCAAAAAAAGGATAGTAAAGATCGCATTAGTCTAAACAAATGGAAATTATTACTCAGTGAAATAACGGAACTGTGAAAAGAGATCGAATATATTGTTCGGATTTTAACTTTAAGTCGGTGGCTTGTAGATCATATAACTCGTGTTGCCATCAGGGAAAAAAAAAGTAGTGTTTCTTCCCATTGAAGAGGCGTATCCGCAAGAATGAAAAGATTTTTTGTTTGGTGAAAGTGAAATCCCACAAGAGAAATCTTTTCTCATTTGTGTGAATGCTATTGTCAGACACAGTTCGTGTAGAGAGAAAGAAACGATATTCACTCACGGGCAGTTATACGTTGCGTTGTCACGATGTAATTCTAAACACGGGATCAAAATTCAATGTGATATTGATGAAAAGGTGAAAGCAAAAAGAGATCGAATATATGGACATACGTGATATGACAAAAGTGCACCGCGCGAGTTGCAGATCACGCAGCACAGCAGCAGATTGAGCAAAGAGGAGGGAAAAAACAACTACTTGTTTCCAATTGTAGAGGGGGTTTCGGAGGAGTGGGAGGGGGTTGGCGAGCGAAGCAAGCAGGGGGGAAAGCCCCCCTAGTGAAACATTAAAACAATGAGTAATTCAAATCACACAAAATGTTTTTCTGTTCTAAAATGGACAGGTTGCCAAAGCTTTTAAATTAGTTTTTGAAGTTTTAAAAATGTCTCTGTTTGAGATATCTCAGTGATAATGATACTATGCCCAGCAGGCACAAGGCATAAGAGATAACTGGAAGGCAAGGGTGTAGTCAATAAATGATAGCAAACGTGAGAACCAGGCGTACAGCTGTCTGATAGATAGATAGATAGATAGATAGATAGATAGATAGATAGATAGATAGATAGATAGATAGATAGATAGATAGATATATAGATGTGAAAGGCACTATATCAGATAGATAGATAGATAGATGTGAAAGGTACTATATAATAGATAGATAGATAGATAGATAGATAGATAGATAGATAGATAGATAGATAGATAGATAGATAGATAGATGAAAGGCACTATACAATAGATAGATAGATAGATAGATAGATAGATAGATAGATAGATAGATAGATAGATAGATAGATAGATAGATGTGAAAGGCACTATATGATAGATATAGATAGATAGATAGATAGATAGATAGATAGATAGATAGATAGATAGATGTGAAAGGCACTATATCAGATAGATAGATAGATAGATGTGAAAGGTACTATATAATAGATAGATAGATAGATAGATAGATAGATAGATAGATAGATAGATAGATGTGAAAGGCACTATATAATAGATAGATAGATAGATAGATAGATAGATAGATAGATAGATAGATAGATAGATAGATAGATAGATAGATGTGAAAGGCACTATATAATAGATAGATAGATAGATAGATAGATAGATAGATAGATAGATAGATAGATAGATAGATAGATAGATAGATAGATAGATAGATAGATAGATAGATACTTTATTAATCCCAAGGGGAAATTCACATAACCTATTACATAACTGTAACCTAAGCCAAGATCTGTGAGACAAAATCACAGTCAGAATGAGGAGAGTTCAAAAACCAAAGAAACAAAACAAAGATTTTCTTTTGTTTTTCAAAAAGGTTCTAAAGACGTTGGAATCTGAGTAACTGGATGAGGAAGAACCTTCCTGGGTGACCTTTTATCTTGTGTTAAGTTGGACATGCTACGATCTCCAAAAACACCAGGACAGTCATAGCAATGGGAATCAACAAAAGTGCCATCAAAATGGTGGTGATATAATAGTTCAAATCACAAATCAAAACTGAAATTATAATTATATTTCAAAAATAAATTAACCCAACAGAAGCAAGCTATTCAAAGTAGACGTTCCTGACAAATGGATTTTTGTCAGCAGATTTCCAAATTTCAACAAAATCAGTCCATTGCCAGCTGAGTTGTTTCATTCAAACGGACAGAAAGACAAACATGATGATGACACGAGACGCTTGCTTTCCACATCCCATCCAAAAAGAGCTAATAAAGATGCCCAGCAGCGTCTATGGACTGAAGTCTGAAAGTGAGACATAATAAACGGTGTGATATGAAGAACTTGTACTTCTGAGACCCATGGCACTACAAGCCCTATGTGGCCCACGTATTTCACCAGTAACTCCCTGCTTACCACAGTGGACTGTAAAGGGCACATGCATTGAATGCCGTAATGTATCCACAATCCAGGATTAAACAGATGTTTGGGATGAGGACTAAAGTAAGAACCGTCACCTCTTTAATACATCACATTTAAAAGCAGAGCTGAAATGGTGCTGACCGTAGGTAACAGGATTCTGGGGAAGGCTAAGCCCTTAAAAGCTTTATTTTTGGTGGATCTTCTTTGTAGGGCTAATGCCTTTAATACTATACAATGATTGGGAAACAAATTGAGTTTGTGTGAATTCTGTGACAAATCAGTTTCCTTAGAGCTCCAGAGGCTGAGAGGAGAGGAATCAAGTATGGCAAGGAGCTTACACTAATACTGGGGTCTCTAGCAGATAGACTGTATTAAGGATGACCTCCCCAGCATGTCAGCTTTACGCTCAGTGGCACATCTTCCACTCAACATGATGAAGTGAGGTTGGGGGTTGAGGTGGTTAACAACATCTTTTTCAGACAATTTATGCTCTTATCTTAATGGAGTGCAATATTGTATACACTGTATAGGCTCTACCAATTATGCTATTCACTGACGAACCTGCAGCAGCTTCATAGTTTGTCGCCATATGTTATGCTAGCTGCAGTTTAGTGCCTTGCATTGATTTTTTTCGCTGATAGCAGGTGACAGCTTTACCACTCAATCTACTTCCAGTTTCAAGGCATTGCTTAGAAGTAGGTCACCTTTGAATTGGCCTACCTGTTCTCTGGAAAAAAAAAATTCTATTTTGAGATGAACTGAAAAGCAGGGGGAGTGGTATGACTTCATAACATTGACACTTGTATCAAAAGCACAATGCAGAGGCTTTAAGTACTAGTCCAGAATTAAATAGGGGTCCATAAGTTTATACTGAGACCTCAGCCTACCAAAATGATGAATAAGTTCATGAACAGCAGGCGCTGCCAGAGATGGGACTTCCAAAGGGTGCCTTTGGAATTCAATCTTGCAAAGCTGCCCTGCGGTTTTTCAGGGGCGATTACAAATGGCTGTCACTGACTTAATCCTTCAACTTATGGATCAGTGGGTCTCTTTTTCAAGAAAGCGTAAAGCTACTTGTATCACAAGCATGTTTTATTGACTTTGGTCAGGATTGTCAGTTAATACACATTTAAGAAATGAAGGATAAGCTGTACGAAAAAATAAAATAAAAGGCAACTGAATAGAAACGAAAATGCAAGTATACAGTGGGGCAAATAAGTATTTGATCCCCTGCTGAATTTGTAAGTTTGCTCACTTAGTATCACAGTATCTTTTTAATATAGTATCTATTTAATTTGGAAATTTTTATTTTTCCATCCATTATCCAACCCGCTATATCCTAAGTACAGGGTCACGGGGGTCTGCTGGAGCCAACACAGGGTGCAAGGCAGGAAACAAACCCCGGGCAGGGCACAGCCCACTGTAGGACGCACACACGCACGACAATTTAGAATCGCCAATGCACCTAACCAGCATGTCTTTGGACTGTAGGAGGAAACCCACACAGACACGGGGAGAACATGCAAACTCCACCCAGGGAGGACTCGGGAAGCGAACCCGGGCCTCCTAACTGCGAGGTAGCAGTGCTACCCACTGTGGCACTGTGCCGCCCTTTATTTATTTATTTATTTATTTATTTTTTTGTATAGCCCAAAATCACACAAGAAGTGTCGCAGTGGGCTTTAACAAGCCCTGACTCTTGACAGCCCCCATAGCCTTGACTCTCTAAGAAGACAAGAAAAAGCTCCCAAAAAAACCCTTGTAGGGAAAAATGGAAGAAACCTTGGAAAAGGCAGTTCAAAGAGATACCCCTTTCCAGGTAGGTTGGGCGGGCAGTGGGTGTCAAAAGAAGGAGTCAATACAACACAATACAATACACAGAACTGAACAAATCCTCAATACAGTATATAAATAAAAATTTTAGAAGTATGGAGCTGAATTCAACAGTAGATGATATCACAGAATACGATTTGGATTTGTTTACAGTCCTGGAGACCTCGGCCATCAAGCTGCCTCCTCCTATTGGCCATTCCACAGCTGAGTCAGCGCTGGGCCAGCCAATCCAATGAAAGGACCCTTCTACCCCACGATTCTTGCGATCCTCCATCAGGGATGAACTTTACCTTAGGCAGGCAAAACAACTTGGCAGGTTGGCGTGGTACCAAGTGCCACATTTGAGTGCCAAGAAGAAAAGCAGAATAGGTGAGGGTTAGTGTCAAATTATAACATTGCCATTATATCATGTTACTTATGTTTTAGTGCTAATGGCTAACAACAGAGGCGCAGTCTGTACAGTTAATCAGCAGCTCTAGTCAGGGTGTAGTGAGTAGTGAGTCTTCAGCTGGGATTTGAAAGCTGAGACCGAAGGGGCATCTCTTATAGTAGCAGGCAGACCAGTCCACAGTTTAGGGTTCCTGTAACTAAAAGCTCGACCTCCCACTGTTATTTTATTAATCCTTGGAATCATAAGCAGACCGGCATCTTGAGATCTTAAAGTGCGCTCAGGTTTGTAAAACATGATAACTGAGTAAGCTGGCCCTTGGCCATTTAATGCTTTATATCAGCGTATAGTATTTGCGACTCGAGTTTTCATAACAGTTTTAATCGCACCCCCTAACGTTTTTAGAAAGGAGTCCACTAATACCAATTTGTTCTTTTTAATTAATGATATATCATAGATACATATTTTATTATAACTACTTAACTTTTATCGACATTTATCTAACTCTATATTTATTTTTCTAGTATCAGAATGTAGTTTAAGTTAATTTGTTTTGGTTTCAACAGATGTATTTTTCATATTTTTGATTCTTGTTTTCTTTTTTCACATCTTCGTGTCCCCATTTTGTTATTTCGTGCCCCAATCGGGGCCCCCACAGTTTGAGAACCACTGCTTTATATGTTAAAAGGAGGATTTTGAAATCTGCCCTAAACTTAACCGGGAGCCAATGTAAGGATTTAAGAACTGGAGTTATGTGTTCGTATTTTCTTGTTCTTGTAATAATTCTTGCAGCGCATTTTGGATTAACTGGAGGCTGTAGAAAGAACAGTTTGAACATCCAGTGAACACCGCATTGCAGTAGTCAATCCTACTAGAGATAAATGTATGAATGAATTTCTCAGAATCGTGTTTATTGAGAAGGAGCCTTAATTTCCCAACATTTTTAAGATGGAACATGACTTGGACAACTTTGTAATATGCGCTTTAAATGACATGCTAGAGTCAAAGAGAGCTCCTAGATTCAGTAAAATTAATGGTGATTCCAACTGAGTTAAATGATGACAGAATATTGTGGTGATCAGCGTCATTCCCGCCAACAATTAACATCTCTGTTTTATCGGTGTTGAAAGACAAGCAGTTGTCATCCATCCTCTCCTTTAATTCACTAACGCATCTAAGTAAGGACAACATTGGAGAAATGTCATTTGATCTAAATGAAAGGTATAACTGGGTGTCATCTGCATACGAGTGAAAATTAACATTATGTTTCCTAATGAGAGATCCCAGTGGAAGCATGTAAAGTGAAAACAGTAAAGTCCCAGTACTGAGCCCTGCGGGACACCATATTGAACTTCTGTGTATAATGATGGAGTCCTGTCAGCACATTTCTGTACATATTGGAATCGATTTGATAAATAAGAACTAAACCAAGCGAGCACGGGCCTGTAAGGCCAACATCATTTTCTAGCCTGTGCAGTATAATAAAATGGTCAATGGTGTCAAATGCTGCACTTAAGTCTAACAATATAATTACAGTGGAGTTTCCTTCATCAGAGGATATCAGAATGTCATTTACAACCCGTGTTAGTGCTGTTTCTGTACTATGACCAGTGCGGAAACCAGACTGGAATTTCTCAAATAAATTGTAATGCGTAAGGTGTGACTGAAGCTGATTGGCGACTACTTTTTCTAGTATTTTAGAGAGAAAAGGTAAATTTGAAATAGGCCTATAATTATTTAGTATGTGTGGGTCTAGGTCTGACTTTTAAGTAATGGTTTAATGACTGACACTTTTAGTGCATCAGGTACGGTGCCATGCAGTAATGAACTATTGATAATGTTTAGAATAGGCGCTGCAAGAACATCCATTGCCTTTGGAATATGAAATAGTTTCATTAGTATGGAAATAGGAGCAAGAAATATATCAGGTTAGCTGATTGGTAAGAATTTCATTTTACACTGTATGCAAGACAACATAACTACTAACACTATTAGGGTAAGAGTTAGTTTTGCCAAAATGCCGGGTACAGATATAATTCAAACTCAGATGGCCTGTCAGTCCAATGCATGACGTATCCACCACACTTATACTGGACAATTTTGATTCACTTACTAAGCTGACATAACATGAGCACATTTGGAATATGAAAGTAAAATTGAATAGAGATGAGGCTCAAGAAAGAGACCACCACAGAGGAGGAGGAGGAGGAGTAATTTGGCTTTCTGCCAGGCAGAGGAACATCTCTATGCAATTTTTCAATCGAGAGAGTTCATTTCATAGTAAAGAACTGAGAATAACAAAAGGTCTGCATATGGTGTCTTTTGATTTGGAGAAACCTTATTTTTGGGTGGCATGTCAAGAGGGCTGAAGGTTCACGAGAGAGAAAGGACTACAACAACAACAACATCAATTTCTATAGCACATTTTTATACAAATGATGGAGCTCAAAGTGCTTTAGATAATGAAGAAAGAGAAAAAGACAAAATAAAAAGAAAATAGAATTAGGGAACTCTAATTAACATAGAATTAAAGTAAGGTCCGATGGCCAGTGAGGACAGAAAAACAAAAAAAACTCCAGACGGCTGGAGAGAAAAATAAAATCTGCAGGGGTTCCAGGCCTCACGAGACCACCCAGCCCCTCTGGGTATTCTACCTAACATAAATGACCTCACAATCAGTCCTCATGGTATTCAGGGTTCACATGGAAGAACTTGATGTGGCCTTCAATCCATCAATGTAGGAACATCACGGTGCTTTGATTAGGTGGTGATGGCAGATCGCCACCACAGAAAACCAGAAAAAGAACAGCAGAGAAAGTAGGGGTTAGTATGGATTATGGAGGCACCAGGAATGATAATGATAATTAATGCATATACAGAGTATCAGGATTAAACTAAAATGAAGCTATGAGAAAGCCATGCTAAAATAATGAGTTTTTTAGCAGTTTCTTAAAGTGCTCCACCATATCAGCCTGGCAAATTCCCATTGGCAGGCTATTCCAGATTTTAGGTGCATAACAGCAGAAGGCCGCCCGCCTCACCACTTCTGTTAAGTTTAGCTCTTGGAATTCTAAGAAGACACTCATTTGAAGATCTAAGGTTACAATGTGGAGTGTAAGGTGAGATATACGACTTGGGTTACATTATTTAAGGCTTTGTAAACCATAAGCAGTATTGTATTTTATTTTTATTTAATTATTTTTTTATTTTATTAATTTTATTGTAATCATTTTATACAAGTCAATCAATTTTTACAAAAAATAGGATTGAAAACAAGTCGACCCCCACCCCTGAGAGAGAGAACATGGCCAACGGGGTAAAACTTAAAGCTTGTGAACATACCTAAATTGATGAATTTAAAAGGGCAATAGAGATGAATGGAGAAGAAAAAGAAATAATAATTGCTTCCTCTGTGCTTTAAGAGCTTATTCTAAAATATTATTGATTAGATCCTGCCAGGTTTTGAAAAAATTCTGTACAGATCCTCTAACTGAATATTTGATGTTTTCCAATTTCAAATAGTATAAAACATCGGTTTCCCACTGGATTCTTCCAGTGTTGCAAAATTGGTCTGCGTGCCAAAAGTGTAGTAAATGCAATCACAGTTTGTTTGTCCTTCCCCACTTTAAACCCATCTGGAAGAACACCAAACACGGCTGTTAATGGGTTACGAGGGATTGTAACACCAAGGCTGTCTGAAAGACACTTAAAGTTTTTGGTCCAAAATGATGTTAATTTGGTGCAGGCCCAAAACATGTGACCCAGTGAGGCTGGGACTTGATTGCAGCGTTCGCAGGTTGGATCTTGACCTGGGAATATTTTGGACAGTTTAAGTCGAGACAGATGTGCTCGATATGTAATTTTAAGTTGTATAATTGTATGCTTTGCGCATATGGAGCTCGAGTGAAGTCTCTGCATTGCTACTTTCCACTCCTTTTCTGATATATTGATTAAGAGATCTTTTTCCCAGTGTCCTCTTGGATCTTTGAAAGGGAGAGACTGTAAAATAATTTTATATATTGCAGAGATGGTGTCTAAGTCCTTGAAATTGAGCAATATTTTTTCCAGCATGGACGGGGGTGCAAGATGAGGAAAATCAGGCAGGTTTTGTTTAACAAAGTTCCTGATTTGAAGATAGTGAAAGAAATGTGTAGCTGGAATGTTAAATTTGGAATGTAATTGTTCATAGGCTGCAAAGATGTTGTCTATATAAAGATCTCTAAGCAATTTAATCCCAAATCTTTTCCAGATATTAAAGACTGCATATGTTTGCGACTGTTGAAAGAGGTCGTACTCTTGCAGAGGTGCCACAGATAACAGCTTCTCCATCTTAAAATGCTTTCTACATTGGTTCCTTATTCTGAGCGAGTGAAGCACAATTGGGTTATTAGTATATTGGCGATAACTTGCATTTATTGGGGCACAAAGCATATTATTTAAGGCTTTGTAAACCATAAGCAGTATTTTAAAGTCAATTCTAAATGGCACAGGTAACCAATGTAGTGACGTCAGAACTGGGGAGATGTGCTCGGATTTTCTTTTCCTAGTTTAAATTCCAGCAGCTGCATTCTGCACTTGTTGCAATCGATTGATGTCTTTCTTAAGGTAGTCCTGAAAGGAGTGCGTTACAGTAATCTAGCCGACTGAAAACAAAAGCGTGAACTCATTTCTCAGCATCTTGCAATGTTATAAGAGGTCTAACTTTTGCTATATTTCTTAAGTGAAAAAATGCTGTCCTAGTGATCTGATTAATATGTGATTTAAAATTCAGGTCAGAGTCAATAGTTATCCCTAAATTCTTTACTTCCATCTTGATTTTTAATCCTAATGCATCAAGTTTATTTCTATTAACCTCATTATATCCATTTTTGCCAATCACTAAAATTTCTGTTTCTCTTTATTTAGTTTGAGAAAGTGACTACTCATCCATTCAGAAGTACAAGTAAGACATTATATCAGTGAATCAAGAGAGTCGAGGTCGTCAGGCGCTATTGATAAATACAGTTTTGTATCATCAGCATAGTTGTGGTAGTTCACGTTATGCACTGAGATAATCTGACCTAACGGAAGCATGGAGATCGACTACCAGAGAAGTATGTGAAGATTGTCCAGCATGTGTGTGAGGAAGTGAGAACCTGGGTTAGAAGCAGTTTTGGGGTAACAGACAAGAGCCCAGTTAGATTAGGACATGACCACCGATTTCTTTCAGCTGTTAATTATTTGATGTGGTTATGGATGTGTTGAGCAATCTCCCTGGTGATGACATTATGTTTTGTTGCAACAGAAAGGAGGAAGAGCAAGTTAGAAGAATGAAGAAGGGCTTTTGGAGGATAAAGGATTGAAGATAAATATGAAGAAGACAGGATATTTGAGGTTTAATAATGGTCAGGATTCAGAAGCTAGAATGTAGGGAGAGCTATTGGAAAAAAAGAAAGGAAAGTGTAAATACATGGGATCAGCGATATCCCAAGATGGAAAAGTGAAAGCAGAGCTAACCCACAAAGTGCATTGTGGGTGGAACACTTGGAAATAAGGTATTGGGAGTATTGTGTGATTGAAGAGTCTTAAAGGACTGTGGT
Source organism: Polypterus senegalus (assembly GCF_016835505.1). NCBI lineage: Eukaryota > Metazoa > Chordata > Cladistia > Polypteriformes > Polypteridae > Polypterus > Polypterus senegalus. Next base: position 169,229,533 of record NC_053162.1, read on the forward strand.
AAGACCAGCAATGATGCAATGAACTAAGACTTAGGCATGAGAAGAAGTTGGATGTGGTAGAAATGAGAAATGTGGAGATGTGTGGACTTACTAAGAAGGACAGATTAAGAAATGAGACAATCAGAGGATGTGGATGAGTGATGACTTGCAAGTCCCAGTCAAAGAAATGTTGGGGCACCAACCTGGTCCTCCTTGTTTATGTCAGAAAGTTTTAACGAAAAATACAAGCCACCCAATGCTGTCAAAGGTAACAAATCAAACCAAGCAAAATTGCCCTATTTGACCAAGTTTATATCACAGGAGGTCTTTCTGTGTAGTAATCTGCTGGCATAGTGACCCCGACCCCATGATATGTAGCCGGAAAACCAGAAGGGACAGAGTCTGGTGCCATCAGTAGGCATCTTCTCAGTGCTTTGGGAGAAAGAGAAGAGTAGATGATTAGCAACATGGTCCTCCTCTCCACCCAGGGTAGTACCTCATACCTTAGAAGAGCCCTGAGGATGATTTACTGTCACACATGAGTGACATGGTACAACAAAATTAGGAGAGATATCTAAGAAAGTACAGGAAAGTAGGTTAAAGAGGTATGAACATATGAGGAGGAGAGACAATGAATTTGTGGGCAAAAGAGAAATGGTAATGGAAGTACAGGAGAAGAGAAGGCCAAACTGGAAAAGGTCAGATAGAATAAAAGAAGATCTGACAGAAAAAGGTCTGACTGGGGAGAAGGAGCGGGACCAGGCTAGAAGGAAACAACTAGTCAAACAAATTGACCTCACATACTGTAGAACAGGAAAAAGACAAATATAAAGAAGAAGAATAAGAGTGTTGATTCCACACAGATAGTGCCAGGATTTATAATTAGGACTCTGCAGCAATAAAGTAGCAGCACTTAACCACTCTGCCACTGTTCAGCTCTACATTCATTAATGAACTTGATAAGACCAGAGCTGATTAACAATATGGTAAGCCATAATCATTGTCACAAACTTGACGAAGAGCCATAGCAAGGTTTGGGACAGCCACCCGTAGATTATTTTCTGGCTGCAAAACTGAATAAAGTGATAGCACTGATGTGCACAAATCAGAGTCCAAAAGAGAACTGAGGGGATAAGGGAAAGGTGTCGGCTTTTAAAGGCCAGCATAGGAAGTGACCTCAAAGGGGCCGGAACTGGAAGGGTCTTCATCTATAAGCTCGAGCAAGGAAATGACATTAGAGGGGCTGTAACCGGAAGGGTCTTCATCCATAGGCTCGGAACCATAAATGATTTCAAAGGAGTCGGAACAAGAAATGATGTCATCAGGGCCAGGCAGAATTTCCTGTGAACGGTCTGCAGAAAAGCGAGAAAAAGAGTCAGTGCACTCTGCTACATCTTGGTCTGGCTCGGAATTACCTTCATTCAAGCCCTTTAGCTGCCTCCCGTGTGCACGTGTGTGACATCATAAATAAATAAATTGATAAATAGCTCAAAACAAATATATTAAATAGCACCATGCCCCCTTCCCAGTAGCCGTGCACAAGAGTCTGAATACATGTTACACGTCTGAGGAGAAGATTATTTCATTGTTGTAATTTACATTATTGTAGGTATAGACTAAATGAACTGTTATTTGAAAAGACTCTTTTTTTCTCCAACTGTTATTTTTACTTTGAATATTGATAACTGTAACTGCTTTTACCCAAAATTACCAATGTTCTGCAGCTTTAGTTTGCTTCATGAGATTCTGGCAATAGCTTGAAGTGTTGAAATGATTCCAGAAACAAAATATCTGTTTTTAAAAGCTTTAGTAAAAAAATCAAGGTTAAACAGTTCACACAAAAACAGAGAAAGAAAAGTTCTGTTTAAATATCTTGTTTCATTCTCAAGTTTGCTCATACAGTTGAACCATTTCTAAACGGTCAGAAAACTGTATGTCTATCCCACTTACAATCTGCAAATGGGTCTTTCAGTCGAATCTACAGCTATAAAAGAAAATTGCATTCTATTCCACTACAAATACTAAGCAAATACTAACATAAGTTTAACTTTCTAATATTGGCTCTTACACTAACTTTTTCTTAAGGTCTTTTTGTGACGGGGAGGACAGAAGGAAGTGTATACTTATGTTACCATTCAGTCACTTATAATAAATGAGTAGCCAGTTCTTTGTGGTCAGAGAACTTGACGTAGGTAAAGATTAGACTTTCATTATAGAATTTATATTTATTACTAGGGGGCTTTGCTTCCTGTTCACTTCGCTCGACCACCCCCTGACCCTTCCAGTCTGCACAACGCAGCAGCGACTTTCCATCTCTGACACTCGTGTTGTGAAGAGGGGGCCTGAACGCACCCCAAGGAGACGCGGTCGTTCCTCCGAAGCCCCCTCTTAAAACAGTGATACAATAAGAAACAAATACAGTTTTTTTTTTTTACCTCCTCTTTGCTCGATCAGATGCTGGTTTGCTGCTGCTGTCGTGCTGCGTGATCTACATCTCGCGCGGCACACTTCTGTCATATCACCAATGTCCATATATTCGATCTCTTTTCGCTTTTACCTTTTTGTCAATATCACATTGAATTTTGATCCCGTGTTTAGAATTACATCGTGACAACGCTCGCCAACCCCCTCCCACTCCTCTGAAACCCCCTCTACAATTGGAAACAAGTAGTTGTTTCTTCCCTCCTCTTTGCTCGATCAGCTGCTGTGCTGCATGATCTGCAACTCGCGCGGCGCACTTTGTCATATCACGTATGTCCATATATTCGATCTCTTTTTGCTTTCACCTTTTCATCAATATCACGTTGAATTTTGATCCCGTGTTTAGAATTACATCGTGACAACGCAAGGTATAACTGCCTCTGAGTGAATATCGTTTCTTTCTCTCTACAAGAGATGTGTCTGACAATAGCATTCACACAAACGAGAAATGATTGAACCATGTGCGTGCTTGAAATTTTCTCTCACAGGATTTCACTTTCACCAAACAACAAATCTTTTAATTCTCGTGGATACGCCTCTTCATTGGGAAGAAACACTATTTTTCCCTGATGGCAACACGAATTAGACAATCTACAAGTCTCCGATTTAAAGTTTAAATCCGAACAATATATTCGATCTCTTTTCGCTGTTCCGTTATTTCACCGAGTAATAATTTCCATTTGTTTGCGCTAATGCGATCTTTACTATCCTTTTTTGAGACTTTCGAATTTTCGTACTTCCATTATCTCTAACCTGCTCTGCATGTTTACCATGCCAACGTTTCTGAATTCTTTATGATGTTCTACTTTGTCATCTACTCTTTGTTTTCTTCCTGGCCCCGGGTGTTGTTAAATCTCCTGGCACAAAGACTCGTCTCGCGGGACGTGAAAGTGTCTCTCTGAGAAAGTCACGTCTTGTCTCCTTCCAACCTTCCAAGATTTTTTTTTTTTTATAAAAGAGAGATATGTTTAACATCTTTGTATTCATAATTTATATTAACATAAGGTTTATATCTGTTGTGGTAAAATAAAATCCATCATAGAATCTCACATACCCTTACAATTTTGCAATAGCACATATTCTTTGACTTTATGGATGCGCCCCCATCATCTTCACTATGCACAGTCAAATACGGACTCTTGTGATTTGTACAGTCATAATTAAAGCTGTGACCCCATTTGGACCATTAATTCTGTACTAATTTTAAACAGCACATTCCTTCACTTCTTTTCTACAGACAGAGCCTGTTGTTTTATTAGCCTTTTAATTGCTTCTATACATTGCCTGTGGGCGGCACGGTGGCGCAGTGGTAGCGCTGCTGCCTCGCAGTTAGGAGACCCAGGTTCGCTTCCCGGGTCCTCCCTGGGTGGAGTTTCCATGTTCTCCCCGTGTCTGCATGGGTTTCCTCCCACAGTCCAAAGACATGAAGGTTAGGTGGATTGGCGATTCTAAATTGGCCCTAGTGTGTGCTTGGTGTGTTTGTGTGTGTCCTGTGGTGGGTTGGCACCCTGCCCGGGATTGGTTCCTGCCTTGTGCCCTGTGTTGGCTGGGATTGGCTCCAGCAGACCCCCGTGACCCTGTATTCGGATTCAGCGGGTTAGGAAATGGATGGATGGACATTGCCTGCAGGATAAAATGTTTGCCAACATAAACACCTCATTCCTATGTAGAATCGTTTTTTTCTCAGCACCTATTTGTTTTTATATCTAAGCAAGATTATTGCCTATAACATAAGGATGTATTAGCACAGTATTGATAATAAGGCCATTATTGGACATTTGAATGTTGCTCACATACAGATTCAAGCTATCAAAATAAATTTAAATCCCATAGGTTAGAGGCACCAGTTTTAAAAAACAGAATCTCACAACTATCGTCCCCACCATAGCCCCTATAAAGTGGAATACGCTGATACCCCTGGATCCCTGTGCAGTTGATTCTGCAAATATCAATCCAACAGACAATCACTCATAAAACACTGTCACTTTCATAACTGACCTGGACCATGAAGCTGGCTTTGCAGTGATCCCCATTTTGGAAAATTGGCACAAGTGACATCCTTTAGCTAATATGCCATTTATATTCCAAAGTGGGCAGAATGAAAAAGGAGTGTTGTTGGTCTGCTGAAGTTTATTGGAGCATGGGTGGGAAAGACTGGCTTTTCAGAAGGCAGTGTTTTGTGCTTCTGTCATTAGTTACTGTAGCCACGTTTAGGACTACGGGTGCCATCACATACACTACCAGTACATTTTGCCAACTTGGCCCTACAAGCCCACTGGCATCCGCTTCAGCAGTGATTTCCCACTTGTTGGCATCTGTGTGCAGGTCAGCATATGCAGGTGATATCCTTTGAACCTGCACATGTCCTTTGGTGTTTAACAATGGATGTGTAGTATTATGAGTACATAGAAAGGCAGAGTTTAAAAATGTAATGTCTCTCTCTCACACACACTCTCTCTCACTCTCAAATTCTCACTCTCTCTATTTCCTTGCTGCATTTGAAGGCTCAGCTGTGTAAATTAGTTTTTTCTCTGCAACACCTACAGTATTCTGTTACCTCCATTTTTAGGGCTCTGACAGCTGAACTTTACCAGCTAGTAACCTCTGCTTTGTGTGCCTTAAATTTCTGGGACATCTAATTGCATATTCTTCTAAAGGTAAAAATTTTCATTTCTCAGAATGTGCTGTTTGCATCTTTAAATGGCTCAGATCCCTCCCTAATCATATCACTGAACACAGAAACTATAAATCAGCCTAAGAGTCAAAGTACCAACAAAATATAAAAACAAAGCGAAAAGCGTATGCCAAAATACTACTTAATATAGAGGAGAAGAAAAGAAAATCTAGAAAAAAACAAACCTTGTACCCCACAGTTCTTTGCAGGGGAGAGAATATTTGACAAATATAAGACATCTGACTCTCTGCAAATATGCAATAGTCCAGGCAATTGTCCTTTTACTATAATGGTAATGTTCATCTATCCTTTTTCAAATCACCTGATTCCAGTACAGCATTGTGGAGTGTGATGGTGATATTCAAAACCAAAAAAGAATACCGCCAAATTGGACATCTTGGCTGCGGTGGGCTGGCGCCCTGCCTGGGTTTTGTGTCCTGCCTTGCTCCCTATGTTAGCTGGGATTGGGTCCAGCAGACCCCCGTGACCTTGTAGTTAGGATATAACGGGTTGGATAATGGATAGATGGATGGATGGACAACTTGGAGATTTGGATGCTGAAGTATGGGAAGCTAATAATAAAAAAGCGAGCAGGGTGTAGATTGGAAGCAGAGCAAGTAATGTCAATTTCATGAACAAAAGGATGACCCAAGGTAATGTGACAAAACAAAAAGATGTGGAAAAAAATAAGCCTGATACTTTTAGAGCTCTGAGCTTCCAGACATTGAATGGTGCTATAAAAACGTAAATTCAATTGAATCTGTCCTTGTCCTTCGATGTCTTTGTGTGTGTGTATGTGTATGCACAGGGTGAGTATGGAGCAATGTATGTAGAGGTGTGCATATATACAGTATACAGTATGCGTTTATGTGTCTTTGTATATGCACTGCAAGTCAGTTGGCCTTTGCTCTGTTAATTAAAGTTTGACAGATATCTTGGGTTTAATGACAATGCTTTAAAAAGCAGATAGATAGATAGATAGATAGATAGATAGATAGATAGATAGATAGATAGATAGATAGATAGATAGATAGATAGATAGATATGTTTGAAATGCACTATATGATAGATAGATAGATAGATAGATAGATAGATAGATAGATAGATAGATAGATAGATAGATAGATAGATAGGTTTGAAAAGCACTATATGAAAGATAGATAGATAGATAGATAGATAGATAGATAGATAGATAGATAGAATTCTTGTTCAACAAGATGCCTCGCAGCACCTGTCCTGTCACAGCGTCTCGTTTCGTGTATGAGCTTGCGTGTGGGTGGGTAGCTGGAAGGATGGATGGCTGGCTGGGTAGGCGCGCGCATGCGGGGGCGGGGGTCTAGCTAGCATCCCGCCGCCGTTTTATTGTGCAGCGCGCGGCTGCTGATAGGCTGCGCTGTAGGCGCGTGAAGGCGCGTTATGTAATTGCGGTGCTGGATGCCTCCAGAGTCTCTCAGTCAGCGCTGAAGTCGCGAAGCCGAAGGCGGGAGCGAGCGAACGTGAAAGCAAGAAAGAGCGAAAGCGAGATTAAGAGCGCCGCGCGGCACTCGGACTGCACCGCATCGCATCGCACCGCCCCACGGAGCGCCATGGACTGCAGCAGCGTGAGTACCTGCCAGCAAACTTTCGGGGAGCTTCCGGCCCTTGCGGACAGTAAATTGCGTGGGAGTGTGAGCAGCGCGACTTTGTGCCACATTTACCACTTAGATGGAGTATCATGTACAATATTACGGTGTGCGCCGCACTTTTACAAACCGTGGGCATGAATTTGTGCGCTATATACACTCCAGTTTTACATAGCAAGTACGTTCACTCCTGCTGCGCAGTGTTCTCTACAGGTGGTCGCACTTTCTAGGGTCAAGAGAATCGTACCCTGAATATCGCCAGATAAAGGGTAGGTGGTTGGGTATTCTTGAATTATGGAAACGACAATCAGTTAAGTAAGTTTGCAGATCATATTCGCAACTGTGCATACCACATCTGTAGATGTTCACATTATGTAATTATTTCATTTTATGCCACATTCTGGTTAGGTTTTTACATTGTATATATTGTGTATTGAATAATGTGCGTGATGTTTGAACAACCAGATCTTTTAACGATCCCATGTTATTTTATAAGGTTATTGGAATGTGGTGTTTTTTTTTTTCTTCATTTTTTTCTACTTTGATCGTTGTGAAAGACAGTCAATGAAATAAAGAATTTCCAACATAAACACACCAACATTATTCATTCCATCAGGACACAAGTGCGACCCTTTAATATGGTCACACTTTAATTAAGCACATTGAATCATTTCGCCTCCTTTTTGTTCCTGCCGTCACAACCATATTTTGCCGTTTTCCTTTTCTTTGTCCTTGTTTCAGGTAGGCTGTAACTAGCCAGCCCTGATTTCGCTGCCATTGGAAATGTAGTGTGGCTTGTGGCAATACAGGTACAGTACTTGCAAACTGCTGCTGTATTTCAACAAAATGGTAGGGCAAAGTGGATACATTTATGTGGGCTATTTAATACTACAAAAGTAATTCACCTCCATCAATTAAGGTAAATGAGGTTACTAAGTTAATGATGATTCCCCATGGCTCCACGTTCAAAAGAGTTTTTTTTTTCAAGGTGGCGTTTCTGCTTCATTTGTTAATAAGAAATTATATGACAGTTGCCAGCATGTTGAAACAGTTCTGACTTTTTCTGAAAATATATGCCAGCTGTAGCATTTAGAGCACAGCATCAGGTTAGGTGGATCATAACTGATTTAAGGTGTCAGGCGGAAAATTCTTGCAGTTCTTTATATACCAGATAAGACATACTCACACTTTTTTATTAAGGTAGGGCAGCTCACCTTCAGGCACTGGTAGTGCTTCTTTTGTATGTCATACTCTGCAGCTTTTAGAAAGAGAACCAGAGGTACACATCAGTAAAAGGAGCCTTCAGCCAAGTGAGATCTAATACTGACCGTGAGCCAATTAACTCCTCATCTCCTACTTAGCCTCCACCTCTTAATTTATGGTGACTACTGTCTTGAAAAATTTAAACAAAAACAAAAATGGGAAGTAGTTCGATTCTAAATAATTATATCCCTCCCATTTTATTTTGCTTCTGGACAGTTTCTTCTACCCTTCTTCATTTGACCTTATCATTTTTTTTCTCTTCGCTCAGCTGCGTCTTGCCATCTTGTTAAACCAGAGAAACATTTTTATACAACTAGAAGTGTATGAACATGTTATGACATAATTTTATTCCCGTAACATAAAAGCGATAATAAAATGTAACCAAATACAATTTAAGGTAAGTAGGTGAGGGTGACAATGGGCATTGTTGAACGTGAGAACTAAAAATGATCCTGAACAGTTAGTTTTACATGCAGGTGAATTATCTTCCGAGTGTTTAGTCTCCTCCTATCCCGGATTTCATTGTCAGAGATTTGTTCATATTTTGTGTGTTGAAACTATTCAGCATTAACAATTATTGAAACACAGCATGCTGCTATGGTTTATGCTCTTAGAGTCCAAACATCATTAGTGATACTGGCAAAAAAAAAAAAAGTTAGTTTGCAGAATGAGAAACAGCCCACTGCTGGTGATGACAGGGTGTGTTCAAGATGATAAATGGCTGGATTGCAGTTTCTAGGTAATCATTTCTGGGTTTGTTATACAGATTTACACAGTTTCAAATTTTCCTTTTTTTATTTTTGCCTCATGCTTTCTTTTAAATATGCACATCAAAATCACATTTGAAGCACTACAGTCTTTAAAAATACAGTGTGATATTTGTAGTCTTTAAAGAAACTTGATCATATTTGTGACAGAGACAAAAGGGCATCTTCAGTATCTTTCTCCCCTTATAGCCATCAATCTTGTTTTGTAGTGACTGTGACACAAGAACAACGTGGTGGCCATGTGTTCAGCAGGCAACGTTCATGTAAGATGAAAGCTAAAGCAAAATGAATACCACACCTCGTATGCCTGCTCCTGACTCCTTCTCACTTTCCATAGCGCATACATTATTTTGGAACAGAAATGGTTATCTGATAAAATTGCCTGTGGCATTGCTTTGTTAAGGTGGCACATTGGCACAACTGTTATTGCTGCTGCCTAACACCTGCAGGGGCCTTGGTTCAATTTCCATCCAATTTACTATCGATATGAAATTTGCACCATTTCTAGTGTCTGAACTGGCCTTTTCTTATCTTTTAGTAATTCTACTTAACTGTTTTATTTAATCTGCTTTTTTGCTGAGGAGACAAGGTTGTCTTTACTATTTTTACTGTCTGAGATGTTTCTGTGTTTTTTGTGTACACTCTCTCAGTCTTTCAGACAGACATTTGTACTTCTTCTCTTTGGGAGGCGTCCGGGACTTTCTTTTGTACACAGACGGTCATGTAGTCTCAAGTTGTTTGCCTTTAGAGGCAGACACATTTATTCATCTCCCCAGGTTTTTTTTTTGTTTCCACTGTCTTTATCTTATATAATTTGTCAGTTTGATTCACTCTTTTTGTTTTCAGTGAACTTTTTTTTTTTTTTTATCAAAATGTCTCTTGGTATTTTTTTTTATTGAGCCCGTCCTATTTCTTTTCAGTGCATGGCTCTTTTTAGTCACTGTTATTTGAGACATTCTCTAGGGGGCACTTTTCTTTTTATTATCCATCCATCCATCCATTATCCAACCCACTATATCCTAACACAGGGTCACGGGGGTCTGCTGCAGCCAAACCCAGCCAACACAGGGCGCAAGGCAGGAAACAAACCCCGGGCAGGGTGCCAGCCCACCACAGGGCACACACACCAGGGACAGTTTAGGATCGCCAATACACCTAACCTGCATGTCTTTGGACTGTGCGAGGAAACCCACACAGACACGGGGAGAACATGCAGACTCCACACAGGGAGGACCCGGGCAGCGAACCCGGGTCTCCTAACTGCGAGACTACTGCGCCACCGTTCTGCCCGGCTTTTTATTAATTCTTGGCATTTTTCATTGAAACTGTGCCTTATGTCTATTTTTTCTATCTTTTGTCTAGAGACTTAAAGATGACATTTTTAAGCTTTTGAATTTCTACCCCTTTGACTCATCATTTGCCTTTCTGATAGAGAGTTTGCCGTGTCCGTGTAATTCTGATGGAGGTTATGGCTCTTTAATCCTCTTCATTCTTATCTTAGTATTGGCTGTTTGTGTTTCTCAGTGAGATTTTGCTTTGTGTTTTTTTTTTTTTTGTGGCTTCTTTGGTCTTTTTGTCTCTCTGAATTCTAAACTTTTTATTGTATGCCTCATCAGACTTTTCCTTAACCTTCTCTTTTGCATTTACCAAGACTAATTTTATTAGTCATCTCTTATTCTAATATAAAGACTACACGTGCTGCCCTTTCATTCACCTTCACCTTCACTTGAATAAAGACTGTTTGTAGATAATATCTGAAGACTTTGGCCTGTCTCTTGTTTCTTCATATTTTGTACAGATATTATGCACAATATGAAACTATATTCATTTTAAAAGTAGACTTTAGTGCTGTTTAATTTAAATGTGTTTATCATAAATATTTAGTTTACAATGCGTTTTCCGTCACATACAGTTGACCTTTAGTTAATTTATTATTTATTGCTAGTGTTTCCATAAAGTGTTTTCTCTAGCCATGTTTCTATAGGCTTCATTAAGACGCTCGCTCTCTTGTCTTTCTGACTTTCAATTCACCCCTATATCTGTCAGTCGGTCAGTCAGTCGGTCATTGTCCAACCTGCTATATCCTAACACAGGGTCACGGGGGGTCTGCTGGAGCCAAACCCAGCAAACTCAGGGTGCAAGGCAGGAACAAACCCCGGGCAGGGCGCCAGTCCACCGCAGCCCCAGTATCTGTTTATCTGTAAATTATGTTAGCTTTTAAAGAGTTAACATTATACAGGGCACGAGTGTCGTTTGGTATCATTTCATATGGTTTAATGTATTATTATGTTTTGGTGCACTATTGAGTAGTTTTCTGTTACTATAAAATACAAGGGATGTTCAAAAAGTTTCTGCACTTTTCTAACTCTATTTATTAAGAATTTCAAAAACAAATGACCCCACTATTCTACATAGTTACCTTCATTTGCGATGCATTTTTCCCAGCGTCGTACCAACTTTTTAAAGCCCAATTACTACGCCTCCAGCCTTCACCGTTTCCAACGACAATATATAAGTGCGGAAACTTTTTGAACGTCCCTCGTATTTTGTGATGATGTCATATTGTACTGTCAGCTGAGTTTTTTCTGTTTTTTGTTTCTCTAAGACCATCACAAATTACCTGGTAGTTCATCTTCTAGTTGTATTTCTCTTGCTGTCTTTGTCTGATCTGTGGTGGGCTGGCGCCCTGCCCAGGATTTGTTTTCTGCCCTGCGCCCTGTGTTGACTGTGATTGGCTCCAGCAGACCCCCGTGACCCTGTGTTCGGATTCAGCAGGTTGGATAATGGATGGATGGATGGATTTTGTCTACTGTCTTTTTACTGTGTGTTTCATATGGAAACATTGGTCTTTATTCTTAACTTTTTGGGTTTTTGTTTGGTGTTTATCATGAGGCCTCTTTTGTGTGTACGTGTTAAAATCATCCAGTCATTTTAGTAATCTTTCATTTTAATGTAGACGTTAGTGGTTTTGATTGCCATTTATATTTCTCTTTGTGTACTGTCTCTTTTCTTTGTGTTTATACATTGATGTTGACTTCTTTATCATAGTTCCTTCTACCATTTCTATCTCCTTTTCAGACTTCTCATGTGTGTTTCTTGTAGAGACACAGTTCTTTGAATTACACTCCATTCTAACCTAATTCCTTACAGATTATATTCTTCATGAAGACTTCTCCATGTCTCTCCTTTCCTCATGTTTTCTAAATGGACTTTATCATTTTTTACTACCCTTTCTTTCGATTTAGGCTGAAGAGTGTCTGGTCTTTTGGCTGCTTATTCTCATGGATAATCTAATCTATTTTACCGTCTTTACGTTTGTCATTGAGACTTGGTCTTATCTTTATGTTCTGTGCTTTTCTTACTCTTTTTACTCATTCTGTTAATATGGTGACCTACCATCTTTCCTTTGTTTGTTCCTTGGGGATGTATATCTTTTATTTACACTTTCTAATCATCCCTAAGCCGTTTGCTCTGATTTTTCCAATCGTGACTCTAATCTTTTTAATTAATCTTTGCATTTTCCCCTCCCCATTTTTCAAATAAACGCATTTTTTTTTTATAATCTTTAACTGATTTTCCCATCGATTCTCAGACTCATTGATGCTTCTTTTGGAGTCTGCCACCTTTGTTTTCTGCTTGACTTCTATACAGAGTCATTGATTTATCTGATTTTTTTTTTTTTTTCTGGTACCTTTTTTATTTTAATTCACTCTTTATTTCTTCATGAAGACTTTCACTTTTTATTAACACTTCACATTGTACTATTTTTTTCTCTTCGACTCCTGACAGTTTCAGTTGTTCCATGGACAGCACATCAAATCCCGGATCCCCTTCTGTCAGCTTTTTGCTTTCAAAATGCAAGCGTTGCAGAAATTCATCTGGAGATCCAGCCTGTGCAGCAGTCATTTTATTGTACCGGATGAAGTAAAAATGCTCTTCTGGTTGTTCAGATTAAATTCTAGCCTAGCACAAGTATAACTGAAATCTACATTTTTTAGGTGTTGTTGCCATGCATGCTTTTAGACATTTATTACCTCAGAAGAATATGTTGTCTGTTACTGATACCTGTGCTCCTTCATGTTCCTACACAGAAATGGTCTGATCGAATCCCCGAAGTAATTAGCTGCAGAAGTACTCAAGAGTGTAGAGGACTGGAAACTGATTTGGATTGGGTCTTTAGGAAAAATCATAGCCTGAGCTGTGCTTCTTGCCTCAGGGTTTTCTAGTAGAAGCAAATTAGCCTAATCACTGCAGCCACTGAGGCAGCGCAAGGTACTGTTTTGTGGCAATCGCACATCTTTACTCCATAGGTTCCCTTAGGTCCGCTGTGTTCTGATTCAAACTGAGTAACTGCACTGATTCTTTTATTTTGGTTAACCAGAATCATTCCACCCTGCCACACTCACCTAACATATCTCTTGATTTGTCTTAATTGTATAGCAGCAGAATGTCAAGAATGTTTTATGCCAGTTGTGGCAATGTACCACATTTGGAGGAAAGGGTTCTACCAGTGATTGTACTCCAAGGTCCTCCATTATTGCTGAGCTTCACATCATGCTACAGAGAGTTATTCCTGCAACTCTATAGACAAGCTTCATTTTGGCCCTTTGTATGCACAATCTCATTCTCTCCATCACTGCCTTGGACTGGCGAGGATGTAGATGTAGACTCACTGGTAAAAAAAGCTTTGTCACCACCACTGTCCAGTACAATATCCATAAGCTTGCTTCCACTGCACTGATTTGTTCAAGTAAATTACTCCACTTTGGAGAACTCTTCACTCTTTCCTGCATTGAGTAGGCCATTGAGAGTCTAAAAGTCAAAGTGAAACTTATTGTTATGTCAACCATATACAAGTATACAGATAGACAAAATTACAAAGCTCAGGGTCCACAGTGTAACAACATGAAGTGCAAATAATAAATTAAAAATTGAATTAAAATTAAAACACAAACAAGACAAGACATTGTGCAAAGACAAGACAAAGAAGTAGCAGCAATATTGACGTGTAGTAAGCAATATGAACATTGATGCAATGTATGGTATTTGCAATCTAGATACATAAATATCCATCCATCCATCCATTTTCTAACCCGCTGAATCCGAATACAGGGTCACGGGGGTCTGCTGGTGCCAATCCCAGCCAACACAGGGCACAAGGCAGGGACCAATCCTGGGCAGGGTGCCAACCCACCGCAGGACACACACAAACACACCCACACACCAAGCACACACTAGGGCCAATTTAGAATCGCCAATCCACCTAACCTGCATGTCTTTTGGATTGTGGGAGGAAACCAGAGCGCCGGAGGAAACCCACGCAGACACGGGAGAACATGCAAACTCCACGCAGGGAGGACCCGGGAAGCGAACCCGGGTCTCCTAACTGCGAGGCATACATAAATATAGTCAATAAATATGTAATATAATAAATACAGTCGATTCCGGTTAATTGGACCACCGGTTAATCGGACCAGCCGCTTATTCAGACCGAATCCTAAAGAACCGAAACAGATCATATTACGAAAGCCTAATATTGTTCGCTTATTTGGACCAAAATTCCATTTAATCGGACCAAAGAACGTACGTGACAGAGAATAAGAAAAAGAAGCCACAAGTCGCCCGCGGAAAGCGGATGTAAAGCGGGTCAACGACATCGGGAGGATCCCTGGGCTCCCAGGAGAATTTATGCTTTTATCAAAGGTCAGGAAGTCGGAAAATTTGTACCAAGTGCAAACCAGTGGGGGTGAACATGCTTGCCCTTTCTTTCCTAAAACGGACTGCCCAGTAGCCGGCGACATGAAGTCGAGCGTAAACAAGTGCAGTGCGTAAAACGAATGCTTCAGATCACACTAGACAAGCTCTTCAAACGTTGACAGGAATTTGGTAATGTAACCTTTTTTTTATTGTGCTTCACATGCTGAGTGTCGTATAGATCGTTTCGAAGAATTTTGTAGATTTCTTTTTTCAATAAACAAAGTTGTAAGCAACCGTACATGTACGTAGTTCTTGTTTGTACGTTCACCATACGTGTGTGTAGCACAATAAAAGTCATAATGACATTTTAATATGTTACTTATAGCACGTCCCGTCTTGGTTGCACATGTATAGGGCATGTTTGTGTAATCGGACCAGCCGGTTATTAGGACCAAAATGATAGCGTCCCGATGTGGTCCGATTAACAGGAATCGACTGTAAATTCATTAAATAAATAAATGAAAGATATAGATAATACAGAAATCATCCGTGTATGATAATAGTTGTTTTAGACATGTGTAAACAATGACAGGTCAGAATGTTTCACAGCAGAAGGATATCAAGAATGTCAAAATCCTTAAAGGTCAGTGTGAGATTTTCAGTTCTTCTCTACATGCACACTCGTCTTTGCAGGAAAGTGGCCTGCATGTACAAAAGTTCTGTTTTTGGAGGTGGTTGAGGTAGTGTGGAAGATCCCAGGGGGCAGCATGGTGTTAAGGAGTCTGACAGCTTGGGGGGTAACAACTATCCTGCAGCCTGGCAGTTTTGGCTCTGATGCTGCAGTATCTTTGCTTGGATGTCAGAAGTGTGAAAAGTCCATGTGAGGGGTGTAAGGGGTCCTGCACAATGCTGCTGGCCTTGCGGACACTGTGGTTGTAAAATATATCCTATAGTGAAGGGAGAGGCACCTCAATAATGTTCTCTGCTGTCTTCACTATCCTTTGCAGGCGCTTGCGGTCGGATTTGTTGCAGTTGCCATACCAGACAGTGATGCGGCTGGTCAGAACACTCTCCATGGTGCCTCTGTAGAGCATGGTGAGGATGGAATGGGGAAGACTTGCTCGCTTCAGCTGCCTAAGGAAGTGTAGTCTCTGCTGGGCTTTCTTGATTAGTGATGAGGTTTTATGCATCCAAGTAAGTTCCTCAGTTATGCACACGCTGAGGAACTTGGTACTCCTAACAGTCTCCACATCTAAACCGTTGATGCTGAGTGGGATGTGGGCAGGATGTGATTTTCTGAAGTCCACGATTATCTCTTTTGTCTTGTCGACACTGAGAGATAGATTGTTGTCTTCACACCATGTGGACAGCCGTTCCACCTCATCTCTGTATGATGTTTTATCATCCCTGCTTATCAGTCCCAGCAATGTCGTATTATCCGAAAACTTGATGATGTGGTTGGTGTTGTGCGTGGCTGTGCAGTCGTCATTCAGCAGGGTGAAGAGCAGTGGAGTAAGCTCGCAGCCCTGACGCGCTCCAGTGCTCAGTGTAATGATGCTGGAAGTGTTGCAGCCCATCCGAACTGACTGGGGCCTCTCTGTCAAGAAGTCCAGGACCCAATTGCAGAGGGTGGTGTTCAGACAGAACCTTGAGCTGAGATCTGTAGGTGCTTTCAAACACTCTTTAATAACAACTATATAAAATTGAGTTGTGTTTTGATATCCAGTCCTTGCAAATCATGAACCAGTAAGGAGAAAACTCACACCCTTGATGAAGTCCAATGCAAAAATCAATTAGAACAAAGTCTTGTTCTACAAATAGTGGAACTTGATGACACACAGCAGTAGCCCTGGGGGTCCCTACTCCTGTAGCCCTCTCCACAAGATATCAAAGTCATATAGCCTTTACCAAGCCCCAAAACTGTATGACTACCAGTTAGGCAAACTCCTATGTCTCCTCAACAGAGAGAGAGCCGATCCACTCTCCAGCGGCCAAGGATGAATCCAAACTTGAGATAAACTTTTTGGATTGAGTCTGCATTCCAGTACCTCTGTATTAGAATTTCCCAGGGAGGATAGGCAGTGTGAACCCCCACCCAGTAGCTGAAGCACTTCATCTTTTCCATTCTTTTAAAAATGGAGACCACTTATGGTGTACTGGTCATGGCTAACTGACAGAAGACTGAGGGGAAAAATCCAGGAGGCACTGGATGGATTATATGACTCGGTTTGCATGGTAGTGTCTTGAATCCCCAAGGAGGAACTGAAAGATGCTGATGAGGATAGGTTGACCAGCTAAGCATGTTGTAGAAAGCAACACATTAAACAGAAAAAGTGTATTAGCTTACTGAAGATGATGATGATGATGATCTCCATCTTTGATTGTTTACAGGGAAAATAGTCAAATTTTTACTACTCTTACTCTCCTCCCCGTCCCTCTCAGGATGGGCCACATTTGCATGTGGGTTTGCCTGGCTTAGGAAAGCTCTAACTTTATTTTTGCTTGATGACTATAAGCCTTTACCTTATAATTGTATAATTCTGCCTTTTTGTAACTGTAGCTGGTCTATGAATTGGGCCTTTTTTCGCTTAAAGCCCTGTTTTGTGATATAAACCTGCATCCTTTCTGAATGCTTCCCTGGGAGCCTTTTTAAATTTAAATTTTATGCCATGTGCTCTCATGCATAGTATAAGTGAATACAGAATTGTGAAGTGGGCTTAGATTTCTATTGACCCTGGTAGCTATGCATTTTTCTAATTTAAAAAAAAATCTTAATGCTTCATTTTGTGTCATATTGTATAGAATATAAATGCAGAATAACATTTATATCAGCGTTGTTCTTATCCAGCCTTTTGCTACTCAGATGTTCATTTTTTATCTAGCTTGCTTGATGACCTATTTTTTTATTAAAGTGGTTTTTAAAAAGCAGGCCATTCTCATTTCTTATAATTAATCAGTTGTGTCTCTGAAAGGCAACCTGGATTTCTTTCACCTGTATTTGTTCAGCAGAATGAATCCCCATTTATGAACAATTTAGGACAAAAGAGCCAGTTTAGTAAGCATTTATGATAGAGTTATGTGGGTGGACCTTTTGGAACTTGGACACTCTTAACTTAATGATAGTTGGGAAGCAAAACACCATCATGGCAAATGACCAAGTCTTTAGAACACCAACAATTTAACGGGCAAAATGGAAAGCAACCCTGGAGTTAGAAAATGGTCGAAGACAAAGACGATGTGAAGTTTTGCATCCAAAGTTTAGACCTACAGATATTGTTCATTTTTCACATGTAAGTTTCAAAGCAGCTGACTTATCCTCAAAAGTTTTCTTTTTAGCTCAGTAATCATGCATTTCATATAGTGCAGGGTGGTCCAGATCTAATTATGCAGATCCAGATCATCTGGATGACTTTGATTTATGCGGGGACGATTCCAGTTTGGCGCAAAGACGATTCTTCATGTCGTCAGTTTGCACACTTCTCGATGGTCTGGGATTTTTCGGGTGATTTTCTATGTAATAAACTTAATTAAAGTTATAGTGCAATGAAAATTGTATCATTAGATCTGGACCACCCTATACTGTAAATATATTTGTGTGTTTACTTATTAACTGAAATAAAACACTAAAAATCCATGCTACATCTCACCAGAAAATAAGTCCAATATGGCATTGTATCGCCATTGTTATTGTTATGCCCACTGACAATCAGCTAGTGTCACGGCATTTGGAGGCATTAGTTGACTTTACAGAAAATAATTTAATGGCCTTTTGTGCTTAGGCGGCCAAACTCCTAGATAAGCAGCTGCTGCATGTTATCCTCGGCCATCTTGTCAATCCAATCATTCATTATTTATATTTTTGTAGCTGCCATTAGTTTGCCATCAGGGGGCACAGTGAGCAACTGCATAACACTGCTGCTTCACAGTTCACTTTCAACCTAATTACTGTCTTGTGGACCTTCAGTCCAAAAAGATATTTGCCACACTGGTTTCTTCACAGATCTCAGTGACGAGCAAGTCAGGTTAACTGGTAAATCTGCTCTGGCCTAATGTGAGTGTGTTAAAAACTGTACCCTGTAGAGGACTGGTATCCCATTCAGAATAATTTCCTTCATTTGATGCCCACAGAACTGGTACCCTGAAATAGAAAATGCATGTTAATAAAATTTACTACATTTTCATTTGCTTATGAAAATTTTACACTGTTTGAGGCAATTCATAACAATTGATCATTGATAAAAAATGGAAGAAATCATTAACTTCCTAAACATACATTTTAATAATGGGTAGAATTACATCAGAGTTTATAGCAGCATTCTGGGGTGCAAGGAAGGATTGAGTGCAAGGTAAGCAGTCAATCTTTATTGTGGGCACGATGAATTCTGAACCATCTAAATGCATTATGCTTGTGGGAGAAACCCGAAATGAACAGCGACAATGTGCACTCTTCAAACAGACAAGGACCAGGTCAGGTCAGGATGTGAAGCAGCTACACTAAGCACTGTGCTACCGTGTTAGCTGAAAGAGATTACATTCCTTTTAAAATCAGAAATTCTGCTTCTGTAAAAGCAGCAATTTGTTTTCCTTTGCACGCTTATAAGCAATGTAAAAAAATGACAGATTCCAAAACGTGAAGATTTTTGATCAGTTTACAGAAGGGTTTTTTTTTTAACTCTAAATAATAAGCTTTTTCAAATACACCAGATGAAGTAAGTGCCATTGTTTAATACATATGCTCACTATGGGCATTCTTTAATTTACACTCCCACATGAAGCCATTCTGTGCAATACTTGTTTATTTACTCTCTACTGTACTTTACAAGAACGATTTCATAAACCAGCCTTAGGTTGTAATGTAATATTTGGGTCAGTCACTTAACATTGCTCACAGAAACCGTCTTGTGTATGGATTGCTCTTTATACATTTTTATGCTATTTTACATTTTAGTTTGTGAACTTTATTTTTATGTTTTGTTTTCATCTTTTTGCCATCCCAGGAAGACTGCACTAAGCAGCAAGATGAGGAAGTGCTGGACATTCCATTGGATGACCCAGAGGCAAATAAAGCAGCAGCAAAAATCCAGGCCAGCTTTCGCGGCCACATGACCAGAAAGAAGATCAAAAGTGGCAAACCTGGAGAAGAGGTGAGGATCAACATAAGAGAATGCTCAGCACATCATGAATTGTGCAACAGAGAATTAGGAGGGAACACTAGTGAGCGGGCTTATTATACTCCACACCAGATGTGGCTGAATCCTGAAATCATGTCCAGCTCAGCCAGATTGTCATACGCTACAAACTAAAGGTGGTGACTGTCTGGATGCTTCTGATGACTCCTTCCTTCCCTTTTCATATACACGCATGCATGCAAGCTTTCAAATATGAAGTAAGAGACCTTTTTTTTGGACTGAGGTCATTTCTCACACACACACAGGGTGGACGTAAATGGCTTCTAGAGACACACTTGTGCTCATATACATACTGTACAAAGAAGAAGACAGTCTAGAATAAGATGGGAATTCTGTATCTCATATGAACTTGGGCTGGCTCAGTATTGCGTCCTTCATCAGTTGGACCAAAGGTCTTTAAGTGATAAACTGGTGTCTTTAATGAGCTGAGGTGATATGAATAGATCTTTAAGTGAAAGGAGGAGAGCTCCTTTAGCATCTTTGTGGCAGATAAAAACACAGATCTGCTCTTTTCATTTTAATGAGCTATACCACGGAAGACCCTGGGCAACGATAAGCTGTAGTTAATTGGAGTCCTGGGGGGATTCAAAAGCTTTCGGACATAACCTTTGCTTTGCTCCTGAAGGTTAGACTAATTAAACCCAAACACATTTTTTTTTGTTTTTTACACTGTGCCAAGGAATAATTTCTAAAACAAAAGTGTTCGTTGCAACATTTATAGTATAGTGCCCTGAAGCATCTGGGTGTGTACCCAAGCTCACAGAACATTTTGTGAGCACTGGGCTCATCCTAGGTGAGTTGTGAAGAACAAATGGCTCAGTCCTTATGGAGAACAGCTCAGACCCATTTATGTAGTTACGAGGTGTGGCAGAAAAGTAATGAGACTGATTTTTTATTTACCAAAGTTTTTATTTTTTTCAAACATCAATGTTATCCCCTTCAAAGTAGTTCCCTTGGGCAGCTACACACCGATAGAGACGTTGTTCCCACTGTTGGTAGCAGCGCTGGAAGTCTTCAACCGGTATGGTCTTCAGCATGTCCGTTACACTCTTTTGGATGTTTTCTAAAGTCCCGAAATGACATCCTTTGAGGACATTTTTCAGTTTAGGAAAAAGGAAAAAGTCACACAGACTGAGGTCAGGTGATTAAGCGGGCTGGGGAACCACAGGAATGCCTTTTGAGGTCAGAAATTCTGTTATGGAGAGGGCAGTTTTTCGGCACCATTTTGGCACAGACCTTTCGCATGAGCAAATGTTCAGTCAAAATTTGATGAACGGTAAATCTGTTCAAATTTAATTGTTCACTCAACATTCTTAATGATCTCACAAGAGTGTTCACACGTTCGATGTTTTCATTGGTTTTCGAAGTTGAAGTCCTCCCTGAACAGTGTTCATCTTCAACATGTTTTCTGCCTTCCAAAAGTGATTTGTGCCAGCGAAAAACTTGAGCTCGGGATAAAGAATGTTCCCCATAGGCCTGTTTTAGCTTTTCAAACGTCTCACGTGCCGTTTAATGGCACAACGTTGCTCCAAATTCCGCTGTTCCATTTTGCGTGACGCATAACCAAAAACACAACTTCGCTAATAGCAGTCACAAAAATCACATAGTTAACGGAAGGAGTTGAAACTCGCACTGAGTTATGGGAGGGTACTGATACACGTGCTCTATCAAAGACAACAGCGCAGCGTTGCCAGATCGCTTGCAGTGTTGCCATTCTCGTTACTTTTCTGCCACATCTCGTAAGTCTTACAGTTTTGCACCTCTTCATCTTTTGTACTGAAGGTTAACATATTTGGATTTGGCACGCGACATTGCTTTATAGAGAGTGGGATACTCTGAGACTAAAGAGGATCAGAATCAGATATGCCCTTCAGTCTTGGTGTGAACTTGGTGGCTGCCCGTGCTCGTCTTCTAACATGTGTGTCTCTTTTTCTCAGCTTGATGACCATAGCTTTGCACAGTAGTCCAGATTCATCCTCGTTAATGCATTAAACAGTCTGAGCATAATGTCCTTTGTTTACTAAAATATTGGCAGACTTACTGTTTATTCTAATACTGGAACACCTTTGGGCCATAATGTTTACTCTAATTAGGATGCCCCTTACAGTCCTCTTCAGACTTGGGGGCATTTTACTGTGTGTTGACTCCAGTGCTGGGTCTCATAAGTTTCTGTCTATGTGGGGAACCTTTCTGTTTTCTCCAATGTGTGGAGTCTTAATGTTTACTTCAATATGAAGGCCTTACTTTTCTCCCAATATGAAGGTCCTTACTGTTCTCTCCAATATGAGCATTCTGCCTTTAATTTCAAATTGTGGCCCATGCTGTTCACCCCAAAAAGGAAGTCTATTGAGCTCACATATCACTTTGAGAACTTTCTTACTGTTTGGCTGATAGTTTAGCCTATTAAAGCACTGGAATTACTCCTGGGTCCAGTATAAAGGAAGCTGTCTCGCTCCTCCTGGGAAGTCTAAGTCGGAAGAGTAATCAGACAAAGCTCACCTGGGTGTAGTGGAGAAGGGGAGAGTCATATTACTGGATCTGTGGGGTGTATTAAGGTATTTGTGACAATAAACCTGTTTATTGCCATTTGAAACTGTGTATTTGCTATTGTGTCTGGGGTTTGGGGTGCTGCAACGTCCCCTATTGGTTGATACAACATCGAAAGAGACTGGGGCTGGTGTGACAGAGTTCTGCTCATACTTGGTTTTTGTTGTCTTTCTTCGGATACCTTTAGTACTAGGGTGTTGTACCGTGTTAGCCATTATGAATGTAGAGAAAAGCCAAGCAAAATGACACCATTTATTGGCTAACTAAAAATATTACAATATGCAAGCTTTCGAGGCAACTCAGGCCCCTTCTTCAGGCAGCATTGTAATCTTTTTAGTTAGCCAATAAAAGGTGTCACTTTGCTTGGCTTTTCTCTACATTCGGATACCTTTCAAAGACATAACAGTGGGAACAGTTCAGGCACTTAAATTAAGGAGGATGCTTTCCCGTAAAAAGCCCTGTTCCGTCTTACTAGATCAGTAGTTTGATCTCTGTGCCATTCTCATTCTTTGCACCTCAGGTTATTGCAATATTTTTACATTTGTACCTGTAGAAAAGAGAATAAGATAAAAGTAACACAGACTGTACAGTAATTTGTGTTTGTTGGCCATAGGTGGTCCGCCATACCTTTGATTTTGACAAAAAGGTCTTCGGTCCAAAATTCTTCTGACAACCACAGATTTAGAAGGAGAAGCTCTTTGTCTATTCAGTTTTAGTGGAGCTGCTGGCGTTACTGCATTTTTCTGAAAAGGCCATTATCTTCTAGCTACTTCATTAAGCCTGCATTCTTTCCATGGCACTAAAGCCTTTGTGGTCTATTACTTTTAGGCTGGATTTTTTTCCCAGAGTGTGTATGTGTGTTTGTGTGTGTGTGTGTGTGTATATATATATATATATATATATATATATATATATATATATATATATATATATATATATATATATATATATATATATATATATATATATATATATATATATATATGTGTGTGTACAACAACAACATTTATTTATATAGCACATTTTCATACAAACAGTAGCTCAAAGTGCTTTACATATTAAAGAATAGAAAAATGAAAGACATAATTATAAAAAATAAATCAACATTAACATCGAATAAGAGTAAGGTTCAATGGCCAGGGGACAGAAAAACAAAAACTCCAGACGGCTGGAGAAAAATAAAATCTGTAGGGATTCCAGACCATGAGACCGCCCAGTCCCTCTGGGCATTCTACCTAACATAAATGAAACAGTCCTCTTTGGATTTAGGGTTCTCACGGAAGGGCTTGATGATGATGATGGTCACGTAGACTTCTTCCTTTTAATCCGTCCATCATTGTTGGAGCATCATGAAGCTTTGAGTAGGTGGAGGTGGCGCAGGCCACCACCACAAAGAAACCGGAAAAAGAAACAGAAAAGAGAGTAGGGTCAGTACCGATTTTAGAGCCACCATGAATAGTTGTTATGATGAATTGAACATACAGAGTATCAGGATTAAGTTAAATTACGATTAAAATGAAGTTATAAAAGGCCATGTTAAAGTAATGTGTTTTCAGCAGTGTTTTAAAGTGCTCTACTGTATCAGCCTGGCGAATTCCTATTGGCAGGCTATTCCAGATTTTAGGTGCATAACAGCAGAAGGCCGCCTCACCACTTCTTTTAAGTTTTGTTCTTGGAATTCTAAGGAGACACTCATTTGAGGATCTGAGGTTACGATTTGGAATATAAGGTGTCAGACATTCCGATATATAAGATGGGGCGAGATTATTTAAGGCTTTATAAACCATAAGCAGAATTTTAAAGTCAATTCTGAATGACACAGGTAACCAGTGTAGTGACATCAAAACTGGAGTGATGTGTTCTGATTTTCTTTTCCTAGTTAGGATTCTAGCAGCTGCATTCTGCACTAGTTGCAAACGATTTATATCTTTTTGGGTAGTCCTGAGAGGAGTGCGTTACAGTAATCTAGTCGACTGAAAACAAACGCGTGAACTAATTTCTCAGCATCTTTCAGTGATATAAGAGGTCTAACTTTACTTATGTTTCTTAAGTGAAAAATGCTGTCCTAATGATCTGATTAATATGTGATTTAAAATTCAGATTACAGTCAACAATCACCCCTAAGCTTTTTACCTCCGTCTTGACTTTTAATCCTAATGTATCCAGTTTATTTCTAATAGCCTCATTGTATCCATTATTGCTGATCACTAAAATTTCAGTTTCTCTTTATTTAACTTGAGAAAATTACTATTCATCCATTCTGAGATACTAGTCAGACATTGTGTTAGTGAATCAATAGAATCGGGTCATCAGGTGCTATTGATAAGTACAGCTGTGTGTCATCAGCATAGCTGTGGTAGCTCACGTTGTGCCCTGAGATAATCTGACCTAACGGAAGCATGTAGATTGAGAATAACAGCGGACCCAGGATAGAGCCTTGTGGAACACCATATTGGATATCATGTGTCTTCGAGTTGTAATTCCCACAACTAACAAAATATTTTCTCCCTGTCAGGTAGGATTCAAACCAATTTAAGACACTGCCAGAGAGGCCCACCCATTGACTAAGGCGATTTCTAAGAATGTTGTGATCAATGGTGTCAAATGCAGCACTCAGATCTAAGAGGATGAGAACAGATAAATGGCCTCTGTCTGCATTTACCCGCAAGTCATTTACTACTTTAACGAGTGCAGTTTCTGTGCTGTGATTTGTTCTAAAACCTGACTGAAATTTATCAAGAATAGCATGTTTATTTAGGTGGTCATTTAACTGCATAATGACTGCCTTCTCTAGAACTTTACTTAAGAAAGGCAGGTTAGAGATGGGTCTAAAATTTTCAAGAGCGAGGGGTCAAGATTATGTTTCTTAAGTAGGGGTTTAACTACAGCAGTCTTAAGACAGTCTGGGAAGACCCCAGTATCTAGTGACGAATTTACTATGTCAAGAACATTATCAATTAGCACGCCTGATACTTCTTTGAAAAACCTTGTTGGTATCGGGTCAAGGACGAGGTGGAGGGTTTTAATTGAGATATTATTTTTTGTAAATCAGGTAAATCTATCCTAGTGAAAGAGTTTAATTTGTTTATAACAGGATGTTGGGGTTTAGGGGATCCTTAGTGTTGGGGAGATATACTATGTTATTTCTAATATCATTAATTTTTGATTGAAAATACAGCGACAGCCTCACAGGTTTCACTGGAAGCACTTAGGAGGCATTCCTTTGAGCTACCTGGGTTTAGTAGGTGATCAATTGTTGAAAATAAGACTCTAGGATTACTAGCATTGTTATTTATAATCTTGAGAAATAGCAGCGTCTCTCAAGACGGACAGTGTTATTGTATTCTGTTATTTTGACTTTTAATATTTCGTGGTGGATAGTAAGTTTAGTCTTCCTCCATTGACGCTCAGCTCTACGGCATGTTCTCTTTAAATCAGACACTCTTTGGGTCTTCCATGGTATACAATGCTAGAAGATTTTTTCACTGTCTTTTCAGGTGCAACTATGTCAACAGCAGCTCTCACTTTAGAATTAAATCTTTCCACCTTACTATTTACATTGTCCTCGCTATTATAGCTGGCACTATAAACGGACTGATTGCTTAAAATGTTTGTAAGTTTTAAAGCTGCTGCCGAATCAAAGAAGCGTTTTTTAACAATATGCTTCTCATGAGTGTTTTTATCATTATTTCTATATTAAAAGTAGAAGAAAATGGTCTGATAGACCAATATCAATGATCTGTTTTATATCAACTTTCAGTCCTTTAGTAATCACTAAGTCTAATGTATGACCTGCTTTATGTGTAGGCTGATTTATGAGTTGTCTCAAATCAAAAGAATCCAGGAGGTTCATAAATTCTTTTACTTTTAGATCACACTGATTATCTATATGAAAATTAAAGTCGCCAACTATTAGGAGTGTGTCATAGTTAGTAATTAAAATTGACATTAAGTCAGAGAATTCCTCAAAAAACGACGCGTTATATTTAGGAGGTCTATACACGGATAGTATTAGAACTTGAGAATCTCCATGAATAACAACGGCGAGATACTCAAAGGACTTGAACTTACCAAAACTGACATCTTTACATTTTAATCGCTCGAGTAAATGTTAGCCAATCCGCCCCTCCTTTTTCCCTGGCGGTTTGAATGAGTAAAACTGTAATCCGGAGGCGCAGATTCGATTAAAACTGACGCGGCATCTGAATTCAGCCATGTTTCATTTAGTGCAATAAGATCTATTTTTTATCACTAATAAGATCGTTGATAAAAAACGTTTTGTTAGTTAAAGCTCTAACATTTAATAGTGCCATATTTAATGTTTCGGAGGTGCAGAGATGAGTACTATGTGCGTTATTGTTATTTGGAATAGGAACTAAATTATTATTATTAGCGCTCTGTGTATATTTTTGTTTAATCTGTGATCTGTTTTATAGTTTTAATACATTGTTCCTCTAAAATAGTGATTTTAATTAGATTATTGGAGTTTATGCCGTATTTCCTAGGTTTTCTACGTGCATTGAGATTGCTTATTACAGTATT
Source organism: Polypterus senegalus (assembly GCF_016835505.1). Classification (NCBI taxonomy): domain Eukaryota; kingdom Metazoa; phylum Chordata; class Cladistia; order Polypteriformes; family Polypteridae; genus Polypterus; species Polypterus senegalus. The sequence goes on from NC_053162.1 coordinate 169,256,294, forward strand.
AATGGTGTGAACTTTAACGGAAGACTCTATTAAACATTCATCATGTCCTGGCACAGCAGTATTATTTCGGAAGGGGTTAAGAGCAGAGATAGATAGTCAAGAAAAACGAATTACCTTCGATATGTTTTCGGAGAGGACCCGGCGCCAAACTGTTCGGATGCAGGCCATCACGCTTGAAGAGACGCGCCTTTCCAAAAGAGATTCCAATTGTTGATGAAACCGACATCCTTCTTCTTGCAGAAACCCTGTAGCCAGTTGTTCAACCCTAGCAGACGACTGTAGTACTCGTTGGATCGTCTGACGAGAGGTAGTGGACCCGAAACGAAGATCTTTGCCGATGGGGTCCTCTCCTTCGTGTCTCTAATCAGAGCTGCGAAGTCAGCCTTCAGGATTTCTGATTGTCGGTGCCTTATATCGTTTACGCCGGCATGCAAGACGATTGATCCAACTGCCCTCTCCTTGTGTTTTCGTAGACTGCTGGCGACGCTTCATTACATCTCGGACACGAGCACCGGGAAAACAAGAAACAAACGATTTTGCATTAGGGCATGCGACATTAAGGTTTCTAACGATGGAATCACCTACCACTAATACATCACCAGGTGCTGAAGGCGAAATGGGGACGCGTAGAGGGTCAAACCAGTTCTGAGATAAAATGCTCGCCTGTGCCGATGGAGGTGCTCTGGCCTTGAACCCCCGCCTGCATAGCTGAAATCCACCGAGGTCAGCAGCGGCGTCGCTCCTACGAGACGCGGGGGTGAGGTCGGCACAACGCGGGGTTGATGTTTCGCCGGTTCCAGATGGCAAGGACGGTTTATCCAACAGCCGGGCCTTCAGATTTCTCAGGTATTTCCGTCGGGACAGGAGTTTCTGAATCTTTTCATCAAGTGCTTGGAGTTCCTCAATTACGATTTCAACGCGAGTTACCCCACTGTCGGCCATTTTCTACTTCGTGCCCTAGGAGGAATGAGAGAGAGAGAGAGAGGTTAGACAGACGTATAGGCAGACGGACAAGATAGTTCCACCACACACTCGTTTATTTACAAAATTTACGATTAAAACGTGCACAAACCCCAGTGCCTCTTGCACCGATTCCCCAAAGTCCAGGCCACACTCTCAGTCTCTATGCATCTCTCCTGGCCGCCTCCCGTCCTCACTCCAGTTCTGTCCTCTTCCACCCGACATCCACTGCTGACTGGAGGGAGACGGCCCCTTATATGAGAACCCGGATGGGCTCCAGCTGCTTCCTGGCACTCCCTCTTGGACACACCCCTGTGTGGCGGAAGTGCCGGCTGTGCACCCGGAAGCCGTCCGGGTGTCTCCTGTTTTCTTCTCCCCAGCACTTACTGGTGTGGCGGAAGTGCTGGGCTCCAGGGTTCTTCAGGCACCGGGGCCGCCTGCCGGTGGCCACGGGTCCCTACAGGGCTGGGCTCCTAAGCCCTTTACCCGTGGCCCCCAATACAACCAGGGCGATCGCCCCCTTGCGATCGGTCCTCCTGGGCGTCCCGGCCGGGCTCCAGCTCCGACCGGGTCTCACACGGGATACTCCGGCATCGGGGCGCCGCCTGGCGGTGGCCACGGGTCCCTATAGGGCCTTCTACATAACCAGGACGGACGCCCCCTCAGGTCTGGAGGAGGCACAAGTCCTTCTCCCCGGCCGGGGACCACAATATATATATATATATATATATATATATATATATATATATATATATATATATATATATATATATATATATATATATATATATATATATATATATATATATATATATATATATATATATGTATATGTATATATATGTATATGTATGTGTGTGTGCGTGTATATATATATATATATATATATATACTGTATATATATGTATATATAATATATAGGTGTGTGTGTGTGCATTTTAAATTGGTGTGGTATTTCAGAATTACTGGAGACTAATTGCCAAGTCCTCCACATTTGCTGGGTTCAGTAATAATTTAGCCATTTTTCACAGCAGCATCCCCCTAATTATACATTGCTAGGCTGTTGGGTGCATTATGCCTGTGAGCTGCCATTCGATAAGTGTGACTGACTTGGCCATTTCAAGACCTAAGCTTCAGCAGATCTCCTGTTATGCAGAGCAGATGCCTGGGAGGCAGCAGACTTGCGGCTCTCAGCCTCTCACACCTCATAATGAGATGCTGCTTTCTTTAGGCTTGAGAATCGGATGTGATGTACTTGGGTGCTGCTGAGATGCCAATAATGCTCATCAGAGTGCAGATTTGAAGAAAGGTGTTGGTTTAGAAGCTGTCTGGTGTTTTTGATTTTAAAAAAGTTAAACTTTCTGTGAATTTTTTTCCAGATTATTCATAAAATGTTTTTTGAAAAGCGTTTGTGGTAGCTTCATAATATCTAAGAAATTGTGACACATCCTGTTGCACTGAATGTGGAATTCGTCTAATCTGGGAAATCACTCCCATTGGGAATAAAGGCAAAGGAGCAAAGGATACTGAGGTTCCATGTCACTGTACAACTGGAAGGGTGGGTCTCTGTCTTCTCATAGATTCTTTTACTATTTAGTTATCAGCTTCGTGTTGTAGATTTTCGCCACTAACCATTTTGGAACTGTTGGCTTTTTTACAGGTGTTGCTTTATTAATTTTGGGTCTACCAACTTACTGATTAATAATTAAAAAAGTATGTTCTCCTCAGTAGGAAAGGATCATCCATACCCATCATTTTCTAAACACTGACATAAAATGTTAGTTATAAGGAATAAACAGTACCTGGTTATGCAGATGGCCATTATTTAAGTGATATTTACTCAATTGAATAGCAATGAACATTTTTACGATGCAGTTATGTGTACTCCAATATATTTTCTCTCTCTCTCTCTCTCTGTCTGTATGCCAGTTTTCACAGCCATTTTCCTGGTTCACCGCCACGGTATTTTTCTTTCTTAACTCACGTCTCTCTCTCTTTCTCTCTTTGTCCTGACTTTGGACTCTGCTTCTCAATAATGAGGAGCACAGACAAGCACTTCTGTATAACCCCCAGCTGCCACCTCAGCACCTTCTCTGCTCTTTGTAAAATAGTACTTCTTTGCTCTCTTCCTGTGTGTATGTCTGTGTCTGTCTCTTTCGTTTTCTCTACTTTTATAAAGGATTCTCTCCCTACTGTCTTCAGGGTCAGCAGGAGTCTCCATTTTCAGTTGCTCTTTTAGACAGATAGGTTGAACGTTATTGTTCTGTTTTGACAAACACATCAGCTTTCCTGTTTAACCATTTGTGTAAACTGAGAGTGAGACTCGGGCATGCAATTATGGTTAAACCTGAGTCCTTCTTGGGGCAACATATAGTTATATATTGTATGTATAGTGCTAAGCCTGAATAACTCTCAGGACAGTATTCCATCTAGTGGATAAAATAACATCATGCTGCAAAAACAAAAGAATATTTCTGTATTTTCTGCTACTTTATGGCAACAAAACTTATCAATTTTCAAGGAGGGGACAGTGCCAACAAAAAGTCATGAAGGCAGTTTTAGAACAACCCAAAAATGAATCGCTGCTCAAACCGAGAGAAAATGATGACAATGTGAATTGGTCATAAGACGTTGACATGGAAAGTGAAACTGATGCATGATATGGCACTATATGACCGAGCTACCCAACTACCATGTGTGGTGGACCCCGGCCGGGACACCCCTTCACTGTATATTTAGGGGGAGCAGCCCTGGACGGTGAAATACCTCTCCCCTGGATGCTGCATGGCCGCCCCCGTGGGTTGTAGCGGTGCCTTGGTTTCCTGCAGGGCTCCATGGGAATTGGAGTTGGGTGCAGCAATCAACGTCAGGGGCTGCTGCAGCTGGGACTCCTGAGCCCGTCTGGGCAGCATATTCGCCACACCCGAAAATGCAGCCGGATATCGTCAATCAAGCACCTGGAGCAGTTCCGGGTGCCCAATAAAAGGAACCAGCAACCACCAGTCAGGGGCCAGAATCGGGAGGAGGAGGACGAGGTTGCCTGGGAGGAGTGGTGGAGAAAGAAAGAAGAGTGTGGTGTGTTTGGGTGGTGTTTATTGTACACGGGACTGTGTTGTTTCTGTTTGAATTACGGGGAAGATGTGCCCCACAGGTGAAGAAAAGTAAAAGTGTGTTTATTTTATATGTGCCTCGATTGTGAATCTGTGTCAGGTCGGGGAAATATATAGCGCCTTTTTACACATGATACAGTATGCCTTGTAAATTCAGTAGCTGCATGACAAAAAGACAAAATAATTGTGATCTAGTGCAAGGACAAGCAAGATGTAATGTTTACAGTGCAGGAAACTGTCAATTTTCATGTCAAGAGAAACGTGGAAGTCTCTAAACCTTACGCTGTGGTAGCCTGAAGTGACATAAGGGGTGCATCGATCGTGCAGGTCAGGCCGTGACATTGTAGGCTTACCCACAAGCAACAGAAAAAATATTATAAGAAAAGAGCACAAAGAAACATGCCTTTCCTGTCCTGATTTCAACATCACGCTAAGTGCTGGTGACGGTCTCAAAACATATCACACAAGTGGACACTAGACATACCTTTTCTACTGTACTTATGATGATGTTTTGATATTTACATGTTTCTGTTACATGCAACAACATTTGTTCTTGTTGTAAAAACCTCACCGTTTTTCCTGGGGTAAACATAATGCTAAGGAGGCTAAAGCTCTGCACCTCTCGGTGTCCCCTAAAAATCCTTCTTTATAAAGACAGCACTGTCACATTCGTGCATATACAGTGGATTCAGGAAGTATCTAGGTCCCTTCACTTTCTGCACACTTTCTTGTGTTGTAGATTTCATCTTAAATGGATGAATTTGACATTTTTGCCCGTCAGTCTACACTCAGGGGTGGCATGGTGGTGCAGTGGTAGCGCTGCTGCCTCGCAGTTAGGAGACCTGGGTTCGCTTCCCGGGTCCTCCTTGCGTGGAGTTTGCATGCTGTCCCCGTGTTTGCGTGGGTTTTCTCCAGGTGCTCCAGTTTTATCCCACACTCTAAAGACATGCAGATTAGGTGTATTGGTGATCCGTTTGTGTGTGCGCCCTGCCTGGGGTTTGTTTCCTGCCTTGTGCCCTGTATTGGCTCCAGCCACGGCTCCCCGTAACCCTGTAGTTAGGATATAGTGGGTTGGATAATGAATGGATGGATGGAAGGAATCGACACTTAATAACCCATCAGGACAAAATGAAAAAAATGTTTTGAGAAAGGTGTGTAAATTTCTGAAAAATCAAAAAATGAAATATTTTATTTATATTATTCATACCCTTTTGCTGTTGCATTGTGAAGAGATGCATTATTTGCTATAAAATTATGAAAAATTCAAATAACTAGTTTCCCGGGGTATTCCTTTAAGCATTATGATTGTATGTCTCTCTATTATATAAAAAAATCTTGGGACGAGATGAGACTTTTTAGTCTGGGACGAGACATGATGTTCTCAGAGAGACATTTTCACGTCCCGTGAGATAAGACTTTATGCCAAGAGATTTAACCACGCCTGGGGCCGGAAATAAAAGACAAAGAGTAGATGACAAAGTAGAACGTCGTAAAGAATTCAGAAATGTTGGCGTGATACACATGCAGAGCAGGTTAGACATAATGGAAGTACTAAAATTTGAAAGTCTCAAGAAAATGATAGTAAAGGTCACAATAGCGCAAACTAACGAAAATTATTACTCGGTGAAATAGAACAGCGAAAACAGATTGAATATATTGTTTGGATTTAAACTTTAAGTCGGAGACTTGTAGATTGTCTAATTCGTGTTGCCATCAGGGAAAACTAGTGTTTCTTCCCAATGAAGAGGAGTATCCGTGAGAATTAAAAGTTTTGTTGTTTGGTGAAAGTGAAATCCACATACGCGAGCGGCAGAGAGACGCGGAGTGGCTGGCGTGTAGTGCAGGCCGGGGGGTTGTCGAGCAAAGCGAGCAGGGGGCAAAACCCTCTAGTCCTTTTAAAGATAAACTAGGAGCTTGTTCACACCACAAAAGATCATTTATTTTTTTAATAATCTGATATCTTCTCACATTCTGAAGTTTAGCCAGTGGATACAGTGGTATGTTAGCTAATGTTGCAAATCCCAAGCCTTAAGATATAAATGCAATTTTGGGCTAGCTAGATCATTTTCTTCTGTGTGACACTTGCACCTTATGTATTTTTGCGTGTTTCATATTGGGCCTCTAGAAATGTGTGGTCAGGTCAGCTATTGTCACATAGTCTTTTAGTTTTGATAGTGTCCCTTTCAGAGGACTGGCCTCAAGTTCACTCTGGGTGCCTGCATAGTGCCATTTGTTAGTTGTATACATTTTGCTGCTCCACAACTTTTACTGACACAAGCAGGCTGCACAGATTAGCAGTTCTTGACTACACATTTGTTGGCAGCCAGAACTGCTCATTGTTGGATTAGTGTTTCATGTTTCTGGAATAGCAGGCCTCGACTTGTGTACACAGGATTCAGATGTTCACAAACAATAACAACTGCCTTGGTTCTGTTTACTGACCATTGTAAATGGATTACTTGGCAAAAATCTAGTTTATGGATCAAGGCATAGATATGTGTAAGATGTTATTCATTTAGGAAATGCAAGCCAGAAATACATTTTATCTATCCATCCATTCATCCAACTTGCTCATAGGGGGCCAATTTAGAATTCCCAATTAACTCAACACATGTCTTTGGAGTGTTGGCAGAAATCATGAATGCATGAAAACTCTAGAAAAACAGTGACTGGGCCTCAGTTGGAACCGAGATCTCGAGAGCTGTAAAATCGCTGCTCCAGTCTCAAATGTATACCCGTTATAAGCACAAATTTTACCGCTGTGGGATTAAATGTGTTTCATTGATAAATAACTCAGTGAAGAGGAATGATTTAAAGTCAGTTCAGGGAATACTGCTGCTGTATAGTGCCAGGTTTAATGAAATAATCCCAGATCTTAATTGTATTGACATCTCAATGCTTCACCTTAAAAAAGTCATATTTTATTATAACTTACAAATGAGCATTTCTGCAAGTAGTGCTGTTGTGGTTAAAGTCCTTCAGATGGTTGTTAAAGTCACATTTTACAGGTAATACATTTCAGAGGGAAAGTGCTGGCTCTTCCTAATTTTTTTTTATACACTGGCAAATTAAGTGACTTCCTCAGGGTCATAATCTATGGTAGAAGGGATGTTTGACCCAGAAACCTAGTGTTTTAAAGTCCATGATTTTTATTTTTGCTTTTAGATTAGATTAAATAGATGAGATAAACTTTATTACTTCCATGGGAAAATTTAAATACACATAGCAGCAGAAACATAAAAAACCGTGATACAGACTCACAGGACAAATAATGTATTCATTTAATCAATCAATCGATAAATAAATAAGTAAATTCAAATATACTTAAACTTAACAAGTACATTGGGTGGAAGCATTGAATTTCCTGATTGCATTGGGTAGAAAAGACCCCCACTTAGCACAACATGGTGGAATGTGCCTGTGACTGAAAGTGCTATAAAAGAACGCCTTCTGCATTTATTTATTTTACACTGTTAGCCATTATTCTATGTAAAGCACTTTGGTCAACTTTTAGTTGTTTTAAATATGCTATAAAAATAAATTAAACCTAAACCTTAACCATATATATATTGTATGTTTTTTATTTATATATATACAGAGTGTGTGTATATATATATATATATATATATATATATATATATATATATATATATATATATATATATATATATACTGCTCAAAAGAATTAAAGGACCACTTTTTAATCAGAGTATAGCATAAAGTCAATGAAACTTATGGGATATTAATCTGGTCAGTTAAGTAGCAGAGGGGGTTGTTAATCAGTTTCAGCTGCTGTGGTGTTAATGAAATTAACAACAGATGCACTAGAGGGGCAACAATGAGATGACCCCCAAAACAGGAATGGTTTAACAGGTGGAGGCCACTGACATTTTTCCCTCCTCATCTTTTCTGACTGTTTCTTCACTAGTTTTGCATTTGGCTACAGTCAGTGTCACTACTGGTAGCATGAGGCGATACCTGGACCCTACAGAGGTTGCACAGGTAGTCCAACTTCTCCAGGATGGCACATCAATACGTGCCATTGCCAGAAGGTTTGCTGTGTCTCCCTGCACAGTCTCAAGGGCATGGAGGAGATTCTAGGCAAGGAGGAACAGGATGAGCACTGCCAGAGCCCTACAAAATGACCTCCAGCAGGCCACTGGTGTGAATGTCTCTGACCAAACAACCAGAAAGACTTCATGAGGGTGACCCAAGGGCCCCATGTCCTCTAATGGGCCCTGAGCTCACTGCCCAGCAGCATGCAGCTCGCTTGGCATTCGCCATAGAATACCAGAATTGGCAGATGCACCACTGGTGCCCTGTGCTTTACAGATGAGAGCAGGTTCACCCTGAGCACGTGACAGAAGTGAAAGGGTCTGGAGAAGCCATGGAGAACATTATGCTGCCTGTAACATCATTCAGCATGAGCACTTTGGTGGTGGGTTAATGATTGTCTGGGGAGGCATATCCATGGAGGGTCACACAGACCGCTACAGGCTTGACAACGGCACCTTGGCTGCCATTAGGTATCAGGATGAAATCCTTGGACCCATTGTCAGACCCTATGCTGGTACAGTGGCTACTGGTGCACGACAATTCCTAGCCTCATGTGGTGAGAGTATGCAGGCAGTTCCTGGAGGATGAAGGAATTGATACCATTGACTGGCCACCACACTTTCCTGACCTAAATCCAATAGAACACCTCTGGGACATTATGTTTTGGTCCATCCAATGCCACCAGGTTGCACCTCAGACTGTCCAGGAGCTCAGTGATGCCCTGGTCCAGATCTGGGAGGAGATCCCCCACAACACCATCTGTCATCATTAGAAGCATGCACCGATGTTGTAAGGCATGTATACAAGAACACAGGGGCCATACAAAGTGCTGCGTACAATTTTGAGTTGCTGCAATTCAATTTTGGCAAAATGGACTAGCCTGCCACATTATTTTTTCACTCTGATTTTTGGGGTGTCTTTGAATTCAGGGCTCTGTAGGTTGATCATTTTCATTTCCATCAAACGATGTGGCATCCTTTCGTTCCTAACACATTACCCAGTCTATATCAGTATAGACATCCAGGAGGATTTCTTTTTCCCATTGAGATCTGATGTGTTTTCAAAGTGTTCCTTTAATTTTTTTGAGCAGTTTATATATATACACACACAGTGCATCCAGAAAGTATTCACAGCACATCACTTTTTCTACATTTTGTTGTGTTACAGCCTTATTCCAAAATGGATTAAATTCATTTTTTTCCTCAGAATTCTACACACAACACCCCATAATGACAACGTGAAAAAAGTTTACTCGAGGATTTTGTAAATTTATTAAAAATAAAAAAATTGAGAAATCACATGTACATAAGTATTCACAGCCTTTGCCATGAAGCTCAAAATTGAGCTCAGGTGCATCCTGTTTCCCCTGATCATCCTTGAGATGTTTCTGCAGCTTCATTTGAGTCCACCTGTGGTAAATTCAGTTGATTGGACATGATTTGAAAGGCACACACCTGTCTATATAAGGTCCCACAGTTGACAGTTCATGTCAGAGCACAAACTAAGCATGAAATCAAAGGAATTGTCTGTAGACTTCCGAGACAGGATTGTCATGAGGCACAAATCTGGGGAAGGTTACAGGAAAATTTCTGCTGCTTTGAAAGTTCCAATGAGCACAGTGGCCTCCATCATCTGTAAGTGGAAGAAGTTTGAAACCATCAGGACTCTTCCTAGAGCTGGCCGGCCATCTAAACTGAGCAATCAGGGGAGAAGGGCCTTAGTCAGGGAGGTGACCAAGAACCCGATGGTCACTCTGTCAGAGCTCCAGAGGTCCTCTGTGGAGAGAGGAGAAACTTTCAGAAGGACAACCATCTCTGCAGCAATCCACCAATCAGGCCTGTATGGTAGAGTGGCCAGACGGAAGCCACTCCTTAGTAAAAGGCACATGGCAGCCCGCCTGGAGTTTGCCAAAAGGCACCTGAAGGACTCTCAGACCACGAGAAACAAAATTCTCTGGTCTGATGAAACAAAGATTGAACTCTTTGGTGTGAACGCCAGGCGTCACATTTGGAGGAAACCAGGCACCGCTCATCACCAGGGCAATACCATCCCTACAGTGAAGCATGGTGGTGGCAGCATCATGCTGTGGGGATGTTTTTCTGCGGCAGGAACTGGGAGACTAGTCAGGATAAAGGGAAAGATGACTGCAGCAATGTACAGAGACATCCTGGATGAAAACCTGCTCCAGAGCGCTCTTGACCTCAGACTGAGGCAACGGTTCATCTTTCAGCAGGACAACGACCCTAAGCACACTGCCAAGATATCAAAGGAGTGGCTTCAGGACAACTCTGTGAATGTCCTTGAGTGGCCCAGCCAGAGCCCAGACTTGAATCCGATTGAACATCTCTGGAGAGATCTTAAAATGGCTGTGCACTGACACTTCCCATCCAACCTGATGGAGCTTGAGAGGTGCTGCAAAGAGGAATGGGCGAAACTGGCCAAGGATAGGTGTGCCAAGCTTGTGGCGTCATATTGAAAAAGACTTGAGGCTGTTATTGCTGCCAAAGGTGCATCGACAAAGTATTGAGCAAAGGCTGTGAATACTTACTGTATGTACATGTGATTTCTCAGTTTTTATTTTTAATAAATTTGCAAAACCTCAGGTAAACTTTTTTCACGTTGTCATTATGGGGTGTTGTGAGTAGAATTCTGAGGGAAAAAAATGAATTTAATCTATTTTGGAATAAGGCTGTAACATAACAAAATGTGGAAAAAGTGATGCGCTGTGAATACAGGCAATGTGGCCAAGGCTTTGGACCGAGAACTACGAGGTTGTGGGTTCAAATACTGCTACTGAAACTGCATGACCATGAGCAAGTCATTCCACTTGCCTGTGCTCCAATCTGAATGACAAAAGAAATTGAACCACTATTATCTCAAATTCTGTAAGTCTCCTTGGATGAAGACATCAGTCAAATAATAAGCAGTGATAAAATATTATTAGATCACTGTAGCTTCTTCCTCTTGAACATACACAGTTATCCATGAGTAAAACATTGTTGCATTAGATCAATTCCTGCCTTTCCCTCGTGACTTGTTTTTTTTTTTTTGATGGTCATTGCAAAGCGCCATTTTACAGTGTATTCAGTGAGACGCACGAGGAGGAGTAAAGGGGTATGAGACATGCTGAGTCAAAGACGGCAAATATAAAACCGACAGGAACTGAGAAAGGCACCTCGAAAATAATGACAGTCTGAGAAGCAGAATTTACGGGACCACGATCGTGAGACAGTGCTGGGTGAAGAGACATTCAGACACATGTAAATACAGAGGAAAGGCACTGAAAGTACGTGTAGGGCAAGAGATAGGAAATATTTTAAAATGATTCTATTTGCTGACTTCGACAGATATCTTGGCTAGTAATTACATAAAATAACACATATCATTTACGGTAAGAATTGGCTTCTAAGTATTCAAATGGTTGTTAAGAAAACTGGAAGCCATGGCAGCCCACCAAGAAATGTGCTTGAGATTCCCTGCATTAGAACTTGACAGGTAAACTCAAACTGACACATTTGATATTTTTAATAATGTTCATCCTCTTTGTCTCAGATTATTATGCAAATGCTTTTTTGACCTGGAGAAGTTTAGCATTTTTGTTAACTGGTACCTCATTTAAAAAAAAAAAGCAAGCAATTTAAGTTTAAGAATCTTCAAAACAAGTCATTTAAAATAATAGCAACAAAGTATGCTCCATTAGAAGTAGTCATTGGCTACTGCTTAAGAAAGTGCCTGAAATAAAAATCTCTAGGCACTGTGGCCCCCCAGAGATTGCATTTAAGTTCAATGTCCTTCACTGTTATATTCATACAGCTAGCAGGCTAGTTTTTTTCCAGCACTGGTAGGACTATAGGACTAGAAGTGGGAAGGAGGCCATACAATTATGCATTTGCTTAATACAAAGGATGAATGTTTATCTGACAGCTGACCCAATGAAATATGAAAGGCTCTGTCCACTCCCTGCCATGCTTGTAGTTTTAAAGAAAGGTCGTCTGATGTGTGGCTTCATTTTCATGGAATTTAATTGCTGTTACTATTTTATCTCAGGCAGGTTTTTTTCAGGGAGCAGGTGCTTCTAACCACATTTTGACCATGGCACAAACTATACATGCTATTTTATTTAAAGCTTTCAGTCATAAAGTGCAAGGGGTTGCATGCATGTTATAACAAGAGATGGTGATGTTTGATTGCAATCCTGCTGGCTTACCTAACTGCAGTCAGCTTTAAGCATCCAAGATGAGATGACAGTATGAGGTGCCTAACTTCTGGTTTGACTGTAAAATAAAAGTAAACACAAGGTGTAGGTTTGTTTCCATAGCCAAGTAATGAAAGCTGATGACGTTTATGTAATTTATTCACAAGGCTTGGTATTAAATTACAAGGTAAGCTCAGTTGCTGTTACATAGAAAAGAGAACCTTATGGAAAGGGATAATAAAGCCTATCCTTTGGTACTTGTGTACCATTTCATACTGTCTTTTTAAACTGATAGTACACTCTGAGCTCCTGATAGCTTTTTAATAATATACTATAACATTCTCTGACTTGTTTAATCCAGTTTTGAGTCACAGGGAGGACCGCAGTACTCACATACATGGCAGTAATTAACCAGGTATGGAATCACCAGTTAACCCAACATGCAAGGAATATGAGAGGAAGAGTGGAGTGTCTGGAGCAAAGATAAAGCAGACAAAAAGAGAACATGCAAGTTTGTCACAGACAGTGATGAGATGTGGGATTCAAATCCAGGATGCTAGAACAAAGAGGCAGTAGTTGTATTTTTAATGGGGCACACACTCTGTGTAGACAGAGATCTTTTATCTTGAGCCTAATGCTATCCCAAACCACCCACACACACCTTAAAACAGGCAATGCAGGATTAAACATGCAAACATCAGAGAAAATAAGTAATTACCTTAGCTTTTAATGCTGAATTAACATCTTGAAACAAACAGCTGTGTGTTTGAGCACATCAACATTACTAAACAGGAGTAAATGATGTGATTAGTTCCAATAAGACAGCACTCAGATGTTAATGCATGAATACACAGTAGACAACAGTAACTGCATGTAGTACCTTTAACTCTGTATCATCTTATTTGAATATTATTAGCAACATCTGCCCAATAAATGGCAAAACTCCATACAAGCTTCTTTTCCTCTCTAATGAGAAATCCTGGCCATTTCTTGGCCTGGGGGTGTAATTTTGTTTTACAGATTTTATGTGGGTGTCTATTTTCCCTGGTCTGCAGGTCATATTTACAGTACACGCTAAAATGCTAACATATATAAGAGCAAATGCAATTTAAGTCTAAATTGAAAATGACATATGCGTTTGGCTAACCAATAAAATTGCAAATCACAATGAGATACCAATTATTAATTACATTAGCTAACACTCTTGCCACGGTGCTACTTTTATTGACTTTTATAAATGGAGATTCTTGAAAGAATTTTGAAATAATCAGAATAAAACAGAGGTACTTTACTAAATGGTAAAGGGTGATGACTGGTGAGTAAATAAGGCTATCAGAGTTAGCATAGTTGCACCTTTTTGGAAAGTGTGTTGTTCAGTGAGGTTTGGCATTATTTTAATAGCTTATGACTTTGCCTGTGATAAAGATGAAAGAAGACTCAAAAGAGTGGAAAGAAATTCCTTGTGCGACACTGCTTGTGGAAGGATAAGTCGAGTGAAGTTACAAATTAGCACTAAGGACCGATTTATACTTCACGCTCTGAATGCGTACGCGCCCGCATCATGGCTGCCACGCGTTCCCAGTGTTCATTTGACGCGTCCTCTGAGCAGGTCCTCAGAAATTAACGCGATGCGTGCGCGAGTTGCAGTACCAGCAAAAAGTCGGAATGTGACGTCAGAGTCTCTGTTTACTATCTACATGTGACAGAAAGCCTCTATGCAGATCCTACGGGGATCGATGTGCGCGCTTCGCTGTTTGATGAATGGTTTGATGTGCTGAAGCAAAATACCGACATACAGATGCATTCGTGGTGCTTTTATATTCAAGCGTCGCATATCCCCGATCGTAATGACACGATGCATTTTAAAAGTCTCACATAACATCTTTGTGCCGTCTTTTTTGCAACTTCACAACAGCAACATAATGTATAGCGCTGTATTTGAGCCACTGAGAAAAAAAATAAAGAACACGGTGAAAACGTGTATTTTGTGATTAAAGTGGAAATTTTGGCTTTAATCTCGAATTGTCCACTTTAACCTCATAGTTTACTTTATCATTAAAGCAGATGGTCGTAAACGTCATCCTAGTTTTTAATCGCTACGAGCTTCTTGGACGTGACAGCTGCGGCAAGCAGCAATAGATCACCACACAGAACAAATTAAATGTTCATGCACATTTAGAATCTTTAGATTTATACTTGATATCACTTTCATGATGGAATGCATTAAAGTGTGTATGTTACACTTTACATATAATTTAGTTTAATTAATTTAGTTTAAATAATGAATACTGTTAATAATTACACACATGGGGGTGACACGGCGGCGGAGCAATAGCATGCTGTCTCGCAGGGAGTTATGTTGCTGGTATATCCTGCTTGTATTCCACACTGTGCTCCGGTTTCCTTCCAAAGATATGCAGATTTGGGGATTTGGTGCCGCTAAAATGACGCTAGTGTATGTGCGTGCTTGTATTCACCTTGCGATGAGCTGAGACCTCGTCCAGGAATTGTTTCTCAGTCGTGCCCAATGCTTGCGGGAATGGACACATCCCTGGATTTATGGATTTAATCAATAAACATCCTTTTCAGAGATATTGCGGTAAGGTGTTATCGGAATTTAATGAGTGTTCTAGGCAATTCACTACACAGAGAAGCCAAACATGTTCTCACCGTGATAATATCTCGCACTGCCACCTGGTGGATTCCTCCAGATTTACGTAAAGTACGCGCGCAAGTATGAACACTACAACGCTTGTGTAGCAGGAGCGTCCTCTGCAGCATGCATCGCGTCGCGTAAAGTATAACTTCAGCCTAACACAGAGTCCAGTTAATGTTTGACTTAAAAGTTGGTATCTTCTTCCTTCTATTTATTTGCTGTGCCTGCAGGGTCTAGTTGGGGATAACAGCTTCTAAAAAAGAATTTTGTTCAACTAGATCCTGGTTCAAGGTTCAAGTTCAAATTCTTTGTCATGCCTTGTATCTGATGCTGTTGAGACAGACATGGGCTAACCACAGCATTATAACTGTATTAAGTGTGCTTTAAAATTCTGTCGATATAAGGATTTTTATCAGTGTTTGAAGAGCTATAACATTTTGAAACTGCCTTTCTCAGTCATCCTATATTAGAACATTATCCACTTAATTCTTCCAAAATAACATTGCATTTTGAAAGTCCCTAAAGTCCCATATAGGCCTTACACACACTGCATTTTCAGTTTATCTGTTCATCCTTCAACTAGCTGTTTGCATTATAGAATCACAGTGGCCGGAGCCTAACCTAGCAGTATTTGCTGCAAGATGGGAGCCAAATGCAAACAGAACACTAGGCCATTGCAAGGTGCACATACCAACACACCCCCATTCTCACACAATTTAGAGTCACTTTCAAATATGAGAAACTGGAGTACCAGCTAAAAGGCTACAAAGTTCCAGGTACAACACGTACATTTCACAAACAAAGTGATGGGCCAGTAATAAATAAGCATCCCTGGTCTTGTGAAGGTGAAGTGTTTTTTGTTTCTTTTTTTCCTTATAATGCTCTTCTCATTGAATACACTAAGAGTTCTGTAGAATCATGTACTATACAAAATATAATCTCTCTATTATAATAAAAAAAATCTTGGGAAGAGACAAGAGATGTGACTTTCTCAGAGAGACACTTTCACGTCCCGCGAGACGAGACTTTATGCCAATAGATTTAACTATGCCCGGGGCCGGAAATAAAAGACAAAGAGTAGATGACAAAGTAGAACATCGTAGAAAAGTCCAAAATGTTGGCGCGATACACATGCAAAGCAGGTTAGAGATCATGGAAGTACGAAAATTCGAAAGTCTCAAAAAAATGATAGTAAAGATCACATTAGCACAAACAAATGGAAATTATTACTCGGTGAAATAACTGAACAGCGAAAAGTGATTGAATGAATTGTTCGGATTTAGACTTTAAGTCGGAGACTTGCAGATCATCTAATTTGTGTTGCCATCAGGGAAAAGAAGTGTTTCTTCCCAATGAAGAGGCGGATCTGCGAGAATTAAAAGATTTGTTGTTTGTTGAAAGTGAAATCCCACCAGAGAAAATTTCAAGCCCCGTGAGACAAGACTTTATGCAAAGAGATTTGGAAAAGTCCTGCCCACATCTAAAACATTTAAAACCATTCACACGGTTCAATCATTTCTTATTTGTGTGAATGCAATTGGCAGACACAGTTCGTGTAGAGAGAAAGAAACAATATTCATTCATGGGCAGATTTATGTTGCGTTGTCACAATGTAATTCCAAACAGGGAATCAAAATTCAATGCGATATTGACGAAAAGGAAAAAGCGAAAAGAGATCAAATATATGGACATACTGTAGGTGATATGACAGAAGTATGTAGGTATTGTTTGGCTTTAAACTTTAAGTCGGAGATTCATAGATCATTTAATTCATGTTGCCATCAGGGAAAAGTAGTGTTTCTTTTCAATGAAGACGCCTATCCGCGAGAATTAAAAGTTTTTTTGTTTGGTTAAAGTGAAATCCACATACTCGAGTGGCAGCGACGCGAAGTTGCTGGAACGTAGCGCAGGCAGGGAGTCGGAGAGCGAAGCAAGGAGGGGCAAAGCCCCTTAGTCTAATTTTAAATACTGAATAATGTACTGTTCACACCCCTGTTCATCCATTTCTTAATGAGCATAAGGCTGTGCATTCTGGAGAGTTTTATAGATGGCTTTAAATCTGACGTGTGTGTGCCACCACCCCATACACCAAAATCACTTATGGGGTCAGAGCTACTTTTGCAACAAGGACTCTGGGCTAATGCTCCATTAAGTGGCCTCTAATTCTCAACTTTTTCTAAGTCTGTGGGTATATTAAAAAGACTGTGCCTTCAAGGAAGCTGTTCAGCTGCCCGTCTCTTTAAAGGCTGCTCCCAGTCACCTCGGCCTCCAGGTGTGTTCATCCCCTAACATTCTGGTGGAACAACACATGCTCATCCTGCCAGTTGACTTGATGGTACCCTTCCTCATGCACTGAAATGACAAAGTGCATTGTCATTCCCGGGACCTGGTTCTCTTTCCTTCCTGGGGTTGGGTTGTGGCCTGTCCCGTGCCGTCATGTTCATCGTGCACCCATTTTGATCCTCAGGCTATCTGTTACATTATGTTTGAAGACATCAAATTTTTAAAAAAATCTTTTTGCAGTCTTTGTGTTGTGGTCCTAGTAGTATTTATGTGCTTAGACTGTAAAGTAATACAAAGGAAGTAAGGTAAGCAAAGGTTAATTTCAAAAAAGTGCACACATTTCTCATTAAAAAATCAGTCCTTGTGGTGACATTTTTCATCAGCAAGACTTGTCATTTACAGAGGATTTAATGGTATAAATCACTCCTTTCTGTCATTTAAGTTGCTCTGAAGTTGTATTTATTTATTTTTATATGAAATATTTTATGCATATAAGCCCAATAATTACAGAGAAGAAAGGTGTTCTGAAAATAGTGGTTTGATTTAATTTAATTATTTTTTCTATACATAGTGCATCTCTTATTAGAATCAAAATGCTGTACACATGTAGACGTGTATCTGCCTGCCATTCTGTTTTCTTAACCTGCTTAGTCCAGAGCTTCACAGAGACAGACGAAGCTCAAAATCACTGGTTGAAAGACGGGAACCAACACAGGATGGAACGCAAATCCACTGCACAACACAACACCCTCTAGTTGATGTATTGCAGTATTTGGGATTTTAAAGTGCCTGTGCAAACTCTTTGCAGACAATGAATGGGCTTTGATTTGAACTGAGGTTCTTGAAGATGCGAGTCAGCAGGACAGGACAGTAAAGTATTACACATAGGAAGTAAAAATATTAGGTTTGAATACACAATGGGCGGTCGGAAAATCGAGAGTCCACCTTATAAGAAGAATTTAGGAGTCATAGTGGACTCTAAGCTATCGACTGCCAGACAGTTTTCAGAAGCCATTAAGAAGGCTAACAGAATATCAGGTTATATAGCACGATGTGCGGAGTACAAGTCACAGGAGGTGACACTCAACCTTTTTAATGCACTGGTGAGGCCTCATCTGGAGTACTATGTGCAGTTTTGGTCTCCAGGCTTCAAAAAAGACATAGCAGCACTTGAAAAGGTCCAGACTAGGCTGATTCCAGGACTACAGGGGTTGAATTATGAGGAAAGATTAAAAGAGCTGAGCCTTTACAGTTTAAGAAAAAGAAGATTAAGAGGTGACATGATTGAAGTGTTTAAAATTATGAAGGGAATTAGTACAGTGGATCGAGACTTGTATTTTAAAATGAGCTCATCAAGAACACGGGGACACAGTTGGAAACTTGTGAAGGGTAAATTTCGCACAAACATTAGGAAGTTTTTCTTTACACAAAGAATGATAGACACTTGGAATAAGCTACCAAGTAGTGTGGTAGTCAGTAAGACATTAGGGACTTTCAAAACTCGACTTGATGTTTTCTTGGAGGAAACAAGTGGATAGGACTGGCGAGCTTTGTTGGGCTTAATGGCCTGTTCTCGTCTAAAGTGTTCTAATGTTCTAATGACAGTTTGCAGACGACCTGACCTACTTAAAAATGTGGTATGATAAAAGAAAGCGCAAAATGATATTCAGCTCGCTTCATCCAGACTTGGTTCCTGTAATATATGTGATTTTTGTCAGGAGAGGCTTCAGACCCCTGCAATCCTGAATTGCAATAAGCTGGTCTGAAATGGATGAATGATAATTTTCAGTAATAACAAAAAAAAAAAAAAACATCTTGCAGTGAAGTATAACATATCCTCATGATCACACAATGTGTACCTTAAGGATAGCGAGAGGCAAGGAGACCTTCAAGGGTGATTGGAGAGATAAAGAGTCACATTTGCAGTAGGAGAAGTGAGCACAGGAGACACTAGAAGCAATAACGGTATCTGTATAGCCAAGAGACAGAAGTAGACTGGACACACGCATATAGTTTTTACCTGGACTCTGTCTAGAGATACCTGGCTCTCTTGCAGCCCAGGTAGAAAACTCCAGGGATGGCGGCTCCTTCTGGCAGGTAGAGGGTACATAGTGCCAGAAAGCAATTTTTGGAACTATGCCATCCTTCTAGTAAAATAGGCAGCATGGAGACTAGCCGGGAGATCCAGCACTTTGTACAACAGAAGGTTTAGGGATACGGAGACACTGAAGGACTCTGGTGTCCATAGAGCAAATTTAGGGTCACCTTTGACCCTAGAAATGATTGGCTAAAATTGACTTCAGAATGAAGTTTAAAGTTACCTTGCTGTCATGATCATGTAGTATAGACATGCAAGGGCAGAAACCTGAAAACTCAGCCAGTAGATCCTCATGCAGCATTTTAAAATTAATATATTGGTAAGAAGTTTCCATAGCTAAGCCAACAGTTAACTGAGCTGCTTGGTTATTTTTATAAAATTGATTTCTAAGTTCTGTGTGTTCTGGTAGGCTTTCTTGAAGGAAGAGGGGAGTGGCTTTCTGAAAGGCAAACAAGCCTCCATGGACCTCGCTGTGCTTTCTTAGATGTTCCTTCTCACTGAATAAAATAAATCTCCCGCTGTCCTCCGTGCCAGCTTTTCTCATTGTGCTTTTCCCATAGGAGCCTTCCTTTTGTCGATTGCAATTACTTGGAGCATTAAAAGAAAAACCCAAGATTTTTTGCTTTCAGGCGACTAACATGAAGTGTGGAGGCATTATTTTGTTCTGTGAAGTGCTGAAAAATCTGAAATCTGATAAGATTATTGATAGCACCAGTTTCTCCCTAATGTTTTCTCCTCCTCCTCCTCCTCCTCCTTGTCGTCCTAATTTTGTCAAAATATTCAGAAGCTGGCCCAGATGTGCAGGTGGAGGAGGAGAAACAGCTTTGGTTAACTTAACCCATTGTTTCTGGGACCTGTGTTCAGACTGTAATGTACCATCTGTATGTGAAAATAATATACTAAATAGCAGCCAGCAAAAGGGTTTGAGAGGAAGATCCTGCCAACCGAATCCTTTAGGGTTTTTCGAACAGGCAGTTGGAATAGTTAAGTTACTTAGACTTTCAAAAAGCCTTTGACTCAGTCGCACACTGAAGATGAATTCTGAAACTAGAAGCTGTAGGCATGAGAGGTAACCAAGCAAAGCAACAAAACTGGATCTCCTGTTGGTTAACTGGCATGAGACAAAGAGTTTAATAAGTCACTCAGGGGTCTGTCCTTGGACTATTATTTTTCTGATTTATATTAATGACATTGATTCTGGTATAGTTAGAACACTTGTAAAATATGCAGGTGTTACTAAAATTGGAGGAATGGCAGACACTTAGGAGGCAGCAAAAAGACATGGACATGCTCCATAACTAGTGTTTAATTGTAATGCAATAGGTAGTCGGCATCCAGAGTATTGTGTCCAGGTCTGGTCATCACACTACAAAAAAGACATAGCAGCACTTGAATCTGTGCATAGGAGAGCAACCAAGTGAATCCCAGGATTTAAGGACTTATCCTACTTTGTCAGAGTCAGAAAATTAAACCTGTCTTGTTTCAAGCAGAGGAGACTGCATGAGGACCTAATCTAAGTCTTCAAAATTCTCAAAGGCATCAATTAAGTAGATCTAGCAAAATTATTTCAGCTTCACAGTGAATCACATACTCAACAGCACCAGAGGAAATTAAGGGAGAGTGCATATAAGATTGAAGCCAGGCAGCACTTCTTTACACAAAGAATTGTGGGAACCTGGGACAAACTACTGAGATGTGGAGTTGAAACTGGATCCGTGACAACCTTTAAGAAGAATCTGGAGGAGATTGTGTATGTATATACTGTATAATATATATATATATATATAGTGTCCAAGTGCTGTAAGGCAGGACAGACAACAAATGAAAATTTTAAAGAATCTGGAGGAGATTGTGTATATATATATATATATGTATATATATATATATATATATATATAGTGAAAAAGGCGCTATATAGCGCCCTTGAACCCTCAGGGATGACTCCAAACAACGGGTAAAAGTCCAATACTTTTTATTGTGACTCACAGTGCACCAAGCACCTTCCACACTACTCATCCAATAAACTCACTATACTAAACACTCCTCCTCGCCCAGACACTTGCTCCTCTACCTCCCAGCTCAGCTCAGTGTCTGGACTGAGGCACCGTCCTTTTATAGCCCCTGACCCGGAGGTATTCCTGTCCCGACAGTCCATAGTTCCTTACTCCTTCCGGGTCAGGGCAATCAGTCCTTTTCTTTAACCCGGGAGTACGTTGTTAGTTCCTGTCACGTGACCATGACGTACTCCCAGGTCATAGGGCATGAAAGAGCCCATAAGCCCCCCCACAGCGACTCCTGATGGCCCCCAAGATATCCAGCAGGGTTGTGTAAAAATACTACAAGGTCCATAATGCCCTGCTGGACCTCGGGGCATGATCCTGCTGTCGGGAGAGCTCCTCCTGGCGGCCTGGGGGTGCGGACCGGCATGGAAAGCCGGCAATCCTCCACAATATATATTGTGTCCAAGTGCTGTAAGGCAGGACAGACAACAAATTAAATTTTTAAATGACCACTGGGTCATCTTATTTAGTAACAGTTTCAATCAAAACAAATCGTTTACAAAGGCAACAGAAATGCTTTCCCATCTGGCACTATTAAAAACTACTTGTGCATAGGGTGTGGCTTTTCAATAAACAGTTGGGAGGTCCGTCTCTTGAAGTGCTCCCCGGTCAAATGCCTACTCCTCTCTGGGCAGCCGGTCTTCTTATTCCAATGGGCCACAGAAGGGGTGGGGTTAGGTACCCTCAATAGGCGGTTTCTCGGAGCTGCAGGGAGAGAAAGAGAAGAGAAGCTCAGCGACGGCGCCCCCTCCCACTGCGGTGGACTATCACATACCTTATGCAAGCCTGTTAGGAGGTCCTCTGACGTGCCTGTATTACAATATATATATATATGGCTAATAGAGCGTGTCTCTGGACTCCAGACCTAAACAAAACTACACAAACATCAATCATGGATGATAATAACTTATTATTTGAAGTTTGTGCCTTTAGTACACAAGTCACAAATACTTCCTTCTTCTTTCTGCCAAACATCCTCAGAAAGGGTTGTCCTCCGACTCCAACTCCCAGAATGAGATGTGGTGTGAAGGCCCCTTTTATGCTGGACCTGAGAACACTTCAGTGTTGCATAAAATATTGCGCAAAGGAAGCATTTCACAGTCAGGTAGAAGCTCCTCAAAGTATGGACAGACATTCCTTGCAGCTCCCTCTGGTGGCATCCATGAATCCAACAAGACTGCCTGAAAGGACTATAGTTTCCAGTTTACCCTGCAGGTGTGTGCATATGTGCACCGGTCCAGGGACACTACCACCTGGTGTACTGTACTGGGGAAGCATCCATTTTATAATCCCATTTGGAAATGGGTATGCCATTCACCCCAAGGACATTAGTTCTAGAATTCTAGTGCTATCTCCCATTACTATATATATATATTGTATACATACACACACACAGTATTCTACATTCAATGTACAATGCTGTGTTGATTGTCTTTTGTGTCAGTTGTTTGCATTTTCTTATTGCCGTGTTTTAGACTATAGACCTGGCTGTTAGGTTATTTGGCCCAATGTGAGTAAGTACAGGTGTGTAACTTAAAGCATCCTACCATGGACAGACTCCCCAGTCCCGGGTCACTTGCTGCCTTTCCCTTCCCTTTTCTCAGTAATCCTTAAATAGATAGAAGGATTAGCTTTAAATTCCACTCCTCCACTGGGATAGGTTAGTCTGCAGGTTTATTTAATTGATGCAAGCCATAGCAATTTGTATTTAGTTGTTTGACTTGCCCAATAGGAATCTCAATGCCTTAGAATTGACCACGAAATCCACATTTAAATATTAAAGTTGACAGGCTGATTTCATGGCAATTTACCACCAGGCCCCCAAGGTTCTGCTGAAGTGGTGTGAGGCCCTTAAGCTCCCATGAAGACTAATTACTGATGATTATTGCTAGAAAAGCTTTTAAACGTCGCGTCTGCAGTGACTATGGCAAGGGAGGAGGACATCAGAGCTGCTTTCCTATCCTTCTGCCTCCTCTTTTGGCTCAAGTTTAGTCTTCGTGGCTGCAGGTTTTTTGGTTTCTTTCCTTATTTTTTCTTGGATTTGGGTTTGGCCGGCTGGTGTGTAGCATAGAAAGTCGACAGATTTGTGATGTTGCTTCTCTTTCATCCCACTCATTTAAAAAACACCCACACTCGGCCTGACTCCCGGGGGCCGGCTGTGTATTGGAGCGCTGCCTCCTACTGTGTCTCTGTTAACTGTTTGAAAGATTCTGGGACTGAGGTGCCTCTGTGGCCTACTGGTGCTGAGTCATTTACATTTTGGACAGTGTGTCTCAAGGCCCAAAGATCCCTCACCTCCTAGTTCATTCCCGCGACCGTACAATGTGCATAAGGCACCTGGTCTTTCGATCAGCTTTCAACTCTGTGTCCCGAGTCACCTGCTTATTCAGTTGAAAACTGACTGTCTGCCTGGACCCCTGATTCATCTGGTCATTTAGTTTAGCAAGTGTCTCCCACTGCGTACTTCAGTCACATCATCATTCAGTTCATTAACTGAGTCAGCTGGTCATTCATTTTAGCCACAGTTCCTTCATGCCCTAGTTGTGGCACCAACTGCCATTTTGTTTTTCAGTCAAATCCACTGAGTTGTTGTCATTTTTTATCTTAATCACTAACCCAAGTCATATGATCATTTATAGTCATGTGGAAAAGAAAATACACCCCATGGAATTTATTTCTCTCTACTATATAAAAAAAAATCCTGGGACTAGACAAGACTTTTTTCAAGAGATTTTTTTCAAGTCTCACGAGACGAGACTTTGTCCTTGAGATTTTTTCAAGCCATGCTCTCCTCTCATCCATATTCAACCACGCACATGGCCCTCTCACCTCTCATTTGTGTGAATGCTTTTGAAAGACACAGTTCCTGCGCTCTCGGCTCTTATAAATTTTAATATTTTCCTCACTTTAAGTTTCCAGTTATAGAAGACGTATTATGTCCAAATGTTATTGAAGAATTTTATCACGAAGGGTTATTAACAGATAAAATGAGTACACAGGCAATCCTAGCACCGAGAAACGATGAAGTCAAACGAATTAACACCAGAAAATGACGATCGGTTACACGGCAAATTGGTTAAATGCGTATCATTAGACTGTGCTGAAACAGTTGGTGGTGATGGTGCGGAAGATGAAAACTTCAACTTACAATATCACGAAGAATATCTACAACCATTAACACCGTCCAGTCTTCCACCGGCCGAATTACTGTAGAAAGAAGGATGTATCCAAGGAAGGTAATGTAGCTCATCTTCCACGGATAACATTAGACAACAAAGGAGACCTTGATATGCCATTCATATTAAAACATTAACAGTTTCCCGTTAGAATAGCTTTTTGCAAAGATAATTAACAAATCTCAGAGACAAACATTCGAAAAAGTAATTTTATTAAATCGAGAGAAAGAAACGATATTCACTCAAGGGTAGTTATACGTTTTGCTGTCACGATGAAAGTCCAAACATAGAATCAAAATTCAATGTGATATTGACGAAAATGTAATTAAAAAAATTGAAGTTTTACAGTAAAAGTGTAAGTTTAAAAAGAATTTGCATGTTAATTTCAAAGCCAAACAGAACAAAATCGTAATACGCAACGAATAACTAACGCAATATGAAACGTAATTTACTTTCAATTTTTTACATTTTATTATTTTTTAATATGGCTAACTACTCACCGTAATGTAAAATAGTTAGTTCTATTATGCATATGTAACAATTGCCATGAAAAAAGCAATCTGTTTAAATTGTACATTTGCATCCCAATATGTGAGCGGCATTACCGCAAAGAGGCTAGCAAGTAGCGCAGGCCCAGGGGTTCATGAGCAAAGCCCCCTAGTTTTTTAATATTTTTGTAAAGGCAAACAGTAGATCTTCAAGCAAATACTAACTACAGATAAAGGTGGTAAAAACACAAAGAAAATGTGCCTTTCCAATCGTTTATTCATTCATCCATTTTCCAACCTGCTATTTCCTAACACAGGGTCATGGGGGTCTGCTGGAGTCAATCCCAGGGCACAAGGCAGGAACAAATCCCAGGCAGGGCACACACACTATGGACAATATAGGATCGCCAATACACCTAACCTGCATGTCTTTTGAACTGTGGGAGCACCCAGAGGAAACTCACGCAGACAGGGGGAGAACATGCAAACTCAATGCAGGGAGGTCCCGGGAAGCGAACCCAGGTCTCCTAACTGCGAGGCAGCAGTGCTACAACTGCGCCATTGTGCCGCTCTTCCAAACGTTGATTCAACAAAAATATCAATAGATGAGAGAGGTCTACTGGCGAATTGCCCCCTTTAGTAGGTAGGTGTTTTGCCTAACTGCCCACCAAAATCGACCACTACTCCTTGTAAAATTCCTTATGTTTGCAATGTGTTTGTGGGTTTTCTTGCATGCGCTGCCCATTTCAGATGTCCCCACAACATCTCACTGGGATTCAAATCAGGGCTTTGATTAGGCCAGTCCATAACCTTCCAGTCCTTCTTTTTAAGCCATTTCTTGGTGGATTTGCTAGTTTTGACCTTTATTATGTTGAAAGGACCTTTTGCAGTTAAACATCAATTTTCAGGCAGATGTCATCAAATTCTTCTCAAGCACACTTTGATATGATTCAGAAATCGATGACTGCAAACAGCAGCAAAGCAACCCCAAGCCCGAACATTTCCTCCACCAACCTTCACAGTTGGTATGAGGTTGTTGTCCTAAAATGTTGTTCCAAACATGTCTACTGTTACCGTTGTCATGTAACTCTATCTTTGACTCATCTGTCCAGAGCACATTGTTCCAGAAGGCCTGGTCTTTGTCTTTTATGTTTAGTGGAAAGCTATAACTTGCTTTGATCCTCTTTTTGGAAAGCAATGTCCTTTTCCTGACATACTTCACATACAGATCACATTTCTGCAATTTCTTTCTGATTGGTAATGCATGAACGTTGAACCATTTGTTCCAACAGTTACCCATAGATCCCTAGATGATCCTCTTTGGGGATCTTGGAGATTTCTTCCAGTATCAAACAGTCAGTTGTTGGGTTGAATTTGCTGTGCCAGCCAGTGCTGGACAAATTTTCAATTTTTGAAGTCTCTGCCATATGTAGACAATTTTCTTTAAAGATGGAGTGATTGATTTCTAATCATTTGCCAATCTTTTTATATCCCTTGTCAGACTCCAGGGCATCTACAGCTTTATTTCTGAGGGCCTTAGAGAGCTCTTCTGATCATGGCATGATGATACCAAACACATCAATATCAATGAGAACACCAGACCCTCGATGTCCAAGTAAGACAGTCAGGTCCATAAGGAGGTTTCAATCATTGGCACCTCATCTGGAACTAATTTGATGGATTTGACATTGTGATAAATGTAATAGTCTATTTATTTTTACTATGTGACAAATTGGCATTTTTTTGTTCATTTCGATGAAGAGAATGAATACACTACGTCAATTTTATGTACCATTCATTCATGTGTATCACTTTTATTTGTAGGTACTTTTCACATGAAGATCTAGTGTTTGATGTGTTGAAAAAGTCAGCCATTTCCACTGGGTGTACTTACTTTTTCACATGACTATAATTCAGGCCCAGATTCCTTCTGCATTTTTGTGCCCAGTTATGCCATAACCTTCCCCAGCGTGCCTTTCAGTCTCACCTGTTGACTTCACGCTGTGCCCTGTCACCTGCTATTTTACTTTATCCGCTAATTCCAGTCCTGTCTATAAGTTCATTCCTCCCCCAGTTCAGCCACTGACCCCCCCTACAGTGTCATTCAGCCGAATACCTTGACCTCTTGCTGTGCTGCTGAGTCACCTCGTTTTTCAGTTCAGCCACTGACTCCTACTACACCTCTCAGCTCAGCTCTTTCACCTCCTGATTCAGCTGCAGATTACTGCGTTGGCCATTACTGACTTCAGCTTTTACTTCTGCGCCCTGAGTCGAGTTTCCCAACATGCGAGTTCACTTCTTTTTTTGCTCTTCTTCATCTTGTCTGATTCCCAGTAAATCTCTGAGCACTGTTTCCTCTCCTTCACCACCTTGTTTTAGACTCTCACACCAGTGGGTGACTCCAGTTCTTTCTCCTTTCTGCTCATTTTTTTTAGTTGGGCCAGAGACCCTCAGCTTCTCTCTGAGCCCATTCCCACCACCTCTCAGCTTTGTGACGTTATCTCATTGTGTCCCTTAAATTACTGTACCTTTTTGTTTAATTCACTCATTGATGTCTGCTTCAAAGACACAGTTGACTATTTGCCCTTTTAGCTCATGTCACAGTACTTGATTGTTCCAGGATTTTTCATTCGTACATAACCTTAGTGAGTCAGAGGCAGTTGGTAGCACACTTTTGTGAAGCTGGTCACCTCATGTGACTTCCCAGCGACTCACTCCAAGTAGTATGTGACTTACTCCAATAAAATCTTCTCACGAATAAGTAGGCGGGGCTTGACTATATGAGAGCTGACAACCAAAGGCCGCTCATTCAGAAGGTCAATGTAGTGGTGAGGAATAAGGTTACACGTGTGTTACTGACTTCACAAGCAGAAGAGCAGCTCATCTTTCTGAGATCTTGTTTTATGTTCTTAAACAGAATGAAAAAAAAAATGGCCCAAGCTGTTAATCCTTTGTACAGCGCTGGCTCCATTAGGAGGCATGTTATTGGCTGACAGAGAAAGGAGAGAGCATGACAGTGCCGAGAGGTTGGTACATATTTACCCACCATGTTTCAGTCATACAATACAATACAATACAATTTGTTTTTGTATAGCCCAAAATCACACAAGAAATGCCACAATGGGCTTTAACAGGTACTGCCTCTTGACGGCCCCCCAGCCTTGACTCTCTAAGAAGACAATGAAAAACTCCCAAAAACCCTTGTAGGGAAAAAATGGAAGAAACCTTGGAAAAGGCAGTTCAAAGAGAGTCCCCTTTCCAGGTAGGTTGGGTGTGCAGTGGGTACCAAAAAGAAGGGGGTCAATACAATACAATACACAGAACAGAAGTAATCCTCAATACAGTATAATAGTACAATAGAAATATTACAAGTACAGAGCAGAATTTAACACTAGATTACAGTGGTGTGAAAAACTATTTGCCCCCTTCCTGATTTCTTATTCTTTTGCATGTTTGTCACACAAAATGTTTCTGATCATCAAACACATTTAACCATTAGTCAAATATAACACAAGTAAACACAAAATGCAGTTTTTAAATGATGGTTTTATTATTTAGGAGAAAAAATCCAAACCTACATGGCCCTGTGTGAAAAAGTAATTGCCCCCTGAACCTAATAACTGGTTGGGCCACCCTTAGCAGCAATAACTGCAATCAAGCGTTTGCGATAACTTGCAATGAGTCTTTTACAGCGCTCTGGAGGACTTTTGGCCCACTCATCTTTGCAGAATTGTTGTAATTCAGCTTTATTTGAGGGTTTTCTAGCATGAACCGCCTTTTTAAGGTCATGCCATAGCATCTCAATTGGATTCAGGTCAGGACTTTGACTAGGCCACTCCAAAGTCTTCATTTTGTTTTTCTTCAGCCATTCAGAGGTGGATTTGCTGGTGTGTTTTGGGTCATTGTCCTGTTGCAGCACCCAAGATCGCTTCAGCTTGAGTTGACGAACAGATGGCCGGACATTCTCCTTCAGGATTTTTGGTAGACAGTAGAATTCATGGTTCCATCTATCACAGCAAGCCTTCCAGGTCCTGAAGCAGCAAAACAACCCCAGACCATCACACTACCACCACCATATTTTACTGTTGGTATGATGTTCTTTTTCTGAAATACTGTGTTCCTTTTACGCCAGATGTAACAGGACATTTGCCTTCCAAAAAGTTAAACTTTTGTCTCATCAGTCCACAAGGTGTTTTCCCAGAAGTCTTGGCAATCATTGAGATGTTTCTTAGCAAAATTGAGACGAGCCCTAATGTTCTTTTTGCTTAACAGTGGTTTTGCCTTGGAAATCTGCCATGCAGGCCGTTTTTGCCCAGTCTCTTTCTTATGGTGGAGTCGTGAACACTGACCTTAATTGAGGCAAGTGAGGCCTGCAGTTCTTTAGACGTTGTCCTGGGGTCTTTTGTGACCTCTCAGATGAGTCGTCTTTGCGCTCTTGGGGTAATTTTGGTCGGCCGGCCACTCCTGGGAAGGTTCACCACTGTTCCATGTTTTTGCCATTTGTGGATAATGGCTCTCACTGTGGTTCGCTGGAGTCCCAAAGCTTAGAAATGGCTTTATAACCTTTACCAGACTGATAGATCTCAATTACTTCTGTTCTCATTTGTTCCTGAATTTCTTTGGATCTTGGCATGATGTCTAGCTTTTGAGGTGCTTTTGGTCTACTTCTCTGTGTCAGGCAGCTCCTATTTAAGTGATTTCTTGATTGAAACAGGTGTGGCAGTAATCAGGCCTGGGGGTGGCTACGGAAATTGAAACCATGTAGGTTTGGATTTTTTTTTCTCCCTAAATAATAAAAACCATCATTTAAAAACTGCATTTTGTGTTTACTTGTGTTATATTTGACTAATGGTTAAATGTGTTTGATGATCAGAAACATTTTGTGTGACAAACATGCAAAAGAATAAGAAATCAGGAAGGGGGCAAATAGTTTTTCACACCACTGTATGTCACATAACATGATTTGGATTTGTTTAGAGTCTTGAAGACCTCAGCCATCAAGCTGTCTCCCCCAATTGGCCATTCCACAGCTGAGTCAGACAATCCGATGAATGGACCCATCTATCTGATGATTCCTGCGATCCTCCATCAAGGATGACTTTACCGTAGTCAGGCAAAACAACTTGGCAGGTGGGCTGTGGCACCAAGTGCCACATTTAAGTACTGAGAAGAGAAGCAGAATAGGTGAGGGTTAGTAACAAATTCTAATTATCATGTTACTTATGTTTTAGTGCTAATGACTAACAGCAGAGATGCAGTCTGTACAGTTAATCAGCAGCTCTAGTCAGGGTGTGCTAAACTGAAGCAGTGAGTCTTCAGCTGGGATTTGAAAGCTGAGGCTGAAGGGGCATCTCTTATAGTGGCAGGCAGACCATTGCACAGTTTAGGGGCACAGTCATGGTCTGGGGAGAACATCTGTGACTAAAGTTGGCAAATCTGACATACCCTACAACTAGAAATCACGTAATGTGACATCAGCTAAGTAAAGTAACGTCCTTGTACACTGCACTGTCTTTAAAATATTTAAAAGTGAAAGAATTGATGTTGTCAGAGATGGCCGGGGTCCTTGTCCGGCTGGGACGCCTCTTCACTGTATGGACCGAGGGAGCAAGCCTGGTCAGAACAGCCCCTCCCCCAGGACGCTAGATGGCAGCCCCACTTGGTTGGCAGTGGTGCCTCAGATTTCCACAGGGCTCCATGGGAGATGGAGTTCCCTACAACCTTGTTGGGACTCGGGGGTGCCACCAGTGGGTACTGCTGTTGTTCCTGAGCCCATATGGGCGGTCCTTCCACCACACCCGGAATTGCAGCCAGGAGTGGTGGCGGAGTGTTGGCTCTGAGGCTAAGGATCTGTGCTGTTATCCAGAAGGTTGCCGGTTCGAATCCCTGTCACTGCCCCTACTCTGCTGGACCCTTGAGCAAGACCCTTAACCTGTAATTACTCCAAGGTTGCTGTACAATTGCTGACCCTGTGCTCTGACCCCAAGGGGTATGCGAAAACTAACAAATTTGTAATACAAGAAAATTGTATAAGGCGAAATAAAGAACAAAAAAATAGGTCATCAAACACCTGGAGCACTTCTGGGTGGGCTATAAAAGGAGCCAGCAGCTACTACTCCTGGAGCCAGGGTCAGGAGGAGAGGGACTAAGCTTGCCGGAGAGGAGTGGTGAAGATAGAGTGAAGAAGAGAAGTATTGTGATTGGGATTTGCGCTTTGGACTGTGTTGTGGGCTCGCGGGGACGGGGAAGATGTTCCACACGAGCGAAGAAAAATAAAAGCACTTTGTTTTAGTAGTGTGCCTGTCTGTGTCGGGTTAAGCACTGGTATAGCGTCATCTATTGTCACAATGTAGATGGGTACCTGATTTACATTTACATGTTGCGCCTAAACAAGTCCACCTCATCTAAATGTACATGTAGTGTATTAAAGGTTGTAGACCTTACTAGAAACCCAGGAGGCAGCCGGACAGTGGGCTGTTACCACATTTGACTCTGACAGCAGTGCTCTCTGCCTACTGGGTTAATGAGGCTTTGTCAGACAAGAGCTGCTGGATTTGTCAAAGGCTCAAAAGACTTGTGAAACTGTGTTTCAGTGTGAACAGGGCAATTTCCAGCTCCACAGGTGTCTGTCTTACAGAAAACAGCCGCACTGACCTCCGCAGAAAATGTTAAGTGAGTCAGGAATACATTTATCAGAGTGGCCTACAAGGATCTGAAAAGTGAGATCAGCTTTACCTACTTAAAAATCAATTGAACTCAGGGTGCACTAAAAGAGAAACAAATTGGTATCATCCTTCACGGACTCTGGTTATTGAGCCATAATTCACCTTGTCTGCTCGCCCCTTTGTCGCAAATGTAACCCACAGAGGAGTGACACACATTGCTAAGTAACAATTCACTGCTAGATAAGCATTAAGAACACATTCCAGACAAAAGCTAAGATACGGAGCCCAGACGGACCCTGGAGGACTATGACGGATGACAGGATCAGATGCCAAGTAGGTATAGTTGTGGGACACAAGTGTGACATTATGAAATTGCAAGTAATGAAGTTATAAGATAGCGATGCTAAGCTGTGTCAGATTCTGTATTAGCAGGGAAGATAGGATTACATTCGATGGAGGAAAGAAATACAGGGTGCCCCAATAATTGAGTGAAGACGTGGAAGTGAGATTAGTGAGATCAGACTCTTGGGAAGAAGAAATGTGGTACACAGAGAGCTGACAAGATCAGACTCCACACAAAGTAATCATTTATCACTCCACGACTTACCTGAGTCATTCAAAAGAAATTAAATTTGCAAACTAGTTTGGCTTGACAAAATTAGGTTACAGAGTGAGGAAGATTTGACTGGATTCAGACTTAACAAAAAAATGAAGTCATGCAAGATAAAAAAAAAACTGTAGGACACTTAAATGTAACAGGAACATTCTGTTGGAGGTAAAGCTAAAGGAAGGTAAGATTTGATAGACTCACATTCTCTGGAAGGAGGTGTGCTGAGAAATGACTCTATGAAGATAAAGATTTACAATACTTAGAATTGCTGTGTCCCATTTGAAGTGGGAAGTCAGAATTTCCAAGTTTCAAATGGAACTCCACTTTCAGTCAGATTTTCATCTCAGACGCTCGGGGCTGCTCTGTCAAGTCCGACTTTGTCCGATTATGACGTCAATCTAAAATGGTGATATACATCACACACTTTAGTGAGAGCTTTAGTACTGTACTGTTGTTGAGCAGTTTTGTATATTTGTGCCTCATTAAATCAGTCATACACACACTAGATTAGATAGAGAGAGAGATAGATAATTTAATAATCCCCAAGGGGAAATTCACATACTCCAGCAGCAGCATAATGATAAAAAACAATATTAATTAAATATAATTAAATAAAAAGCGCAGTGCAAGTTAAAAAATGCTAGGTGGAGAGTGCGAGGCAGGTATAACAGTCTATAATCCTGTGTAGTGTTAACGTTTACCCCTGGGTGGAATTGAAGAGTCGCATAGAGTGGTGGAGGAACGATCCTCCTCAGTCCGTCGGTGGAGCAGGACGGTGACAACAGTCTGTCACTGAAGGTGCTCCTCTGTCTGGAGATGATCCTGTTCAGTGGATGCAGTGGATTCTTCATGATTGACAGGAGCCTGCTCAGCGCCTGTCGCTCTGCCATGGATGTCAAACTGTCCAGCTCCGTGCCTAAAATAGAGCCTGCCTTCCTCACCAGTTTGTCCAGGCGTGAGATGTCCCTCTTCTTTATTCTCCCACCCCAGCACACCACCATGTAAAAGAGGGCACTCGCCACAACCGTCTGATAGAACATCTGCAGCATCTTATTGCAGATGTTGAAGGACGCCAGCCTTCTAAGGAAGTATAGTCGGCTCTGTCCTCTCTTGCACAGAGCATCAGTATTGGCAGTCCAGTCCAATTTATCATCCAGCTGCACTCCCGGGTATTTATAGGTCTGTACCCTCTGCACACAGTCACCTCTGATGATCGCGGGGTCCATGAGGGGCCTGGGCCTCCTAAAATCCACCACCAGCTCCTTGGTTTTGCTGGTGTTCAGGTGTTGGTGGTTTGAGTCGCACCATTTAACAAAGTTCTTGATTAGGTTCCTATACTCCTCCTCCTGCCACTACCGTCCACGTTTTATCTGTGGACATGTTGCTCTGGTTTTTGGATGCATGAAATACCATGTAATGCATTGTTATCAACTGCCATTTATTCTGATGGAGCAAGCACAACAAAGGTTTTCTTGGACACGCCCACATTGTTTTACTGTGGTCAACTCGGGTTTGACGTCATTCCCAGCTCCAGCATGTAACTACAGAGGTAAATAGAACGCAGCATGAGTTAGTCTTGAGGACATCTGAGACTGGAGAAGATCAGATTCTGCCAGGGTGAAGGTGGAGAACACTTTGATTAAACAAAAGAGAGCTGAGTTTTGTTGGACTCAAGGTGTTGGAGATAAATCTACTGGACCCGGGATATTTGACAGGATCGGACATGTTAAAGCCACAGAGTGATGAAATTGGTCACTGTGAAAGTATTTGTACAGTTCCCTGAGTGCATTTACATGCACTTTAATAACCCAGTTATTCACAGAAACTAAGTTCCAAAAATGCCATATATAGTCCAGTTAGAAAAACTCTCTGAAAAACCGAGTTAACAGACAGATATCTAGATAGATAGATACTTTATTAATCCCAAGGGGAAATTCACATAATCCAGCAGCAGTATACTGATACAAAGAAACAATATTAAATTAAATAGTAATAAAAATGAAAAGAATTAAAATAAAATTAATGTTCGTGATTTACTCCCCCGGGTGGAATTGAAGAGTCGCATAGTGTGGGGGAGGAACGATCTGCTCAGTCTGTCAGTGGAACAGGACAGTGACAAAAGTCTGTCACTGAAGCCACTCCTCTGTCTGGAGATGACACTGTTCAGTGGATGCAGTGGATTATTCATGATTGACAGGAGTTTGCTTAATGCCCGTCTCTCTGCCACAGATGTTAAACTGTTCAACTTTAATCCTACAATGGAGCCTGTCTTCTTAACAAGTTTGTTCAGGCGTGAGGCGTCTTTCATCTTTATGCTGCCACCCCAGCACACCACCACGTAGAAGAGGGCACTCTCCACAACCGTCTGGTAGAACATCTGCAGCATCTTACTGCAGATGTTGAAGGATGCCAACCTTCTCAGAAAGTATATTCTGCTCTGACCTTTCTTACATAGAGCATCAGTATTGGCAGTCCAGTCCAATTTGTCATCCAGCTGCACTCCCAGATATTTATAGGTATGCACCCTCTGCACACAGTCACCTCTGATGATCACAGGGTCCATGAGGGGCTTAGGCCTCCTAAAATCCACCACCAGCTCCTTGGTCTTGCTGGTGTTAAGGTGTAAGTGGTTTGAGTCGCACCATTTAACAAAGTCTTTGATTAACTTTCTGTACTCCTCCTCCTGCCCACTCCTGATGCAGCCCACAATAGCAGTGTCATTGGCGAACTTTTGCACGTGGCAGGACTCCGAGTCATATTGGAAGTCTGATGTATATAGATTGAACAGGACCGGAGAAAGTACAGTCCCCTGCGGCGCCCCTGTATTGCTGCACACGATGTCAGACCTGCAGTTCCCAAGACGCACATATTGAGGTCTGTCTGTAAGATAGTCCACAATCCATGCCACAAGGTGTGAGTCTACTCCTTCTCTGTAGTTAATCTGGTTATGTGTCCATGTATACCCTTAACTAAGTTCCAGTCCAGTATTTTGTAGTCTGTGCATGTCTATTGGACTCGTATCCAATAGTCATGGGTAGAAAATGGTGGTAGCTTCCACAAATATACATTTATTTGAGGCAAATTCCTTCTCCTCGCTGAAATAATCTTGTCTCAGTATTTCAGAAATTGAACGGAGCTGCACATAGAGCGCTAAGCTCAAGAGCACGGTCTCAGGAGACACAGGCTCCTTGTTTGTTTTCGGATTCATGGCAACAGTTGATGACGTTAATTCTTTTTTCTTAATGCATTTTTATGAAATTGAATCGTTTTGCCAAAGAAGAACTCCAGAAGTGGGCTTGCACATGTGCTGTAAACGAAGGGTTTTTAAGAAACGAGGTTACTCACCTTATACTGGTTTTGTGTGTGCATGTAAACAACACTCATTGATAGTTGACAAGATCAGACCCCAGTGAGGTAAACTCTGAGAGATGATGGGGTCAGCCTGCACGACTCTGAGATTTGGGTTGATCGGACTCTAAATATAAACCTTAAGGAAGCCAGATTTCAACAAGCTGAAGAAGTTTAACTCGATCAGTTCTGTGAGTTTACAGTGGATCTTCTTGGTATTCGCATGACAGGATCTGTTTTCATTACAAATCGTACATTTTGTATAATACTACTGTATTACTGCTTATTATAATAGCAACCTCATGCCTGATATAATGTGGTAGCCATGGTCTAATTTAAGGTGTCTTATTTTGATCATTTCAGGCACAAAAGAGAGGAAAGAAAGCAAAGTAGAAGAAGAAGGTGCGAACAGAGAGAGCTATCCTTCTACGGGGTGTGAGGTGGAAGCGACATAATGGATCTTTTAATCTGAAGAACAATTTCTTTCAATTACCAGGAACCTTTCGATATTTACCAGTTGTAACAAATCAGTTCTGAGATGTTTTGTTATACTATAAAAGGATTTTCTTCTTTCCTGCTGCCCATATAAAGATAAAGAGTGAGAGTCCATGCCTGCTGTCCAATTGGCCCTTGCGTCTGCTGCCTTTAAGGTCATGTTTTTTGGTTTTTTTTCAGAACACTAGTTGCACTACACAGTAACTGCAAAGCCAAATCCCATTGTGAACATTGTGTGCCTGTCCACATCACTCTAAAGGCAAATTTCTGCTTTCTACCATCTTTAATGGTGAATACACCATTTTTAAGCACTTTATTCTGCACGTATCTGTCTGATGGTGTCTGGGGAGACTGGTGGACCTCACACATTGGACAGTATCTTTCTGTTTTTGTATGATAGCTCGTAAGAGACAGCCATAGGCCTTCTGTCCTCTGCTACATAAGGATTCATCATGTTAAATTTGAAATTGGAGAGCTCCCTTTTGTATGGCCCTTGTCTGCTTTTAGCACATTGGTTCACACTAAAGTACGGACAAGCCTTTTGGCCTGGTCTTTTTGTGATGTTAACTATTTGCTGTTTTGCTTTTTCTGTGTTTTATTTTCTTCACAAGATAATGAAATCATAATCCAGATGGCCATAGACTACAGTGCAGGAAAGCAGATGCCACGTTACAGTCATGCAAATGCTTGGGGCCTCCTGTAGCAATGTTTAAAACAGTTTGAGGCAAGTTTTCCACAGCAGGGCTCATAAAGGCAGCTGTTTGCAAATGTGTGTGCTCCGTTACTTTCTTAGTTTGATTCTTCTTCTTTTCATTCATGTTTTTCTCTCATTCCTTTCTTGAGTTGGTTGCCATTCCAATAGCTTTCTGGTTGCTGCTTGTCTTTTTCCCTTTATCATTGTGTAACATTTCTAATTATGTGTCCTATACTTTATTATCCAAAGTAACTTACAGATCACAAATCCTTGAAAAGGATATCGTAGAAACACACCTGCCATATCATAGGCGCCATTGTTAAACTGTTTCATGGTCTAAAGCCAACTATACAAATGACATGCTTGCTCATGGCCGCTTTGCTCCTTTGTCCTGTTTCTGTTTACCTTCATTTTTCTCTCTTCTTTCAGTTCTATTCATTCATTATTTCACGACCTCAGTATCCTGCTGAGGTTGGCAAAGTTTTAAAAACCTTACCGAGCAGGGTAATGGGGGTGCAGGGCAGGGGTGGGACGCTACTGTAGGAGACATGCTCACACATACTGGGCCAGTCACTCTCATGCCTGTTTTCCAGCTTCTGTTGCTCTCATTACAGACAGCAGTTTCTTTTTAGGAGAACGGTCTCATTTGCTTTCCTTTCCAACTATTCCTGGCTGCAAAGGGCACATGGCAGGAACCTTCTACTCCATTTCAGGACCCACTCTTGCACACACCCACACCAGGTCACTTTAGAGTTACTTAGAATTAAGTTTCAGTTTCTTCTTCAAGACAAGAACCATTCATTGATGGGACACCAAGCCATTGCAGGGTTCCAATCACACATTCATCCACAGTGGCCCATGCAGAGTTGCCAACTACTTCTTTTCTAATTCCTTGTTTCCCTCCAATTCCTTATCTCTTATATCTCACCCCATTTCCATTTATTAAAGTGTAATTTTTCCGTTATATGACTTTCTTTCCACCCCTCCATCCTTTTTCCAAGTATGTCTTAGAGAGCAGTAGGGAACAGGGTAAAATGGGCACAAATTAGGAACCTGCCAGGCTTTGGCATGGCAAACACACATCTTTCGATGTTGTAATCTAACCATTGTTAGTAGAACAATTCAATAGGTGGCAGCCAAAAAGTCAGCCACACATACAGTCTTTTGAAATGCATGGTTTTTTTGCTTGCTGTCAAGACACCTGCCACATGCCATGCCCCTTTGTCTTGAAAACATTGATGACTGATTATGGGCAGCATCCAGAAATCAATAACTAAAACAATAGCCTTGAACACATCCGTAGTTGTTTTTTCTGTTATTCCTTGCCCACTCACTCTTTAGTGCTACTCCTGTCTCTGCCTGCCTACCATATTCCTTTTTATTGTTAATACTTTTTTTTTCTCCCCACTGCCCTCCTTTAAACTTTGCTTTTCTCTCACACAGTAGCTCATGTATGTATATTTCTCTCCTTCCAAATGGCCCAATCTCTGTTTTATTCCATATTTCCTTTCATACCTTTTCTTTTTGCATCCCCACCTATACAGTATGCACTTATGTCAAATGTTGAAGGCACTGAACCTGACAATCCAAACTCACAAGTTCCGATCCTGAGCCTGTCACCTTTGTTTTATGTGATTTAAATGCCAACTCTTTGTGTTGTACAGTTCACGATGTGACATTCAGCCTGAAGGGCACCATTTCATGCTAAACAAAGTCTTTTCAATGAGCCTCTGTTCTTTTCACTTTTCCAAACACTCTTCATTTTCCTCTCCCTTCTCCATCTGCCTGTCTCTTTCCGTCGTCTCACACTCTCCTCCCTCCTCCGTAGTTCTCCTTCTGCATGTCTTGTTCAGCCAATCCTGCACTCATGGTTGCAGATGGGATTTTTTTTTTTTTTTTTTATTCTGTCTGCTTTAGGTCAGCCAATCAACTACATCGATGCACATCAGCAAAGGACATAAAACACAAGAGATTGCCCCTGCCTATAGATGTTTACCACAGGATTGCTGTCTGTTTCTCTATGACAATGACTTTGGGTCAGGGTAGAACGAGCCTGGTTCACCAGCACTGAATATGTCATGAATGGGCGCCAGGAAAGGGGACTTTTCCTCTCCCTCTCCCTATTTATTTTTCTTTCCTAAAGTTCTGTCGGTCAAATGCACCCTCAGCACCCAGTGCATCAAGTGGAATGGACTGCATCCTGTATGCATGCTGCATGAGTAACCCTCTGAGAATGATGTTCACATGTGAACCCCGAATGGAGTCCTTATTAAAAGATGACATTTTAACTCTTTGTCTGCCCGCCTCCTCCTTCACTCCAGGGTTAGTTGTCTGTCCTTTTTATTTCATGTAATAACATTTGCTTACCTTTTTACTTTTTTTGGTTGCCGACACCTGCTTTTTGACCAGAGGCTCACATTAGCCTGCGGTTAACTGCATTAGGGTCTGCTATGAGGTCCTTTAAGAAAACAGAAGCACTGAAGGGGCCATCTTACCTGTTTTTTTTTTTACATTTTGCTACGTTGCAACCTTGTGCTAAAATTATATAAATGCATTTCCTACCTCATCAAGTAAGACTCAATACCCCAACTGACAAAGTCATGTCATTTTCTAACCTGCTTTAATCCATTCCATGGTGTGGTGGCTTAGGGGTGCTGAGGTCTACCCCAGCTAGCACTGCACAGGGCACCAGTCCTTTGCAGAGCGAACACACACACCCGCCCGCACGTCACTAGGGCAAATTTAGCATTGTCAAAGCACCCATTATGCATAGCTTCAGACAGTGGGTGGAAACCCACGCAGACGCAGGGCAGACTTCCTTACTACTGCGCCAACATGTTGCACCAAGTGGCAAAATGAAAACTGCTTATTATAAATGTTTGCAAATTTATAAAAAAAAAAAACTAGCTGTGTAAGCCTGTGTTGTAAAAAGCCCGGGGTCCTAGAAACTATTGAAAATGTCAGAAAAAAAATTGAAATGTAGAGATGTCAGGTAATTGAAAGGAACTACTCCAGGTGTCTCTCTCCTAGGAGGATTTGTTTTCCGATGTGCTCACCTCGCTTGTGCACATTAGTGGCTAAGTGACTTTGTCTTTCTTTGGAGGTTTCGTTTTGCCAACGTCCTCCCCTCACTTCTGTATTAGCAGTGGAAGGAAAGTAAAAGGGATATCGTTTTGCCAATGTTGGCGGCTAAGTGACTTTGTCTTTCTTCAGAGGTTTCGTGTTGCCGATGTGCTGGCCTCGCTTCTGTATTAGCAGCTAAGCGAGTGACTCTTTCTTCGGAGGTTTCATTTTGCCGACGTGCTGGCCTCGCTTGTTTATTAGCGGCTAAGCAACTTTGTCTTTCTTGAGCGGTTTCATTTTGCCGATGTGCTCACCTTGCTTCTGTATTAGCAGCTAAGCTAGTGACTCTTTCTTCGGAGGTTTCGTTTTGCCAACGTCCTCCCCTCACTTCTGTATTAGCAGTGGAAGGAAAAGTAAAAGGGATATCGTTTTGCCAATGTTGGCGGCTAAGTGACTTTGTCTTTCTTCAGAGGTTTCGTGTTGCCGATGTGCTTGCCTTGCTTGTGTATTAGCGGCTAAGCAACTTTGTCTTTCTTGAGCGGTTTCATTTTGCCGATGTGCTCACCTTGCTTCTGTATTAGCAGCTAAAGTGACTCTTTCTTCGGAGGTTTCCTTTTACCGATGTGCTCACCTCGATTGCGTATCCTCGGAGGTGAAGCCCTTACCCCGACTCCACCCCTCACTTCCGGGCCGGAGAGACAGAGAGACACTCTTCCACACGTAGACGTTTATATACAAGATAAGAGCTGGAATGTCACATTGACACACGTACTCCGACTCTTTCCTTTGGTTCAGGTGTATCCAACTCTAATTGATCATCTTTGAGATGTTTGGAGTCCACCTGCTGTTAATTGACTCGACCCAATTAGGAAAAGCACACCTGTCTAACTGTGGAAGTCCCCACAGTTGACCAAAAAAACCAAGTCAGGAGGTAGAAGGCATTGCCTGTAGAGCTTGGAGACAGGGTTGCGTTGAGGTGCAGACTTGGGGAAATCTACAAAAAAAATCCAACTTTATTGAAGCTTCCTAGCACAGTGGCCTCCATAGTTCATGAAGTGAAGTGTAAGGCAGTGGAATATGCCAGAAGTTACGGCTTTGGATCTAGGACTTCAGCTCCTGAGGTTTTGGATTTAAATCCCACTACTATGGGGTCCCTGTGTGATTGTGGGCAAGTCACTTCACCTGCCTTTGCTCGCATTGGGAAAACAAAAAGAAATGTAACCAATTGTATC
The DNA here is from genome assembly GCF_016835505.1 of Polypterus senegalus. NCBI lineage: Eukaryota > Metazoa > Chordata > Cladistia > Polypteriformes > Polypteridae > Polypterus > Polypterus senegalus. Next base: position 169,297,483 of record NC_053162.1, read on the forward strand.
TCAAGTGTTGTAGGTCACCTTGGTTAAAGGTGTCAGTCAAATGTAAAGATGGGAGAAACTTCAAGAATGGTAACCATTGCTACAACACTCCACTGATCTGGGCTGCCCAGAAAGAAGCCTCTTCTCGGTAAAAGACACATGGAAACCGGCTCTGAGATTCTCAGGCTGTGAGAAACAAGGTTCTCTGGCCTAATGAAACCAAGATTGAACGGTTTGCTCTCTTATTCTAAGTGTGTCTGGAGGAAACCAGGTATTGCTTATCACCTGTGCAATACCATTCACCAGTGAACCAGGGTGATGGCAGCACTGGGACTAGGACACTAGTCAGACTTGAGGGAAAGCTAAACAGAGCAAAATAAGGAGATGGCCTTAATGAAAATCTGCTCCAAGATTGCACTCTGGATCTAAGACGGGGCCGAAGGTTCATTTCCAACAAGACAGAGTAACGACCCGAAGGCTGAAAGCAAACTCTGTGAATGCTCTTGAGTGGCCCAGACTTGAACCCAATCAAACATCTCCGTAGAGACCTGACAATAGCTGTTGTAGCTGCTGATGATCTCCATCGAAAGTGACAGAACTTGAGAGGATCTGCTGACAAGACTGGCAGAAAATCCACAAATCCTGGTGGGTGAAGCTTGACGTGTCACAGCCAAAGAAGACTCCACACTGCAATGTGTGTCAAAGGGGCTTCAACTAAGGACTTAGGAAAGGGTCCAAATACTTGTATCAATCGTATGTTTCAGTTTTGACTTTTAATAAAATTGCTAAAATCTCTAAAATCCTGTTTTTGTTTTGTCATTCTGGGGCATTGGGTGTTGCTTGATGAGAGGAAAAAAATGAACTTCAATGATGTCAGCACAAGGTGGCAACTTAACAAAATGTGAACAAGTTGAAGGGTGTGAATACTTTATGTCTACATGGTGTGAAGGAAGCCTGACTACAGACAGACACCGAGACGCACAATGTCCAGAAGCACACACTTATATTTTTGCGTTTCTTCTAAACACACCACAGTGCACCAAACAGCCACAATGAACTTACAGGCCTTTTCCTTCTATTATCTTTCTCCTCATTCTTCTGCCGCCCGACTCCGACTCGTCTACTGGAGTGAGGCGGCCCCTTTTATAATAACCCGGATGTGCTCCAGGTGCTCCGTCGTGATCTTCCGGCAGCACTTCCTGGTGTGGAGGATGTGCTGCAGTCCAAGGTTTGTAATCATCCTCCGGACTCCAACAGGGTTGAGTTTCTAAGCTCTGATCCCGTGGCCCCGATACAGACCAGGGCAGCTGCCCTCTCGTGGCCCAGGGGAGGTATTGTCCCTCTCCCGGTCCATCCTCCTTCCGGACGTCCCGGCTGGTTATTTTGGGAGGAAGGTGCAGGGGAAACTGAAAGGCTTACGGTTCTCAGGCTCACCAAAGTCGGGTCCCCCAGTCATAAACTTGAAGAACTTGCTGTAGCTTAGGCCCTCCTAACCATTGTGAAGCCAAGCCGGACACCAGTTTGCCACACTACATGCGTTTTATTTATGGCATACTAGGGTGGTCCACCCTGCACTCGCTTCGCTCGCCAACCCTCGGGTTTGGTTAACTGGATATACAATTTTAAAGAGATTGGTATTTTCATGGGTTACATATGCATTATAGAACTAACTGTTTTACATTTCAGGTATTAATTTACCATAGTCTAAAATAATAAAACGTAATAAATTGAAATAAAATTACATTTCATGTTGCGTTGGAGGTATTTATTCCATTATACGTTTTCGTTCTGTTTGTCTTTGAAATTAACACACAAATACTTTTTTAAGTTTCACTTTTACTTTAAAACTTCAGCAAAAACCGTATTTGGAATTAACTTTTCTTCAAGATTGCATGGAATTTTGATTCCGTGTTTGGACTTCCATCGTGACAACGCAACGTATATCTGCCCGTGAGTGAATTTTGTTTCTCTCTCTAATAAATAAACCGACTTTTTCGAATGTTCGTCCCTGTGATTTGTTAATTGTCATAGCAAAAGCTATTCTAACGGGAAACGTTTTAATACAAACGGCATATCACGATCTCCTTTGGTGTCTGATGTTATTGGCGGAAGATACCATTACTTTACCTTTTTTGTTGTTTGTTTAAATTTTAAAAGAGCTGAAAGCACAGGAAGTGTGTCTGACAAAAACATTCACACAAATGACTGGTGAGAGGACCGGCGTCTTGTTTGAAAATGGTTCAGAGGAGGGCGCGACTTTAAAAATTCAATAATTCTCGTCTCACGGGACTTGGAAAAAATCTTCCAAAAAGTCTCTTCTACAAAAAGTCTTGTCGCGTCAAAGGATTTTTATATATAATGGAGAGAAAGTGAATAAAACACCAACACCGTAACACAACACACAGTCCCTTCTTCTCGCTCCACTCCTCCTCCTCAGGCTTTGTCCTCTTTCTCCCAACTCGGGCCATTGAGTGGTGATGATCGCCCCTCTTTTTAGGGCACTCGGAAGGACTCCAGGTGCCCAATGAGCTCCTTCCGGGTGTGATGGAAGTGTGGCCATATAAGGCCCTGGAAATGTCCTTGGGACCCCTAGCGGTGGCCACGGGTTCCAACAGGGTTGAGCTCCATAGCCCTGCTGGAAACCAAGGTGCCTGCCAGGGGAGAAACTGTCCTAAAAATACACTCTCCGCCAGTCCTAGCACACACCATTCTCTGAAGGTGACTTCATCATTAAAAATGCAAGAATTAGATGGGGTTTCCTCCCATTATTTAGGGGGATTTTTACCTTCGGTGACCACCTACTTCATATTTATTAAACCGTATATACTCATGGATAAGTTCTCCTGCGTATAAGTTGGGACTTGATTTTACCGTATAATTTCTGCTATTTTATAATATCGGTCATATAAGTCGAATACGGAAAACTCCCGCTATTGGTCCAAGAGATTATGATATGCTAACGCCCACCTGAGAGAGGAACCACGGAGCACACGGCCTTTATCTTCTATGTGGGTGCGGCAATGCGCTGTATCAGCGGGTACTCCGAACCTCTCTCTCTCTCTCTATTGTGCCTACGTGACCACGCGGTAATACCCGAAGTATTCTGAAGCGACGTTTGCACTGATTTGTGTTTTTTGTATCTCACACCCTCATACACCTTTATCGTATGAGCATTCCTTATCTATGATGGAGCGTTCGATCAGAAGAAAATATGAAGCTGGTTTTAAATTAAAAGTCGTTGAAATGGCGAATGAAATGGGTAACTGCGCTGCTGCAACAAAATCCAGTGTGTCTGAGAAACTGGTGCGAGATTGGAGGAGGCAAGCAGATGTGAAAAAAAAATAAATAAGTGTTGCATATTTGAACTGGGGCGGCACGGTGGCACAGTGGGTAGTGCTGCTGCCTTACAGTAAGGAGACCTGGGTTTGCTTCCCGGGTCCTCCCTGCGTTGTTTGCATGTCCTCCCCATGTCTGCGTGGGTTTCCTCCCACAATCCAAAGACATGCAGGTTAGGTGGACTGGCGATTCTAAATTGGCGCTGTGTGTGCTCTGTGGTGGGCTGGCACCCTGCCCGGGGTTTGTTTCCTGCCTTGCGCCCTGTGCTGGTTGAGATTGGCTCCAGCATATCAAAGATTAATTTCAAAGACAAACAGAACGAAAACGTATAATGGAATGAATACCTCTAACGCAACATGAAACGTAATTTTATTTCAATTTATTATGTTTTATTATTTTAGACTATGGTAAATTAATACCTGAAATGTAAAACAGTTAGTTCTATAATGCTTATGTAACCCATGAAAATGGGTCAACCCCGTGACCCTGTAGTTAGGATATAGCGGGTTGGAAACTGGATGGATGGATGGATGGCTATTTGAACTGGGGCGGCATGGTGGCACAGTGGGTAGCGCTGGTGCCTCGCAGTAAGGAGACCTGGGTTTGCATGTTCTCCCCGTGTCTGCGTGGGTTTCCTCCCGCAGTCCAAAGACGTGCAGGTTAGGTGGATGGGCGATTCTAAATTGGCCCTAGTGTGTGCTTGGTGTGTGAGTGTGGGTGTGTGTGCCCTGCGGTGGGTTGGCATCCTGCCCAGGATTGGTTCCTGCCTTGTGCCCTGTGTTGGCTGGGATTGGCTCCAGCAGACCCCCGTGACCCTGTGTTCGGATTCAACGGGTTAGAAAATGGATGGATGGATGGATATTTGAACTGGGGTGGCACGGTGGCACAGTGGGTAGCGCTGCTGCCTCGCAATAAGGAGACCCAGGTTCGCTTCCCAGGTTGTCTGCGTGAGTTTTCTCCCACAGTCCAAAGACATGCAGGTTAGGTGGATGGGCGATCCTAAATTGTCCCTAGTGTGTGCCCTGCCCAGGGTTTGTTTCCTGCCTTGGCTCCAGCAGACCCCCGTGACCCTGTAGTTAGGATATAGCGGGTTGGAGGATGGATGGATGGATGGATGAATATTTGAAGTGGCACATAAGTCAGGGTCTGATTTTCTGATCGATTTTTTGACTTATACGTGAGTAAATACGGTGTATGGCTGTGACCTTCTCTCACTCTATTAACCTGAGCTCATTGCATCAGAAAACACAAATCCAACACTTCCAGAAGCTCCACCGGCTGTTGGGCTGTCAGGCTCACATCCACACTGAACAGAAGAGCTAATCCAGCAAGGTGAGGACTTGAATGTGGCCCACCGGACCCAGCTTGAGACTCCGTGCTCTTTCTGCTTGACCAGAACACAACAGGCAGGTCAGCAGCTCGGTGATTTAGAGCAGGAAATGAGGCCGAGGTCAGTGCTGTTAAATGCGATGCGATGCAACTTATTTTTGTGTAGCGCCATTCACAGAGCACAGTTGCAGAGCGCTGGAAACGATTCACAACTGAAGTGCAAGTGTACGTAGATGATACTTAATAAATGACTAAATATGGTGTCACAAAACGAGACAAAGACAGATAAAGGGTTGAGGCAGCCACCCATATAATTTGGTATCCTGGCTGCAAAATGTCGTTTTTTTTAAAGCAACTAGCACTGAAGTGCGCACAATGGAGTCCAAAACCAGACTGCGGGAGAAGGGAAAAGGGTAGGCTTTTAAAGGGGAAGACAGGAAGTGAGGTCATAAGGATCGGGCACGTGTTCATTATTCATTGGATCAGGCCCGGATGTGACATCAGGGGGGCCGGAGCTGGTAAGGTCTGTTTCCATTGGTTCGGTCCCAGAAGTGATGTCAAGAGAGCCAGGTGGAGCCTCCTGGGTTTGGTCTACAGGGAAGTGAGAAAGAGAGTCAGTGCACTCTGCCACATCCCGGCATGCCTCAGAACTGCCTTCACTCGAGCCCTTTAGCTGCCTGCCATGCACGCACGCGCGCGCGTGACAATGGAAATAATTACTAAATATGGACCTGGTACACATATAAATACAGATTTGTTAAAACAAGGCGGAAACGGATTAAACAGAAATGGAAACCAACAACAGCGTCTGTCCATTAACGAACTGATGAACTAATGGCCAGTTGACAACAGCGGAGATTAAAATTGTTAAAGAGAAAGTCAGAGTCCTGGCGACCTTGGCCAACTGCTCCCGAGTTTTTTATAGTGTTGGACATCCAATCTGATGAGAGATTCTTTCCATCCAAAGATTCCAACTCTCCTTTCTCTGAGATGACTTCCATGTGCAGGAGAGCAGCCTGGCAGTACAGCGGTGGCACCAAGTGCCACATCCAGATACCAAGAAGAGAACCAGAACAGAAGAGGGTTAGTAACAGTTTAGAAATATTGTGATATTACGGGGCTTTGCCCCCTGCTTGCTTTGCACGCCAACACCCCGGGCCACACCACACTACATGCCAGCAACTTCGTGTTTCTGCCACTCGCGAATGTAGATTTCACTTTCACCAAACGACAAATCTTTCAATTCTCGCGGATACGCCTCTACTTTGAGAGGTGACAGTTCTTTTCCCTGATGGCAACACGAATTAGACGATCTACAAGTCTCCGACTTAGTTTAAATCCTAACAATATATTCGATCTCTCTTCGCTGTTCCGTTACTTCACCAAGTAATATTTTCCATTTCTTTGTGCTAATGTGATCTTTACTGTCAGTTTTTTGAGACTTTGGAATTTTAGTACTTCCATTATCTCTAACCTGCTCTGCATGTGTATCATGCCAACATTTCTGAATTCTTTACGACGTTCTACTTTGTCATCTACTCTTTGTCTTTTATTTCCGGCCCCCTAACATAAATGAAACAGTCCTCTTTGTATTTAGGGTTCTCATGGAAGGACTTGATGATGACGGTCACGTAGACTTCTGGCTTTTAGTCCATCAATGTAGGAACATCACGGTGCTTTGATTAGGTGATGATGGCACAGGTCGCCACCACAGAAAACTGGACAAAGAAACAGAAGAGAGAGTAGGGGTCAGTACGGATTTTAGAGCCACCATGAATAGTAATTATGATGAATTGAATATACAGAGTATCAGGATTAAATGAAGGTGAAGTTATGAGAAGGCCATGTTAAAGTAATGTGTTTTCAGCAGTGTTTTAAACTGCTCTACTGTATTTGCCTGGCGAATTCCTATCGGCAGGCTATTCCAGATTTTAGGTGCATAGCAGCAGAAGGCCGCCCGCCTCACCACTTCTTTTAAGTTTAGCTTTTGGAATTCTAAGGAGACACTCATTTGAGGATCTGAGGTTACGATTTGGAATATAAGGTGTCAGACATTCCGATATATACGATGGAGCGAGATTATTTAAGGCTTTATAAACCATAAGCAGAATTTTAAAGTCAATCCTGAATGACACAGGCAACCAGTGTAGTGACATCAAAACTGGAGAAATGTGTTCGGATTTTCTTTTCCTAGTTAGGATTCTAGCAGCTGCATTCTGCACTAGTTGCAAACGATTTATGTCTTTTTTTGGGTAGTCCTGAGAGGAGTGCGTTACAGTAATCTAGTCGACTGAAAACAAACGCGTGAACTAATTTCTCAGCATCTTTCAAAGATATAAGAGGTCTAACTTTTGCTATGTTTCTTAAGTGAAAAAATGCTGTCCTAGTGATCTGATGAATATGTGATTTAAAATTCAGATTACAGTCAACAATTACCCCTAAGGTTTTTACCTCCGTCTTGACTTTTAATCCTAATGCATCAAAGTTAATGTCTAATAATCTCATTGTATCCATTACTGCCAATCACTAAAATTCTCAACCCACTTGGACCAAATTCATGGGATGCCAGAGCCCATATGTGGTGCATCAGGCTTATGGGAGAAACCACACTGGACAAGGTGTAGTGAGCATCATCAGCTATTAGCAGAAACACTTACAGCAAGCAGATGCAGAGTCAGCCAATAATGTAAACTCACCTGCACATCCTTAGGGACGTGGGAGTCAAACTCCATTCAAACATGCAGACTCCACATGAATAAGATTAAATTAATAATAAAATAAAAAAAAAATGAAACCCTCATGCCAGGCTGTGTCAAGCCATGACCCACTTAGAGGTGATTAAAGTGAGGCTTTGCCAGTCTGCTCTGCACGTTTTCAGCTACACTTCTATGGGTAAAGATGCATTGTGCACAAGCTGTGACTGCTCTTTTTATCTTTGGCCTACTCACACGTTTTCTTACTTTTTAGTAATGCTTGTGTGTATTTATTTATTCATTTATTTACTTATTTATTGAGACTCTGGATGAAGCCAAATTTCCCTTTTGGTACCAATCAAGTTTTCTCTCTCGCTGTAACTACAGCGAAGCAATGCCGCCATCTAGTGACCACTGTAGTGTACTAAAAGCGTGAACAAATGGATGGCGCTTTTTGAATCCCTTTTGGCAGCACGTTATTATTGAGCAGCAGAAGAGTCAACAACAGCAACAACAACAATAACAATAATAAATACATTTTATTTACATAGCTCATTTTCCACGCTCAAAGCGCTTCACAGAAATTCAAAGTGAAAAACGTAATTTACAATATTGGATATAAATAATATTCGCATAAAACTAGTGATGGAAAAATTAGGCAACATGAAGCTTTGAGGCTTTCTTTCTATTTTTGCCGAAAAAGATTCGAAGCGTTGAAGCCTCAGCCCCAGTATGAACAGCGACATCTGGTGATTAACTGTAGTCAAGGCAATCTCTCAAAAGCGCAAGTGAAGCAGCACTCACCGTTTCAGTCTCATGTCACCAGTAAATCAGTCTATCCATTATCCAACCCGCTATATCCTAACTACAGGGTCACGGGGGTCTGCTGGAGCCAATCCCAGGGCGCAAGGCAGGAAACAAATCCCGACCAGACCGCCAGCCCACCGCAGGGCACACACACTAGGGACAATTTAGGAGCGCCAATGCACCTGACCTGCATGTCTTTGGACTGTGGGAGGAAACCCACGAAAACACGGGGAGAACATGCAGACTCTACACAGGGCTACCACTGCGCCACCGTGCCGCCCATGTCACCAGTAAAAGGTCAGAAAAGTCTGTTCATTTTATTCTGCTAAGTTCCTTGTCCATTTATACTATTTAACTTTTGAACGCCGTTTTCCCCTGTTAGTCGCCATCTGTCACCAAAGCTCTCCAAATCTCTCTCTCCCTACAACCCAACATTGTTGAATGAGAATGATTCATTTTATACAGTACCGTATAGGCTACCAGTTAATTTAGCGCCAAAGCTGTCACACCGACGAAACGCTATTAAACCAATAAAGCACGCTGTGAAGCACTAATGACGTTTGAAGCTTCAAACGTCACGTGTCACGTGACAGTGGTGTTTTTGTCACAGTGATTCGACTCACTGCGCTTCAGATTGACTCAGTATCATTTTCTTATCTCTACATAAAACGCTAAATAATGATAAATACAGGAAGCACAAACATTCACGATTAGAATAAGAGATAATGAAGCAGAATAAAAATACTAAATACTACAAGAACATCCTGATCTAAACCCTGGCTGGCCCCCTGTCTGTTGTATGGAGTCTGCACTTTCTACATATGCTCGCGTTGCTTTTTCGAGGATATCCACTTTTTTCCCACATCCCTTAACTGTGCAGGTTATGTGAATCTCACACTTTTTCCAACCTGCTTATCAAATTCCACGTAGCGGTGTGCCGGTGTTCTGACGATTTGTCCTACTTTTTCGAAGTATCCTACCGTAGTTTATTTAAATGGCAGATACGGTATATACACCGTATATGTTACACCCACCCGTTTATTGTAAGTCGTAACATTAAACTTATAACGTTATACCATATCATCATTTAACATGTTATATTTAGAAGTCGTCTATCAAATTTATGGAAATGCTAACATTTCTCAATTTGTTCTATATGCATCATTTAATGCCCAAAAGAGACACAGCCGTGCATGGATACAATGGTCTGTACAAGATTAAAAGTCACACATGCAAAGTATACAACTTATAAAATGTTGACAGTAAATACTTATGCAGAAAACTGTAACACTTTTGGTATGCGCATGCGTAGTATCAGTGCGTAGATCATTTCGATGGGTAGGAAGTTTCGTCACAACACCGGCATCGGCTTTGAACGTTTTCAGGAAATTTAGTAAAAGATTTAGCATAAGAAGCCACCCATCCATTATCCAACCCGCTATATCCTAACTATAGGGTCACGGGGGGTCTGCTGGAGCCAATCCCAGCCAACACTGGGCGCAAGACAGGAAACAAACCCCGGGCAGATCGCCAGCCCACCGCAGTGTAAGAAACCATCCACGCTCTTAAAAATAATGGTTGTACAATGGCACTTTACTGGGTTGTAGTGATGGGAAGTTCGGATCATTTTACTGACTCGGATCTTTGAGTCTCGTTCAGCAAAATGAACGAATCATTTTTCGAGTCATTTCGTTCAATTCTGTTTCCGGCTCAGACTGCATACTAGGTTAAGCTTATGGGGCTGTCACGTGATGAACGAACGACTCGAAAAACCCGAAGACTCGAAACAGGTGAATCAATTCCAATACAGAAACTATAGGAAGTTGCGCAAATGCGTATGCGCGACTGAACGAATCACTCCCACGAGACGACTCGTTCTTCCCGAGTCACATTAAAGATTCGTTCAAAATGAACGGTGGTTCCTCGATGAGCCATTGTTTGGGAAAAAAAAAGTTTTATTTTTGGAAGGATTCTTTGCCGGTGTGCTGGCCTCGCTTGCGTATCCTCGAAACTGGAGCCCTCACCCCGACTCTACGTCTCACGTTCTGGCCGGACAGACACACACACTTCCACGCATAGAACTCTCTTTAATATGAAAAGCAACAGGCGTGCGGTGGTGGCGCTCAAACACAAAGAATGCTGGCAGTCACCTCCAGCTCGCCCTCTGGTGGTCGTTCCGCGTGTCAACTGGATGATACCATGCATACAAGACTGCAAGATCACCCCCTACCCAGAAGGGGGTGGGTTAGTGCTGATTTCACCCTGCAGTATTTTTAGTCGACCAATGACAAACGTGTACCAAGTGTCATGAAAATCACTCCAGCCGTTCGAACGTGAAGCTGAAACACACACACACACTTTGACTTTTATACAGCAGGGGGCTTTACACCCTGCTCGCTTTGCTCGCCCACCCCCACAAACCCCTGGGGCACGCTATGTATCTCTGCCGTTTGCGTTGTGAAAAGGGGGGCTGAACACACCCCAAGGAGATGCGGTCGCTCCTCCGAAACCCCCTCTTAAACGGTGATACAATGGGAAACAAATACGGTTTTTTTTTACCACCTGCTGCGTGTTCTGCTTGTTGCGCTGTGCTTCAAACATTCAAAAGCCTGTACAGCAGATGTCCTTTTGTCTCACTTCCTTGTCTCGCGGGACATTAAAGTGTCTCCAAGAAAATCACGTCTCGTCTCCTTCCAAGATTTTTTTTTTTTTATTAGAACATTAGAACACTCTAGATGAGAACAGGCCGTTCATCCCAACAAATCTCGCCAGTCCTATCCACTTATTTCTTCCAAGAAAACATCAAGTCGAGTTTTGAAAATCCCTAACGTCTTACTGTCTACCACACTACTTGGTCTCTTATTATAAGAGTCCATCGTTCTTTGTGTAAAGAAAAACTTCGTAATGTTTGTGCGAAATTTACGCTTAACAAGTTTCCAACTGTGTCCTTGTGTTCTTGATGAGCTCATTTTAAAATAACAGTCTTGATCCACTGGAATCATTCCCTTCATAATTTTAAACACTTCACTCATGTCTCCTGTTAATCTTCTTTTGTTTGAACTGTGAAGGCTCAGCTCTTTTAATCTTTCCTTATAACTCATCCCCTGTAGCCCCTCAATCAGCCCAGTCGCTCTTCTCAGGACCTTTTCTTGTGCTGTTATGTCCTTTTTGTAGTCTGGAGACCAAAATTGAACCCAGGACTCCAGATGAGGCCTCACCAGTATGTTATAAAACTTGAGCGTCACCTCCTGTGACTTGTACTCTACACATCAAGGCGCTATATAACCTGACATTCTGTTAGCCTTCTTAATGGCTTCTGAACACTGTCTGGCAGTCGATAGCTTAGAGTCCACTATGACTCCTAAATCCTTCTCATAAGGTGTACTCTCGATTTTCTGACCGCCCATTGTGTATTCAAACCTAACATTTTTACTTCCTATGTGTAATTCTTTACATTTACTGACATTAAATTTCATCTGCCACAAATCTGCCCAAGCCTGTCTGCTGTCCAAGTCCTTCTGTGATGATATAACGGATTCCAAATTATCTGCTAATCTACTTGTCTTGGTATCATCTGCAAACTTAACCAGCTTGTTACTTATATTCCTATCTAAATCATTTCTATATATTAAAAATAGCAGCAGCCCCAGCACTGCCCCTTGCTGGTCACCACTCTTAACATCGGCCAGTTCTGATGAGGTTCCTCACACCATCACCCTCTGCTTCCCGTGTCTGAGCCAATTCTGCACACATCTAAAAATATCACCCTGATCTGCCACTTCTTTTAGTTTGATGCCCAACCTCTCATGTGGCACCTTATCAAATGCTTTCTGAAAGTCCAGATAAATAATATTATAAGCATAATAATAAAATAATATATATATATATATAAACTGCTCAAAAAATTAAAGGAACACTTTGAAAACACATCAGATCTCAAAGGGGAAAAGAAATCCTCCGGATATCTATACTGATATAGACTGGGTAATGTGTTAGGAACGAAAGGATGCCACATCGTTTGATGGAAATGAAAATGATCAACCTACAGAGCCCTGAATTCAAAGACACCCCAAAAATCAGAGTGAAAAAATGATGTGGCAGGCTAGTCCATTTTGCCAAAATTTAATTGCAGCAACTCAAAATTGTACGCAGCACTTTGTATGGCCCCTGTGTTCTTGTATACATGCCTGACAACATCGGTGCATGCTTCTAATGAGATGACAGATGGTGTTGTGGGGATCTCCTCCCAGATCTGGACCAGGGCATCACTGAGCTCCTGGACAGTCTGAAGTGCAACCTGGTGGCATTGGATGGACCAAAACATAATGTCCCAGAGGTGTTCTATTGGATTTAGGTCAGGAAAGTGTGGTGGCCAGTCAATGGTATCAATTCCTTCATCCTCCAGGAACTGCCTGCATACTCTCACCACATGAGGCCAGGAATTGTCGTGCACCAGGAGCCACTGTACCAGCATAGGGTCTGACAATGGGTCCAAGGATTTCATCCTGATACCTAATGGCAGCCAAGGTGCCTTTGTCAAGCCTGTAGCGGTCTGTGTGACCCTCCATGGATATGCCTCCCCAGACAATCATTAACCCACCACCAAACTGCTCATGCTGAATGATGTTACAGGCAGCATAATGTTCTCCATGGCTTCTCCAGACCCTTTCACTTCTGTCACGTGCTCAGGGTGAACCTGCTCTCATCTGTAAAAAGCACAGGGCACCAGTGGTGCATCTGCCAATTCTGGTATTCTATGGCGAATGCCAACCGAGCTGCATGCTGCTGGGCAGTGAGCTCAGAGCCCATTAGAGGACATGGGGCCCTTGGGTCACCCTCATGAAGTCTTTCTGGTTGTTTGGTCAGAGACATTCACAACAGTGGCCTGCTGGAGGTCATTTTGTAGGGCTCTGGCAGTGCTCATCCTGTTCCTCCTTGGCCAAAGGAGCAGATACTGGTCCTGCCGATGGGTTATGGACCTTCTATGGCCCTCTCCAGCTCTCCTAGAATCTCCTCTATGCCCTTGAGACTGTGCAGGGAGACACAGCAAACCTTCTGGCAATGATACGTATTGATGTGCCATCCTGGAGAAGTTGGACTACCTGTGCAACCTCTGTAGGGTCCAGGTATCGCCTCATGCTACCAGTAGTGACACTGACTGTAGCCAAATGCAAAACTAGTGAAGAAACAGTCAGAAAAGATGAGGAGGGAAAAATGTCAGTGGCCTCCACCTGTTAAACCATTCCTGTTTTGGGGGTCATCTCATTGTTGCCCCTCTAGTGCATCTGTTGTTAATTTCATTAACACCACAGCAGCTGAAACTGATTAACAACCCCCTCTGCTACTTAACTGACCGGTTTAATATCCCATAAGTTTTATTGACTTTATGCTATACTCTGATTAAAAAGTGGTCCTTTAATTCTTTTGAGCAGTATATATATAGATGGAGCCTACTACTATACATTAAAAATGTCATAATCTTTCACATATTAAGAACCTTGTCAGATCTCGCAGGACCAGTTTCATATGCAAAGAAACAGTTCTTTGTCATGCGATGATTCGATGAGGGACTACAAAGCCCAGTAAAGAGTGTAGGTCCATAGCATGTTTTGGTGGTGTTTTCCACGAAGATGCACGTTCAGCTCCCATGATATCTTTCATGTTTTTGGAAGGGCACAAACCTGCCTGATCTAGTTCAGGACCACCAGTGGCACAGGGCACCAGTACATTAACCAGTACATTAACGTATCCTTTTATGCAAACCTACTGAGCTGGGGTGTGTTGAAAATCACTAATCAACCTGACACTCATATCTTTAGGAGGTGGGAGGAAAAGCCCGTTTGGACACAGGAAGAGCATGCAGTCTCCACACGGACAGCGGCTGGCCTCCATGCCACCTTCAGACTGTTCCTTAGCCCACATACGTCTTTGAAGTGATTTCTGTAAAACACGGCTCCCCCGTTGAGCCGAGAAGCATTTGAGGGTGATGACATTTTGTCTGCTCTTTCTCAGGGAGTTGCAGACAAAAGCTGACTAATGGAATCTGACAAGCGTTGGGATTCATGTGGGTGGAAACTCCAATTCTCTGACCGCGCTAATGAGCTCCACGTGAAGGCCATTTAAGGACAGACGAAGTGTCGGCCTGAAGAAACGGATGGAGGACGCTCAACAGGTGCTGCTTGTTTTCAGATTCTCTTTTCTGTCTTGTTGATTTTTGGTTTTGTTTTTTCTTCAGTGCCCACCTATTCCAGCAGCTGCGGGCACAAGGAAGGAAGCGATCCATGCCAGATGAACTTTTCATCACAGGGAACAAATAAAAGATGCATAATCTCAAAAAGGAGTTGCCAGCTCTTTGGTTTTATTACACGTCTTAGTTATACAATGCAAATAGAAAAGTTACTTAGAATAATTTGAAATAATTTAATTCACCAAGGTATAAAAAGACAATCAAATTCAGTAATATGGAAGGGGAAAGACAGATGCAATTATGTTCTTGTGCAGTTTGCATGTGTGGATGGAGATGCTTATATTAATGTTTTAACCATGGATGGCACTTAAACCCAGGGAGGCGAGGTGGCACAGTGGATGGCACTGCTGAGTTGAAATCTCATTGCCCAGACACCACCTGTGTGGGGTTTGCATGTCTTCTCAGATTTGATGGATTTCTTTCTCTTTATTATGCCATCCATCCGTCTACCAAACCCGCTTTTCAAGTGCAGCATCGTAGGGCAACTGGAGCCTATGCCAGGAAATATCAGGCACAAGACAAGAACAACACCTGCACAGGATGCCAGTCCATCACTGGGTACACACACAAACACACACACTCAAGAGCCAATTTAGCAACGAGAGTCCACCTAACCTGCATGTCTCTGGGCTACAGGAGGTAACCCACAAAGACTCGATGAGAACCTGCAAACCCCACACAGGGAGCCCCCGGAATAAGAACTCCAGTCTCCATACTGCAAGGCAGCATAACACCCGCCGTGTCTTCCTCGCTTGTCAGTATTATTTTGGCTGGCACCTTTATCCAACGCAGCGTAAAAAGTCAAAATACGAGTGGTGCCTCGGTTTGCGTTTGACGGAAACGAGCTTGTAAATCCAAAGCACTTGTATATCAATGTGAATTTCCCCATAAGAAATAATGAAAACTCTGATGATTCGTTCCACAACCCAAAAATATTAATATAAAAGTGATTAATACAAAATATAACGTAAAAATACATAAAACAATTTAACCTGCACTTTACCTTTGAAAAGAATCGCGGCTGGTGTGAGGAAAAAGATATCCTCATACTGATGGAGTGATGGACTGAGTCTGCTGTGACCCGACATTTGACATATGAACGCCGACAAAATAGCGCCGATTAAAACGCGGCGTCAAAATCGCGCCGACAAAATCGCGAAAGTTTAATTAAATATGAATTACTAGTTGAAAGCATATATAATAATGTTTATTTTAGAAGTCAATATTATGAGACGCGGCATGCCATCAGCACGGCACGCAGATAGTCCTTAAGATCACGCCCTGCATATGTAGGAAGAATTGCAGCAAGACGTCTTGATAGTTGAGCGTATCTAGACTTGCTGGCTGCCTGACTGCTGGTAATTCCGGTTTGTATACGACGCGTTATGCCAACCCTCGACTGAGTTATTTGTTCGCGGCATGCCATCAGCAGTTATAACAGTTATAACCTAGCACATAATGTGTACATAATGCGCACGTATGCGTCCCACTCTCTTGGCCTCTGTCGCGATTTTGTCGGCCGCATTTGTCCGAAAACCAGTTAGCGGGTTTGTCGGCGGCGCTCATTTGTCCGTCGCGGTTTTTGTCGGGGCGCATATCGCGCTTTTGTCGGTGAACCGAATATGCGAATGTTTTTTATTTACTTTTTTGAGCATTTAAGAATGGAAAACATTTCATTCTAAAATTTCGTAACATCAATTTGGCGCCCCCTGGATGCTGCGCACGGGGACAGATGTCCCTCCTTGACCCACCCACCCAAAGGCGATCTTTATGATCACGTAGAAGCAATGCAACCTGGAATCGAAAGAGTTAAACAATCTGACGTAATAGATAGTATACAGCCAATAATGGATACAAATCCATATCTTCCAAACGTATCGCACTTTACACGAGATTTACAAGCAACACGCGGACAAAGACATTTTCTTGGATGTCTATATGAATTTGAAAGATCGCAACATGTGACAAATTGTCAGAGATAATACTTTAGAAAGACGGAGATATCACAGATAGAGTAGACATTTCTGTATATCCAAAGGCAACGCATGCTTCGTCTTTTACGTCAAATACATCACCACATGCCGACCCTTTACCTTTGCTTTTCCCAGATGGCGAAACAGGATGGTCGTACAATATGAAACAAACGCATTCAGCAAAGCGAATAACACCCACGCAGCAGTTCGGGTCAGAATTGGCGATGCGATCCCATGTACTTAACCCACTTCTGTCATTTAATGCGTATGTAAAGGTCTCAGCTACGCGTCTCTTCTTTATTAAATTGAATCACGCTAAACTTAGAATGGAGCAAGGGCTCATTGATCACGTTCAAAATTCAAATATCACTATTTCAAATTCAACATAGGTACAGCAGTAATATTACCATCATCATATCAAGGTAGTCCAAGAGCATTGCAGCAGTTATATCACGAAGCAATGGCAGCATCCAGATCTATTGGTCAGCCAGATTTATTTCTTACAATGGCCAGAAATCTGCAGCTTCTTGAGAACAATGCCACCTGCTATATCGGCTCTGGATACTTTAATAAGTAGATTCTTTTATCAGAAGTCTTGTTTTTATTGAAATGTATTGATATTTACTCACGGCCAGTTATACTGTACATTGCATTATGAAAAGTGAACATAATGCATATGTAACAATCCCCATGTCCACAGGACCGACTCTGGGGCTTTGCGAGCGAAACGAGCACTGGGCAGAGCCCCCTAGTAAATAAATGTTATTGTTGTTGGCGCAGAATCGAGCTGAGGCCAATTCAAAGAGAAAGTGCATGGCGAAGTGGTCGGAGGAAATGCAGCAGTGGAGCTCCAGGGGTGAACAATGCAGCAGGAGCAACCTGGGGTCCCTGAGATCCTGTAGACGGATGATGGAGGAGTAGGGAAGACTGAGCCAGGCTTGGCACGTCCCTGTTAATGCTGAGGGATGGTGGCCAGGGTGGTTAACAAAGGGTCGCTTTCCCCAGGGTGTCTGCCCCACTGAGCATATCCAAAGCAGGGTGAGCGGTGCGAGAGTAGAGTGTGAGAGTGAGGGCACACCGGACGGGCGATTTTAAAGGTGACTCTGACTTTTGATTTTATCCTTGGGTTTTAATGGAGTACTAGGCTGAACCGCCTTTTAAGGCGACCGACTTTTAAGTTGACCACTTCTTAAGGCAATTCAATATGTAGATCAATTTGATATTTTATACAAACTCATTAATTTGGTAATATTGCATTTGAGCGGTATTACTTTAATACTCGTAGTTTCTGTTATTTTTGTGATGAAATTTAAACTTTTTTTCTATATTGAGGTCGCCATTTTGAACCCCCCTGATATTTACTGCGCGGTGAGGCATTTGTACTCCATCAACATTAATTATTTCCAGAGACATAATTTTGGCTATTTTTCCAGCGCATCGCGCACAAAAGCAAGGGAACGATGGGAGCACCAGAACTCTGCTCACATCATGTCGCTTCGTACCGCAAGCTGCAAGTAGTAAGTCTGTGATAAGCGGAATACCGCTACGCTTTCCACTCACGGGACGGAAGGACAATCCCTGCCGCTTTTTGTATAGTAAGAAAGAAGAAGAAGATATCGCACAGTCTGGAGTAGAAACTCATCTTTTACCTGGAAAAACGAAACTACAAATCCCATCGTGCATTGCAAAATGGACAGGGCGTTTGTGAAACTCCGTGTTACTCGCACAGTCTGGAGTAGAAAATCATCTTTTACCTGGAAAAACGAAACTACAAATCCCATCGTGCATTGCAAAATGGACGGGGCGTGTGTGAAACTACGCGCCTGCGTAGCACTAACGGGACGGAAGGACACCCGATCGCTTTGATATAGAAGGATTTATTGTTATTTATTTGACTTCCTCAGAGAACGCTGTTTTCATTATGGATTATTTATTTATGAACAGAAGAGAAGCACTGCACTGTTTAAACTGAAAACAAAAGCACTAAGCACATTTGCACCATCCCTTGCTCTGTGTGTCTGTGATTGTGTCCTCATTGTCCAGTCCGTGTCAATGTCTTGGGTTCAAGTGAGTATGCCAGCTGCGGGCAACCCAGGCTTCACAATTATCTTCCTTTTCATGTACATTTAATTCATTGATTTTATGGTTATATGGTGATGTTAATCATGCATATTGTAGCAACCTCCACATCAGGTTCAGAAAACAAGAAGTAAAAAAAAAAAAAAACAGTCAGACGTAGTAAAGTCTCACAGAAGTTTTACTTGAACAATCAAGAAAAGAACACCGACTTCGTAACCCCACCACACAACCTTCTAGCCGCTTCTCTAACCAATCGTCTCGACCCTCCCCTCGTCCCGGGTACCGCACCAATCATACCCCCGCTGTCAGTCCTCCGCCCTCCCTCAATCAGATCCAACAGTCACTCCAAAAAAAGGGCTTCAACCTGGCTGGGACGCTACAATATTAAAGACATGGGCCATAATTGTGTTTGTTCATTTCTAGGTATAGAAGTATGAAGTAATGACCCTACAGGACTCTCTTCCGTATCCAAACGTGCTTATGCCTTTTGTGGTGAATCATTACGGTAAGATGTGGAGCTGTAAGTGGCAGGGTTACATAATCCATATTTGTTTCTATGTTCAAAAACCGTTCATCTGATTGCTCTTTCTTGTGAAGTCTGGTCATTGATTAAGAACGGAAGAGTTGATCTTGTCAGGTTTCTTCTCTATGTATCTGTAAAACCAAAAAACAGGATGAAAGTGTTGCCAGTCTTAACGGCTGTCATTGTGCATGCCAATGCCCCGTCCAAAGGCTTCCACTTACTGCATGGGTTTGAACTTCTGCTTGTTGCTTTTCTTCACGGTTGTGCTATGCTGTTGACTCCCAGTAAGCATATCGTCCAAACCATAAACCAGCTCAGACCTGGGAAACAAGCAACACAGTTAGACGCCTACATCTGTAACGTTGGGTGATATCCATCCATTTACAGAACCTGCGTAACCCAACTATTATCAGAGCATTGAGATTATCAGCTCAATGTTGGGGAGGCAATGCTCATTCATGTTTGAAGTCGTTCCATTTTTAGTTCACGAGAAGTGACTTACTTAACAGCTTGCCATGCTGTGTGTCAAAGACCAGTAACTGAATCATTTAAAAACATTTGCTATCTCTTGTTCTACGTGTACCTTCAGTGCCTTTCCTTGGTATCCTCCACTGTTTCTGAACAGGTCTGAAAGCTGGCACCAATAATCAGTCAGTTATCATCCAACCCTCTATATCCTAACACAGGGTCACAGAGGTCCGCTGGAGCCAACCCCAGCCAGCACAGGGCGCCAGCCCACCGCAGGGCACACACTAGGGACAATTTAGAATCACCAATGCACCTAACCTGCATGTCTTTGGACTGTGGGAGGAAACGCACGCAGGCACGGGGAGAACATGCAAACTCCACGCAGGGAGGACCCGGGAAGCAAACCCGGGTCTCCTTACTGCGAGGCAGCAGCGCTATCACTGCACCAGTGTGCCCCCCTGGCATCAATATCAAAGTCAAAATTTTAGTGCCAATGCAAAACAATATTAGATAAGAAAGTCAATTCGAAACACAAGCCATGTGGTTTGAAAACTGAAATTGCTAAATGCTAGAAGTGCCTCAATGGTGGCTTTCACAAAGACGTAATGTCAATGTGAATTTATTTATATAGCACATTTAAAACAACATAGGAATTCTGCGGCCAAAGTGCTTTACAATAATAGAATAAAAGAAAACAAACAAATAACATAAATAGAAATAAAATATATGAACACTAATAAAATACATAATAAATAGAAGTAATGTTATCTAATCATCAGTATTACTGAAGGTCACAGAATGCAAGTGAGTAGAAACGAGTCTTTAATCTCGTTTTGAACAGTTCAACTGTAGACGACTCCTTTATGTGACGAGGTAAAGAGTTCCACAGGCGAGGGGCAGCAGCTGTAAAAGCCCTGTCTGTCCCCGTTAGTTTTACACTCGGTACGAGGGACAGCAAGAGACAACTGACCAGAAGATCTAAGCACTCTGGATCAGTGGTTCTCAAACTGTGGGGTGGGCCCCCAGGGTAACAAAAAGGGGGGCGCGAAGATCTGAACAAAGAAAACAAGAATCAAAAATATGATCTATTGAAACCAAAACAAATTAACTCAAACTACATTCTGATACCAGAAAAATAAATATAGAGTTAGATAAATGTCGATAAACGTTAAGTAGGTATAATAAAATATGCATCAATGATATATCATTAATTTAAAAAGAACAAATTGGTATTAGTGGGCTCCTTTCAAAAAACGTTAGGGGGACGCGATTAAAACTGTTATGAAAACCCGGGTCGCAAATATGTAAAGGTTGTGAAATGCTACTCTATGGCTGGTGTAAAGCACACAATTCAGATAAATAGACAGGAGAAAGCCCAAGTAAAGATGTAAAAACAAGCAACAAGATGTTAAAATCAATTTGAAAACTGACAGGCAGCCTGTGTACAGAAGCTAATATTGGACAAACAGAGTCAGACTTTCTTGCCCCAACAAGAAAGCGAGCGGCAGCATTCTGGACCAACTGTAACCTGGGCTCATCTTAGGCCTACCATCTACAGCGAGTTGCAGTAATCAAGGTGAGAAAAAATAAAAGCATGAGTAGCTTCCTCAAGATCCCTAGAAGATAAAAGAGGCTTGATCTTACCTAATAGACGAAGCTGGAAAAAGCAACTCTTGATTACAGAATTTACTTGTTTCTCAAAAGAGAGGTTACTGTCAAAGACAACACCAACACTGCGGACTTGAGGTTTTCAAACGACAGAGAAAGAGCCGAGAAGTCCAAGACCAATTTGGGCTTTAGCTGATGGACCCACTGTAAGCACCTCCATTTTATTTTGATTCAGATCAAGAAAATGATTAGCCATCCAGGATCTTAGTTCAGAAAGACTGTTGTGCAGTTGATTTACTGGAGAGTTGCAGACAGGAATATAAACCTGAGTATCATCAGCATAGCAGTGAAAAGAAATGTTACATTTCCTAAAAATCGCTCCAATAGGTTGGCATCCTTCAACATCTGCAGTAAGATGCTGCAGATGTTCTACCAGACGGTTGTGGCGAGTGCCCTCTTCTATGCGGTGGTGTGCTGGGGTGGCAGCATAAAGAAGAAAGACGCCTCACGCCTGGGCAAACTTGTTAAGAAGGCAGGCTCTATTGTAGGAGTAAAGTTGGACAGTTTAACATCTGTGGCAGAGCGACGGGCACTAAGCAAACTCCTGTCAATCATGAAGAATCCACTGCATCCACTGAACAGTGTCATCTCCAGACAGAGGAGTAGCTTCAGTGACAGACTTTTGTCACCGTCCTGCTCCACTGACAGACTGAGGAGATCGTTCCTCCCCCACACTATGCGACTCTTCAATTCCACCCGGGAGTAAATGCTAACATTAATTTTCATTTTTTTTCATTTTTATTACTATTTAATTTAATATTGTTTCTTTGTATCAGTATACTGCTGCTGGATTATGTGAATTTCCCCTTGGGATTAATAAAGTATCTATCTATCTATCTATCTATCTATCTATCTATCTATCTATCTATCTATCTATCTATCTATCTATCTATCTATCTATCTGAAGGTATATAGAGAATAAAATAGGATCCAAAATGGATACCTGATGAACACCACATTTAAGAGGAGCAGCAGATGAAAAAAGAGGAATTTAAAACGTAGTGATACTCAATGCTAGGGCATCTCCATCATTTTAAGTTCCATGGTCCCTTTCATCATGTGACTGTGTCATGATTGGAGTAGCTTAGCAACAGGGATAGGTAGGAGGAGTCAGGCTGGTGTGGCATCTCTGGCCAATCCTGACTGATAGCACTTAGAACTGTGATGATGCGTGATTTGCATTTTATTTGTGGTCTTTGAAAGTCTTTGGAGTCTGTTTTGTTATTTAGAAGTTTAATCCACCAAAACAGTACAAAAAATGTAATGTGACAAATAGTGAGCACGCAATGTGTGAAATAATGTTGAGTAAATGTCTAAATGGAGAGAGTGAGAGAGAGAAAAGAGTTAGTGAGAGCATTGCCCCCCTAAATGTTAATGTCTGGTGAGTGCGTGACATGCCATGTTGTTTAAAACAGATTGGCAGGGACCAGCACGGTGTGTGTGTGTGTGTGTGTGTGTGTGTGTGTGTGTGTGGGCCTATATATGCAGGCCTGACAGAGAGATTGGGGGAAGAAACTGCCTACACACAGAAATATATCACAGGAAACAAAACCAGCTTGCAACCAACATTGGTCCTGTGGTCAGATGCAGTCCATTGGTTGAAAACAACATGTGTGGACTAACTCAGGGGTCACCAACTCCAGTCCTGGAGGACCACCGTGGCTGCAGGTTTTCATTCTAACTCTTTTCTTAATGAGTGACCTGTTTTTGCTGCTAATTAACTTCTTTTGAATTCATTTTAATTGACCTGCTCTTGAAGACTCAGACCCCTTAATTGTTTCTTTTTCCTTAATTAGCAGCCCAGCAGTAATGAGATACAAAATGAGCCAAAACTACTGGTGTCCATCACACAATATCTGAAAATAAAGAAAGATGAAGGTCTCTGGTCACCAAAACACTTGACCAGCTCCCTTAGAAAGTGAACATCAACAATTTCAGAAATGTCTGCTAATGCACCACAAGAGCAGCAACAAGCCATGAAATTAAAGAACGAGTTTAATTAACGACAAGACTTTGTGCCTCATTAAGCAACTGGTTGGAGTGAAATTGGCTGGAGTTTGAGGCCCTGACTTAGCTGGTCTTCTGTTGGCTCCCTCACTTCACATTTCATTTCTGTTTGGGTGCCATTTAAGGAAAGAAATGAAGAAATTCAGGGGAACAAATCTTAACAAACAAGTCAATTAAAATGAAAGGAAAAGGAGTTCATTTAGAACAAAAACTGGTCACCAATTAAGAAAAGGGTTAGAATGAAAACTGGCAGCCACGGTGGTCCTCCAGGACCGGACTTGGCGACCCCTGGACTAACTGACAAGCTACAGTCAGCTGAGGGCAACCATGATGTACAATTTAATGTACCTTTATGAAGTATGGAGTATGGCAACTGACTGGCCAACTGAATTGTTGTGCTTTGAGTAAAAAATAATTACATTTGTTGGTATCAGCACCAGCTAGCACATAAAAAGAGCTAAAAAATATATTTTTGTTATATAAATAATGCAATACATGGTAGAAAAAGTAATCAGCCCTTCCACTAGCCTGAAGGCAAAATGCAGATGGTAGGCCTAAGATGAGCCCACAAGGGGTTGCTTCAAACACCTGCCTAATTAAACCTACTCCTACACTTTCTGCTTTTAAAACTATTACAGTGCTGATAGTAAAGAAATGCACAAAATGCAATGTGGTCCAATGCCAAAAAATAACAATGTGGGCAAAAGCACTGAGAAAAAAAGATGAACATAACATTCTCATACTTACTTCATCCAATCAAGCTGTTTAAAAGTGGCAAGAAAATGTGCTTAGATGGTGGTGCAAGCTGACAGATGGCAGTGCGTTTAGCTAAAGCTGGACACTAAAACATCACTGGGTCAGACAAATCCCAGTCTCTGCTGTTTTACATTGGGGATCAGGATATAGCAAAGGACCCCTTTTCTTTCATGGAGCTCTCCAGCCAGATATCTATGATGCAATATTGGGGTGCTGATGTTACCAGAGATGGGTAGTAACAAGTTACACTTACTCCGTTACATTTATTTGAGTAACTTTTATAAAACAATGTACTTCTAAGAGTAGTTTTACTGCACCATACTTTTTACTTTTATTTGAGTACATTTGTGAAGAAGAAACGCTACTCTTACTCCGCTACATTGGGCAACACTCGACTTGTTACTTTTTCCCATTAGATACGTTATATTTTAGTCAGCGGTAAGTCGCCAGTGGATCTACTGCATGACTGTTTCACCAAGCAGACGTAGCACCAATAATCACATGATTCCGTTTCACCAATCTGACGTAGCACCAATAATCACATGACTCCGTTTCACCAATCTGACTTAGCACCAATAATCACATGACTCCGTTTCACCAATCTGATGTAGCACCAATAATCACATGACTCCGTTTCACCAAGCAGACGTAGCACCAATAATCACATGACTCTGTTTCACCAAGCAGACGTAGCACCAATAATCACATGACTCCGTTCCACCAATCTGATGTAGCACCAATAATCACATGACTCCGTTTCACCAATCTGACGTAGCACCAATAATCACATGACTCCGTTCCACCAAGCAGACGTAGCACCAATAATCACATGACTCCGTTCCACCAAGCAGACGTAGCACCAATAATCACATGACTCCGTTTCACCAATCTGATGTAGCACCAATAATCACATGACTCCGTTTCACCAAGCTGACGTAGCACCAATAATCACATGTCTCCGTTTCACCAAGCAGACGTAGCACCAATAATCACATGACTCCGTTTCACCAATCTGATGTAGCACCAATAATCACATGACTCCGTTTCACCAATCTGACGTAGCACCAATAATCACATGACTCCGTTTCACCAATCTGATGTAGCACCAATAATCACATGACTCCGTTCCACCAAGCAGACGTAGCACCAATAATCACATGTCTCCGTTTCACCAATCTGATGTAGCACCAATAATCACATGACTCCGTTTCACCAATCTGACGTAGCACCAATAATCACATGACTCCGTTTCACTATTCAGATGTAGCCATGCAGTCACATGACCACACACAAACATCCTGTGTCTGCAGCCTGTGAGAGAGTTTTTAGTCATGCGGGGCTCCTGCTCACTGTCAAACGGTCACAGCTTCACTGCAGGAACCTTGATAGCCAACTCCTGCTGAAGCTTAACCATCACTTCACTGAGTGAAGAACGACCTCGTTTAACCAAACATGCACAGACACAGACTGTCGAGGTAAAGCGAGACTTGTTGGACGCGCACAAGCTGCCTTGTTCTAATGTCACTTTCTATGTGCTGTGCTATTTGGAGGGCAAGTGAATATGCGATATCATACTGTCAGTGTACAGTCAGGATATCGTGTCACTGTCAGTAGTTTGCACTGTTCAGACATACATGTTACCTACTGTAGGTATCGGCTTCAAAAGATTTATTTTGTAAAGATGTTATTTATTTTTACTCATTTTTTATTTCATTTGGAAATAGCAGAATTTGCACATTATTTTATATTTTTGTCTGTCTTATTACATTTCTAAAAAATAAGTCATTTATTATGATCAAACAGTTACTCAGTTCTTGAGCTGTCTTTTCACCAAATACTTTTTTACTCTTACTTGAGTAATTTTCTGGATGACTACTTTTTACTTCTACTTGAGTTATATTATTTTGAAGTAACACTACTCTTACTTGTGTACACTTTTTGGCTACTCTACCCACCTCTGGCTGTTACAATGTGGGGTGTGTTTTTCTGTTAATGATTTGCACATGACGAGTTGAACAGTATTATTAAGAAGGTGCACCTCTTTGTGACAAAATGATTGTATTCAGAAGAATTTTTTTTTTTGGTATGTCCAACTGGGAGGAGGAAGACCCAGGACACGCTGGAGGGACTATGTCTCCTGGCTGGTCTGGGAACGCCTTGGGATTCCCCCAGAAGAGCTGGAAGAAGTGGCTGGGGAGAGGGAAGTCTGGGCATCTCTGCTTAAGCTGCTGCCCCCACGACCCGACCTCGGATAAGCGGAAGAGGATGGATGGATGGATGGATGGATGGATGGATGGACTGTAAGCCACGTGTTGATCGGACACACCCTCCAGAGAAATGCGGAGTCGCCGGACTGCTGTGTGGCACACCATAGTGGAAAGGGGAACTGGCAGCACATACGCAGGCTGGAGTGTTACATTTAAAAGATCATGCACAAATTCAGAGACAGAAACTGGCAAAAGCAAATAAGAAATCTAAAAATCCCAAAGGAGCTTATCAAACGACAGGTGTCCTGCTGCTTGAGAGAGGAGTGTCCATTTTTTTTTTTGCCAATCTCATCCTATGACTGTGGAGCAACAGATGCTGATGGGAGGGGCCAGCCAGGGTCAACCTGCCTAATCCTGACAGGTAATGAATGCTCCACACCACAATATTACGAAAGTCCTGGAACGGTTCAGAAGCAAAAACAGAGAATTCGGGGGACCTTGCCAGACATTCGATCTGTAGAATGAGATGGAGCAAGTGGACTCAGAATAGAGCTGTTCTACCCCTTACTTTTCAACAACTTTGGAGGCACGAGGAATTCAGCTTGGGTTTGCATTCTCGTTGACTCTACCTCCTGATGAATTCAAGATATTTTGAGGGAGAGCTGCTCACTGTTACTGTAGGCCTACATCCTAAAGGAGGCACTCAGTGTGTAGAGAACTTGGAGTAAGGAATATAGTGTCAAAAATGAGACAGAAAAGCTGTGGATATTTTTAAAGATCTTGGGTGTCGGAGCTGACCTCAGGACTTTGAGGGGTGTTCATTGCTGCCAGTGTAATGGCTGCAGAGTTTCTTCAGTAGCTTAATTGTGAAATGTCACACTGCTGTCATGCAATGAACAGACTTTACATGTTATTAGACCTACATATAAAGGAGGCCATCAAGATCACTTAAAGAGGGACCCTAGACTCACCTGAACCTGTGGAGAGTATCATGAGAGGTTCCAGAGGTTTGCAGCTGTTGACATCTCCTGTAGAGCAGAATGAGATCGATTAAACATCATTATATATTTAAAGATTAAAAACATAATATGTGAAACTGTTAGGGAGTACCTGGGCAGAAAAAGCATCAAGCAGGTACAAGACAGGGGCATGGTGACATACAGAGAGGGTAAGGAAGCATTGCTGGTAAACTTAAAGCATATCTAGACATGCAAGTGGAGCACATGAAGACATCCCTAGGACAGTAAGCTCCACTCTGTGCACGCGCACTCTGGTAATGGCGAAAAAGCCTGAAGAACAGAACGACTCTGAGGTTCCTTTTGACCAACAGATGGCAGGGAAAGGTGAACATCTGAGATATGCAGTACTGTGCAGAAGTTGTAGTCACTTGTGAAAAATGCTAGAAAGTGGGAAAGCTTTCAAAAGTAATGCAGTTTCTTACTTAATAAACCTCCTTAAAAGTGCAGTAAACAGAAAGAAAATATTGAAATGGTGTGGCTGCCATTTTCCTTCTTTTAGATCCATTGTTTCTGAAAGAGGGCAGCATGGTGGCTCAGTGGGTAGAGCTGCTGCCTCGCAGTTAGGAGACCCAGGTTCGCTTCCCGTGTCCTCCCTGTGTGGAGCTTGCATGTTCTCCCCGTGTCTGCGTGGGTTTCCTCCCAAAGATCCTGAATTGTCCCTAGTGTGTGTGTGCGCGTGCCCTGCCTGGGGTTTGTTTCCTGCCTTGCGCCCTGTGTTGGCTGGGATTGGCTCCAGCAGTCCCCCGTGACCCTGTAGTTGGGATATAGTGGGTTGGATAATGGATGGATGGATGTTTCTGAAGGTCTTTGTGTTTCCAGTTGATCTCTTACCACTGCACTACTGCAGATGTTGTCCATCTTACTTGTAAGTCCAGTCTGGCTCAATGTCCTCTAGGGACATCACTATCTGTCACAGGATTCCATCTTCCTCCTTTTAGGATTCTGGTCATTGTCTTGTTTCATATTGAAGGTGGATATTTCATGATGGATAGCAATGAGGGGACGATCAATTTTGAGCAAATCACCAACTCCATTTGTGGAAATGCAGTCCTTAACTCTTCATTCATCCATATATTGTTGTCCAGCCCTTTGGCAGACAAACTGCCTTCTGTTAGAGCACCATCAGACCAGCGCTCCTGCTGCCATTTTTGTGCCCCTTAGCCTTTTGCGCATAGATGAGTTGCTTGGCTTTATTTCCACCTCACAGGAATTGCTTTTTGGTTGCAACTCTTCCATGAAGGTATGTAGGTGGGTGTACCAGGGTCCCAGTGATTTGTGCCAGTTCTAAGGAGACAGTGGTGGTAGATGTTATATATCAGTATAAGTGTACATTTCAGTTCAGCTATTGATGTCTGATTGTGGGTTGACACCTGGTGATTTGATTGGTAATGCCTTGCACATTTGTTAGTTGTTCAAATAAAGACAAGAAAGAAAAAGGCACGCGCTGTCTGCTCCTCCGTTCTTATCAAATGAAGGTGAACTGTATTATTAATACATGACAGTGGCGACGAGATCAAGCAGTTAATTTTGAGCACTGTGACACTGAATAACAGCAGCGAGAACCGCACCGAGTAAGCGGAAAAGCAAGGACCCGACGCGATAGTGCAACGTGAGTACGATAAATTGCAAACATGTCGTACATCGGAAAGATAGATATTTTTGATAGTTCCACGGAAGATTGGAATATGTATGTTGAAAGGCTGCAACAGTATTTCGCTGCAAATGATATTCCAGCTGAAAAACACGTTCCTGTGCTACTGAGTGCCATGGGAGGGAAAGCTTACGGCCTCCTCCGTAGTTTAACTGCCCCAGACAAACCCGCTGAGAAAAGTTTTAACGACTTAGTCCGTGTAATGCGGGATCATTTGTCACCAAAGCCATTACTGATCGCGGAACGTTTCAGATTCCATAAGCGTAATCAGAACGAGGGAGAGACAATTGCGGCTTATGTGGCAGAACTGAAAAAGTTATCAGAATATTGTCAGTTTGGTGACGGGCTAAACGATGCATTGCGTGATCGTTTGGTTTGTGGAATCCTTCAAGAGGGAATCCAGAAGAGGCTGTTAACTGAGGCAGATTTGACATTTAAACGAGCAGTAGAAATTGCTATTTCAATGGAAACTGCAGCTAAAGATGCACTTGAACTACAAAGAGGAGTGAATACGAGCAGCGTAAATAAAATGGCGGCAGCCAAGATAAGCAAAGTACATAAACGGCCCTGCTATCGCTGTGGACGCGACTCCCATCTTCCCTCACAGTGCCGATTTAAAAATGAAGAGTGCAGACAGTGCCACAAAACGGGCCATATTCAAAGAGTTTGTCGTAGTGGAAAGGCAAAGTTTAGTGCGGAACACAAAATGCATCTCAGCGACAAGAAAAATGTGCATAATGTTGCAGAAGTCTCTGACATTGATAGTGAAGATGCATTAGCAAGTCTGGAATTATTTAGCCTTAGTGGAAAAGACAAGCAGGCAATCTGGCTCACCCCCAAGATAGATGGCCAGGTGGTAAAAATGGAATTGGACACTGGCTCAGCTGTTTCAGTTATGTCACTGAAAGATTACAAGGTGTATTTCAAGAAGGAGAAGCTGAACCCCTCTTCTGTTCTTCTCAGAACATACACAGGTGAAAAGGTTATGCCTATTGGAGTGCTGCATGTGACAGTAGAGTATAATGGAAGAAAAGAGGTACTTGATTTACACATAATACAAAATGGAGGTGCACCATTATGGGGCCGTGAGTGGTTAAGAAAGTTGGGAGTTGACTGAGAGAGATTAAAAGCCTCCGTGTTTTGCCTGTTGTGCAACAGACTACAGAAAAGAACCTAGAGCTGATATTAAGAAAAGCCGCCCCGGTATTTAAGAGTGGCATTGGGACTCTTCAGCACATTAGAGCTAAAATTGTACTTAAGAGTGGTGCGACCTCACGGTTCCACAAGGCACGTCCAGTACCCTATGCCATCCGACCCCTGGTTGAAAAGGAATTGGATAGGTTGGAGTCAAACGGCATACTTTCTAAAGTAGACTGGAGTCCTTGGGCAACCCCAGTTGTCCCAATAATAAAGAGAAATGGTACAGTCAGGCTCTGGGACTTTAAGGTCTCCATTAATCCTGTGCTACAAGCTGAACAGTATCCTCTGCCGAGAATTGAGGACATTTTGCCAGTTTGTCGGGTGGTCAGCGTTTTCAAAGTTAGATTTAGCAGATGCATACCTCCAGATGGAAGTAGAGGAAGACTCTAAAGTGTTCCTGACCATTAATACAATAAAGGGTCTTTATCGTTACAACAGGCTGGTGTTTGGGGTAGCCTCTGCCCCAGCTATTTGGCAAAGAGCAATGGATCAGATCCTTCAGTCACTGCCAGGCGTCCAGTGCTATTTAGACGACATTATTGTCACTGGAGCGACAGATGAAGAGCATTTAGAAAACCTCAAAAAGGTTCTGAAAAGGTTAGAAGAGTATGGACTAAGAGCCAGGCGAGGAAAATGTGAGTTCCTGAAGCCCAGTGTCAGGTATTGGGCACACCATAGATGCCCAAGGTTTGCACAAATGTCAGGACAAGATTCAGGCTGTATTGATGGCACCACAACCACAAAATGTTTCACAGCTTAGATCCTTCCTGGGGTTTGTGAATTATTATAATAAGTTTCTTCCAAACCTGGCAACTGTGCTATATCCACTCAATGAGCTATTACAAGCTGGAAAACAGTGGAAATGGTCCAAAGAATGTGAAAATTCATTCCAAGATGCAAAGAGACTGGTGACATCTGACACAGTCCTAACCCACTTTAATTCGTCCCTTCCAATCAAGCTGGCTTGTGATGCTTCTCCATACGGCATTGGAGCAGTGATGTCTCATGTTATGGAAGATGGCAGTGAGAGGCCTATAGCTTTTGCATCACGCTCATTGTCTGCAGCTGAGAAGAATTATGCCCAAATCGATAGGGAGGCATTGAGTCTAGTGTGGGGTGTAAAAAGGTTCAACCAGTATCTTTTTGGTAGGGAATTCATCCTTGTCACAGACCACCAACCGCTAACCTCAATTTTCAGCCCGCAGAAAGGAGTTCCTGCCACAGCTGCTGCCCGAATGCAGCGCTGGGCATTGTTTTTAGGTGGACACAGGTACAAGATTGAGTACAAACGTACAGCCTGCCATGCAAATGCAGATGGGTTGTCGCGACTGCCACTGGAGGCTGAAAAAGATGAGTTTGGAGATGAGGAAACAATAGATATGATCTCCATCAGCCAGATTGAAAGTC
This sequence comes from Polypterus senegalus, assembly GCF_016835505.1. Lineage (NCBI taxonomy): Eukaryota > Metazoa > Chordata > Cladistia > Polypteriformes > Polypteridae > Polypterus > Polypterus senegalus. The sequence continues at coordinate 169,328,832 of NC_053162.1, forward strand.
TGCCCGCCACGGCAGACATGGTGAAAACAGAAACAAAACATGACAAGGTCCTGTCTCAGGTGTATGCTGCCACACTGAATGGCTGGACAGCCCAGCACAAATCCCTGCTGGCTGCATATTACTCGAGACGTGATGAAATTGCCTTAAATGCTGGATGTGTGATGTGGGGGTTAAGAACTATTGTACCCACTAAACTAAGACACAGAGTATTAAAAGAGCTTCACAAGGGACATCTAGGTGTGGTGAAAATGAAGGCACTTGCCAGAAGTTTTGTGTGGTGGCCAGGCATTGATGAAGACATCGAGAAAATAGCGCAGCAATGTAGTGGCTGCCAGATGGTTCAGAATGATCCAGAACGTGCACCACTTCATCCATGGGAATGGCCTACATTACCATGGCAGCGGCTTCATATCGACTTTGCAGGACCATTCATGGGGACAACTTTCCTGGTGGTAGTCGACGCATGCTCTAAATGGCCAGAGGTTTTCATTATGAGCTCCACCACTACTTCTCACACTATTGAAGTACTAAGGAATTTATTTGCTAGAACTGGAGTTCCACAACAACTGGTGAGTGACAACGGACCCCAGTTCACAGCAACAGATTTTCAGATTTTCCTCCACAAAAATGGCATATGGCACATTACATCTGCCCCATGGCATCCAGCCACAAATGGCCAGGCAGAGAGGTTTGTGCAAAGTTTGAAACGAGCCCTTCGAGCAATGACAAATGAGAAGCTGACCCTTCAGCAAAAATTGGCCAACTTCTTATTTGCATATCGAATTCCATCCATGCTACAACTAACCAGACTCCAGCTATGTTGTTCTTTGGGCGTCCTCTTCGCTCTAGATTAGACCTGCTGCAACCAAATATTAAGCAGACTGTGCAAGACAGACAAATCAAACAAGGTCATAAAGCAACGGACAAGGTTACACGTAGCTTTGCCATTGGACAATCAGTTCTTGCCAGGAGCTACAGAGGAGATCAGAAATGGGTTCCTGCACTAGTGAAAGAGCAAACTGGTCCCTTGTCATACAAGGTAGAGGCTACTCAAGGTGTCATATGGCGACGTCATGTCGACCAGTTGAGAAAATCAGGGTTGGTTAGAGCTAAAGAGATACCCACACTGCCTGTTGACTCCCCTGCTGTTGCTCCTACAAACTGTCCAGAGCACTTACCATCTCCTCAAGCAGCACAAGTACAGAGCCCATGTGCATTATCTCCATCACCTTCTGCAGAGGCTAACACTGCTGTAACAATTCAAGAAAAATTACCCTGTGAAGAGAGACGTTACCCAATTCGCATACGCAAGCCTCCACAGAGACTAATTGAAAATTAAATGTAAAGATAGAATTCAATGTTTTGATTTCTTCAGGAAAAAAAAAAAAAAAGGGAATAAGTTAATTACTTCTAATTTTTTGATGGGAGGAATTGTTATATATCAGTATAAGTGTACATTTCAGTTCAGCTATTGATGTCTGATTGTGGGTTGACACCTGGTGATTTGATTGGTAATGCCTTGCACATTTGTTAGTTGTTCAAATAAAGACAAGAAAGAAAAAGGCACGCGCTGTCTGCTCCTCCGTTCTTATCAAATGAAGGTGAACTGTATTATTAATACATGACAGTAGACATCTTCTAATTTCGAGGAAAAGTAAGCTTAATATTTTTATTATTTGCTTCACTCAATTTCTGTGGTTGTTTTCGGCCTTCATCCTTGCCTGTTTGCTTGTGCTTCTTGAGAAGAACTTGGGCAATAAATCTGGAAACCCTGTCTGCTGGGGAGCATTTGGAGTTCTTACTTCTGGTAATGTTTCAAATATTTTATGTTGAATCATTTATTATTTGGGGGCCTTTTTGATTGTTTTTAGTGTGGCGTATACACAGAGAGTGCTGACAGGTGAGAGGCCTGGTGTAATTTTATGACAGATGGAGCGAGAAGGTTACCATGTTTGGACCGTTGGGAGTTTTTAGATACATTGTGTGCTCCACGTGTTCATCCCATGAAGCGATAAAGCCATCAATGACATTTTTTGGGGCACTCAATATACTTGTTTAATCACTCCCTAAGTTTGAAGTAGTATTAGCAGTCAGCCTCTAGAGCTCCTGCCTTGCCTCATTGTCCTCTCTAGCTGTTTTTTCATCTAACAGATGTGGGTCTATAAATCCTTCTCAGCCTGGGCACAGCCTGGCCAAAATCCAGTCACTCTCCAGCCACAACCTCATAGACTAATACAGTGACAACTCCGCCATCATTCTACATATAGCAGTGACTTCATGACAAAAGAATGTGACTCGGAGACCTCAACAAGGAGGTCATACTGTAAAAGGGCACTTTCTGAGGTGCCTAAGTTTTCACCAAGGTTTTGACCTTCATAATCACATTTTAATATGTATCATTACACTAGGGGTACTCAAACGGCGGACCGCGGTCCACAATCCGGACCGCCAAGACGTTTTTGGCAGACCGCGACTGTCTTCTGCGTAAGTCAAATGTCCGAATATAAAAGCACCAAAATTATTGTTGTTTTATTATTTACTCTGTAGCAGGGTTGCCAACTGGTATTTTTTATGCCAAATAACTGAAATCTGGCATTTTTGAAAGCTGTTTGGCATATAACATTTGCATTTGGTCTACTGCCATTTTTTTTTGGTCTTTTTTACAAGCCGTTTGGTCTATAAATTTTTCAGTTGGTCTGTTCACTTTTTGTCTGAGCTGCTACTGGAAAGCTAATGTAACATGTATCAGTAGATTCGGCCTTGGTGCGTTTTTGGTATTCTTCGGTGATTAGGCGGACCTGTTTTCTGTTTATCTGAATTATTTCCAGTTGCTCTAGTATACGCAGTGTCGTGTCGTCTGCTTCGTTGATTTTCATTTTTTACGACGTAATTCGTCTCTGCAGCATCGTCTGTTTCATTAGAACATTAGAACATTCTAGATGAGAACAGGCCATTCAGCCCAACAAAGCTCGCCAGTCCTATCCACTCATTTCCTCCAAGAAAACATCAAGTCGAGTTTTGAAAGTCCCTAACGTCTTACTGTCTACCACACTACTTGGTCGCTTATTCCAAGTGTCTATCGTTCTTTGTGTAAAGAAAAACTTCCTAATGTTTGTGCGAAATTTACCCTTCACAAGTTTCCAACTGTGTCCCCGTGTTCTTGATGAACTCATTTTAAAATAACAGTCTCGATCCACTGCACTCATTCCCTTCATAATTTTAAACACTTCAATCATGTCACCTCTTAATCTTCTTTTTCTTAAACTGTAAAGGCTCAGCTCTTTTAATCTTTCCTCATAATTCAACCCCTGTAGCCCTGGAATCAGCCCAGTCGCTCTTCTCTGGACCTTTTCTAGCACTGCTTTGTCCTTTTTGTAACCTGGAGACCAAAACTGCACACAGTACTCAAGATGAGGCCTCACCAGTGTGTTATAAAGGTTGAGCAGAACCTCCTGTGACTTGTACTCCACATATCAAGGCGCTATATAACCTGACATTCTGTTAGCCTTCTTAATGGCTTCTGAACACTGTCAGGAAGTTGATAGCTTGGAGTCCACTATGACTCCTAAATCCTTCTCATAAGGTGTACTCTCGATTTTCCGACCGCCCATTGTGTATTTAAACCTAATATTTTTACTTCCTGTGTGTAATTCTTTACATTTACTGACATTAAAATTCATCTGCCACAAATCTGCCCAAGTCTGTCTGCTGTCCAAGTCCTTCTGTGATGATATAACGGATTCCAAATTATCTGCTAATCTACTTGTCTTGGTATCATCTGCAAACTTAACCAGCTTGTTACTTATATTCCTATATAAATCATTTCTATATATTAAAAATAGCAGCAGCCCCAGCACTGCCCCCTGCTGGTCACCACTCTTAACATCGGCCAGTTCTGATGAGGTTCCTCACACCATCACCCTCTTCTTCCTGTGTCTGAGCCAATTCTGCACCCATCTAAAAACATCACCCTGAACTCCCACTTCTTTTAACTTGATGCCCAACCTCTCATGTGGCACCTTATCAAATGCTTTCTGAAAGTCCAGATAAATAACATCATCTGCTCCACTTTGATCGTATCCTTTTGTTGCCTCCTCATAGAATTCCAACATGTTAGTAAAACACGACCTCCCTCTTCAGAGTCCATGCTGACTGTTCCTAATAACTCCTGTCCCTGCCATGTGTTGCTCAATCTTATCCTTAATAATTTCTTCCATTAATTTTCCTGTGATACACGTTAAGCTTACTGGCCTATAGTTGCTTGGATCTCCCCTGTCACCCTCTTTATATAATGGGATGATATTTGCCATTTTCTAGTCCTTTGGAATCTCTCCAGTGCACAGTGACTTCCTAAAAATATGTGTCAAGGGTTTATATATGTACTCACTAGCCTCCTTAAGAACACGAGGATAAATATTATCTGGGCCTGGTGATTTCGTTCTTTTCTTGAAGAGATGTCTGCAGAATTTGGAGATTTGCTGCTTCACAATGACGTCAGATGGTTAAGCAAGGGCTGTGTGTTGGAAAGGTTCTGGAATCTCCGTGAAGATGTAGCTGACTTCCTGCAGTCCTTGAATACAAAGAAAGCTGCAGAATGTTTAACATTTATTCAAGACATTGACAAGGTCGCACTGCTGGCATTTCTTGTTGACATTATGGGACATATAAATACACTGAATTTGTCAATTCAGGGTGCAGACAAAACCGTTGTCGAATTGCAAGAAAAATGTTGTGCCTTTGAAACAAAACTGAGCATTTTCATCACTTGGAAGCTGCCTTTCCCAAACCTGAAGAGCTGCATGACAGCTGATCCACAGGCGTGTTTTCAGTTGATTTCCACATTTCTACATCACTTGAAGGTCGAGTTTGATGAACGTTTTAAGGATTTCAGAAAACTGAAGCCTGTGTTTTTGTTTGTTGCTGATCCTTTCATTGTCCAGCCTGATGGTGAATGGACATCTGTGGCTGCCTCAATTTTTCCAAACTCAAACCCGTCACTGTTGCAAATGGAAGCAGCTGATTTGCAAGCTTCTCACGTTTTGAAAACAAAATTGAACGAAGTCGACATAACAATTTTTTGGTCAAAGTTTGTTCCAGATTCTCAGTATCCTGCTGCAAAGAAAATGGCGATTTCCTTGCTAACTATGTTTGGTTCAACATATTCTTCTGAGTGTGCGTTCTCCACTATGACCACTATCAAGACGAAACATCAAAGTATAATTACCGACCAGAACCTCAGGAATGCAATGAGAATTGACTGGTTACTCACCAAACTATGCTGCCATTATGAAATCGAAACAACAGTTTCACACTTCACACTGAGGGACAATCATTTACGTACCAACTGTTGTAACTGGTGTGTGGTGTGTGCAAGTAGTCATGTGAATTTTTGGAATTGTTTTCCATGTTTTGTGCATGTCTTGGTCTTCTGTAAAAATTTTATCATTTGCTTTGAATCTATTACTAGCCTCCTACAGACCTACACGGTAAACCTGGCTATAGCGGACCCCAATGGTTGGTGGTGAACTGAATGTGGACCGCCATTCAAAAACTTTGAGTTCCCCTGCATTACACCAAAGAAAGTGTCCTGGCTGGCGTGATAACATCAAACACACAAGACGGAAAGACCATGACGTCTGCCCCCAAATGTCATTGAGCCTGGCATATCCCAAACTTTTGCGCACATACTTCTGTAATAAGACCTTGGCCAAAACAATGGATTTCAACCACAAAACTCTTCTGTGGTCTAGAAGACACTCCTAAAGTACAAAGCTGCAAATTTCTACCCAAACACTGGCTTTAGCCCTAAGCAGTAAGAGTCATGAGAACTATCTGCTGGCCATTAACACAGATGTTAATGGAATGTGGAATGTCGCACGATGGCGTGACTTATTACACAGTTCTGCAGGTGGTATTGTTTTTCTGTACGTTATATTTAGGGTTTGTGTATTTGCTTGCTTGTAGTTCCCCTTTTTGACTTGATACTGAGATAATAAGTCAAACTCCTGCCAATGGAAAATAAACAACAACGATATTTATTTCTATAGCACATCTTCATACAAATGATGTAGCTCAAAGTGCTTTACAGGATGAAGAAAGAGAAAAAAACACAAAATATAAAAAATTAAAGTAAGGTTCGATAGCCAGGGAGGACAGAAATTATAAACAGAATTTGTAACTCTGGTATTTTTGTGGATGGCAGCATGCCTACTTCTCTATCTTTATTAATATTTAAAAAGTAGTGTAGAACTTTGGTCATTACCTTCTGAAGTGTTGTACGGTTGGGTTTGTGTCTCCGTGTTGACATCCGGGCTCGTGGACGGATTATCTGAAACAACAATGGAAGCTCATGAGAACTGGGATAGCAAAGTCAGCAGTGAGAAGCAAAGTGCAGAACAGTGAAGGAGAGACTTATGGTACCTGAAGTTAGGTTAGAGTGACAAGAAGAAAGGGATTATGGTCAAACCTGAAGGCTCACTTATTGCACAACAGAGGGCCACATATGTAACTGGTAGAACGATAGGCGTAATAATAAATATTAAAAAACACATTACTAATGTTTTTGTGTCAAATGCATGCAGTGGTGCTAGAAGGTTTGTGAGCCCTTTAGAATTATCTACTTCTACATGAGTATGATCTAAAACAGAACCAGATTTTTATGTAAGTCCTAAAACTAAAGAGAATCCAATTCAACCAATGACTCAGAACCATTATAACCATTTGCTGACCTCACACTAACCAGTAACTACCTGGGGGTTCATGCATAATGTGCATAGAATTCACACTAAAACATGGTGTACGGACATAAACAGAAATGTTCATATGCACAAAAAAATTCAGATGCATAAATCTGTGCATAAGTTTAGCAAAGTGTAATACGTTATTTATAATTTGTTTTTTTTTTTAGTTTATCATTAAAGTGGAACATTGTAAACTTCATCTTAAAATCAATGTTAAATTTACTAGAGTTTCTCAAATCCCATCATAACTACAGTATCACGTTAAATAGTTTGTATTCTATGTGTTCCCTGACCCAGTCGTTAATCACTACGTGTTACTTAAGATGGCTTTCTCTTACAGGAGCATGCAGGCAGTGAAACGCCACACACAATACATTACATTCATGATATCACAACACTCGGAACATTTTAGAATACTAAGATGTATACTTAATATCATTTTCATTTCATTGGTACAGATGTAGAGATGAGCTAGAGCCTTGTCCAAGGAGTGTTCCTGCCTCCACAAAGATGCTTGCTGGGATGCGCACGACCCAGAAAGGAATAATTTATTGCAACAGTACTGTGTCTGTCAAATGTGCCAACCCCCAATTCCTGTCTTTCCATTTTCTTTCTCTATGTAACCAATCACCACACAATAAGCATCTGGAATAAATGTAAAACCAGCTGTAAACTTAGAACACAGAATTTACAAAACTTTTAAGCGACATTAAAAAATATTTGCTGTACATATATAATTATTCCATCTATCCAGGGTCATTCCAGTCCCAGGCAGCATAAAGCACGAGGCAGAAACAATCCCTGGACAGGGTGTCAGCTCATTTAATTATTAGCAGTATACAATATTTAAATTTAAAGTTAACAATTTATCTGCAAAATCTAATAGACATACTTTAATGCATTCCATCATAAAAAAATATCAAGTATACATCCTACTTTTCTAACAGCACACAGCTCCACGAGTATAGCTCTTGGAAATTTAAATCGACTTAGAAGCCAGTTATCATCATCTGTAAATACGTCCTCTCATCTATTGAATTGAATTCCTTTATTGTAATTATATGGTACAATGAGATTCAATAGATAGATAGATAGATATGAAAGTCACTATATAACATAGATAGATAGATAGATGTGAAAGGTACTATATGATAGATAGATAGATAGATAGATAGATGTGAAAGGTACTATATAATAGATAGATAGATAGATAGATGTGAAAGGTACTATATAATAGATAGATAGATAGATAGATACTTTATTAATCCCAAGGGGATATTCACATACTCCAGCAGCAGCAAACTGATAAAAAACAATACTAAATTAAAGAGTGATAACAATGAAGGTATAACAAACAGACAATAACTTTGTATAACGTTAACGTTTACCCCCTCAGGTGGAATTGAAGAGTCGCATAGTGTGGGGTCTCCTCAGTCTGTCAGTGGAGCAGGACGGTGACAGCAGTCTGTCTCTGAAGCTGCTCCTCTGTCTGGAGATGATCCTGTTCAGTGGATGCAGTGGATTCTTCATGATTGACAGGAGTCTGCTCAGCGCCTGTCGCTCTGCCACAGATGTCAAACTGTCCAGCTACACAGCCTACAATAGAGCCTGCCTTCCTCACCAGTTTGTCCAGGCGTGAGGCGTCCCTCTTCTTTATGCTGCCTCCCCAGCACACCACCGCGTAGAAGAGGGCGCTCACCACAACCGTCTGATAGAACATCTGCAGCATCTTATTGCAGATGTTGAAGGACGCCAGCCTTCTAAGGAAGTATAGTCGGCTCTGTCCTCTCTTGCACAGAGCATCAGTATTGGCAGTCCAGTCCAATTTGTCATCCAGCTGCACTCCCAGGTATTTATAGGTCTGCACTTTCTGCGCACAGTTACCTCTGTTGATCACGGGGTCCATGAGGGGCCTGGGCCTCCTAAAATCCACCACCAGCTCCTTGGTTTTGCTGGTGTTCAGGAGTAAGTGGTTTGAGTCCCACAATTTAACAAAGTCCTTGATTAGGTTCTTATACTCCTCCTCCTGCCCACTCCTGATGCAGCCCATGATAGCAGTGTCGTCAGTGAACTTTTGCACGTGGCAGGACTCCGAGTTGTATTGGAAGTCTGATATATATAGGCCGGTCCTGTTCAACCTATATACATCGGACTCAATATGCAACTACAGTACTTCATAAACTAATGTTCCTATAAAATGATTAATAATAATAATAATAATAATAATAATATGAAAAAAAATTTAAAAATATACAATATGAAAGCATAAGTACAATATACATGTACATACAGTGCAAAAGGTTCATAAAATGGCTCAGGTTGTGCAATATTAGAGTCGTAGTGCAAGTTTACAATGAGGTAATTGCAATTATAAGTACATACAGTTCTACAGGGAGTACTTGATGGACTGATTGAGTGCGTTTATAGCTCCTTTGATGAAACTGTTTCTGAATCTTGAGATCCTTGCAGGAATGGCTCTGAAGCAATGGCCAGATGTAAGAAGTTCAAATGGACTGAGGCATGGGTGAGTGGAATCCATGCAGATGCCGGTGGCTTTCCTGAGGCAGCGTGCTATAAATGTCCTCCAGGGCCTGAAGCTGCACCCCAACAATGCTCTGCAGTCCAATCAGCTGAGATACCACACACACATACAATGGGTTAAAAAACTCTCAATGGTGTACTGAGAGTAACATTGCGAAAGCAGCTATGGTATTTAGAATAGTTTGGCGATTCCATGCACCATTATATTGCTACAGAATGATTATAATCAAGTGCCATAAATTTGTAAATGATATGCAATTAATTTTGGTGTATTTGATAAAATCTGCATAATGGATGTGATTCTGAAAAAAGAAAGAGAAACGACACAAAAACAGTAGCACTGTTTTGATGCTGGGTGACACTCCTTTGCAAAACTGAGCAGAAAAGTGCGTACGCCTGGTGTGAGGCTGCCGTGAAAATGTACGTGGCCTTATGCCAGTGTTAGCTTTTATACATCTTGAAGTGAGCATATTCACAGTTTATACATGAGGCCTCTGGTCACACAGTGGCCGTGAGTCTAGTCAAGTCAAGTGGCCTTATTGTCATACCATCCATACACCATATTGCAGCATACAGTGGTGTGAAATAACATTCTCCAGGACACAACATACAGTATATACATAAGTGTAAGACAGATAAAGAGCTATAATAAAATATAAAAAGATAATAAATAAAGAAATAAATAATAGGTAATAATGAAATTTATATTAATAAATAAATAATAAGAACTAATAATAAAATCAATAGTAGTACCAAATGACTGTACATAAATAAACTATTAGAATCAGATCTGAGCACAGAGTGGCTGCACAGAGCCAAGGGGTAGAAGCTGTTGCATAACATGGCAGAACTGGTTTAGATGCCACAGTATGTTTCATCCAGATGGATGTGGGACAAAGAGACCATGGGAAGGGTGGAAGTGGTCCTCCACAATGCTGTAGGCTTTGCAGATGCAACACTTGATAAAGATGTCTTTAAAGGAGGGCAGAGAGGTCCAGGTGATCTGTTCTGCTCTATGTTCCATCCACTGTAGTACCTTGTAGTCAGAAACGCTGCCGTTTCGTAAGCAGACGATAATGCAGGTGGTTAGAACGCTCTGGACGGTGCCTCTGTAGAATGGGGTAAGAATGGAGGAAGGTAGTCACTGCAAGAAATGTAGATGCTTCTGTATCTTTTTTGGCTATGGAGGTAGTGTAAATTGATCTGTCAGGTGTACACCAAGAAATTCCAATGCAGAGCCTTCGATGTGCAGTCGGGTGTAGACAAGATATGCCTTTCTGAAGTCAACAATCATCTCTTTCATGTTTGTCACACCAGTCTGCCAATTGCCACATCTTCATTCTGTAAGCAGACACATCCTGAGTGCTGATTTGACCAACCACCATTGTGTCATCAGCATCCTTAGTGATGGTGTTAGCAGACGTACAGAAATACACAGCCCTGGGGGATGCCAGTACTTAGCTGCTTGATGGTGCTGGAGATGTGGACTGTATGGGGTCTTTTTGTCAGAAAGTCCAGGATCCAGTTACATAAGAAAGTGTTGTAGCCTAGCAGACTCAGCTTCACTATGAGCCTCTGAGGGGTGATGGTGTTGAATGCTGAGCTGAAGTGTATAAACAGCATTCTTTTGCTCAGATAGGTCAGATGAAGAGTAGATGACATGGCAACCTCAGTGAAAGGATCCGAGTAGATAGGCAAACTGAAGAGGGTTGTGTAATGTGAAAAGTCCGGCTGTCAGGTGAAGTCATGACTTTAGCTGATTTTATTCTATTTCTATGAATTAAAGATTACAGATACTGCATATCCATCATCCATGAACTGAGCAGTCCATTCAATTGCAGGATTATGAGTTTTCAGCCTGTCTGGGAAGCATCAAACTCAATGCAGGAATCCACAATAGATGGAGTGTGTCCAGAACTAGGAGTTTCATAGTATGTAAATCCCAAAACCACATACAAAAATGCCCACTAGAGGGGGAAATCTTGTCAAAAAACCCAACTAGACACAAAAGGGCCTGGAAGAATCATTAAACAGGAGATTTATTCTTCACAAAAAGAATATTTTCCAAACACAGTAAAGCTTCATGGAGCACAAAAGCAAAAATGGAATTGCCTGTAACTTGAAGGTAATCCAAATCAATCAGGTCCCAATATAGATTCCAATAGCGAGGTCTAAACACAGAGCAGAAAACTGAAAATCCAGAGATACAATAAACCCACAAAGATAATAAACATGTAAACTCATCAGGTCCAAAGCACATCTCTTAAATATATTTCTCTTCTGGTTCATCCTGCTTCCTCTTCAAAACCGGTCCCCCCAACACGCAGCCCACACGGCATTTCTCGATTCCTATTCCTCCTCTTCCAAACCCTTCCCCACTATGCCTGCGGCCTCCCATACACCTTGCTATTTTCGTTATACTGTGAGAGTTGTTTCCTAAGCCTTTGTTATAAAATGAATAACAGTATCTTCTCTGTCGATGGGTTTTTGTACAACGTCATCTCTATTCCGGGATCTGGCAACTGCCTGTTCCTATCAGTGGGTTATTTCTTGACACAAACGGTTTATGAAGGCAATGCACTCTCACTACGACATAGGGCAGTAGATTTTGTTGCATCACATTGGGACAGATTTGGAGACATTCTTCCCGTTGTTCTTTCCAATGCAAGTCAAGTTATCACAACAAGTTATGAGTACTAAGAATACATGGCAACATCTGGAGTTTATGGTGGTGAAGCTAAAATTCAAGCTCTTTCCGAGATTCTCCATGCTACCATTGTCATTTACTTCAAACACGACCCCAACATTCCACCTTGCATTATGTTTGCAAAGATTTGCGTTAATCTACAACAACCAGTCTTCAGCCATAGTCAGTTGTACGTGTCTTTTTCTAGGGTTAGATCTTTCGACTCATTATCTGTCGTCTCTAGCAAAACACCTATTCACAACTGCGTCTTTCAAGAAGTATTTCTTTCTTCTTGATTTCTGAATTCCTTTCTCACCATTTTACATTTCTATTCTTAAACTGCCATATGCTATGGCGGTCGTCGGCTAGTTCACAATAAACCACTAGGAACTGTGGAAGGCCCTACAGATTTATAGGGCAGAGGGCAGATTCTGGTGGTGACCGGCAGGTGGTCCTGCCTCTTAGGGCATCACCCACAAGACACATGAAACATAACAAAGGTATCTCATACACATAGGCACATAATCAACATTAAAATAATTGGAAATAAATAAAAGAGAGATAAAACATTCATTTGAACCTCAGCCACGGAAGAAACCCAGACTGAGTACAGAGTGCTGATCCATTACATGGCACACTCACCTGTACATAATATCCTAATTTGCATTAACCACTTAAGGTGATCTGCACTTCTTTTGTGTGAGAAAATCTAAGCTGCCAGAGATTCACCCACATATAGAGTGGGAGAATGTGCAAAATCAATGACAGCAGTGGCCAGGCCAGAATCTGAACCCAGTCTCTTTAAGCAGTACCACCTTAATAGATTTCAAATCTCCTTTTTGTTGATGACACAGCATGCAAAATAGACAACTGATGTGAAACCTCCAAACCAGGCCACAGCCCTCCCCAGCCTGCCTAAAATAGGTCTCACCCTGGGCAGCCTGACTTCTACACTCCACAAACAAGCTTTGGTCCTGACTAGGCTCCAAAAATGAAGATCAGGCATTTGAAATTTGAGTCACTGTAAATGTCCCAAAATTTGTCGAAATGCCCTTAAGGGAAAGGAAAAACATAAAAAATTAGCTGGAGAAGCAAGTCCAAAAGAACACAATAACGCTAAAGTAATTGCCTCAAAGACAATCCAAGGAAAACAACTCCCAATACAAAATCCTAACATTAAACCACAAGACAGAAGCAAAAAAACAAAAAAAACAATGCACTTGAATTGAACTAAACTCTCCAAGCAACACTAAATTAGCTGGATCAGCCCACAGCATCAGAATATAAAGTCGGAGGGCGGGCCTTCAACGGTGACGTCACAGTGGCTCCGCCTCTGTTATGGGGTACAAAGCCTATACATTTTGGTTTATATTTCCATTATATTTTGTTCAAGACAAGACAACAGATGAACTACATTCAGGACAAATCAAAGCATGTCTTCTTCCCAGTTACTGTATATCTCACTTTTAAAACAGCTGTTCCAACAAAGAAAGAAAGACATGCTGGTGGCTCAATTACTTTATAACCTGAGAAAGGATGGATATCTAATTATTTTACAGCCTCAGAAAGAAAGACATAGTGACAGCTCAGAGAACATAAAAAAGTTTTATTGTTTGGGAAAACGGACAGTGAATTAATCCTTCATAGTGACAGCCAGCCATTACCGCCGCCAGGATTTAATTCAGGGGGGTGCATAAAGAGATTTTTTTCTTTCTACGCTCCCCCCCGCAACAAAAACTTTTTTTGTATATGTATGTGCCCATTAAATACCTGCCAATACAGTCGCTATCTCTGAACAGTACAGAGCAGTCAGTTTTTGCATAGATAGATTAACCACTTAAGGCATGACCTAATTTTTAATTTTCTGACAAAAAATCATCGACTTTTTTTTGTTATCATATGATCACTGGAATATAGTTAAAAATGTTATTGATGTATTCAGTGGCATAGGTAGTGCTTTTTTCCTTAAGTTTTTAATGTAATTTTGTAAGCACTTACATACAGCTAGACCTCTTTTTACGCCGGTTAATAGTTCCGATTTCTGGGAGAACAGTACACTTTAGATAAAAATATTTCAAATAAAAATTGTAGACATTGATAAGTTCTACAACTTTTATGATAAATATTTTTCTCTAAAGCGTACTGTTCTCCCATAAATCGAACTATACCGCGCGTAAAAGAGATCTAGCTGTACACTATATACTTGTATGTTGGTAAAATAGATATAATTACTTTTCGGGGTTTTAAAGTATTAGTGGCGTAGAAAGAAGGGGTTGGGGGAATTATAAATTTTAAAAAAAGTTTACATTTTTTTTCGCATTTGCATAATTATTTTGAAAATACATTTTGTAGCTATACACCTATACATATAATAACAATACACAAATAATAGCACGCTCTGAATGCAAAATATTATTATTTACGTAATAATTACAAAATAATGAATGCAAATGACAAAAATATACCACTATCGAAGCTTCAAATTATAATTAGATACTACCTTTTGCTTAAGACACGCCCAGTTGTCTTAAGCAAATGCAGTTGATTGGTTACATAATATGTATGCTCTTATATTATAAGAGCAACCACCGTGTCATACACGACCACGTGAAAATCGGACAGTATAAGCCGCCGTCGTCTCACACACGACGGCATGCATGCCTTAAGTGGTTAATGTGAGTGTTAAACAAGAGTGTCAAAATAAACAAACGAACGAAAGTATATTCTAAACCGTATGGTTTTCTCATGGTATAAATATAAAGGTATGTTCATAAGGGAACTAAAATATTATATGACGTTACTGTGAACAAACTTCTATTTTTCAGAAAGTTTAAGAAAATTTATTTTAAGAGAAAAAGTACGCGTTCTATATTATTATGAGTGACATAAGACGTTTTTTAATTTCAACCAAGAAGCGCAAGATCGATGATTTAGATGATGGTTTACGTACAACTGCAGATCCTATCCCGAGTACCAGCACAAGCCACGATCAAACTAGCATTGGATCAGAAAGTACCACTGATGAAACTTCGTTGGATGTCAATCCCAATCGCGTCGATATCGGGTTGTACACAAACACCAACTGTCATATTGATGACGAACTTCGTCTGAAGCTGCTGCAGGAATGTTGGACTCCTAGTCAAACGTATTATTTCAAGAAAGATGCAAACCCTGAAGCTAAACGTCTCTTCAGATTGGAATGGCTCAAGACATAACCGTGGTTAGCATATTCAGCCAGTGCAAGAGGACCTTTTTGTCGAGTTTGCGTCTTATTTCGACCTCCAGTTCAACGTGGTCTGCAACAATTTATCCTTTCCCCGTGTCTTAAATTTCACAAATTTCATGAAGTTGCACAATCTCACGCCAATTCCCAATGGCACATCAATGCAATAGCTTCTTCCATCCAATTTCAGAAAATAATGAAAAAACAACAACTCAGTATTCGTGAAATTCTGGATTCAACCACAGAAAAATTGAAGAAAATAGAGACAAGCTTCGGTCAATTACTTCAACAGTTTTATTTATTGCTCAGCATGAGCTTCCTCTTCGGGGAAAAAGTGATCAAGGTTCTGTCTTTACAGATATGTTGCATTTCCGAATTCAATCAGGTGATCAAGTTTTAAAAAATCATTTGGAATCTGGACCAAAAAATGCGTTATACATATCCCATCAGATTCAAAATGAGCTGATCCAAACCTGTGCAGATATTCTCAAAGAACAGATAATCTGCGAGGTTAAAAAAGCATCCGTTTTTCTGTGTTGGCTGATGAGACTGCAGATATTAGTGGAACAAAACAACTATCCATTGGTGTGCGATTTTTGCGTTGCGATGAAGGCACGGGGCAGTTGACAGTGTGCGAAGAATTTCTGGGTTATACTCTGTTGACCAAATTGGATGCAGTATCAATCTCAGAAGCAATCCTTCAGTTTCTGAATGATTGTAATTTAGATTTGTCGCGACTTGTCGGTCAAGGTTATGACGGTTGTTCTACGATGGCAGGTAAAGAAGGTGGTGTTCAGAAGCTTATCAGAGACAAGCACCCTAAGGCTTTGTATTTTCATTGTGCCAGTCATATATTGAATCTCGTCATTAATGACTTGAACAATGTCAAAGAAGTTCAAAATGCCAGTGGCACAACTAAAGAAGTAATCAACTTTTTAGAGAGAGCACTTTACGACGATCTTTGATTCCTAATATTCCTCTGTTTTGTGAAACACGTTGGTCGGCAAAGTATAAAAGTATCAGAATATTTTCTGAGAACTTTTTGGTAATTGTTCAAGCGCTAGAAAAGCTTACAGAGGACAGTGCGAACAAAAACACAAAGGTTAAGGCTCATTTGCTGTTCACTGCTATTACAACTCCAACTTACATTTTGACGCTTTTAGTAATTGCTACTTATTCGCTAAACTCGAACCTGTGTGCAATCAGTTGCAGCAAGTAAATATGAACATTAAAGATGCAACTGCTCATATAATTCAATTAATAGATGTGCTGCAATCCCATCGAGACAATGTTTCTGAAGAGTTTTCATTGATTTTCAAAAAAGCACAATCGATTTGTGAAGAATTAGACACTGAATTAAAACAGCCACGGTTAAATAAAAGGCAAGTTCACAGATCGAATTTACTTTCTGAAAACGCAGAAGAATATTTTAGGAGGTCCATTTTCATCCCTTATTTGGATTCTATAATATCTTCTCTACAAATTCGGTATTCTTTTACACAAGAGAAAGCATTTTCACTTTTACAACTTCACCCAAAAGAAATGAGTAAATTGGATAAATCATTGTTTTAATAGTTCTGGAAGACATTAACAGTCTGTATGGTGATATTCTTCCAAACTTTATATCTGATGCTACCACATGGTATGAGATGTGGAAAAATAAAAACATTGCAAACGAAATTACCGATTGCATGAGTTTAATTGAAGAGGCTACAAAGTTTTATCCGGCTGTTTCCGAGGCACTCAAGATTGGCATGACACTTCCTGCAACAACCTGCAGTATTGAAAGATCTTTTAGCACATTACGGCGCGTCAAAACTTGGAACCGATCTACAATGAGTGACGATAGATTAAGTGGATTATGTATGCTTAGTGTACACAAAAAAAGAATAAATAATTGTCCAAAATTTATCGACAAAGTTGTAGACAAGTTTGGACAACAAAAAAGAAGGCTTGAGATGCTCTTTTAGAAACAAAGTGAATGATTGTTTATGTATAGTTGTAAAATGTAAACGTCTAATTGTAATTTAAAAATTTAAAATAAAAACTATTTTTTCGCGTTTTTTCTTATTATTAAAAGATTTATTTTTTTTCTCCATTTCCTTTTTTTTCAAAAGCTAGGGGGGTGCACGTGCACCTACTTGCACCCCCCTGCCGGCGCCCATGCAGCCAGCCAATCAGAATATCTAACAATCACATCTTGTAAAACCCCCCAGTAGAATTTTAGAATAAATATGTGTCATCTGAGGAGCGATATAGTGAGTAAGGAAGGAAGAAGAAGGACAAAGACATCAGAAGAGGGTGCCAGCAACGTGCAGCCGTTTCCAACTGGTCGTCAGAAAAGCATCATGAAAAACTTTGAGTGCAAGATCACAAGCAGCCTGCAACATTCATCCTTGTCATCAGTACTTTTTCGTAAACTTTTTCAAATGACTATATATCCAGACTTTTCTATCAGTCCTATTTTCTATTATTCTTTGTTCCAATGGTGGTAGTATTATTATTCCTGTAATAAATACCACGCTGCTTTTAACTTTCTATACTTTGTCTTCATGTCTATAGAGTGATTGAAGTAATAAGGTAGACTTCTTTGAGCACCTGGTGCGGCCGGAGGTTTGCCATTACCTCTGTGCTGCAAGGTTTATTAAGGGTGAGGGTGAGAGCTCCACTCAATAGTAGGGAATGGTACATAAAGTAAGGTATTCTTGGCTGATAAATGACCTATAGTCAAGGATACAGAGCCTTTGTATGTTTAAATGTATTCTTGTAGACCAAAAGTAATATTTAGGTCTGGGATATCATTAAAACATTGTATGCTGTTCATGCTGGTAATAAGAGAGTCTCTTGAAGTGCTGAGAGAGTGACAGGCCGTGTTATTCCTAAGGCACTTGAGTGATTTAAAGTGCTAGAGGTTAACCAGCTGTGTGTGTGTCATTCATAGGGCACTTTTGAGGTTCTGTATGTACAGTATGCGTATGTGTGTGTTAACCTTAAAGTGCAACAGTAGACCAACCCAGCGTTTCTCAATCTTTAAGTATTTGCGACCCAAATTTTCATAACAGTTTTAATTGCGCCCCCCCCCCATTTTTTTGAAATGTAGATGCATATTTTATTATACCTACTTAACTTTTATCAACATTTATCTAACTCTATATTTATTGTTCTAGTATCAGAATGTAGTTTAAGTTAATTTGTTTTGGTTTCAACAGATGTTTTTTTCATATTATTGATTCTTGTTTTCTGTTTTCACATCTTTGCGCCCCCCTTTTTGTTACTACGTGCCCCCTTGGGGTCCCACCCCACAGGTTGAGAACCACTGGACCAACCCGATAACGAACTTGACTAGTATGCTTACCCTTGAAGAAAACAGGTAAAGGGTAAGTAGAGGGAGATACTACAATAATACAACCCCCAAACCATATATGAGAACACAGAAGGGCAATACATGGACAATAAATAAGCAGAACAAAAATGCAAAATTACATTAGACACTTGAAAAATAATGCATTTAAACAAAAAAGAAAGCACAAAATATTAAAAATAAGCATAAGCTAAGGAACAAACAATGTATGTACCATAACACATTCACCATTTGTTTCATTGCAGGTGGATTAGTATCATTGCATTCCTGAAAAGCTCACCACATAATAATGGAGACCAGGAACCAAAGATCCCTATTCTTCAGTAATCTGTCCTTCATCATTTTTCAGAATCTAGTTTATCCAATACAAAGTTGGGGGGTGTAGCATATTCTGGAAGCATCATCTGCACAAGAGGAAGCAACCCTGGAAGAAGTGCCAGTCCATTTCAGGGCACACTCACACGCAGGGCAGATCTACAATGAAACTAATGAAGCTCAAGATTCAGGACCTCTGATGCCAGAGGGGCTCCAGAAGTCAATTTAATTTTTATCCCCCCATAGCTCAAACTATAGGACTTTTTTTTACAAGACATTTTTATTCCCACCAGTAATTTTGACCCAGTACAACAATTTTAATCAAAATCTGAGATGTAGTGGTTACATTTTTAAAAAAGTTGTGGTGATCTGTCATGCATTGAAGAAGATAAGAATGGTTACCCAGACCTCATTGCTGGTTGACAAGGTGCTGCCATAACAGTTTGTAAATGTAGGTCCGTCACTGCTCACATGCACCCGGCCACTTTAGAGCTCTTGATTAACAAGATACACATATCTTGGGGGTGTGTGTGGACAAACTTCACGGCCACATGGACACAAGGAGAATGTGTGAATATCACCGAGCGATGTGTGATAACAGCGCTACCCCTTGACCACTGAAGGGTGTCACTAAGCTGTCTGTGAACTCGCTAACACTGACAGTGGCATTAGCATTTGTGGACTCATGCACTATTACACTGAATCAGTGAATGTGACAAAGCAAGTGGCTGTGGGTGACTTACCTGAGTAAGTCGTCCTGTGAGTAGCTGGGCTGCTTGTTGTTGACTGGATATTCTGTGGACTGCTGACCTTTGATGTGGTCACTGCTGAAGTGGCATAGTAAGAAGATGAAGGTCTGAGTCCAGACATGGTGGGAGGTCTGCCTGTTAGAGGAATAAGATAGGGTCATTGTTTTGATTTGTTTTTTTAAAAGTACGCCTCCATTTAATTCGTCACTTGATTTTATTATGGTCCTCGCCCTCTTTTTCATATCTACAGTATGTCCGCTAGAATCAGCCTTCAAGTTTGGACACATAGCCCTTCGTCAAGCTTGTGAAGACCTAGGGTCCACCCTATTATTCAGTTGTTGGGTGTGAAGGGGCGGCACGGTGGCGCAGTGGGTAGTGCTGCTGCCTCGCAGTTAGGATACTCGTGTTCGCTTCCCTGGTCCTCCCTGCGTGGAGTTTGCATGTTCTCCCCGTGTGTGGGTTTCCTCCGGGTACTCTTCCCACAGTTCAAAGACAGGCATGTTAGGTGCATTGGCGATTCTAATTTGTCCCCAGTGTGTGCTTGGTGTGTGGGTGTGTGTGTAGTGTACGCCCTGCAATGGGCTAGTGCCCTGCCCGGGGTTTGTTTCCTGCCTTGTGCCTTGTGTTGGCTGAGACTGGCTCCAGCAGACCCCCGTGACCCTGTAGTTAGGATATAGCGGGTTGGATAATGGATGGATGGATGAATGGGTGTGAAGGGCAAGAGATGAGAGCTTTCTGGAGTCTTCTTAGCAATCACATGCCTCAGAAAGTTGGCCACCTTTATGACATCTCTTATTTGGTCAAATCTTTTGTAGGTCTTGTTGTCTTTATAATGTGTGCCTCAGCCCAGACAGAGCTAGAACAGGAACTCGGAGCACCGCTTGTCCATGGACTCATGCAGCCCACCATTTTATTGCGGGGTGCTGGAGCCTATCCTGCCATCACCGTGTGCACCCAGGATGCACTTACTCTGCCACTTGCTGGCGGGCATTTTCCATTTATCCTTCTTCCCTGCTTTTTCCTGCAGGGATGATATCATTGATCAAAGCAACTGTGCCCTTTTCAACAGTGAGATACATGGATGTAATGTCCTAAACCTGGTGTTGGGTGACAGCTGAGCTGGAGCCTGTCAGGTAAACCTCTGAAAATGACTTTTATAAGATAAGGTGTCATTCTGTCTAAGATTAGACACTGTTATAGATGGATAACTGGCCAGTTGGTCGAGGTCTCCAGGACTCTGATGCTCCGACTTTGTCTGTTCTAACTGATTGTGATCCCCCAGAGAATACAGCATTTTGGGGTTTTTGTTTACCTCCTGTCTGTTGTCAACTGGGGGTGGCTCAACAAATAATTAATAGATAGACATTGTTAGAATCTGTTTATGTTAATTTGTTTGTCACAGCTTTGTCTACCTGAATGTTTAAACACATATGTATCTTTCTATTGTCACACACGAGCGTTTAGGGAGCAGCTAAAGGATCCGACGAGCCGCGTGAAACCGTAAGACAAGGGACTAGGACGGTGTGTTAACCGCTGTCTGTTTATTTCAAGAGGAACGACGAGCAACAACAGACCTCAACTTGAATTCGTCTCCATAGCCCTATACAGACGTCCGGGCCTCTTCCGAGTTCCTTAGTCACCTCCGGTCCCTTGCTGATGATGTCACTATCTTCCCAAGATCCTTTGTGTCATCTGTTACCCAGCATTCCTACTTCCGTTCCCACCTCATAAAATGTCCGTGCTTTCCCATTTGGTTGTCACGTGTGTAAAGCATAATCTGACCGTGAAACGTGTGTTTAACTGTGCTCTACAGTATACGGGGATGGAATCCCCAACCCTTAAACGTGATATCTTGTGTTTTCTTTACAATATGTATTCATTTCGTAATTAGTCTTCTTCTTCTTCTTTTGGCTGCACCCTTTTAGAGGTTGCCACAGCGGATCATTTTTTTCTACCTCTTCCTGTCCTTTGTCTCTTGCTCCGTTGCACCCGTCACCTGCATGTCCCCTCTCACCACATCCATAAATCTCCACTTAGGCCTTCCTCTTTTTCTCTTGCCTGACAGCTCCAGCCTCATCATCCTTCTCCCAATATACCCAGCATCTCTCCTCTGCACATGTCCTCACCAACGCAATCTCACCTCTCTGACTTTGTCTCCCAACTGTCCAGCCTGAGCTGACCTTCTAATGTCCTCATTTCTAATCCTATCCATCCTCGTAACACCCAGTGCAAATCTTAGCATCTTTAACTCTGCCTCCTCCAGCTCGGTTTCCTGCTTTCTGGTCAATGCCACCATCTCCGACCCATATAACATAGCTGGTCTCACTACCGTCCTGTAGACCTTCTCTTTCATTCTTGCTAATACCCGACTGTCACAAATTACTCCTGACACTCTTTTCCACTCGTTTAACCCTGCCTGTACACTCTTTTTCATCTCTCTTTCATTTCATATTCATTTTGGAATTAGTAACTTGTAATATTTGTATTTGTATTTTATCTGAGAACTTGTCGCTGCATTGTGTGCCTGCACTCAATGAAGAGTACTATGCAAAAGTCGTCGTCTTCTTCTTTCACCTGCTCTCGTTAGGGGTTGCCACAGCAGATCATCTTCTTCCATATCTTTCTGTCCTCTGCATCTTGTTCTGTTACACCCATCACCTGCATGTCCTCTCTCACCACATCCATAAACCTTCTCTTAGACCTTCATCTTTTCCTCTTGCCTGGCAGCTCTATCCTTAGCATCCTTCTCCCAATATACCCAGCATCTCTCCTCTGCACATGTCCAAACCAACACAATCTCGCCCCTCTGACTTTGTCTCCCAACCGTCCAACCTGAGCTGACCCTCTAATGTCCTCATTTCTAATCCTATCCATCCTCATCACACCCAATGCAAATCTTAACACCTTTAACTCTGGAGTACTATACAAAAGTTAACAGAACTAAATTGAATTAAACTGAATTCTTACCTGTGTACGCATTCATCATCACAGCTTGATTCCCAGGGCTGCTGCTTGTGCTCCTGCCAGTGCTCTGCCTGATGGTGGTCTGCAGTGCTAGGGGGCTGCCTGTGGTGGTGTCAGGGCTGTTTTTTGCATTGACGGTGTTTAGACTCTGATCCTTTCCTATGTTGTTTCCAGAGGTTGTGCTTCCATTTGTGGTGCTGTTCACCTGTGTGGTACTCACTACAAAGATAAGCAATTATTACAACAAGAAGGCAGAATAAGCAAGTGAGACATCTGCTGGAACAGCACCGAATTCTCATGTTCACACACACTTTAAAGATGGTTCAGAATTAACAGTTAGAATAGTTTTGAATATCAATTTGCTGTATTTTCCAGTCAAGAGAGACAAGACAAGGTTTGCGTAATAAGGAAACCCCCTTAAGTCCCCTGGCCTGGTCACATGTCATTCCCACCTGTGTATCCATATATGGGTGATGTTTTCCTTCCAGCCATGTTGTTGGTGACGTGATTGCTTCCTTTTGCATACAGACTGGAAGAGTCTTCTGAGTTGACGACCTCAGTTGAATTTTTCTCAAAGGTGACGGCTCCAGGAACTCCATTCCCACTTGCATTTGGCGTTGTGCTGATATCTGCAAAGAGCGCCTGAGAAGTTATCACTCCTCAAAGTCAGAGTAAACATTTATTTTTTTTCCTATCCCAGTTATTGAGTTTAAAAATGTCTATCTTTGGCCACATGAACTTGTTCACAATTTTCATGTGGGTGGTAATCTTCCCCAAAAAAATCAGTGTCTGTCACATAAAAGGAGGCTACCACAGTGCAAATGCTTCAATTGTTGTTCTCACTTCACTTTAATTGTTGTGACTCAGTGATGGCTACAGATCTGCGGTGGCAATCAGAAGGTTGCCAGTTCGGATCCCGTAATCACCAGAAGTGAGTCTACTCCGTTGGGCCCTTGAGCAAGGTCCTTAACCTGCAATGTCTTTGTTCTGGGTATGGTGGTGCAGGTTCTCCAACTTTTAGGGAAAATATGGGAGTTAGTGGCAGGATTGGCACTCCAGCCACTGTAAAAAACCTCACTGTGTTCCAGTGTTGCCTGCTGCACTCGGATCCCAATCCAGGTGGTTTGTCATGCACTATCAGCACATGCTCCCAACCTCAGGCTGCGCCTCATGCTCCTAATTCACTTCCTTCAACTTTAACTCACTGAATGCTTCTTGGAGTAACTCATCCCTTCAGCTCATTTCATTTACAAAGGAGTGAATGTCTGTTGTCAGTCATATGTCGTGTATCCTTAACAACTTGTGAAACTGGATGATGTATCTGAGGAGACATCTTACTGGTTCAAAGAAAGCCAACCAGTTAGCTGGGCTAAAGGAGAGTTTCACCTGTGTGTTTAGGGTGCATTGGAGTATTCGGCAATGTCAGTTAACAGTAGTCACCCTCTTGGAAATTTTCATGCATTGAGTCACAGTGGAATTCATTTGGCTTTTTGAAAAACTGGCAAGACTCTTTCATGTCAAAGGGAACACAGATCTCTTAAAATTGTCCAAAAACGAATTACTAATATAAAACATTTAAAAATTGTATTTATTCGCCTCCTTTATTACGATGCCCCTAAATCCTTGGTGGAGTAGCCAACTGGCTTTAGAAGTCCCAGAATTAGTTCACTGGAGGTCACTTGTTAGGGGGTCTGTTTTGATTGTAGTCTAAGTGCGGGAAGGCCAGCTTGTAGAGAGTCAGTGTGGTGGGCTAATCTACATCAAAGAAAACTCCAAGCAACTCCATGAAAAGCACAAGTCAGGTGATGGAGACAAGAAAATATCTAAGTGTCCTTAATTTAACTATCCAGTTATGTCAACCAATAAGAAATGCAATGAGTATGGCACAACTACAAATATGTCTGTGAAGATGCAACTCCCTTCAATAGAGTGCAGGTATACAGAAGGCCTTATCAGCTTCAGGCAGGACAGTTTCTGGTTTATGCGCGGTTATTATAAATTAAACTTGGAGGAATTGCACATACCTGCGCCCTTTCCAGTGCTCGTGAGGGGTGTGGGGCGGTGTCAGCGGTCGATGGATGGCGCATCTTGGGGGGATTTTGGATGGTGTTGGTGGCGTCTCTCCTCAGCAGGCTTTCTGGGAGTTGAGTCGGCGGCCGCTTGTCCCTGTCCTCAGGAGATGCTTGTTTGTGGTCTAGGGCTTTAGGGCAGCAAGATAGGGCACAGCAATGTGTCTTTGAAGGCTGTATTTGTTTTTTGGATGGTTTTTGTTTTGTTGCTTTTGTTGTTGGCTGAGGAGGCGCGATTGAGGAGGACCAGAGTGGTTGTCGGGAGGTGTGCGTGGGCGCGAACTAGTGCCATCTGGTGATCAGGTGAGCGACCGTGCGTGGATAGCTCCCACGTTTAAAGGTGCACGAGACGCATGACAGGAGGAGGGGTGTTCAGGTCCCTTGTCAGCTGATTGCTGGGTGAACTTATAAAAGCCAATCGAGGAAGTGGAAAGAGGGGAGAAGGTGGGTGAGCAGGAGGACGTATGCTGTTGCTTCAGAACAGGAGTAGGTTAATAAAATGACAGAAGGACCCTGAGGGAACAATTGGACGGGTGCAATCTTTACAGGATATTTTTTTTATTCCTTTGCCTTTTTGCAATGCGCCACTTTTGTGACTGTTTGCGTCATTAACTGCACAATAAATTTCAAATTTACAAATTTCAAATTACATTTCTGTGTTGGCATCTGTTACTCTTCCACTGACCTCGGTCCCACTGTCAAGGACTTGAGTGCCTGACAATGTCAAAAGCAGGCCATCCACAAAAACTGAACTGATTGTGCAAGAAGAAGATGATGAGTGAGGGAGAGCATCAAGAAACCTGCAAGAACTCTAAAGGCTGGAGAGGCAGTGCAGACAACAACTGTGCCCAGGTGCTTCACCAGTCATAGTTCAATTAATGAGGGTCAAAGACAAAAAATGCACAAGAGGTCCCAGCTAGAGTTTACCAGAAGACACTTGGAAGACTCTACTGGAAGAAGGTTCTGTGGTCTGATGAGACCAAAGCCAGGCTTTTTAGTCATTAGACCAAACACCAGGTTTGAACACTATACATTATAAAAAGCGCACAGTCCTCACCATTAAACATGCTGGTGGCAGCATTAGGCTTCGGAGATGCTTCTCTGTAGCAGGCCCAGAAGGGCTTGTAATGGTAAAATGAATGCGGCAAAATGCAAAGAAACCCTGAAGGAAAGCCTGATGGAGTCTACAAGAAACCTGCACCTTGGTTGAAAACGTTTTTCCAGCAAGACAACAAGTACAACGATAAAGCATAAGTGACACAGGAATGGGAATGGCTTCAAACAGGCCTGCACCTAGGAAATTCTGGGCCCCAGGCAGCTGACAGAGTTTGGGCCTCTTTCATGTTTCAAATATGTGCGTATAAAAAAAAAACTCGAAAAAGGGCAGGCCCCTATCTAGCTCGGGCCCCTGACAAGTGTCATGGTTGACAACCCCCCCAAGGGGTGCGGGCCAGCTTCAAAACAACAAAACGAATGTCCTGGAGAGGCCAAGTCAGAGTCCAGATCTCAGTCCAACTGAGAGTTTATGGCTGGACTTGAGAAGGCTGATCACTCACAAGCAACGTGCGACCTAACAGAGTTGAGCAGTTTTACAAAGAAGAAAAAGAAAAATGGGGAAAGATGGCAGAACTGATTGAGAGAGAGAGAGAGAGACCTGTGCCCACAAATTCACAGCTGTCATGGCTGACAAAGGTACATCTTCTAAATTTTGATTTGATGATAGGGATACTTATGGGATCAGTCATTTTTTTGTTTTATATTTGTAATTAATGTAGACCAATCTCTCTAAACCTACCTACATGTTTTCCCATGTATGTGTCATCATAACCCACCAAGGGTTAGTTCAGCATTTCTCAGCCTTTAAGTATTTGCGACCTGTGTTTTCATAACAGTTTTAATCGCGCCCCCCCCCTAACATTTTTTTGAAATGTAGATGCATATTTTATTATACCTACTTAACTTTTATCGACATTTATCTAACTCTATATTTATTTTTCTAGTATCAGAACGTAGTTTAAGTTAATTTGTTTTGGTTTCAATAGATTCATTTTTCATATTTTCGATTTTTGTTTTCTTTTTTTTCACATCTTCGCACCCCCTTGTTTGTTACTTTGTGCCCCCCTAGGGGTGCCCACCCCACAGATTGAGAACTACTGGGTTAGAGCAAAACCCTGTTAATTGAATGTGATTGTTCAGAGGGTGGGGAGTCTCTTTGGTGAGTTGAGCGTGATTTTCAGAGTGGGGTTGTATCAATCATTGTATTGATCATCAACATGCCATGACATGCTACCATTATAAACGTACCAGTGGCAGTGACCCACCCAGTCATTGAGAAATACTTAAGAAGACCAAAAGACTTTAAAGAGTCTTTATCTGTTGATTAATATCAAAAAGCCAAATTTTTAATAACAATAGAATGTGATCATTTCCAAGTCACTCTACATAACTATATGACAAAAGTCTTACTCCTGACGTGTAGGACCTCTTGGTCAACTCGGGTAATGACTTCTAGGTGGCTCTGGGCCTTTTACAACCACTCCTAATTTTCTAGACTGGTATATAGTAGTTTGATCCATGCACACATAGGTTCGGGCCAAACCCAAATTTGTGCAATGTCGTGAATAGGTAGTCCCTTTCATCCATATCAAAGTTTTGGTTTCTATTAACAACATTATTTCAGACTGCTTCAAATTAGTGCATTGTACTAGACAAAGATGTCGCCTGTCACCACTGCTATTTACAATCACCATTGAACCACTGGCTGTTCACTTCTGAAATGCATCTGAGATAAAGGGGACCATCAGAGAAGGACTAGAACAGAAAATATCACTATATACAGATGATGTGGTACTATATACATAGGGTGGTCCAGATCTAATTATGCAATTTTCATTACGCTATAACTTATTAAGTTTATTAAATAGAAAATCACCCGAAAAATCCCGGACCGTCGAGAAGTGTGCGAACTGACGACATGAAGAATCATCTTGGAGCCGAACTTGAATTGTCCCCGCATCAGTCAAAGTCATCCAGATGATCTGGATCTGCATAATTAGATCTGAACCATCCAACCATCCATCCATTTTCTAACCCACTGAATCCGAACACAGGGTCACGGGGGTCTGCTGGAGCCAATCCCAGCCAACACAGGGCAGGAACCAATCCAGGGCAGGGTGCCAACCCATCACAGGACACATACAAACACACCCACACACCAGGGCCAATTTAGAATCGCCAATCCACCTAACCTGCATGTCTTTGGATTGTGGGAGGAAACCCACGCAGACATGGTGAGAACATGCAAACTCCACGCAGGGAGGACCCGGGAAGCGAACCCGGGTCTCCTAACTGCGAGGCAGCAGCGCTACCACTGCGCCACCGTGCTGCCCAGATCTGAACCACCCTGTATATTTGAAACTGGAAAAAAACGAATTCTCATTTAGATGATCTGTACAAAATGTGTTTAACATCCTGGCAGGATCTAATCAATACCATTTTAGAATAAGCATTTATACTGGGAAAAGAATTCCTCATTTCTACTCTTAATGTTTTACTCTGGCTGTTGGCTTTCCCCTCTTTCTCTTGGGTGGGAGTTGAATTGAATTTAGTCTTAATAAGTTTGACGTGATGCGGTGGGCCGGCGCCCTGCCCGGGATTTGTTTCTGCCTTGCGCCTTGTGTTGGCTGAGATTGGCTTCAGCAGACCCTGTGTTAGGATATAGTGGGTTGGATAATGGATGGATGGATGGATGGACGTTTGACTTGATTGTATGGAGTGTTACTTGCTTTTAATAAAATCAATAATAAAAAAAGGACCAGTTGTAATTTTGGAAATGTGTGAAGGATGACCTATAAATGGTCTCATATGAGCAGAAGGCAGAGGGAAAAGGTGGGCTACCAAAAAGGCCTGGCAGTCAAGGTGTACCCCCAAATCGAGTACCTATTTGGGAAGGCCTACCAATTTAAGAAATTCTCCTCCCAGATCCGTCCTAAACGTTAGGCATAAGCACACAACATTTAAAGAAGGTTAAAGGAATGCCCCCTGAAGTTTGCAGGCCTGTCTCTGAACAGCTGTGTGGCCGGATGGTGTGTTGTATTGGATGTACTCATTTAGCTCTTATTTTATGGCATACATAAGCAACATTCCATGTCAGCTAGAAATGAAGATCACTGCTTAAAAATAAATCAGCTTAGAGTTGTTTGGCTGCCCCGGTACCTTTAGGTCGTGCAGTGGTCGCATTGTCTTCTTGGTTTACATTCACAGCTGCGGACATGTTGGTGGCTGCACTCATATTTGAGTTTAGACTGCTGTCTTCGGCATTCTTTTCCAGGGCCATTGAGCTGCTTCCTGTAATATAAGCTGGCATTAGTACAGCAATAAAACTTAAATAATATTGGCCAGGATTTTCAGTAGTCACGGGGCCCTCCCTTTAATGAACAATCCACAGTGCCGGTGTTAAGTTGTTGGGTGTGGACAGAAGGGTTTCTTTTTTTTTTTTGATGGATTGCTCACAGCACCAGTGTTCCACCTTTTTTGCCTGTTGATAAACTGTGCATTTTGCTGGAGTACTCACCACAGGACATCTCTCCATGTTCCCTCATCTGTCATGCTGAAGGAACCGGTGTGAACAGAATGTGCTGTCCTCTCGCCAGCACATACAATAATAACAGAATGAAGAAGATGAAACGCAACATGCTCACGGACTTCCCTCTGGCTTCACCTGACTACAGTGTCTTCTGCTAAAACCAAGAATGGGGCTCCTTAACATGCATGGTGACACTTTTTTTATGTGGCACCTTACCGTATAACAAGACCTGAACCACATATGAAGAACCAACGTCACTTTAAAAAAGTTGGCACCCACACGGCATCCATTAGTCTGTTACTGCTCTGCAACAAGACCTTGATGGATTTGTGTGACCTTAAGAATTACATTAACAAATAAATATAACACTTTAGGCCGGGGGGCTAGCCCTAGTACATCTATTAGGCAGCTACTATTGTGTAGTAGGATCTGAAGAAAAGACTTACAAAGCACCAGTGGCTCCCTATGGTACATTTATTAGTCACTTACTGCTGTGTGACAAGTTCTTAATAAGCTTTCATTTGGGTTTAATAAGACCTCTAAAGCAGGGGTCGCCAACTCCGGTCCTGGAGGTCCACCGTAGCTGCAGATTTTCATTCTAACCCTTTCTTTAATGAGTGACCTGTTTGTGCTGCTAATTAACTTCTTGTGAATTAATTTTAATTGAACTGCTTTTTTTAGATTTGTTCCCCTGAATTTGTTCATCGTTCCTCTGAGTTGCTTCATTTCTTTCCTTAAATGGCACCCAAACAAAAATGAAATGTGAGGTGAGTGAGCCAAGAGAAGACCAACTTAGTCAGGGCCTCAAACTCCAACCAATTTCACTCTAACCAGTTGCTTAATGAGGTCTGAAACTGTTGATTTTCTCTTTCTAAGAGCTCTGTTAAAATTGACAATCCTGAGACCTTCATCTTTCTTTATTTTCAGATACTGTATGAGGGACACCAATTGTTTTGGCTCATTTTATATCTCATTTGGCTGGTAATTAAGGAAAAAGAAACAATTAAGGGGTCTGAGTCTTCAAGAGCAAGTCAGTTCAAATTACTTCAAAAGAAGTTAATTAGCAGCAAAAACAGGACACTTATTAAGAAAAGGGTTAGAATGAAAACCTGAAGTCATGGTGGTCTTCCAGGACCGGAGTTGGCAACCCCTGCACTTAAGGACCAATGTGTCATCAGCCAGGGTAAAGTCACCAGATGTATGAGCTGCTATCCAGCATCAGGGGCACCTATAAAAATGGCAAGCCTGGCAAAGTCACAAGCAGAATTCCTTCCACTGTTGCAATGGCACATGGTGAGCCACCTACAAGAGTCATGTAAAGAGCAAAGGATCCATTTTGGCCCTCGGCACCAGCACTAGATTACTTTAGAATAGGACCTCCTCTGGTGCATTAATTACAACAACAACAAGAACAACATTTCTTTCTATAGCACATTTTCATACAGATGATGGAGCTCAAAGTGCTTTACATGATGAAGAAAGTGAAAAAAGACAAAATAAATAAGAAAATAGAATTAAGGAACACTAATTAACATAGAATAAAAGTAAGGTCCGATGGCCAGGGAGGACAGAAAAAAAAAAAAATCAAGACGGCTGGAGAAAAAATAAAATCTGCAGGGGTTCCAGGCCACGACATCCAACATCAACATCAATG
The DNA here is from genome assembly GCF_016835505.1 of Polypterus senegalus. NCBI lineage: Eukaryota > Metazoa > Chordata > Cladistia > Polypteriformes > Polypteridae > Polypterus > Polypterus senegalus. Next base: position 169,359,719 of record NC_053162.1, read on the forward strand.
ACCTCAATCAGTCCTCATTGTATTCAGGGTTCACATGGAAGAACTTGATGATGACGGTCATGTGGACTTCTGGCCTTTAATCCATCAATGTAGGGACATCACGGTGATGACGTTATTAGTCGCTCTGTGATGAGACCTTCACAGTAAGCAGTGACTAAAAGATGGATTACAGTAAGCCATTAATAGACCATCTTCTAAAATGATGTTGATGTTTCTTACAGCAGTGTAAGCATCGCATCATACATGAAAACAACAAGCAGCAATGGCTCTGTTTATGATGGCGTGACAAACTGAATACAATGGCATATGTTGATAGGCACGGTTTTATGTGAATGACCAGTAGGCATGTTTAAATTGCAAAATCACTTCCTGCACTAGTGTGGGTCAAGAATGATTTAAGCACCACTCTGCTCAGACTGAAGACAACCCTCTTGAGGAACTCACTTTGAGAAGCGCCGCTCCAGGCAGGCAAAGACATAATTGACCAGGATGGGCAACTGTTGAATTTTATTGAAATTTAAAAAATGTCTTCTTACCGTTGTTCAGCTGTGCTTGTGGCATCGTCTGAAGGCCAAGCGAGAGAGCTGCAAAAGAAGACAGTGACCTGTGAGACCGTGCGTGTAGATTACTAGAATAATCATTTTTATTCCTCACAATTAAAATTCTGAAAGTAGGCCTCTCTTTGCTTGCTTGGAGCCATTTTGACATTTCTGATCTTAATTCTATATAATGTGTGAAAAAGCAGTGGGAACAAGTAGCAATGAATCAAGAGCACCTTTCACTTCTCCTTTGGTGTAATAGGCATGGGGTGTGCGGTTCAGGGCAGGGGGGGATCCAAATAATCAATCAAGTATATGATTACATTTCTTACCAAAGGATGTGCAGAGGAAAATGAAAATTGCCTTTTCCTAAAGAGAAGAAAGAAACAAGTTTGTCACATCTGAAGAAGACAATCAAGCACCTTTCCTGGTCTGCCTTTTAAACTGCTTTTTTGATGTCCTGTAGTGCATTTTCCTACTCTTTCTTTCTTTCTTTCTTTCTTTCTTTCTTTCTGTATCCCTTTGCTCCTCCTTCTTTCATGTTATTGATGATTTTATGATTATGCATAAAAATACATTTACTACTGTGTGTATATATATATATATATATATATATTTACAGACATATAGTCTTTTTATTCTCTTTTTCCAGTTGATAGATAGCCACATATAAGAACCACAAAAGTTAAAGTGTTTTCCTCCATTTCATTTCCTTCATCATTAACTGCCCAGCACTTCCATTTTCTAAGAACTGAATTCAAAAGCCCAAAGACCTGCAGAGTGGACGCTGCCTGGTGCTGAGCTGCCATACTGGATCTCCACAGTGCTCCTCTGCCATCCATCTGCCTGCTCCCGAGATCTGCCTCCCACTGGCACCGTCAAGCCTGTTATAAGTGGCAGGTCACTACCTGGCCAGCTCCTCCCACTTGTCGTCTGGATTCTGCGATGGCTGATTTCCATGAAATGTAAAGTTATTTTTGATCCTTAGTCTTTCACTTTGGGTAAGGTGTGAGGGGCACCAGGGCTGGATTAGACTGAGATTTCATTGAAAGGCTACTCATTAGTGACAGCCCTGCAGTAAACACAGAGATATTTGCAAATCCTGAGCTGCCTTGAATGACATTTTATTGTCAGCTCAGATGTGGTTCACAAAAGACAAGTACATGCAGGTGTCTTCCGTCATCTCAGGATGTGGTGGGTTTCTTCTTTTTCTTTGTCCTGTTTTATCACTATCAGAGTAAGTTAGACCATCAGTGTTCTAATGGGAAAATTCTGAGAAATCCTATTTTTTATTTATTTTTTTTGTTACTCTGGCCTTGCTGAGGTCTATGTTCACTGTTTTCATGCCACCCTCCGAAGCATGTAGAGCTCTATTGCTTTAATCAAATGTCTCTGTGGAACACTTCAAATGATGCTTGGACAATTTCCATTTGCACAGCCTGAAGTTGGAGATTTAAAGCAGCTCAGCTGGCAGCTGTCCCTGGCAGGATCATAGGTGCTGGGTACTTGTACTTTGGGAAATGTTCACAGTTAGTGGCAGTCTATCAGGGCAAATGCTGGAACTTTACTTTCTTATTTATGCAAGATGCTTTATTAATGTGGGTGGCATGGTGGCACAGTGGTAGCGCTGCTGCTTTGCAGTAAGGAAACCAGGGTTCACGACCAGGGTCCTCCCTGCATGTTCTCACCATGTCTCTCTGGGTTTTCTCCTACAGTTCAAAGCTATGCATGTTAGGTGGAATGGTGATGTTAAATTGGCCTAATGTGTGTGAGTGTGTTCCCTGTGATGGACTGATGCCATGTCCAGGTGCTGTTCCTGCCTTGTGCTCAATGTTTGTTGGAATAAGTGGGCTAGGTAGATGGATGAAATAATAACAAAGAGGAACAAATCCAGCAGACCTAGAGAAAACATGTGACCTCTTGTAGCTAGGATTAGGTTCCAGCAATCCCAACAAATCTGTTCAGGACTAAGCAGGCTTTGTTAATACCAACATTACAGCTGAGATTTCTATGATGTCTGAGGCACTTAACTACTAGGCATTGTTTCTTACCTTCATGGGGTGCTGGAAAGTTGCTGCATTGTACCTGGTAGTGTTAGTGATGTTAAAGTTTTGAAAGGTACTATATTAATATAAACCCAGTAACTTACATATACATTTATTGGCTTAGCAGATGCTTTTATCCAAAGTGGTTTACTTACCTTTATAATCTTTATAAGTGCTTCCCAATCTTGTCCTGGGGACCCCCTGTGGCTGCAGGTTTTTGTTCCAACCAGATTCCTAATCAGTGACAACACCTGATAGCACTGATCTCATTTAATTAGCTGGTATTATTTTTCTTTTATTCTACATTCAGAAAAACACAGCAGCAGGATTTTTTCATTTATAAGACATTTAGAAATATTTCTGCTTTTATTATTGCTTTAAATGCTTAACTCTCTTTTCTTGATTTCATTATATTTTGCTCTTTCTCAGTGCAGTTTTTTCCCCTTCGTTGTACCTTATTAATGACAATTAAAAATGAACAGAGCAGACATGCTGGCAAACAACACTGAATAATCAAAGGCTGAGACTACTTTAGCATCAGACCCACTAATTAGTAAATAATGGATTTATTAAACAATTAGAACACCTGGAAAAGTAAAATGAAAATCAAAGAAAAAAAAAAATATTCCCATATAACTGCTTGGTACATTTTAATATACTGTATATAGCTGCCCAGGAGTCCAATTAAAAACAGAAGCTGGTGGGAACAAAAACCTGCAGCAACAGGGGATCCCAAGGGCCGAGTTTGGGAAGCACTGGTCTGTATAATGCTGAGTTTGGATGTTAACATTGCAAGTTAAGCTTTTCAGACATGAGCGATGATATATTTGTGTAAATATTTATCTTCATGCAGTACCTTGAATTTTCTCAATTGCCCCAAGGTTCTTTCATAACAGTGGACAACATATATTTTCAAAAGTTTTGCTTTCTGGAACATGTCTGGTGATCATGATAGAGAGCTTCGAGCTTGTATTATCGTAGTATCTCCCTCTACTTACCCTTTACCTGTTTTCTTCAAGAGTAAGTGTACTCATCAAGTTTGTTATCGGGTTGGTCTACTGTTGCACTTCAAGATTAACACACACATACGTAGCTATACGCATACACACAGAAACTCAGCAGTGCCCTATGAATGACACACACACACACACAGCTGGTTAACCTCTAGTACTTTCAACCACACAAGTATCTTAAAATAACACAGCCTGTCACTCTCTCAGCACTTCAGGAGACTTACTTATTATCAGCATGAACAACATACAATGTTTTAATGATATCTGACAAGACAAGAATACATTTAAACATACAAAGGTTCAGCATCCTTGACTATAGGCCATTTATCAGCCAAAAATACCTTAACGTACGTACTGTTCCCTACTATTGGGTGGAGCTCACACCCTCAGCCTTCATAAACCTCACAGCACGGATGTAATGGCAAACCTCCAGCTGCACCAGATGCTCAGAGAAATCTACCTTATTACTTCAATCACTCTAGACATGAAGACAAAGCATAGAAAGTTAAAAGCAGTGTGGTATTTATTACAGGAATAATAATAATAATACCACTGGAACAAAGAATAATAGAAAATAGGACTGATAGAAAAGTCTGGATATATAGTCTTTAGAAAAGCTTACGAAAAAGTAAAGATGAAAAGGATGAATGTTGTAGGCTGCTTGTGATCTTGCACTCGTAGTTGCTCTTTATGCTTTTTCTGACGACCAGATGGAAACAGATTCACGTTGCCGGCGCCCTCTTCTGACATGTTTGTCCTTCTTCTTTCTCCCACCTTCCTTACTTCCTTACTCACTATATTGCTCCTCAGATGAGGCATATTTATTCTAAAATTCTATGGGGGGTTTTGCAAGATTGTGATTGTTAAATATTCTGATTGTCTGGCTGTCACTATGAAGAATTAATTCACTGTCCGTTTTCCGAAAAACAATAAAACTTTTTTATGTTCTCTGAGGTGTCACTATGTCTTCCTTTCTGAGGCTGTAAAATAATTAGATGTCCATTCTTTCTCAGGTTATAAAGTAATTGAGCCACCAGCACGTGAGATATAACTGGGAAGAAGACATGCTTTGATTTGTCATGAACGTAGTTCATCTGGTGTCTTGTTTTGAACAAGATATAATGGAAATATAAACCAAAATATACAGATTTTGTATCCCACAACAGAGCTGAACACCAATCTAATTTCAGATTGACTGTAACTGGTACGAATTTAGAAAAATATGAAGTTAACTTTTATAGGACTTAGTATGTTCATTTGTGTAATGTTTCTGATAAACTGCATTCATTTAAATGAGATGAAAATGTTTTTCTTTTGATTTTCATTTTATTTTTTATTTGTACTCAGCATCAGATACTTCTCATTTAAATGACCAACAATAGTTGGCCAGCAATGATGAATTGCACATGTCCTGATACTGCTTTTCCATGACGTGAAGTCCTCTCATCGTGTTCATCATTGACTGGACCAAGAAGAGCAGGGAAGAAGTCGAAGCGTGAAAGCAGAAAATTAATCTTTAAACGACATGTCGTACTTCATGGCTTCATATGCTTGAAGCGTGTTGTGAACCAGCTGGATGTAGTTTGGTGCTCTGTAGTGGCCTAATTCTCAACAACATCCATGAATGACTTCCATGAGAGTTCCCCAAAGGTCTAATAGGAAATCTTCAAACCACATGCCATTGATGACGTTTCTGAGTTACGAACCCACATAAATCTTTAATCTTGGCCTCAGCTATTCAAGGACACATCTGTCTTAAATATCAAAACACTTCACTGACTGTTCATCACTTTCTCAAAATATTTCATCAGCCCAAGTTTTATATGGAAAATCTTGCTGTTCGACAAGAGGATTATGTGCCACACTGGACCCAGATGTTTATGGAGCAGCCAATTCTTTTAATGTAATAAGACTTTTTAGCATGGCCACTATTTGAGATCACATGGATATTCCACTTCCGTACTTTTGACTGTTTGATTTATGTTAGGTAGATTGCCCAGAGGGGATTTGGTGATCTCTTGGTCTGGAACCCCTACAGATTTTATTTTTTTTCTCCAGCCTTTGGAGTTTTTTTTTTTGTTTTTTCTGTCCACCCTGGCCATTGGACCTTACTTATTCTATGTTAATTAATGTTGACTTATGTTTATTTTTTATTGTGTCTTCTATTTTTCTATTCATTTTGTAAAGCACTTTGAGCTACATTTTTTTGTATGAAAATGTGCTATATAAATAAATGTTGATTGATTGATTGATTGATTGATTGATTGATACTTACAATACGAGCGGAAATCACATAAATAGGCAACTGCAATAAAGCAATAAAGAGGTGGAAAGCTGACAGAAAGAGACCTGAGCACACAGACTTAAGGCTGTCATGGTCGTCGAAGGTGCATCTACAGAATATTGACTTAGAGTGGTGTGAATATATATGTGACCAATGATTTTGGTTTTAAAAATTGTATTTAATTTAGACCACTTTGCAGAGATCTGTCAAAAGAGTCTTTTTTCAGTAACCAATGTGAAAAAAGCCAAACTACAACCAGTGAAAATTTGAAATCTTCTAAGGTGGTGGAGGTTTTTATAGAGACTGTATTATGTCATTTGAGATATATGCAGTACTGGGGGCTAACCCCCTGGTCGCTTCGCTCACCAACCCCCTTTACCTGCGCTACATGCCAGCCACTTCACATCTCTGATGCTCACGTTGTGAAGAGGGGGGCTGAACGCACCCCAAGGAGACGTGGTTGCTCCTTTGAAACCCCCTCTTAAATGGTGATACAATGGGAAACAAATACAGTTTTTTTTACCTCCTCTTTGCTCGATCAACTGCTGGTTTGCTGCCATGCTGCGTGATCTGTAGATCTGTATCTCACACTGAAAAAGTATAACTTTGATATTGTTCATTCAACTTAACTTTTCTCTTTCAAGCAATTTAAGATTAGTCATTTAGTATTGCAGCTTGAAATATTTGGTTTCAGATCTCAATCAAAGTAAAAAAAATTGTAATGTGGGCGTGGAGGGAATAAACATTAAAATCCTGTTTCAATTAACCTAATATTTTAGGTTGTTCGTGTGCTGCGTGGAAGGGCCATTTGTATATTCTTCCGGTTGAACTTTCCAGCGTGCTGGCTTTCCAACTGCCAAAAAAGAAGAACACTTTCCCGAGTGGAGTGGACGTGGCTATGCAGGTTTGGCCATTTTCAGCAGCAGACTTTTATAACGGAGGATTTCTGGTAAGTAACCCTGTTTCTCAACTGTTAATTTTAAGTAACAAGAACTCGTAATAAAACATACTTTCAAGAAAGTTGTAGAAACGTTTATGAATTTTTTATTGTATATTTAAGATTTAAACTGCAAAATGCTTGTGTATTTGCAGTAGATTTTTAAATAAATGTAAAAAGTACAGCATTGGAATGTGTTATGTTCATAATATTTCTAATAGCATAAAACAGGTTACGACCAATAAGTCATTTTAAATTTTAACAACTTAAAAATTAGATTTACTTCAGTAGAAAACAAGTGAATTGCACCCAATCACTCTAAATGATTTGCCTCAACATAAAAATTGTGGGTTCAATAAGATAAAAAGAATTATATTGGCTCAGATTGAAAATATTAAGTGTGAATCATTACCTTAATTATTTTAAGTTGAATGAAGGTTATAATTTGTTCAGTGCATGCGGCACTTCAAACATTTACAAGCCTGTACAGCAGCTGTCCTACTCTTTGTCTTTTATTTCCGGCCCAGGCCGTGGTTAAATCTCTTGGCACAAAGTCTCATCTCACGGGATGTGAGTTCTTGATGTTTTTTAATTTATAATTTATAAACAGAATAAGAATCTGAAAATCTAACAACATCACATTAAAGTTTAATAAATTCTGAAAATAATGATTCCAAACATATATATGTAGGTTTTAAAATAAGTCAGATTTAAAGCGACATAAAAACGTCACATAAAATCGTTGCACAAAATTTTTGCACTAATAGGCTTAGGATTTTATATATAGAGAGAGTAGATGAAAGGAGCTATATCAGTGTAGATATTACTTCTGATCACCAGGTTGACATCTGAGATGTCTTCAGTGTAATAGGTTCTATCAGAGATATAAATATTGCTGCTTATCTCCATGATGTTATCTCAGACGTTTTCAGTCTAAAAGGTGCTATATCAATGTAAGCGCTCACACTCATCTCCATGATGTTATCTGAGATGTCTTCAATATAAAAGGTTCTGCTTAAGACATATATTAGTACTGATGCACCATGAGGCACTAGGCAGGAAGCATTCCTGGAAGGACCACATTCACAGACATTGGGGTCAATTTAGAGTCATCAGTTAACATAATGTACATGCTTTGAGGATTTTGGAAGGAAAACCAGAGCAACAGACACAACATGGACAAAAACTTGCATGGGATTTGATCCCAGGGTGCTGCACCTGTAAAGCAGTAATGCCAAACCCTGCATGACTCTGCCACACAATGCTGAGAAGGAATACATTTGAAATATCTCTAACACGGACAATCATTTTTAAAAATGATAGTTTAAAAACTTTGTGGAGACCCCTGCATCTATGATTTCTCAGATGATTTGCCTTCCTGGTGGAGCTCCACATGCTGATGATCTGCAGTAGAGCACCATGTCCCTCAGGGTTGTGTTGCTTCACACCCAAGGGGTCTTCTTTCAATGCCATCTGATGGCCATTGTACTAACTTCACTCCTGCCTGTCCTCATGGTCCAATTTCAGCCTGAATTTACTCTGCTAGGATCTCAGGACTGGCTTTGGTGGAACGCGTTGAGATGAAAAGTGCAGCTGTCACTGTCAGAGATCGTGAACAAAATGCTCATTGTCTCACTGATCAAACCTCTAGTGCCTTCCATTCTGATGCCAGGGTGACAGAACTCAGTCAACAGGGGTTATAATTCCCTGAAATTTTTTTATTTCTCCTGACCACTTCTCATGGACTTTTATTCTAGCTTCACACTGCATACAGCTAAGGGGCACTCTTCAGTTGCTGAGAGGAATTAAGTATATGGACAAAAGGAAGGAACGAGAGCTGACACAGAGCTGAAAACATCCTAAATGACACCATTCTCACTTGGCTTGGACCGTTAGACCATTTCTGAACATGAAATGTGACATGACACTCTGAAAACAATTTCATGTTATTCAGACTTAACAAGACAGGACAAGACTAGCATCAGGAGCAATGCAGGAGCCAGGGTACCAGTTCATTACTGGAACCCCACTTATATACAGCCACCCTCATGGTGGGAAAAATTAAGAAGTCTCCAGTTAACTTAACATTGTTGTCTTTAGGCATGTGGGATTTAAATCCAAGCAGACACTGGGAGAGCATGTAGAATAAGTATGGACTGAAACTGGATTCATGAAGGAGTGACGTCAGTTGCGCAAAGCAAAACTAATAAATAAAAATGAATGTCTGATCATAGAAACAATTCTTATTTTACAATAATAATAATACTAATGTATCATCTCTCTATTATTAAAAAAAAAACTTGTGACGAGACAAGACTTTTTCCCGGGGACGAGATGTGATCTATTGAAAAGAAAGAGAGAGACAGAGACACTTTCACCTCCTGCGAGATGGACAAGTCACGTCATGCTTACAACCTTCAGACGCAAATCCCGTGATACACAGGCAGAGCAGGGTAATAGATAATGGAAGTAGGAAAATTCAAAAGTCTCAAAACATGAGAGTAAAGATCGCATTAGTGCAAACAAACTGAAAATATTACTCGGGGAAATAAAGGAACAGCGAAAACAGATTGAATATTCATGTGCTTTACAGGCTTTTAAACGTTCGAAGCTCCGCACAAAATGTAAATCACGCGGCACGCAGCAGCAGCAAGCCAGCAGCTTCTCAAGCAAAGAGGAGGTGAAAAAAACAACTATTACTTGTTTAACAATGTATAACCGTTTAAGAGGGGTTTCGGAGGAGCGGCCATGTCTCCTTGGGGTGCGCTCAGCCCCCCCTTTCACAATGGTGCCTTCCGCTGGCAGTGGGTGTGGAGGTGGGGTTAGGGTTGGCGAGCGAATTGCAGATCACATGTGAGGGCAGCAGCAGCATGCAAGCAGCTGCTCGAGCAAAGAGGAGTTAAAAAAATACATTTGTTTCCCATTGTATCACTGTTTAAGAGGGCGGGGGAAATGGGTTGGCAAGAGAAGCCTCCTAGTTTATTATATTTATAATTTAGATGTATTAATATTAATAACATTTATTTATAGAGCTCATTTCATACATTAATGTTGCTCAACATGGTTAATAGAATTCACAATACAATTTATGTTACAAATATATATATATATATATATATATATATATATATACCATATTTACACGGGTACCATGCACAAATTTTTTCCCGAAAATTAGCATTTGAAAATCAGTTGTGCTTTATACACGAGGAAATGTAATTCTGTAATGTTTACTTCTTCTGCTTGGGCTCGCTCGCTCTCTTGCTCATGCTCTCTCTCTCTCGCTCGCTCTCTTGCTCATGCTCTCTCTCTCTCTCTCGCTCGCTTGCTCGCACACTCACGCACTCTCTCTCACTCGCACACCCGCACTCTCTCTCGCTTGCGCTCTCTCTTGCTTGTTTGCTCACGCACTCGCACTCTTTCTCGCCTGCGCTCTCTCTCTCTAAACGCTTCCTATACAATCACAACGTGCGTCGTACACAGGGCAAAACAAATTTCGCGATTTTCTTTGTAAAAAAATATATATAAACAGTATACAGTATTGTAAAATAGAACACAAACAAAGAGATACGAGTGGGGGTCTGTATAATTGGATTTGAAAAACAAACAAAATGCACATTAAATGCAGAGTCGTCTTTTCAGATTGGAGCTCGGAATAGGAACTAAAACAAGATAGCCGATTTCTGGGTTAAGAGTTCAAGTAGCTGGAAAGGGAGGATCCAGGTAGACAGACACAGAAATTATGTCAATCTTCTGTTCTGCAAATGGAGGGTAAGAGAAGGCATTAGTACACTGTACCAACCCCTGGTCCGGTGGGTAGTGCATGCGCGTGACAATACACTGTGTGCAGAATTATTAGGCAAGTTGTATTTTTGAGGATTAATTTTAATATGGAACAAAGACAGTGCTATCAGTCAATCCAAAATGTTAATAAACCTGAAACCTGAATGTTTCACAACGGAAATGTGAGTGTGAACATCATCAGGGGAATACATATGTGCGCACAATTATTAGGCAACTATTAGTGTGCAGATTTATTATGCAACTAAAGGAAAAATGAAAATTTTCCCATCTCACTTGTTTATTTTCATCTGTTATAGTGAGAATAATAAACAAACACCTCAAAATTTACAAATAAACATCTCTGACATTTCAAAAAATCAATCAATCAATCAATGACCAATATAGCCACCCTTCTTTCCAATAACAGTCATAAGCCTTTCCATTCATGGAGTCTGTCAGTTTCTTGATCTGTTGACGATCAGCTTTTTGTCGAGCAGTGACTACAGCCTCCCAGACACTCTTCAGAGAGGTGTATTGTTTTTCTCCCCCGTAAATCTAGCGTTTAAGAAGTGCCCACAAGTCCTCGATAGGGTTTAGGTCAGATGAGGAAGGGGGGCCATGTCATTATTCCTTCATCTTTAAGGCCTTTACTGGCTGGCCACGCAGTGGAGAACTTCGATGCAAGTGATGGAGCATTGGCCTGCATAAAAATCATGGTCTTTGTCCTGTATCACTGTTTGAAGAAAGTGTCTTCGAAAAACTGGCAGTAGGTTTGGGAGTTGATTTTGAGTTCATCTTCAATGCAAAAAAGTCCAACTAGCTCATCTTTAAAAATACCAGCTCATACCAGTACCCCATCTCCACGTTGGAGTGGAGCTCTGTGCCCATTACTGATCCACAGGTCCATCCATCTGGTCCATCAAGAGTCACTCTCCTCTCATCGGTCCATAAAACCTTTGAAAAAAATCTGTCTTCAGATATTTCTTGGCCCAGTTTTGACGTTTCAACTTATGTTTCTTGTTCAGTGGTGGTTGGGTTTCAGCCCTCCTTACCTTGGCCATGTCTTTGAGCACTGAACACCTTGTACTTCTGGGCACTCCAGGTAGGTTGCAGCTCTGGAATATGAAAGTACTGGAGGATAATGGGTTCCTGGTAGCTTCACGTTTGATTCTTCTCAAATCTTTGGCAGCTAATTTGCGTCTTTTGTTCTCAACACGTTTCTTGCGACCCTGTTGACTATTTGCAACAAAATGTTTGATGGTTCTGTGATCACACACCAATATCTTAGCAATTCCAAAAGTGCTGCATCCCTCTGAAAGACTTTTTACAATTTTTGACTTTTCAGAGTCAGTTAAATCTCTTTTTTGGCCCATTTTGCCTGAGGAAAACTAGCTGCCTAATAATTCTGCACACCTTGATATAGGGTGCTGATCTCCTTAGGCCACACCCTCCCTCATTACACAAATACACATCACCTGACGTGCTTAAATCCAATAAGCATTCAAGTTAATACAGCTTGGAGTTGGAATATATGCATAAAAATGATGATATGGTCAAAATACTCACTTGCCTAATAATTGTGCACACAGTGTATATATTTATATATTGTGGTCAATGGAAGGAATTGCAGGTGTAAAAGGTAAAATGCGCCAAAACAAACAAAAGCCTTTGACTAAAGAGGCCCGCAATAGTCACTATGGGAAGGAGCTCCGCCCTGCAGTGACTCCTCCTTCCAGGAACTGAGGGGTATGTAGCAGAAGGGGTGGAGTCCTTTGCCCTTAACGACCGTCTTCTTGGCACTGTGGAAAGAATTAAAGTGGATAAGGTTAGTGCCAGCACCCTCAGAAGAGCCTGGGGGATAATCCACTGATGTGTGGGCATAACAATAAATACTGTATATTAGCACTGAAAAGTTTGGAATCCCCAAAAACGTTCTTATTTGTGATAGAAAGTGATGCTTTTTTATCATGGTACCATTAAGTTGATTTAAAAATACAGACATGACATGACTAGTGATGCTAATGACTATTACTGCTTGAAGTGACTGCTTTATAATTTATTATTCACACTTTCAGAAGCCATTCCTTCAGTGTCCCAATGGCAAACTCTCATAGCTCATCCTTAATTATTCATGTTTAAATGGTAATTGGTTATTAGAGAAACCTTTGCAGTTGTGTTAGCTCTGCATGAACATTTTAGTCTGTTTACTAAGGCATTTTTTCTTACCTTGGGTTGTACAATATGTGTTTTCTATGCTTGGGTGTGGGCAGATATTGGTGTGTTAGTGATACCTTCAGGATGGCCACTGCAAGACCAAGTCCAGCAGTTCATGAATGGGGAAATCACAGCATGGGCAAAGGCTTCAGTTGAACAGAGCTGTGTTGGCATCCGTTGTCTGATAGTAATGCAAAAGCCTTGGGGACATGGAGTATGAGATTCCAGAATAGAAAAAAGCTATAAAAATCCACTTTGATAAAAGAAAAAAGTGTCTGTGTGTCTGTCAGGTTGCTACGTCTTTGTCATTGCAGCAGATGGCACACCACAAACATTTATAGTAGTAAGAAGCATTGCATTTGCCATTCTAACATTAATACTGCTTTAACAAATCCCTTACCAAATGGCATACTGTAACATATAACATATACATTGCATTTGTCATTCCAAAAGATCATAAACAGTTTTGTAATGCACTTCATTACAGAAATGTCTGTCATGCGCCATTTGTTGGAATGACAAATGCAATGCATTTTATTTCTACATGTATTACAAATTACACAACATGCACTGCAAACATTAGCACTGTGGTCTACATTGATTATTTAGCTTTCAGCCCATCTTAGATGGGAAGCACAGCTAGTAATAATAATAAAAATAAATACACAGCCTTATTTTAAATGAGAGTCAAGTGCAGTAATGGTGATAACACCAGATCAATGAGTTTTGCATTTTAGGGCAATTCCTCAGGGTGACTGAGCCCTTCAATGAAATGCTAAGATGGGTGCCACTTTAACCATCTGCTGTTAACTTTGTAAATGTTGGTAGAGTATGTAAAATCCTTCCATCCAAGTGGCACAGTGGTAGGGCTGCTGCTTTGTCACCGGAAGGCCGGGGTTCAAGCCCAGGGTGATCCCTGAGTAGAGTTTGCATGTTCTCCCTGTGTCCATAGGGGTTTCTGCCCACAGTCCAAAGACATGTAGGTTAGTTGGATTGGCAGGGCTAAACTGACCGTGTGTGTCGTTCACACTGTGATGGGCTGACATCCTGTCCAAAGTGCCTTGTGCCCAATGCTTGCTGGGATAGGTTTTAGCTTTCCCATGCCCCTGCTCTGGGTCCTTTCATCCATTCTTTTTAAATAACCCACTTTTCCATTGCAGGGTCTTGAAATGCTGGCATCTATTCTGGCAGTATCAGGGGCAAAGTAGGAGCCAATCTGAAATGTGTTCACACGTGTCAGGTCTATGCAGCATTGTTAATTAACTTAAAATGGATGTCCTTTGGTAAGGATGAGAAAATATGAGTTCTTAGTAAGAGCCTCTGCAGACACACAGAGGATTTGCAAACTCTGCACAGATAGTCAGCACTGGGGTCCCTGGTATTGGCATGAGGCTGTTTTCACCAGTGGCCTCATCATATAATTTTATAAGCTATAAAGTTTGACTTGAAAACTTTCTGTCTGTCATTAAGCTTGGCTCTGGGGTGCTCAGGCCAGAAGCTTACTGCTAGGAAAATGAAATGTCAGTAATATCTATTTTATATAGCACCTTTCATGTGTTATCACATTTGAGTGTTTGTGATTCTTACAGTGAACTAAGACTCTTGTATTGATGCCCAGTTAGTACAGTCCTGTGAAGCATTTGTGTTTCTCATTTTGTCTCTTTCTCCCTCTTCTGTGTTTATGTCCTGTCACCCCTCCAAGTAATAAAGTGAGGCATGGCTTTTAAAGGTGTCAAAACTGTCATTTACAAGAAGTTCTGCTCTCACAAACCAGTACATTGGGTTTCAGAGCTTTCAGTCCCACTGTTGAGGACTATACAGACAGCGCCAAAGTACGCCCGGCGTCATTAAACTCTCACCAGTCTCCTAGATAACCGAGGAAGGGGCACAAAAATCCCTGCAGCTCATTCAACCTGCGCCAATCCAGACGTCAAAACGTGAAATTTACTGCCGTGCTTTCATTTGCAATCCAAGAGCTCTGTCCAAATGCTTGCATTCTGCTGTTTTTTTTTTATTCATTTATTGGCTCTCTGGAGAAGGTTGAAAAATATCCCACCCTCCCCCCTCGTGTCCCCCACCCCAGCTCTCCATTTCTCCTTCAGCCCTCCTTTCTTCCCTGTTTTTTTGGTACGTATTCCTTCTTTGGCTTTTACTGTCACTTCCTTCCCTCATTTTTTGGCTTTCTTTTATGTTCTTCTTATCCCTTATTTCCATGTACTCCTCTTTTCATTCTATAGTTTTCCCCTTTACCTGTATTCCTTTCATCTTCTGTTGCCCTCCTATTCTCAGTAATCTTTTCTGTTTTTCATCTTTTTTCCTTCTGTTCTGGTTTTCCTTTTCCTCAATCATTCATTATTTTCCCAGATGAGTCAGCACTTATGTAATATATTGATAAGGGAGGTGAGTGAGACAAAGGAGAGGAGTCAGGTGGACAATTTTGTTTCTTGATGCAAAGAGAATTGTCTGCAAGTCAACATCAGCAAAACCAAAGAACAGGTCAATGACATTCACCGCACCAAAGAGCCTTTATGTCTGGTCTCTATTCAAGGAGTGGATATGGAGGTGGTCCACTCCTATAAGTCCATGGGGGTTCACATCAATGAGAGGTTAGACTGGTTTTTGGAACACAGAGGAACTGCAGAAGAAAGGGCAGAGTAGGTGCTTTTTTCTAAGGAGACTGCACTCTTTTAATGTGGGTAGTGACATCCATCACACATTCTAGAACTCTGTGATGGTCAATGCAATTTTCTATACTGTGGTGTTTTGGGTTGGTAATATCACTTCAAGAGAGGCCCACCGAATGAACAAGATAATTAAAAGGGCAATCTCGGTTATGGGATGCACTCTGGACTCCCTGGAGGTCGTAGTGAAGGAGAGAACTAAAACAATACTGAGTGCCATTGTGAACAATACTGCACATCCTCTCTCTGTGACACACTAAGGACTTTCAGGCAACAAATTATTCAGCAAAAGTGTGTCAAGAAACACTATGGGGGCTCCTTTAAAGCCTCACTTGGACTGGCTCTGCCAAGACAGACATTTTCCTTTTTAAATTTTCTATCTATCTATCTATCTATCTATCTATCTATCTATCATATAGTGCCTTTCATATCTATCTGTCTATCTATCTGCTTCCTTCCTGTTTCATTATCGCAGTGCATGTCGGGTGGTTGTTTCTGGCGCGAGTGCTGGTGAGTGGTTTTTGTTTAACTTTTTTTCCCCATTTTCACTTTCTTGGTGAATTGTTTGAAAGTTTCTCCGTTTCTTTTGAGTGAAGTGGCATCTGGTCACATCAGCCATAATGGCTGCGAATTTAGAACGATTGAGCCGCCGCCATGGGATAAAACTTCTCTGTGATGTTTTTTTCCCTTTAGAAAGTGCGGTATTGGCGGTAGGAAATATGATCGGTTGTGAGAACATTAAGTCCGCCTCACGAATGAACGGCGCAATCGTAATATTTTTGAATTCTGTCGATCTGGTGCAGACAATTGTAGAGAAGGGTGTAGTGATCGATGGCTCGTTCGTGCAGGTGTCTCCGTTGGCGGCGCCAGCACGTAAAGTAACGTTATCGATTGTCCCCCCATTTTTGAGGAATGAGACGATAGAAAAAGAATTAGTTCGTCATGGTCGTTTAGTATCAAAAATCCGCAATATTCCTTTGGGGTGCAAGTCGCCGGAGTTAAAACATGTAATGTCTTTTAGGAGACAAGTTTACATGGTGCTCAACAAAATGGATGAAAGTTTAAATGTTGCTATGAGGTTTAAGATTGATGGTTTCGATTATGTGATTTTTCTGAGTTCGGATGAAATGAAATGTTTTGGGTGTGGAAGTGAGGAGCATTTGGTTAAAAACTGTCCAGTGAAAGTGAACAGAGCAGTTGTTCGTGATAACCTGGATATCACTAATGACGATTTACAACATCGGCCTTTACTGCTTGATGGTAATGAAAACACAAAGACACCAGAGGAAAGTGTAAATGTTTCTGAACCTTTTAAGTAAGGGGGATGAGTTGCTTCGATGGGGAAATGCACAGACCAGCATCGATGGGGGACATCGGGAATGAAAATGCAGCAGAAGATTCTGTGTGGGGAGAGATTGAAATGGAGGAAGGCGACGATAACGCACCTGAGCCACACGATGGGTTTAAACGACCTGCTAAAAAAAGACAAGCCGGGGAGGAGGAAGGAATCGCGCGAAAACGCAGTAATGTTACGGCTTGTGCTGCTGAGGAAGGCGAGGGTCCCGCTGCAGCCCCACCAGGTACGCGGCCCTAGCCGAGGCAGACAGTGAAAACGCGGCTGGGCTGAGTGAGGGAGAAGAGGAGGCGGAGGGGGAAATGTCGGATAGTTCAACTGTGTCTGACCTACAAGAATGTAAAGGTAGAGGGGGGTACAGTGCACAAAGTATCAGAACATTTGTGACGGAAACTGAGGGCAGAAGGGGTGTAGATGTGACCGATTACTTTCCTGATGTGCAACTTTTTATCTCTTCAATACAAAGCCTAAGAAAGGAAAAATCCTCATCTGCCCTGTTTACTGATAAAGAGCTTCTCAGATTAAAGAATCTGTCAAGCAGACTGAAGAAACAGTTCAAACTAAATAAGCAGTAATGGAGAGGGCAACTGCACCATTTCCAAGATCCTGTATATACTGGGATCTGTGGTTTATCTTGACTATTTTTATATTTTCATTTAACATGGCTTGCTTTAATGTAGGAAGCTTAAATATTAATGGTGGAAGAAATAATAATAAGAGGCTAGCTTTTTTGAATTTATAAAGCAAAAAGACTTAAAAGTTACCTTTGTACAGGAAACCCATATAGACCACGCAAATCAATGGGAGTGGAGTAGGGATTGGAAAGGGGACATTTATTACAGTAATGGTACAAATATTAGTGCTGGAGTAGCCATTTTGTTTTCTAAGAATGTTCACGTAGTTCTTTGTGATGTTGAAGAAATAGTGAAGGGGAGGCTGCTCAAAGTGCGCGTCAAACTTCAAGGCAGTTCTTTTACTTTTATTAATGTATACCAACGATGGGAATGAGAAAATCGCTTTTTTTAAGAAGTTGGAGGGTGTGCTGACACAATGTTGTACAAATGAAGTCCTAGTTCTAGGTGGGGATTTTAATTGCACCCTTGATACTCCAAAAGACAGAAATAACGGGCTGGAGCCGCACACACGCTCAGCCCAGGAATTAGAGAGAGTTGTGAGCGAGATGGGACTGGAAGATGTGTGGCGAAATAAAAATGGAGGCACCAGACAATATACATGGGGGAGGATGAATGGGGGGATTATTTCAATGGTGAGGCTTGATCGTCTTTATTGTTTCAAGCACCATATCGGTTTATTTAAAAACTGTCACATTACCCCTGCAGGGTTCTCAGATCACAGTTTGGTGTCTTGTTCTGTGATCCTAACTGATTATAAGCCCCGTAGTGCCTACTGGCATTTTAATACGCCTCCTTCAAGACCAAAGTTTTAAAGACTTATTTAAATTTTTTTGGGCAAGTTGGAGACTCATGAAGAAGGAGTTCACCAGTTTACAACAGTGGTGGGAGGTTGGGAAGACCCACATTCGTTTATTATGTCAGGAATACACCAGAAATGTCACTAAGTCACTACAGTCTGACATGGCAATGTTAGAAACTGAAATCATTCAGATTCAGCAGCTTCTACAGCAGGGTCCAGATGTCAAATTGTTGGAAACTCTTGGGGTTAAAAAGAAGGGCCTTGCCCACTTATTGGAAACAAGGGCTCGGGGGGCTCTAGTGAGGGCGTGATTCCAACAGATAACTGACATGGATGCACCAACCCAGTATTTTTTTGGACTTGAGAAAAAGAACTCTCAACATAAGGTCTTACATTGCATAAGACAGGATAATGGTGAGGAGACTCAGGACCCGGGTGAGATAAGGCGGGCGGTCCGGAGGTTTTATGAGACTCTTTTTGCAACAGAGGAAGGTGAGGCTGAGGAACAGCAGACCTTCTTGAAGGATTTACTGCACCTTTGTGATGCAGACTCCAAAGAGCTGGAGAAGGAGTTGTGCTTAGGAGAGCTCACTGATGCACTGAAAATTGAATAATGGAAAAGTCCCAGGCATTGATGGCATTCCAGTGGAATTTTATAAAGACTTCTGGGATATTATTGGTCCTGATGTATTGGAGGTATTCCTCTACAGTATTAAAATGGGTGTGTTACCTCAGAGTTGCCACAGGGCGGTAATAACACTACTGCCAAAAAAGGTGACCTACAAAATCTCAAAACTGGCGGCCTGTGTCCCTCCTTTGTGCTGATTACAAAATCCTGTCAAAGGCTCTAGCTAACAGATTGCGAACTGTTTTAGCTCAGGTGGTGCATCCTGATCAGAGCTATTGTGTCCCTCATAGAATGATTTTTAATAATATTTTCTTAATTCGAGATATTTTTGCAGTATCCAAACTCTTTAACTTTCCAATTGGTCTTATTTCTTTAGATCAAGAGAAGGCCTTTGACAGGGTCAGGCATTCATTTTTATGGGGAGTCATGCAGGCTTTTGGGTTTGGGGACCGTTTTGTTAAATATATTCAGCTATTGTATAGTGACATTTCTGGTGTAGTTAAGGTCAATGGTGGTTTGTGCGAACCTTTTGATGTCAGAAGAGGAGTCAGGCAGGGGTGCCCTTTGTCTGGAATGCTCTACGTGTTGGCCTTGGAACCTTTTTGGTTAAACTGAGAGGAGTGTTGACTGGTCTATCAATTCCATGTTGCACTGCGGAGCCTGTTAAGGTTTCAGCATACGCTGATGACATCATCATCGTCATTAAAAATCAGGAGGACGTTGACATTTTGCTTCAATGCCAGAGATCTTTTGAAATTGTTTCATCAGCTAAAATAAACTGGGGAAAGAGCAGTGCTATCTTACTGGGCAACTGGACTGGTTTAAAACCACCACAACTGGTTGGTGACCTGCAGTGGTCCTCTGAAGGATTGTTATATTTAGGAGTGTTTCTTGGGGATGAACACTTCATACGAAAGAACTGGGATGGAGTACTGCAGAAGGTGAAGGATCGGCTTGCACGGTGGAGGTGGATTCTACCTCAGTTATCCTACAGGGCAGGATGCTCATCATTAACAACCTCATAGCCTCAGGACTGTGGCATAAATGCATTTGTTTAGAGCCTCCTGCACAGCTGCTTCAGAATATTCAGGAAGTTTTAATCAATTTTTTTTGGGATGGCCTGCATTGGCTTAGGAGAAGTGTCCTGTTTCAGCCACTGGATGAAGGTGGGCAAGGCATTATAGATGTGTTCGGGAGAGTTGCTGCATTCCGGCTACAGACTTTACAGAAATTGTTGTATCCTTCTGAGCACCAGCCGTGGATGGATTTGGCACAACGCTTTTTGACCACATTGAAAACCTGAAATTTGGAAAAACTCTGCTGCTGTGCCAGGTGAATAAATTTGATATGTCGGACATACCGGACTTTTATAAGAGTCTTTTAAAGCCTGGCAGATGGTGACAATTAAAGGGGATGAGGACAGCCTGTCATTGTTCTGGGTTTTGGAAGAGCCCATTGTTAATAATGTGAAGTACAGTAGTTCAGTGGGACTGTCTCAAACTTTCATTAATCATCTTAAAAATGGAGCGTGCACAAAACTAAAACATGTTATTGACTGTGAGAAGTTTTGTTGGAAGAAGCAAATGAAATTGCACACCAAATTGGATGCGGTCAGTGAGAGTGGTGCAGACCTTTTAACACAAGTGAAGGCTTCACTGTCAGCTGAGAGCTCAGCACTCCTGAGAGACATGTTCAATGAACGGACTCATCCACCTGAGGATCCTGATTTTCCTACACTTTTGGTATCTCCTGGGGGTGACTGGACAACGGCGGAGCAGAGCAAATTTCTTTCGTGGAGAGGCTGATGGACCTGCCTTTGCCAACGGCTACAGGGAAACAATTGTACTGGCTGTGCGTAAAAGTGAGACATCGAGACTCCCTGAGGACGGTAACAGACACTCCATGGAGGAGAAAGATGGACTGCACAGAATTCTCAGAGCCAGCCTGGAGGTTGCTATACAAGCCACCATTGACCAGTAGGGTGGGTGATTTACAGTGGAGGGTCTTACATGGGATCTTAGCTGTGAACTCCTTCTTGTCAATTATTATACCTGGGGTGTCTGACAGTTGTTGTTTCTGTGGGGAAAGAGAGACCGTGTTTCACTGTTTTATGTTTTGTCCAAGGCTTGAGCCTTTGTTTAATTTAATAGAGAGGCTTGTTGGGGGATTGGAAATGGTGTACACTAGGGTGGGCTTTCTGTTTGGTTTTAAAAAAACTAAACAAAACATAGACAATGTGAATTTGGCAAACTTTATTATGGGGCAAAGTAAATTAGCTATTTGGAAAACCAGAAAGCACAAAATTGAAGGGAATGGTCTACAAGATCCGATTGTGTTTTTAAAATACTGTGCATTAGTCGCATTTTGATTGATTTTAATTTTTACAATTTCACGAAGATTATGGACAAGTTTAAAACAATATGGTGTGTGAATAGTGCACTGTGTGACTGTGATAATGAGGAACTGCGGTTTGTTTTTTAGGGGTTTTGTTGGTTCAGTTGTGTTTTTTCAAAAAAAAAAATTAACATGTAAATGTATTTATAATAATATAATGTGTAAGTTGTATATTTGGTGTTTTTGTCAATAAAGTTTGTTTTTAAAAATAAAAAAAACTATCTATCTATCTATCTCCTTCTGCCTTTTGTCTTTCACCCCCTCCTTTCCCTGTACACCTCTCTTCTTTATGTCCTTCTGTCTCTGCATTTTCTTGCACATTTTCTACTCCCCATGTCCTCTCTTGTCCCTTTGCTCCCCTCACTTTCCCTCTTTCACCGATATTCATTTAGTTCTTCTCTTCTCCCTTTCTCCATACTGTTGTGCTGAGGTAGTGGTGTGGGCAAGTGGAGTAAAACTCAGAAGATGGTTGGATAAAAAGGTTTACCAAGAAGGAAGTGGAGGGGATGAAACCCAGAGGAGGGCTGAAGAAGACGTGGTTGGAGGTGGTGTCAGACAATGTGAGAAGAATGGGTGTCCACCTCAAAAGGAGGAAAAACATTTGGAGGGTAAACCCAAAAAATGGGATTTAAACTGGTGATGATTTTCCCTTTCCCCGTACTCATGGTTTTTTTTTTGTCATATCACCTTCTGCCTTTCATTTTGTCTTCTCTTATTTCTCTGCACTCCATTTTTCCATTAGTTTCCTCCATTTCTCTGCATTCTTCCTCCTCCTTCTCCACAATTTTCTTCTTCTGTTTTCTTTGCCCTGATCTCTTCTCTTCCTCCCTCTGCTCCCTGTACGCATCACCTCATTCTTAGTCTCCACATTGTTCTACTGTATGTGTCTTTCTGGTCCCTGCTTTCTACTAGTGTTCTCAATGTCAAGATATACAAAGAAAAGATGAATTGTTGGAGACCAGGGTGGGATTCCCTTTTAATGAAAAAAAGAAAATAAACATTTAACTGAAAGCCCCAAGGAGATGAGAGGTCTTGAAAAGATGGCAAAGCTCAGAAGCTCTGAACTAGCTTCTGGATCACAAAGGTCTGTCCTTACAGAGGACTGGTACAGCAATGAACACCAGCTTCTGGTGGCGGGGTACCAGCCAGACTATAAGGAACAGGACTTCAAGGCTTGGATGATCTGTCCTCCTTGGAAGCCAGTCCATCAATGAACTTGTGTGGGGTGGCTGAGTTACTTATATAGACTGGAATGGACGGGGCTTTCAGGAGTCGAGCGAAAGCAGAGCTCTTCAGTTACACCCTGGATGGCTTCTGTGGCCTCAGGTTTTTTTGCTTTCGTAATTAGAATGTGTCTACTTACTGTTAAATAATGGGGTTTGGGTCTTAGTTTTAGTTAACTCGCTTGTTACAATTCAGAAGCCTTAATTGCCTATTTTAGTTTTAAACAGCTGCATTTGGGGTTTAATTGTTGCCTGCCTTTTTCACCAGCCATCATTTAATAATAAGGTACAAGTGACAAAGAGGCCACCAGCTCTCCAGTTAATCTGCTTCCATTTAAACCTGTGCACGTGCATCATGAAGTATCTGTGTTTGTATAATGTTTAGAAATTAAAGAGGGAGAAGGGAATAACAAAGAGGTACAAATATGTTGAAGACTACAAAATATCTATATATATATAATTCACTAAGGCAAGACAACCATGAAAAGCACGCCGGAAGGGGCGTGGATTCACTAAGCCGCCGACAAGCGAGACACCTATGGCGCACACAGGAAGGAGCCACGCCCACCAACTCCAAGACCATTGGATACGACGACAACTCGCAGGGCCACGCCCACCAACTCGGACGCGACAACACAGAAAAAATGGCGTCATTTATGTTTGTCTGTCGTAGAGGCCACATGCAGTGCAGGTCAGGTTAATGTCATGTCCCTCCGAGCTACGTTGACTGTTCATAGAGGCATGTTTCTCGCGGAGGTGAATCGCCATATGCAGCGTGTGAAACGGTTTGCGAGGGGTATCGCATGGGATCCTTAAAACAATCCTTTAAAACTGAGGTTAAAGCACAATGAAGGAATCAGTCTTTAAAAACCAATAAGTCCTGTGCCTCTGTTTCATTACCGTCTCACCTGCTTCACCAATGCAGGCCCTGCAACAGTTGAGACGCTCTGTCAGCAGCTGACCTTCTCTGTGCCTGACCGGTTCACACAGAGGCAGTGCAAGAGAAAGCCACGCCAGAGACAGACGGAGGCACACACACAGGCAGCTGGTGGGCGGCTCTCCGTGAGTTTCTCTTGTGACCGGGCACATGAGCAGGCGGTGTGTATGCTTCGAGTGCGAGGGTGGACGCAACAGGACCATCTAGGAAAAATCATGTCGCGGATGTGATTCGCTGTATGCGGCGTGTAGAACAGTTTGCGAGGGGTGTCCCTGTGTCTTTCCAGAAGTGTTCAACCATCAATAAATAATTATGCGGTGTTTGTTATGCCGCGGGTTCACTATTGTGTTGTATTTTGCTCTCTCCAGAGTTCCATCTTTTCATTCACTTACTGTTGTATTCTCACACTAACCTGTTTTAGACAACCGTGTCTTTCCAGAAGTGTTTACCATTCAATAAATAATTATGCATGAGATTGAGCGTGTGTCTAGGCGTGGGTAAGCCGTTGAACCCCATTCGGGCTGCAAACCGTGGAATTGCCACTAAGTACGACTCATACGCTCCCACTGATTATGTCCCTACCCTTTGTACACACCCCCCTCCCACACGTTGACTGTTCATAGAGGCATGTTTCTCGCGGAAGCGAATCGCCATATGTAGCGTGTAAAACTGTTTGCGAGGGGTATCCCATGGGATCATTAAAAAATTCCTTTACAACTGAGGTTAAAACACAATGAAGTGAGCAGTCTTTAAAAAACGAGTTTTCAGTTACGACGCACAACCGCCTGCACCATAACAAACTGTTTTACACGCTACATACAGCAATTCGCATCCATGACAAACATGCGTCTTCTTAGATGCTCCTGCACTTTGTACACACCCCCCTCCCACCTCGCTACGCCGCACGGACGACTGTGTGTTGGTTCATTCTGTGCATTGTTACTATGTTGCTTTTCTTGCTGATTTATTACATTATTATTATTTATTACATACCGATTTTGCAAATGTTAAATTTTCTCCCTGTGCTTAAAAATGATTAAGAAACCGGCCTGATTATGCGCGCGTATGGTACGCCGTGGGTTGGCTAGTATAAATGATTTTCTCAAAGTGAAAAATCTACAATATGATAAAAATTTGTCTTGGAAGAATGAGGGCACAAATCAGTCATAGAATTAAATAACAAGTCTCATCATCGAATTATTAAACTGGTTGGAATGAAAGCCTGCAGCCAGTGCAGACCTCCAGGACCATTGAGCAGCATTAAGCACCTCCATCAAGCAGAAGTCTGGAATTGTAATTAAAAACTGTGTCATGCTCATTACCCTTCCCTGGGTTCTTATCTGGGTTCTTAAGAGCCTGTAAGACATTCCCAAAACTCACTGCAGATTTGACATCTCCTCTTTTTCTCCTTGTTAAACTCTTTCTCTGACCCTCCTCTTTATCTTCTCCTTTACTCCTCCATTCCATCTTTCTTTTTGTCATTTCATTCTACTGTATTTTTTACTCTTTTTTCCCCTCTGTTTTCTCCTTTTTCTCTTCTGATCACTATACTTATTTCTTCTTTCTCATTTTCTTCCACTTATGCCTGTACTCCTCCCTTCCTTTTCTCCACTCTTTGTTCTCTATGTTTCCTTCTTCTGTTAGTCCCCTTTTTCTCTTTCCTAAAAGTTATTATGGTTGCTATTTGCTTGTATCTTTCTTTCTTTTTCTTTCTCTTTGCATCTCTCCTTTATTTTTCCTTCTTTATGAGCCTCTCCTTTTCCTCCTCAACCTCTCATTTTCCATGTTCCCCATTTACCTTTGCTGCTTTCTTAAATGCTCTGTTTTTTTCCCCATAACAGTGTGCAATACCCACTTCTCCTGATACTCCTTTATTGTATCTTCTTGTTTTCGTTGCTCTGGTATTCTTCTTTTTTCTGCACTTTATTTTAATTATTTTTGTTTCTGCCCCTTTACTGTTTACCTGACTGCCCGCCTGTCATTACTTTACCCCTCATCTCCCTATACTCCCATCTTTCTGCCTCTCATTACTTTACACCCCATCTCCCTGTGCTCCTTTATATGCCTCTCATTACTGTACACCCTTCTTCCCAGTGTGCCCCTCTTTCTGCCCCTCTCCTGTGCATCCCATCACCCTCTGCTCCTTTTTCTGCCTTTCATTTCTGTACTGTCTGTCACCCTTGCTCCGCTCTTTCTTACCATCGACTGTATACTCAATCTCCCTGTGCTCCTCTCACCCTGCCTCGCAGTACTGTACACCTCTTCTCCCTGTGCTCCTCTCTTTCTTTCTGTCACTACTATACAACCCCATCCCCTTATTCTCATTTTTCTGCCTCTTATTACTGTACAGTCTGTCACACTGTGCTCCTCTTTCTGCCCTCATCCTTATCTCCCTTTGCTCCTCTTTTCCTGTCTCTCATTATTGTACACCCCATCTCCTTGTGTTCCCTTTTCTTTCAGCCTCTCTTTCCCTTTCACTCCATCCCTGAGTTTCTCGCTCTTGTTCACTTTCTTCTCACTCTCGCACTTCTTTACTTCCCAGTCTCTCTCCATGAATAAAACTCAGGGTTTCCTGCCAAGGCAGAGGACTGCAGATTTGTCTCTATTTCTTTTTTGTGAAGCCTCCTCAAGTGCTTCTATGCAATTAGAAATGCTCAAAGAATTCCCCTCTTTCGTGCCGGATTCTCACATTCCCTACTGGAATGCTTTTCAGTAAATTATTTTCTTGTGGGCTGGGGGCAGCTGCTGCCCAGAAAACCCCCCGGCCCTCCTTCTCCTTCGTTTTCACTGTTTTCATCAGCCTTCATTTTTCGGTGTACTGGCTGGACCTGTTAGTGGGACACACAACGCCTTCCAGCTGAGGTGTTCCGGCAGCCGTTTATTTTTTTGCTTCTGGGTTCTTGTAAGGGTTCATCATCTCTCTCTGTTTGTTCTCCTGTGCTATTTGTGTCAGGCCACTTTGGCCATTTTCGTGCTTAGAGGCATTGATTTATGACTAAGACATTTATTTATTTTTGGGCTGTCACGCTCTTTTCAACTCCTGGCTTTTGTTGTAACAGCATGCAAATATTATGTTACTTACTGGAAGCAACACCTGGGTGATTTGCCAGTAGGTAAATGTGGGCGTGCTGGTGTGAGGGAAGGGGTGCGAACCTGCTGCTGCCACACCACTGAGGTACAGCTGCACCGCCTCCCAAGGCTCCGAGTGCGCTTTCTTTTGGAAAGTCATTTGCATATTCAACAATATGCAAATGGTGCTAAATAGTTTTGTTTTAAAACAAGGTGTAGAGTTTGAACTTTTTATGCTGAGAAGAATTGATGGTGTCTGCAGAGCTGGCAGGATTATGCAAGGGGTGAGAAACTTGAAGGCAGCAATAATAAGTTTGGTGTACCTAATGGGGCAAAAAAGACTCTGGAGCCTGGAATCCTGCTTTATATTGTAAAGAAATGCCCTAAGATGATAAGAGGCACGGTGGCACATTGGCAGCAGTGCTGCCTCGCAGTAAGGAGACCTGGGTTCACTCCCAGCATGGAGTTTGCATGTTCTCCCTGTGTCTGCGTGGGTTTCCTCCCACAGTCCAAAGACATGCAGGTTAGGTGCATTGACGATCCTAAATTGTCCCTAGTGTGTGCCCTGCGGTGGGCTGGCGTCCTGCCCAGGGTTTGTTTTCTACCTTGTACCCTGGGATTAGCTCCAGCAGACTCCTGTGACCCTGTAGTTAGGATATAGCAGGCTGGATAATGGATGTAAGATAAGATCCTACTTCTGAACCTCTAAGACCAGAAAAAATCCAAATTCATCTGGAAAAACTTTCCTGTTTATTTAGGCATTCAGCAAATGCATTATATGCATTAATACACTGTATTATATATTATTTTATTAGTATAATATAAATTGTATTAAGGAAGGCTGATAGTGCTGCCACCTTTGGGATCTGGGGCTCAAATCCTATGCCCAGATGTTGTCTATGTCAAATTTGCACTGTAAAGGGGCAAATGATGAGGCAAGGTGAATCAAAAAATGATTGGGTTGCCAGCCAGGCAAAACAGGCCAGCCTGTTTAATTCAAGCAAAAAGAAAAACTCAAAATGAAACACATGCTCAATGGTGCTATGATGACATGTGGCATTCTCTGGTACTCGCCCTCCAGCAAGGTCAGCGCCAAAATAGACACCAGCTTGATAGGACCCTCTCTGTTTTATATCAGATGGACCGGAAGGGGTGGGGCTTCTTTGGCTGCATTGCCTTCAAGGGGCGTTTACTCAAGGCTGTGAGGGGGTAAGGGAGACAAGATTGTTAGCAACAGCACCCCTTTTTGTCCCAGAGCGGTACCACATACTGTAGGCGAGCCCAAAAGGCGATTCTCTGGCACGCTGTGTGACTGCACATTCTCCCAGTGTCAGAGTGTGAATTCCTCAGGGTACTCCAATTTTCCTCCCTCATCCCCAAAGACATACAAGTTATTTGGAATTATTTGTTTAATTTTGTTATCAGGTGTCCAAAAATGTCTTCTGTAAGTATGAGTGTGGGAATCAGTGAAAGTCAGGGATCTAATGGATTGGCACTGCATCCAGGATTATTTCTTGTCTTTCACCCAGTGCGGCTGGGATAGGCTGTGCCTACCATTGACCTGGAAGTGAATTAAGCGGATCCGAGAGTGTTATGTTTTATGTTATACTGCATAATGACAAATGATCTATTATATAGTTGAATCTATCTATCTATCTATCTATCTATCTATCTATCTATCTATCTATCTATCATATAGTGCCTTTCATATCTATCTATCGTGCTTTTCACTATGTTATACATTTCTATGTATCATATGTGTATTAGGCTCCACCCCCTGCTTGCTTTGCTCGCCCATCCCCGGGTTTGGCTTACTTGATATACAATTTAAAGAGATTTTGTTATTTTCATGGGAATTGTTACATATGCATTATTTTCACTTTCACTGTAAAATCAATATTTGGAATTACTTTTTCTTCAAGATCGCATTGAATATTGATTCAGTGTTTGGACTTACATTGTGACAACGCAGTGTATAACTGTCTGTGAGTGAATATCGTTTCTTTCTCTGTAATAAATGAAATGACTTTTTCGAATGTTTGTCCCTGCTCTTTCTTCTTCAGTTTGTTGTTAACGCGTTATTTAGAACATATAAAATTATTGTCCTGATAAAATTTATAAGAGCTGAGAGAACAGGAAGTGAGTCTGGCAAAAGCATTCACACGACTGAGGTCTAGTTTGAAAATAGTTGTAATAGGGTGTGACTTGAAAGAATCTCATGTTAAAAGTCTCCATCTCGTGGGACGTCGTACCGCGCCAACTTTTTTGGAATCTTTTATTTCTCACTGGCAACAGGAATTAGACGATCTACAAGTCTCCAACTTAAAGTTTAAATCCGAACAATATATTCAATCTGTTTTCACTGTTCTGTTATCTCAATGAGTAATAATTTATGTTTGTTTGCGCTAATGCGATCTTTACTATCCTTTTTTTGTGACTTTCAAATTTTCGTACTTCCATTATCTCTAACCTGCTGTGCATGTGTACCGCGCCAACGTTTTTGAAATCTTTACGACGTTCTACTTTGTCATCTACTATTTGTCCTTTATTTCCGGCCCCGGGTGCGGTTAAATCTCTTTCTCGCGGGACGTATTAAGTGTCTCTCCGAAAAAATCACGTCTCGTCTCCTTCCAAGCTTTTTTTTATAATAGGGAGTTATAAGTGTGTCCCTTCTCCTATAGTATATAGCACCTCTCACATTGATTTACTGTATCCATCAGTATATGAAAAATAAAATCAGTTCACTAATTTCCTGGCTATCAGTTAACAATATATGGTGTCCATCATACTGTTAAGTACAAGTAACAATAGAACATATTTTTCAAATCTGCAGATTGTTTCCTCGATTTCTGTTTTCAAATTAGGAATGAGCTTTACTGAACATTATACCTTGCTAATTTATAATTTTTTTGAAATTCATTTTCTTTATTCAGCATAATAAGGGAAGCCCTGCCTGTAGCCATATAAGAACATATGAAATCTGAAAAACGAGAAGAGACCATTTAGTCCATCAAGCCCTTTTGTTTAAAGAGTGTTTAATGACACATCCTATTCTTTTTGCACTTATCCAAGTACTACTACAATTGCATATTCCATAGTAAAACTTCTTATTTGGCTCATTAGTTTGATTTTTTTCTGTTTCTTATAGTGTTGCTCTAGTAGACTAGCGACCATTTTACACCCAGTGCAGTTATGTTAGGCTCTGGCCCCCTGTGGCTCTGAGTCGGTTTGATTTTGAGAGTGTGTATGTGAGTGTATCTTGTCTTATTGCTCCTTGTCACATTCGCAGGTTTCGAAGCTCATGATATAAAGCCTGTTTATCTGCCATACCACCAAAATGTACAGCATGAGGCTCTTTGAGTGAATAGAAGAGAGACTTTCAGAAAGCCCTTCTCTTCTCTTCTCTTCCCACATTCTTGTAGATTCTGATGCTTTTATAAGGTAAGCCAGCTGCCGGAAATAACTGAATGCACAGCAGAGACCCAACTTGTCCCTTTGTCCTTTTCTTTATTTCGTTAATCTTTTCATTTCTTTTTCCAGCTTTATAATCTTTATGCATTGTCAGTCCATTTCTGACTCAGGTTAGACTTTTTTGACTGTGGCCCAAAGCGAGGTGTCTTCTTCAGGACTGTAGGCACCTGGACTGGAGGTGGACTTTTTTGGGATTTACTTTCAATGTCCTCTTTTCTCTTTGTTACTTGTATTGTTTGTTTTTGGTTTTTTTTTCCCCAAATAGTGACCCCATGAGGGTTCACAGTTGCGGTTCAAGATCTGTCAACGTAAAGACCCAAGAGCTGGTGCAGAAAGCCTTTCCTGATTCCAGATTGTGCCCTTTGTGAATGTGAGAGTAAATGTGTGTGTGTGAGAAGCCCCTGTGAAGGACTAGCACCCTGCCCAAGGGGGTCCCTTCACCCAGTGCTGCTGGTATTAGCAGTGTCGCTTATTCCATGTGTCTGTCATTCTTTGTATAAAGAAAAATTTCCTAATGTTTCTGTTAATTTACCCTTAACAAGTTTCCAACTGTGTCCCCGTGTTCTTGATAAACTCATTTAAAAATGCCTGGAGACCAAAACTGCCCCCAGGACTCCAGATGAGGCCCCACCAGTGTGTTATAAAACTTGAGCGTCACCTCCTGTGACTTGTACTCCACACATCAAGGCGCTATATAACCTGACTTTCTGTTTGCCTTCTTAATGGCTTCTGAACACTGTCTGGCAGTCAATAGCTTAGTGTCACTAAAGTAGTGGTTATAAAGCTCCAGGGTCCACAGAAACCCAACAAAATGAGATAGATATGTCAAGGTTTAGTGTCACTGCTGATGACGGCGCATCATAGTTGGACTTATCTGAGCTGCTTAGGAACTAAATATTAAATAATAATAATTTGTGTTTTACATTTGGTTACTTGGGCGGCACGGTGGTGCAGTGGGTAGCGCTGCTGCCTCGAAGTTAAGAGTCCCAGGTTCACTTCCCAGGTCCTCCCTGCGTGGACTTTGCATGTTCTCCTTGTGTCTGCGTGGGTTTCCTCCGGGCGCTCTGGTTTCCTCCCACAGTCCAAAGACATGCAGGTTAGGTGGATTGGCGATTCTAAATTGGCCCTGGTGTGAGTGCTTGGTGTGTTTGTGTGTGTCCTGCGGTGGGTTGGCACCCTGCCCAGGACTGGTTCCTGCCTTGTGCCCTGTGTTGGCTGGGATTGGCTCCAGCAGACCCCCGTGACCCTGTGTTCGGATTCAGCGGGTTGTAAAATGGATGGATGGATTTGGTGACTTTCTTGTCTGTGTACATGCTTGTGATTCTAATTTAGAGCATGAGTGACAGACGGATATCAGGAAGAGTGAAAGGGAAGGTCTACAGGGCCAGCTATGTTATATGGGTTGGAGACGCTGGCACTGACCAGAAAGCAGGACATGAGGACAATGAGGACATTAAAGGGTCAGCTCAAGTTGGATGGTTGGGAGACAAAGTCAGAGGGGCGAGATTGCTTTGGTTTGGACATGTGCAGAGGAGAGATGCTGGGTATAATGGGAGAAGGATGTTAAAGATAGAGCTGCCAGATAAGAGGAAAAGAGGAAGACCTAAGAGAAGGTTTATGGATGTGGTGAGAGAGGACATGCAGGTGATGGGTGTAACAGAACA
This sequence comes from Polypterus senegalus, assembly GCF_016835505.1. Taxonomy (NCBI): domain Eukaryota; kingdom Metazoa; phylum Chordata; class Cladistia; order Polypteriformes; family Polypteridae; genus Polypterus; species Polypterus senegalus. The sequence goes on from NC_053162.1 coordinate 169,391,389, forward strand.
AGATTTAGAGGACAGAAAGATATGGAAGAAGATGATCTGCTGTGGCAACCCCTAATGGGAGCAGCTGAAAGAAGAAGAAGAATGTTGGTAAATTAAGTATAAGCAAAGAAGAAAGCTAAGTAAGTGCTGGGCTGGCATGCATTGGTCATGACTGCTGATGACTACAAGTTTTTGAATTAACTTGGAGATGCCTTTTCATTTCATTTTAATCTTTTTTGCTGTTTCATGCTCTAACCATGCAGTCACTTGTTATTTCAGCATTAACAGATGGACCAGACACCAGAACATTGTAACACACTCTGTAGCCCCTTTCACTTCCATCAATCAAAACGTCAACAGTTCTGACATTTAACTCTGCATGCATATAAAGTGGGATCAGAAAGTATTGAGACCCCTTCACCTTCTGCACACTATTAAGATTGGATTTTAAATGGATCACATTGCCCATTGTTGTCCATCAATCTACATTCAATGACCCATAATGGCAAAGTGAAAACCTGTTTTCAATAAAGGTTTGCAAATTTATTAAAAATCAAAAACTGAAATCTCTCCTTCATAGAAGTTTTTGGAGTTTGTGCTGTGGCACTCCACATTGTGCATCCTGTTCTGGTTTACTTCTCCTAGAGATGTTTTTGTTATTTCAATGGAGTGGTAAACTCAATTGAGTGGATGTCATTTAGAAAGGCACACGTGTGTATAGAAGGTCCATGATTTACACAGCATGTCAGCACAAACACTAAGCCGTGAAGTCCAAGGCGCTCTCTGTAGACTTTCATGATAAAACTGTGCTGAGGTATACATCACAGCAAGGAGATAAAAAAACATTTCTAAAGCTCTGAGTGTTCCAGGAGCAGAGTGGCTTCAGTGATTATGAAGTGGAAGATGTTTGAAACCACCAGGATACCTCCTAGAGTTGGGTATCTGGTCAATCTGAGTAACCAGGCAAGAAGGGTCTTTGTCAGAGAGGTGACCACAAGGTAATTTTAACAGAGTATCAGAAGTCCTTCGCTGAGATGGGAGAAATTGTTATGACCCTTTCACCCTTTCCGTCAATCAGACGGAAGCCACTTTTGAGGAAAAGGAGTATGACAGCATTCAAGAGACTCTGAGACCATGAGGGAAAATATTCTCTGGTCTGATAAGACAAAAATTGAACTCTGTGGCCAGACCTCCAAGCACTTTGTCTGGTGAAGGCCAAGCACTGTTCATCACCTGCCTAATATACTGTAGTCCCTATGGTGAAGCATAGTAGTGGCTGTGTCATACTAGCTAATGGGGGTACTTCTCAGTAGTGGGGAAATGGAGACCAGTCAGAATTGAGAGAAGGGTAGATGAATGAAGACACATACAGCGAGTTGCTTGAAGAAAACCTGCTCCAGGGTGGATACAACCTCAGACAGGGGCAATGAGTTGTTTGTCAGCATGACGATGACATAAAGAATAGAGCCAAGACAACGCTGGAGTGAAAATTGGGACAAGTCTCTGAGTTTCCTTGAGTGGCCCGTCCAAAGCCCAGACTTAAACCCCATAGAACATCAGTGGAGAGACCTGAAAATGGCACTTCCAATCTAATACAATAGAGCCTGAGTGGATGTTCTGAGATGATTGAGATGAACTGGCCAAATCCTTGTAGAGACCCAAGAAGACCTGAAGCTGTAATTGCTGCCAACAGACTTTCTACAAAATACTGAATTAAGAGTCTGTGGACCTTATACATGTTTGCCTTTCTCAACAATGTCCAGTCAGTTCAGTTTACCACAGGTGGACCCCACTCAAGTTCTGGACACGTCTCGTGGAGAATTAAAGCAAACAAGATGCACCTCAGAACAATCTGGTGTGATGTAGCAAAGGATCTGATTTCAGTTTTTGATTTAAAATAGATTCGCAAAACCTTTCTGAAGACACGTTGTCAGTTTGTCATTATGGGTGTAGATTGATGGGATAAAATGGCAAATTTATCAATTTAAAATTAAATCTACAACAGAGTAAAGTGTGCAGAAAGTGAAGGGGCCTCAATAAATTCTGAAAGCAAGGATTTAGGAGGTAATCATATGTGGAGACAGGAATAACATACAAACTCCACACAGACAGTGAACAGCCCAGCAGCATTGCTAACCACAGTGTCACCATGGCTGATAGTTACACAGAGCCCCCTGAAGTCTATAATTGTTGAGTGAGGTCAGTTTTAGGAGCTCAGGGAGTGGTCTTGGACATTTTCACCATATTTTATTCTGGTAACAAAGATCCATCCATCCATTATCCAACCCGCTATAGCCTAACTACAGGGTCACGGGGGTCTGCTGGAGCCAATCCCAGCCAACACAGAGCGCAAGGCAGGAAACAAACCCTGGGCAGGGTGCCAGCCCACTGCAAGGCAGTAATAAAGATGTTAGACTAAATTTATGTGAATCACCAATGTTTAAATGAGATCAGTAATCATATCAACTGGATTAAAATCTAACCGTGTCATCTAAAGGACTGGCACTACATGTCGAGCAGGTTGGTGCTTTGTGCCCACTGTCACTGGGATAGTCACCAACCCCTCACAATCCTAGGAAAAAAAAGCTTAACCAGGTAAGGACAGTACAGATAAAGCTTGTCATAAATGAATATCCTTACTTGTAACAAAAAGTTGTTTTTTTGTGCCCGCCCAGCCATGATGTCAAATCTGCTTTGGAAGAGTTTTTTGGAATCTGTGCTACCACACCACATGCTGAGCAGCCACTTTGAAAGGAAAGCAAAATCAAGAAAAATTCGAGGGTAAAATCTTGCACTGAAGAGAAAGCAGGCAGAAAAAAGAAAGAAACTGCCAGCAAGGCAAATGTGCACAAAGGGCAAAAGTTCAACACTGAAGTGAAGAATACGAAGAGGAGAAAGAAAAACAGTTACACAGGAGAGCAGCCCACAAACTCTCTGAGATGTATGCACACACACACACACACACTGGCTCTCGCACACTCAATCGCGACCCTGGCAGAGCTGGGCGCTCTGAGGAGTGAGCGGACGTGCCCAGCGTGGAGAAATCATGCTAATTGTCTACGAGGGAGATGCAGCGCTAGACCCAAGATGAAGGCAGAAAGGGAGGCTCTCGCACCGGCTT